>NC_059160.1:161329217-161936243 GCF_019923935.1 Bubalus bubalis
AGAGGTGGCAATGTGGGTCCAGGATGGGCAGAAGCTCAGAACCATTTTTGGAGTTGCTTAGAGCTTGAGTTGGTTCCTTGCACATACCTTCAACGATACTTGGTTCACAGAGAAGGCAGTTTCTGTAGGACCCAGATAGCCAGCTGTACCCTGAGACACTCATAGAGGCATTCCAGTAAATTTCACAAACCAGAGTTGTGGGGACAGCTCCCTGATAAAGAACTCAGGCACCAAACTGGCTGTGAAATGCTACCTGAAGTGCATGTCTGCACAGATTACTTGCTGGCCCTTTCCCAATGATGTTGTTCCCCTGTCCTGCATCCCTGGTTGTCTCTTCCTCCCAAGCAGATTCTCTTGCAACCCAACATTCACTCACACAGTCCCTGCTGGTAATTTTCAGGCTTCGCTCACTCCAGGTATTTTCCCTGTTCAGAGAGTAATCAACGATGGCCACCCTAAAGCATAGAAAAGGGCAAATGGTGACAAGTGACAACTGACAGTTCTTGTGCTTGTCTCAATCTGTTTTCCCCAGATGTCTTTATTGTAATGACTTCAAACATCAGGCATTTGGAGCTTCCAGGGAGCAGGAAGCATGGGCAAGGAAAGTTGATGCCCAGACAACATGCGATTGACCTCTGAAATGAAGGCAGACCAGGCAGTGAGGAGCCCTGCATGGGGTGAGATACCCTCATGACCACGGACTAAGTGACGAAGGGTGGCTGCATGTGTCACCATCCCAACTCTGTATGTACACAGCATGTTGGCTTCGTCTGGAAAAGCTTCCTGGAGTAAAGGTACCATCCCTGAGACACACCGTCTCCCACATCCTGCCCTCCTCAGCAGAGCCTGGGTCACAGCCCACAGTGGATCTCTGAACACCTCAGGGGATTATCAACCAGGACAGGGGTGGAGGATGCCTGAGCCCTCTTGGAGACAGACATGTGCTGCCCTCAGTAAATGGGGCATCCCACACTCTGGACTCCTCATGGTGGGGAAACCTGCCCAAAGGGCCCCAGATCATAAACACTTACTGTCCAGCCTCAGGAAAAACATGTCCTATGCAGACTAGTTTTTCTCCAGTCACTGAGTCAGGTGGTTTAGCTAAAAGACAATCATATGAAGAGTGTCAATGGACTTGTCCATCCATCCACCCCTCCCCTTCTGCCTGCCCTTGGTAAGCAGAGCTACCGCTCCGGCAGAAGCAGCTTCTCTTCTCTGCCTTCTTCTGACACCCTACCATGCACCAGGCATGGTGCAGGGTCTCAGGTGTTTCATGGGAACAAGGCGGGCAGAAGCTTGCTCTTAAGGGCCTGACATTTGTGGGACTCAACAAGGAGACAGACAATAAAGTAACAAACAACAAAATGAATGCCAGAGAGAAAAGCGCCATGATGTCAATAAGCAAGGGAAGGAATAGGGAAGGGAGTGGAAGGAATAACTGCTTAGTCTTTTAGAGACACAATTTCTCTTTAAGAGAAAATGAAATATTTACACAGGACATGATGGGGGATATCTGGGATTTGCTTTATAATAATCAATGGTGAAAATATGAGCAAACCAGATTGGCCAGGGTTGATAATTACCGAAAGCAGGTAAGGCTGCTTCAAGGGCTCTATACAATTTTTGCTACTTTTGTATGTTATTGAGAATTCTCATTAAAGATAAGGTCTCTGAGGCAATGTTCCTGGAGCTGAAATGATGAGGGGAAAGGCAAGGAAAGTTCTGAGGAAGAGTGTCCAGGCTGTGGGCACCTGTGCCATGGCCTGTGGCATAATTAGCTGAACTTGTTGATGGAAAGAGACGAGTGGTGGGGGACTCGTGGACCCTGGGAAGGGGTGTGGGCTTTATTCTAAGTACAGTGAGTGTGTCGAGGGGCTGTCCAAGCCCAGATGAGTTTGGACACAGAGGCAGAAGGACCTGTAGGTGGCCTGGATGTGGGATGAGAACAAATAGGAGTCACAGATGACACGCAGGTTGGTGAGCAGAGCATCTGGGTGGGCGGTGGTGCCATCTGTGCACACAGGGAAGCCTCTGTGTCTGGGCTTGTTCTATAATGTTGTGGGGGTTGGCAGATGGCCCTCAGGAGCCTCCGACAGTGCATGGTGAGTAGCTGTGGAGCCTTCCTTTCCTGAACCCTAACTATTCTCACACCCTGACTGTCTGCAGGTCAGGCCTTCCCTCTCAGATGGTTCCCTTCCCAGTGACCAGCTTTTGGCCATAATTCAGTTCTCACATTATTTACAAAGTTTTGAACTGTTTTCCCCTTCATTGGTACTGATATTAAAAAACTAATCACTAAGTTTATTTAGGGGGAAGGATTTGTGTCTGAGGGGTAGAATGGTTGGGATTAGGGTGAAAAAAATCACAAGAAAATGTAGTATAATCTCCACAGTGTTCACACAGCAGGGAGAGTGAGGTAATGGCAGCTGCCTCATATACCGAGGGTCACAAGAACAGCATGTTTAAAGATTTCTTAATATGTGAAATCATGACACACTTAAGATAGACAATATAAAGCATACAGAAATGTTGGTTTTAAAATTAATCTTTGTTATGCTTTTCTGTGTTTACTAAAAAGTTTTCCCAGATGTTTTAATTAGAGTAAACTATAATGAGAGACTACCAAATGAATCCTCATTGCACTCATGGCAATCCTCAGGGCTCATGGCAATAAATACTGCTGATCCACCACTCTGGTCAGCCTCCAGCCACAGCCACCATGGCGGTCAGCAGAGAGGCCAGCAGGGATAAGCTCTCCCATGTGAGATCTCTGTGCTGGTCCACCTCAGAGAGAAACTGAGGACAGCATGGGTGAGAAAACAGTAATAGCCACCAAACCCAGAAGAAGTGTCTGAGAACATTTATTGGATGATATGTTGTTCCCAACCTTTTTCAAGAACTCTCATCAGCAAGGGCAAAGACCCAGACTAGGCGGTCAGATCACTGTTTGCTTTCCAGCTTTTGCTGCATCAGCTACATACAATTAGGTCTCATTTGAGAATTAACTGAGATAGTGCATATAAACCACTTATCACATAACCTGATGCAGCAGGTGTTCAATAAACATAAGTTCTCCATACAAATGATTTACTCGGTAGGAACTACTCCTGAGAAAGTACAGACCAAGGGAAATCTAACCCCCAAGGCCATTTACACCCTGTGTGGTGTTAGAGTGTGGAAATGGCAGAGCCCTGCCCGTTCTATGCACTCATGTAAGGAGACATGGTGCAGAAGTGTCCTGGTGGAGAGGGCTCGCTCTGGGTTTATCAGATGACCCTGGAATGAGGAGTCAGAGAACATAATCATATCCAATCAACGTATCAGGGGGCTGACTGGGAGAGTTGAGGAGGAAGAGGAAGTCCAGCTGTCTCCAGGCACTCTCTGGGGGAGGTCAGACCCGCCTCCGTGATGAGGGCTCATCTCCTGCCCCCACTGTGGGCTTTCTCAGGCTGCTCCCCCATTGCGGAGGGTATTTGTGCCTGAATATTTCCAAATAGTAGCTTTATGTATATGGTAGGGCTTAGTTCGGAGAAGGCAATGGCACCCCACTCCAGTACTCTTGCCTGGAAAATCCCACGGACGGAGTAGCCTGGCAGGCTGCAGTCCATGGGGTCGCTAAGAGTCAGACACGACTGAGTGACTTCACTTTCACTTTTCACTTTCATGCATTGGAGAAGGAAATGGCAACCCACTCCAGTGTTCTTGCCTGGGGAATCCCAGGGACGGCGGAGCCTGGTGGGCTGCCGTCTACGGGGTTGCACAGAGTCGGACACGACTGAAGCGACTTAGCAGCAGCAGCAGCAGCAGCAGGGCTTAGTTAGTGCACCTACTCTACAGACCCCATTTTACAGTACAGATAATAGAGGCTGAGAACAGAACATTCATTAGGTCAAAATCACACATGTAAAATGGGCCTGAGCCAAGATCCCAGGGCCCAGGCCTGGCTGTTGTCATCCTTTCTCAATCCCGGTGACCCCACTCTCCTGGGAGAGCTCAGTGCACCTTGCACAGACTCAGGGCCCCAGGGCTGCCTCCACTTCTCACCAATAGACTCATAAGATTCAGGTCCTTTCTCTCAGGGGGAGGGACGGCGAAGGAAATAGTGGGAGAATGTAGCATGAGGGCAGAGCCAGTGCTCCCAGCAGGGCTGAGCCTTTGCAGGGATAAGCCCGGATCCAAGGCTTTCTTGACTTGTTGGGGACTGATCACTCCCCAGCCTGAGACGAAGGGCAAGGGGGCCAGGTTTCCTAGCCAGGTCCCTGCCTCCACTTGTCCCCACTCCTTCTATCCTCAGAGTGTCTAAGTGAAGGGTAAGGAAGGCATCTGATGGCTGGGTTGGCTGAGGGAATGCAGTGTGGTGTGGAAAGCTTGTCACTTAGAGGCACCGAGGTGGGGGGTTACTTACTGTAGACTTTGTTTTTGTCCAGTTTATATCTGCAAGTATAGTCACTAATTTTGTCTGGACTCAGTTCAGGTGCATAAAATCCGAGATGGTAGGATTCTGCAAGGGCAACATCCAAATTTCTGTGTTAGGAGTGGTTGAGTCCTGACTTCCTTCCGATTTCACAATTATTACAGGTCACCCATAACTGCATTCCCAGGGGTCACCCGTAAGGAACCAGGGTCTGAATAACCTATTTGTCCCCTGGGCTCACCTATTGTCACTGATGGTCCACTCTGAGGCAGCAGGGCTGGGCTTTGAGAACTCAGGAGACCTCTCTGTACTTCCCCTGACCCATCAAACTCACTAAACGCACCCAATGTCATCCCCACCACAGAGGCAAAGCCAGTCTCGGGTTTCTGACCCGTATGTCCCAGAGTCTTCCCTAGGCGTTGCAGGCAGTGTCTCCACCAGGCCCTCCCTTACACAAGACAGGAGCCAAGACAAAGCAAGCTGAAGATAGGTCTGACCCTTCTTTGGGTTGAGCACACAAGGCTGGTGCTTTGTGTAGCACCAGCTACACAAAGGACTTCCTCGCATTTGGGGTCTATTCCTCCTCCCTGTGCTTCTCTGTGCCCATAGCAGGCTAGAGACCCCAGGAGCAAGGCCAGGACCTGGGCGAGGCAAGCAAAGAGGAAAGGGCCCTGCACAGGAGAATCCCGCGCGGAGGACAAACCCTTGTCTTAGATGTGGTTCTGAAGTATTCAATGACTGCTCTTCCCTTCCCTCTTCCTGACCCTTCATGTTCCTCACACATGCCCCCAGGGTTCACCAGCACTTCCTTTTGCCAGGGTGAGAGACATTGATATGCTAAAGTGAAGTTCTGGGCCATAGCCTCTCTCTAGGCTGCTGGGAATTTCTGGTCCCAGAGGCAAATACCAGGGGACCCAGAGAAGACGGCTTCCCTGGTGGCTCAGTCAGTAAAAAATCCACCTGCAACGTGGGAGACTGGGATTCAGTCCCTGGGTTGGGAAGATCCTCTGAAGGTGGGCATGGCAACACACTCCAGAATTCTTGCCTAAAGAATCCCCATGGACAGAGGAGCCTGGAAGGCTACAGTCCATGGTGTTACAAAGAGTTGGACCTGACTAAGAGGCTAAGCACAACAATCTGGGGAGTTGTCCAGGATAACATGCAAGTCTTCTTGCTCTAAGCCCAAGGTCATTAGCCTCCACCTGTGCCTCCTGGCCAAAGTTGGTGAATTTCAATCCCAGATGCTTCATTTGCCCAAGGTCAGTTAACTTGAGGAGCATTCCTCAGAAATGCCAGCACAGACTTTTATCTGGCAGTCCTGATTCCTCCTGCTTCAGGTATCCCTGCAGTTCCCATCAGATCAGGGCCAAGTTTGCAATTTCTCTGCTTGCAGAAAATATATTCTCAGCCTGTGGGCTGAAGCTGGCTTGATGATAAGTTTTTTAGGTTTTCAAGGGTTCTCCAAAAATTGCACCCCATGTTTAAAGTCTGCATACTTTCTTGACACCAAATAAACAAAAATTTTTGAAGAAAGAACAGAGCTGGAGCTGGTGCACTGGGACGACCCAGAGGGATGGTACGGGGAGGTAGGAGGGAGGGGGGTTCAGGATGGGGAACACGTGTATACCTGTGGTGGATTCATGTTGATATATGGTAAAACCAATACAATATTGTAAAGTTAAAAAAAAAAGAACAGAGCTGGAGGTATTATGTTTCCTATTTTCGGACTATACTCCAAAGCTGCAGTAACCAAAACAGTATGGTACTAATACAGAAAGAGACACATAGGTATAGAGAGCCCCAAAGTAAACCCATGCACATATGGTCAGCTGAACTATGACACAAAAGTCAAAGCACCTTCACTGCTCACCAAGACGTGGGAATCTGTGTCCCAGAAAAAGCAGTTGGGACTGTGTCTTGCACATACACCTTTGCCAGCACACCTTGGTCCACCTGGGCAGGGCAGCTGCCCCTCAGTCTCAAAGGGGATTGTCTGTAATTTACATTTTAGGATTACTTTTTGCAAAGAAGCATAGCTCTAAACGAATAAACTCTATTGTAAGTAGATACAGGCAGAGAAAGGAAACCTTAACTGCCAGAATATGGAGAGGTCAGGCTCTAGATGAGGCAAAAACAGCCCGTGTAGCCTTCCTGCCAAAAAGACAAGAGGAACCAGAAGTGGGAAAATCCATGCAAGGCACTACCTGCTGTGTTCATTCAAAATGATGTTCTCCACAAGCAAGCATCTACAGTGCGCCTATCAATCTTTATACTTCTTCCTTTAAGTCTCCTGAATCCACAAGGTACACATGATCTACTACTCCCAATTTTACAGAGAGTGAAATTGGAGCTAAGATAGGGCAAGAGGTACCCCCTACTCCCTGGCAGGTACAGGGCCAGAATCTGAGCTCAAGTACCTAACCCAGCACCCACTTACACCGCCTCTGCTCCTGTCTTGAAATGAAGTGCAAGTTGTTCAGTCGTGTCCGACTTTTTGTGACCCCATGGACTATACAGTCCATGGAATTCTCCAGGCCAGAATACTGGAGTGGGTAGCCGTTCCCTTCTCCTGGGGATCTTCTCAACCCAGGGATTGAACCCAGGTCTCCCGCATTGCAGATGGATTCTTTACCAGCTGAACCACCAGGGAAGCCCACTCCTGTCTTAATTCTGAACATCTATCACACTCCTCTCCAGGGACACATCCTCCCTGACACTCTGATACGTGGATTTTTCAGCTCGTTGGACTGAGTTGGAACCAGAGGGGACCTGGCAAGCCCCAGACTCATGGTAAAGATTGGACTCTGCCTCCTCCTCCATGTGGGTGACAGGAGGGAGGGCGGCAGCCGAGGGCAGGGCCGGCTGACAGCCCAGAGCACAGGCCACGCCGCATCTTCAGGAGCAGTGCGTGCTGCCCTCTGCCTGGCGCCTTCCTTCCTCCTTGGGTCTCCTGCTGCCTTCAGCCCCGCTCAGCTGCTGCTTCACCTTTGCAGCAGAGCCCCTCTCTCCCAGGCACTGCTGCTCTCAAAGGAGGGCTTCTAAACTCTGGCAAGTCTCCAAAGTGGAAGGCAGGGTGATGGTTTCAGATTTTTGAGCAGAAGAGAGTTCAAAATAAACAAGTTTTCTTTGTCCAGGCAGCAGCCTCTTCTGTTTCCCAACACCCCATATCCTAATTCCTCTTAAGTTAGCCCCACAGGATGAAAATGAAGTTTCAAGAAGAACTGAAATCAGCGCACAGGGCTTCATTTCCCAGGCACAGTGCAGCTGCCCACCAGAGGCAGAGGGACCAACAGCCTGAGGGACACTGATCCTCTGTGGAGGGGAGAGCTTTCTCTCTGGAAGAAAAGTTACACGCCAGGTCACCTGGGGCCGCTAGACAGAGTTATGGGAAGGCAGCCTCCCTGAGAAAGCCAGGTGAGAGGAGCTTGAAGAGGACATGCAACCTGCATGAGACTGGCTAGGGTGCACGGGTAGAGGTGGCCTGCCTTGGGCAGGGCAGATGGCGGAGCCCCACATGCAGCCTGGCACAGCCATTTTGAGACAAGCTGGACACTGCCCACAGTGAGCTGGGTGGCCCCTTAAGGCATCAATCCTACTCTGGTCTTGATCCCAGGGATACTCTGACCCAAGAGGAGTAACCATCAGGACAGTCCCTGCAATGTGACTTGTAGTATACTTATTAGGAATAATCTGAATATTGACCAAGGGAGACTAATGAAATACATTGGTCCATTCATGCAGTGGAATACTGTGCAGAGGCTGGAAAACATTATGTACTGCAAGATCCCATTAAAGGAAAAATATAATTTACATATAAAAGCAGAACTCCTTGTGATTGTTAGCTCAGGAGAAAGTGGGATGGGACAGGGGGGACCTTATCCTGGAGGAGGGGCAGCCTCTGCCCAGGCTGGCTACAGGAGTGCCCGTCAGCACAGTGTGACCATCCTTCATGCCTCAGGTCCTCCTGCCCCACAGAGCCTGTCCACCCCCCCTCACAGAGAGTCTCTGGCCAGGATGCAGAGCTGGACGCTGGACCCCAGAGGGAAGCCCTGCTCTGCACTGGCTCCTACTATGGCCTTTGCTGCTGGGTTTTTGCAGACACTGACTGGTCTGGTCACATACAGGAAAAAGAGTAACAAGGTGCCGCCTCCAGCCTGCCTTCTGGGGTCAAATCTCAAGCAAACCCAGCAACCCACAGGGTGGGTGAATCCCCAAACCACAGTGGCGAGTGCCCGGGCCAGATCCTGTGCTCATCCCTGTGAGTCACTGAGGAGAGATTCTAAAGCAGCAAATTAGCCTGTAGAGGAAGAAATCAGGGAGTAGCTGCCTCCAGGGGGTAGGGGAGGGATTGCCTGGGAAGGGAGTCGAGGGGACATTCTAGGTGCAAATGTGATGCTCTGAGTCTTCGTGAGGTTTGGAGCTACATGGGTGCCGTGTGCATTTGTCAGAACTCATCAAATGATACACTTAGGTCTGCTGCATTTCAAAAAGAGAACTCAACCAAAAACAGTTACCAGGTAAAGTCATGCACAATGAAGGGTTTGGAGGTGAGGCAACCCCATGATAAATGATAATAGAAATGCTGTCAGTCTAGGCAGTGCAGACAGGAGAGTCCACTGTACATCCGTTTTCACTTTGCTATAGTTATGAACATTTCCATAATAAAAGGCAGGAAAAAGTGAGGTGAATGATAAAAATTAAAAAATAAAGCCATGGACACAACGAAGCAGAAGTCATGGTACACAAGTGACAAATGACAGAAAAACATCAAAGCTGTGGGAAGCCGCAGCGAGCAGCTGACCAGGAAAGGCTCTGGGACTGAGGCACCGAGAGTAACATCTGAAAGGGTGGTAAGCTGAAGCCTGTAAAGCTGAGGGAGGTTCTTCAGGAAGTTCAGTCCCCTGACCCCACAGCCTCTGCAGCAGGTGAGCTTACAGCAGAGGCTGGTCCTTGGAGAGTCTGGTTATCCAGCTTGAGGGCCTCAGCTTCTGTGGTCAGGTGGGAAGGGAAGTGGCCTGCTCAGCCCCTCGTGCCCTGGGCAGAGGAGGGCCTGGAGCACAGGCCTGGAGGCAGGGAGGCCTGCAGAGGCCTCTGCTTAGTCTTGGAGTAGAGTCTTAGTCTTGAGAGGCTGAAGAAGTGACCTGCCTCATGCTCACCTCCTCCAGGCCTCCTCACACCTGGCCTACTGACTTATTCAGAGTGACAGCCTCTGCTTGTTTCAGGTCCAGGTTCCTGCCTTGAGCTTCCCTCCAGTGACAGTCATGCTGTGAGACAGCTTTTGACAAGATGCCGGCAGTTGTAACGGTTAGAGCAGTACCACTGAATCTCACGGGCAGAGGGTGTGCAGTGGGCACCTGTCACCCCTGCTGGGCCACCACAGGGCATGAATGACAACAGGCATCCTCCCCTGAGGTCTGACAGGGCTGTGTGTGTCTTGGGGACATGATCAGAGAATGGAAGCTGTCAGGCTGTTAGACAGCTGGCAGCAACACCAGAGAAGCAGGGAAAGACCCTGCACGTGTGTGTGGGTCTCTCCTCACATCTACACTTCACACTGCAGGTCACAGGGTCAGAGACAGGAGGAGTCAGGGTCAGAGGTGACCTACAGTGGGTGCAGCTGAAGACGTTTTCATCCTGGGTGTTCTTTAACCATTTCCTTCCCCAACCTGGGCTCAGCATGAGAGTGGGGGCAGAGCCAAGGGCCAGCTCCTGTTGGTAAGGGCCACCAGCTTCCAGATACTGTGCCAGTCACTGTGAATCCCACTGCGTCTACATCTCTTTGCAGATGTGATAGTGGATGTTTGTTATTGTCTAAATAACAAAGAAGAAGATGAAGATGAAATTGGAGCTGCCAGATACTCAGCAACTTGCCCCGATTTTGTACCTGTGGGCAGCAGATCTCGGATATGAGCACTGCTCTGTCTGACCACAGCCTACTGCACTGTGGTCTTGCAGTTTGGAGCACCACAGCCAGGACCAGTTTCCTGGGTCTGTGTCCAGCTGCATCCAGCTGGGAGCTGTTTACCTGTGGGAGCTTGTGCTTATCCACCCGCCTCAATTGTACAAATCCCCGTGATGTGGATGCACAGACTGGCACACACAGAGCTCACCCAGAGAGAGGGCTTCAAATAGAAACTTGACTGCACAGGGTCCTTCCCACATTGAGGCAGGGATACTCCCAGGGGAGAGAGGGCATCCTCGTCAAGTTCGAGACGTCAGAGAGAGGCCATCCTCGTTGAATCACTGGGTATAGTGTTGGCTGTGAGAATTTGTGTGGTTGCCTTTGTCAGACTATGGTCCTCTTACGACTTGAACTTTGTCCAATTCTTTTATTCATCCATTGAAAAAAGTCATATTTTCTTTCTCCATTTTGTTGATGTGGTAAATTACACTGATATTTCAAATACTGAATCAAACTTGTATTTCTGAGGTGATCCTTAGTCTTGATGTATTGTCCTTTTCATATATTGTTGGATTACATTTGCCAGTGTTCCATTCAGAGTTTAAAAATAAATTTTCTTATTACTTAAAATATATTTCTTATTAATCTGTGCTTTATTTTTCTTATACCTAAGTAAAACTTTTTAGCTTTGAATTTTAAAAAGATAATTACACTAATCTTACTAGGGTAATTATTTCCCAACACATGTATGTGAAGTCGTTGGGTGGTATATACCTTCAATTTATACAGAGCTGTATGTCAAGTATATCTCAATAAAACCAGAAGAACAGGTAATTACACCCAATATCTACATCATAATCCATGGCAGACATGACTCACACACACACTTACTTAACGACTCAATGCACAATAACATACCCGACATATTTCTGTAACAACACTCCATGCACACACACAGCACACACTGAGACACCACACACACACACAGACTTCACACTTACACCAAAGACACACACCACACTCAGACTCAGGCACATGCACATCACACATACGCAAATGTCATTTACTCTTGATCAGTGACCCCAGCACGTACCTCCTACACAGGCATAGTAGGTGTCCCCACCCATAACTTGCTTACAGGAATTTCCCACGAGCTGGAAGAGAGTATCATAGGTGGTAGGGTCAGGAAGAGAGACACGCATGAGCAAGGTGAGAAGCTACCCCAACCTCCTTCTCACATTTATCCCACACTCACCGATATAATAAAGCCTTCCATGTCATTGGGTTTGGGTACCTCATATACCTGGGTCTTTGCACCCACAATTTCAAACAACTACAAGGAAGAGAAGATGGCTTGGCAAACAGACAAGGGTTGAGAACACAGCATTCTGTCCCGGGAAATAGGCTCTTGCCTGCTGCCATGTTGGACTCCAAGCCTGGCATCTGTCAGCAGCCCACCCTCAGGGCGGGGAAAGCTCCTCCACCCACACCTCTGGTGTATCGTTTACACAACACCTTCTGTTCATCTGAAGTGACTACCTGTTGTCCAAATGCTTGGGCTGGGATAGAGGGACATCCACTGGGTGATGCTGGGACAGCTGCCTTTGAAAATTTTCCCCAACTGGGTTCAAGAGTGGCACCTGGTTACCTGTTCTGAATTACCTGGTTTCTCTGAGAGTTTTTCATACCTATGGCATAAAGTTTGGTCTTAAAATTCTTCAACCTGTTGGACTAATAGAAAAAAAGGCTGTGAGTAGAAAATATACAACTAGATGGGACCCAAAGTTGGAAATGATGGACGGGACTTACTTCCCGCATAGCAGCCCACACTGTCCACTTGTCCAGTGATCCAGCGGTCAAAGCATAAACCATGCTGGCAGCTTTATTGTCTGCAGAACAAGCAGGGAGTGGCCTGGTCAGCAAGCACCTGCCTCAGGCTGCCAGGCCCACAGTGCAGCGCCCACATCTCCTCCTCCTGAGGAGGGGCCGCCCTGACCTGAGTACCCACTACCCAGAGCACCTGGACGGAGAAGGAGCCTTAGTCTAGGACTCACATGACAGATGAGGAGCTGGGCTCAGAGCGCTTCCTAGTGACCCTCACTAGGGGCAGGTGGACAGCCTTTATCCTGAATGGCAACTGCAGCTACTTCCCTGGCAAGGATAAGCCCCTCATTACAGCTCAGGGAGGAGCAGCCAGACTGACTGCCAGAGGCTTGGGCAGCGGCCCCGCCCAGCTCCCTGCCTTCCCAGCAGCCTGCGCTTCCTTCCTGATGAGGCCGCAGCCCTACAGCCTACATGCCGGTGGTTCTGAGCTGAGCACAGGCTTTCCCACTGTTGGAAACATGTTCACAGGATGAGAGTCAACCACAGGGGAGAGGCTGAAGGGAAAGGGGCAGAGCCAGGGCCGTGGTGGACAGAGTGTGGGCAGGCAGGGGGCACCAAGGTCTCTGCTCCCCAAACTGAACTCTATTTACTCATTCACTGTCCCTGGAATTTCTCTTTTCTTTTTCATGCAGCCCAACTGTAGGTCAAGCACTTGATATCTAGTAAGAACTAGGAATTTAAAGCTTGACCCCATGTGGTTCTCAGGAACATCCCTGGGGGAGCTTTTCATCCTCACTGTGGGGAGGAGGAACCTGCAGCACAGAGAGGGCAAGGAACTCGCTCCAAGAGCCAGCGCTAGGAGCTGGCCGAGGAGGGTGTGCACCAGCCTTCACTGAGGCCCAGCCTGGCTCTGTCCCCCCTGAGCACAGTGACGTCAGCAGGCAACTTACTAGCAGAGTAAATTTTCGCAATCTCATCACCTGCCTGAAACAAAATAAAGGAAAGTTGGGGGAGGGCAGTGAAATGACCCAATAATTCTTTAAGAACTTGACAAAGCAGAATAAATCCTCTGACCTATAGAGTCCGTACCGTTTTCAATCCATCGTGCAATCTTCTGGTTCCTGAGGGCCTTACCCCCCGAAGTCTTTGAAGACCTTGTTTTAGTTCATTTCTGAAAACAATTCGAAAGGAGAATAGAGGAGGAATGGGTGTTGATGGCTACAAACAGCCCCAGCCACCCTGGGACCATTCTGCCCTGCGCAGACCTGCCTGGACCTGAGGGGACACAAGCGGCCCTGCCCTGACTCTTCTGCCCACGTATCTCCCACTGACAGCACCGGCCCTACCCCTTCTTCATTCCCGACGCAGGGAGTGTGGAGGAAGCCGCTTTTCTGTCCCATAAGTAGGACCTGGTTTTCAACGTGCTCATCCCTGTATCAGGCATCCAGACTTCAGGGGACTCAGCAAGGGCCCTGCCTTGACCATCTGTGTTGAGAGGGGAGCACCCCGGATGTGCACCTGTGGATCCAGCACCCCCAGCATGACTGGCGGTACTGCTGGCACCTAAGGGGTCCCTGGTGAGGGCACATTATCCTCCAACAAGCAAGGCTGCGTTTGGCAAAGTCTCTCTGCTGATGATACCCTGCCCTGTCCCCTCCTCTTCAGCCACAGATCCCTGAGGTGGACTTGGTCCCTCCAA
Organism: Bubalus bubalis; assembly: GCF_019923935.1. NCBI lineage: Eukaryota > Metazoa > Chordata > Mammalia > Artiodactyla > Bovidae > Bubalus > Bubalus bubalis. The sequence continues at coordinate 161,343,057 of NC_059160.1, forward strand.
GCCACTTCTCCCTCTGGACCAGTACTAAAGGAAGTAGTCAAGCTTCTCTGTTAGAGTCTAGGGCTCTTGGCCTTCATCTGCTCCTGAAGAAACAGACCATAAGCTGGAAAAGCGACTGAGGGCTTTTCCATGAAAGGAAAAGCTGAGGGCTGTCCATGAAAGGGGAGAGTAGTGACTCCAGGCTGCCATGACAATGAGATGTCATCCTCTGCTAAAGCAGATTGCAGGGGATGGGACTGGGATACACTAGGAAGGGGTGGGGGGACTTAGGTTCAGGCTTATCCAGTGTGATGGGCTGAGCTGTCCGTGGTCCCTGAAGGCTGGCTTCTCACTGCGGGCAGAGATGCTCAATGTGCAGTGAAATATGAGAGCCCCAGACCTACTCAACCTAGCCCATGAGAAGAGGAGACCTGGGACCCACTGCCTGGGCAAGCCAAAGTAGGCCTTACCTAGCTGAGCAGAAACACATGTCCTGGCACTTTCTAGAAGATTTCAGTTTTGTCATTCACACCTCAAAATATGCTGGAACTCTCAGTGCTCACAGCCTCCTGCCCAGGACCTACATCATCAGGCAATGTTCTCACCTGAGTGGCTCTCTCTTCTGCTGCCTTTCCAGCTCTTCTCATACCATGACATCAGGCTTCTAGTACCCTCAGCAATCACTCCTGCTCTTAAAGTACCCCACTCATACGACAGGAGCTCCTGAACCTCTTCCCAGTTCTCACCCACCCCCACCAGCATGCCTGAGGCTTCCTAGCCCCATGCCATCTGGCTTCTCCAGCACCAGAGCAAGGCCTGTGTGGACGGTGCCCTCTCAGCCTGCTCGCCCCAGTAGATAGGGATCAGAGAGCACCAGCCCCAGTCCCAGTCCTGCCCCAAATCCTCTGCAGACCCACTAGAGTCACACTTCTTATCAGGCTCCCTCAGCCAATCTGGACTCACCTTGTACAGCAAGACCCACCCCAGCCCTCTACCACATCCTCCTAAATGCCTAGGCACTTTTGGAAATGCCCAACCCCAGGCTGAGACCAGCTCCCAGCAAGATTCTGTCATGGTTGATGTTGACCTGTTTTCCTAGGTATGTATTCCCCTCCCCATCCAAACCACTTCCCCCCCCACCTCCCACACACAGGATTTCACTTCTTTTCCTCTCCCTTGAGCTCCATTCCCTCTCCTGAACCCTCTTGTCATGGAAGATTTCTCTCCTTCACTTTTCAGAGAGGACTATGGAGGCCCTGCATGAGCCTCACCAAACGTCTCTTGGTTCGGGCATCGAGACCCATGCCTTAGAAGAACAGTTGTCCTCCTCTCCTCCTTGGGCAGTTCTGCCCCTAGAGGTACGTTTCCAGTCCTCACTGGACACCTCTCTGCCACCTGTCTCCATGAACTGACACCATCACACTTCCTCCCTGGAAACCTTGCTGTCCTGTTTAATCTGCTGCTTGTGGCTTCTCTCCAAGGTCCTGAAAAGGGTGCTGTGCCACAAATCCTGGACCCACGTAGTTCTAAATGACCTTAACCTCTCTTTGGTGTTTCACCCACTGAACTGGGTTCAGCACATCAGGAGCATCTTTATCTCCCTGTTACTAGAAGCACGTCTTAACACCTCCAGGCTTTTTGGCACACTTAGGATGCTGCTGTGTCATGCTTCCCTCCTATACCCAGTTCTGCCTGGTATTTGGAACCACACGCATGGGCTCCCTTGTCTCAGATCCACCAAGGGACCAAGCTCCCACACAGTGAAGCTCCAGCACTTCATCACGCCCATCCCTGCTGCGTGGTTCTGACTCTGCCTGCCCTCTTCCCCCATGGCCCAGAGCAGAGACTGGCACACAGAGCAGGTGCCCAACACAGGCCAGTGTTCGCAAAGGGCCGGCGCATCTGCTCCTCCAGGTCCCAGGAGTCCTCACAGTGAGCCAGTTCTGAGAAAGGCGAAGGGGGCTGAGAGCACAGGATGAGTGGAGGGCAGGGCTGGGAGGGGCTGAGATGGTCCAGCAGCACAGGAGTCTGCTAGTGTCAGTACAGCCAGGGGTCAGTGGAGCCAGGGAATCAGGACTGGGGTCAGAGTGGGCACTCAGGAGAGCCCAGGCTGGCCCAGCCTGCACCCAGTGGAGACCCTCAGCTCCCTGGGCCTCTCTGTGACCCTGCCCACCAGGCCTACCTTGGAGATTTAAAATGACACTTACCTGTCTGAGGTGAGTGGCAGAATGATATTGCTGACTGAGGAGTAGGTGATGAGAGAAATCCTCAGTTTAGGGCTGGGGAGGAAGCAAGGGCTCATAAGAAGCCATGAACACTGGTCAAAATTAATATCAATGAGCAGCCAGAGAGGCAGCAGTGCGTGTCAACTTCTGCCCTACCCATCCCAACTCTTTTGCCTTGGTGTGCGTTTCTCTAATCCTGAAAGTTCCAATACTTTCATGAAGGGTTCAGAGGCCTGTAAGATGTACGATCTTGCTGAAAGTTGCTAAGATGTCATCTCGATCCATTTCTATATCCCCCCACCCCAAGCCCCCAAAGTTTCTTTCTCTCTCTCTCAGACACACACACACACACACACACACACACACACACGCACACACAGAAACATGTGCATACTTCCTGTACACACAAGAAAGTGGACACTTATGCACTTGTGCGTGAGGGCCTCTCCACGGACCTCTCCTCTAACGTAAAATTCTTTGGACCTTACCACACTTCCTTCCTCTCTGTCTTCCATGCTTGCCTTTTATCTCAGGGAAATTTTTCTACCTCTCAGCAGCCATTCATGCACACATCCTTCTCTCTTTCCCCCACTGTCTTCTGGTCCATTGACTCATCTTTTCATGAAGTTGCTACCTAGCTGGGTTCCCCACTACTCCTGGTTCAAGTTTCATCTCATTTAATCCATAATTATCAGACTTTTCTCCTGGAGCACAACCTTGATCATGTCAGATCCCTGCCCTAGAATACTCTATAGCTCCCTATTGCTCACAGCAGGTAATCACAAACCTGGCACTACGAGCCTCCCAAACTGCCCTGTTTAGCTTCATCTCTCAGTCTTCCCTTGAGTCAACCCCACTTTCTAGCCAAACAGACCACTCACTACAGAAGTGGTTTCCGTTACCCTGTCTTTCCTCATCCTTTAAGATCTAGTTCAATATTCCACAGTCTCTAGGAAGCCAAGCTTGCCGCCTTCTTTTTCTAAGAATACTTGCTTTTTCCTTCAAGTTGCAAGTAACTCCTTTGTTCTTATCCTTTGGTCGTTGGCACCCTATAACTCAGTGTTTAGGTATGTGACTTGCCTGTTTCCTAATCTGTGAGGTCCTTAAGGACAGAGGGTGTCCCCTACACTGTGACCTGATTTCCAGGCAGGAGTCAAGAAAGATGCTGAGCATGTATTTAGTTGCTCGGTTGTGTCTGACTCTTGCGACCCCATGGACTGCAGCCCACCAGGCTTCTCTGTCCATGGGATTCTCCAGGCAAGAATACTGGAGTGGATTGCCATTTCCTTCTCCAGGGGATCTTCCCAACCCAGGAAACGAACGCAGTTCTCCTGCATTGCAGGCAGACTCTGTACCGACTGAGCCATTGGGACCTGGTAAGATCAGTGTGACTGGTAATTCCTTCTGCCTCAGAACACCACCTAGGGCTCTCTGCTCCTGAAACCGAAGGACTCCCATTTTCGCCGACTGTAAAGAGCTGTGTGCTCTGTCTGGCAGAGAAAAACACCAGCCATACTTGGTAAACCTTTTCAGCAACCGTTCTGTTAAATCACAAATTTCATTCCAGGTGTTGCCTTCGCCGTTCGACCTGAAAACAAGGAAGACCTGATTAGGAGGGATGAGGCGCCCCCTTGCGGTGGGCAGATTGTCTGCCTCCCAGTTTCCCTCAGAGTCTTTAGCAACCCTTCCCCACCCCGTGTAGCTGAAGGCTGTCATACTCCCTTAGCAACCTCTCTGGGTCACCCTGGTGGTGACTTTCACCAGCGTGAGTGGTGGGGAAGGTGACCAACCTGACTCATGTTGGGGATGAGACACTTTGGGTAGTAAACCAGGTTGGTTGACACTCAAGGAATAAGGGAGGATACACTGGCTGGAGAAGTCTGAGCAATTCTAATACGTTTGCACTCCTGGTCCCCTAATTTTGACACGACAAGACGAGCCCTGGCCTCAGGCAGGAGAAGGATGTACTACTTAGATTATTTTATTCTACTACTTTCTTATCGGCCTGCAAAGCTGAGCCACGCTGAGCGCTGAAGGCCTTTCCTGGGAACGCTCATGGGGAGCGCAGCACTTGGTCCAGGTGCTGCTATCCTGGTGCCGTGATGCCGCGCCGTCAGGGAGAGCTGCGGGGCTTCCCTGGCCCCACTTCCAGCTTCTCACTGCCCTCGGCTCTGACCAGTTACCTGAATGGAGAATGGGGAGGCTGGAGAGCCTCACGACCTCTTACGTGTAGGTGCGAAGAACTTTCATGTGCCTTGCTGGCCTCGCAGTCCCGCACCTCTGCAGGCTGCGCTCCAGGTTACGGAGGGCAAATGTGGGTCTCTCTGGCTAATGGTTTTGTCAAGGTTCTGCACATGGTAGTAGAGAAACTGAGGCTGGTGCCTCGTTCTGGGTTCTTCCTCGGTGAACGTTGGCTCAAGTCTTTGATATGGATTGTGAGTCTGAGAAAACCCGCCGGAGCTCCTTCTTTTTACCTGCAGTAATCACCATGCCCATAAACACCCTGAATATCGTGTTTAAATGTGTAATGCTCATATACCCAAGGGCATCTTTCTCCTCTCTACTATTCCTTCTGACTCCTCTTGGCTGTATCTAAAGCTGTTAGGAGATGGTGAGTAAGGACATATGATTCTAACAATACTGTAGTTATTATTCATGGAGTATGTACATACCAGACACATTACATGCATGATTTCCAATGCTAAACACTTCTATGAAATCATCATTATTTGCATTTTACAGATGAGAAAATGGAAGTGCTTACAGATCAAGCAACATTTCCATGGATGTGAACCATAAGAACCAGCTGTAAACCCCATGATTTACCCCCTCAACTTAGCAGACCTGGGAGACATGCTGTGTGTGGCAACTGTGGGCGACAAAGCATGAGACGGTCAACCTACCCACAATGCACACTTTTTCCTGGGAGCTCCTGTACTTTTGGTGCGAGGCAACGCCTTTCCTGACTATGCACACCACATCCTGCTTTCCCTCTCATTACTCCCCCTCACTGCAAAGGATCTTCCAAAGAAGATGTAAAGGAAACTTAGGTCTTTAACCCACCCACCTACTCTGCAAAAGGTTTCAGTGTGGGATTATTGTGACTGGGGTGTTAGATTCTAGAATGTAGGAGAACACCAGCATTTATGGCAGTGGAAACCATGACAGGGAGCTCCGGGTCCCTAGGAAGGGGGCACTCTGGAGCCGAGCAGCCACGTGGGCTTCTGCCAAACAAGTTCCAAGCATCGCTAGTGCCCTCCTCTTACACGGGAGTGGAGAGACAAGGACCACCAGCAATTGCAGGATAGCTTTGCTATTATGCTTGAGACCAAAACACCCTACTGAGATAGCTATGATGGGACATTGGAAGTTGTTGGGGCAGGGTCATGTGGGAGAGCTGACCTCTAAGAAAGCTAAATTTTCTTCCTCCCCTAATAAGAACTCAGTAGAGAAGGTGTAAACCTCACAAAGCAGGAAACAGTAGTCAGTACAAGCACAGCATTGGAAACATGATCATATTATCAGAAGGAAAATCTGCAAGATTTTTCTTGGAAGTGAGATCCCGTGGCTGCCTCTTGGAAGTGAGATCAAAAATGGGGAGGAAAGGGTTAGGAGCCTCACGACTTTTGCTGTGAACAGTAAGAGTGTTTGATTTAAAATTTGTGTTCAAGTAGTTTCTCCCAAATGTGAAAATAAAATTGCAAACAACAACTTATGGCATGAAGGATGTCATCAACATGGCAGATTCTGAAAATCTAAGCCTTCATTCCCCTAGGGACACACTCAACAACCATACCTATCAGCATCAGCTGTCTAGGAGCTCTAAAAAACAAAGATCAATGATAAAGCAAAGGTGCAGCCAACAAATAGTTCATTTCAAAATGGTATGAAAATTCTGCTGCACATTTCATCACCTTTCTCCCACAACTTCTCTGGCATGGTGACAATTTTGTTTTTGATCACTGGCTTTGTCCCAAGCTGACTTTGATCCAGAGGGTGGAATGTTGACCTAACTTACAGATTATTTTGTAAAACTCATCTTACCTGGCTGGTGTCAATTAGGATGTTTAAAATCAGCTGTGGCGGGCATAGGTGAACTTAGAAACAGATCCAAATGTGCAGCCCAAGAGAATGTGCAGGAAAGTCTTGAGAAGACTTCAAGTTTCCACCTCAGGCTGGTCCCTAGGCTCAGTGGTGGTCTGGCTAAGTGCTAAAGAAATGTCCTAGTAAAGAAACATTCTACGAAGAATGGAAGAGGTGGCTTCTCCCCGCCACTCCCATGTCTTTTTACAGTTTTGCAATGATTTCATGTTTGTTTCAGATCCTGGCATTTGGGAAATCTCTGTCAATACATTCAGTGAATAAGAGTTACAGGAACAGGAACGCTAGTGATCACATACAACAACAAGGAATAGTCTTTGCAAAAGTAGTTTGGAAATGTTTCAGAATAAATGGACTATTACATGAGTCTATGTTAACAGATGAAAGCAAATACAACTCAGTGAGCTATGGTGAATTCTGCTTTCTAGATGTACCACATTATAGTAATAAAAATCCTAATTTTAAACAAAAATAATCATAAAAAATACAAAGAAACCAGACCACTGTTCATTCAAAGAAAGAAATAAAATTACAGAAATCACTCCTGAAGATGAATGGCATCAGACTTACTGGAAACTCTGTAAGGCATCAGACTTACTAGAAAAACACTTAAAATCATCTTAAATATACTCAGACAGTGGGAAAATAAAGACAAAGAAATAGAGGAAATCGGGATAGTGATACACGAGCAAAATAAATATCATGAAGGACAAATTATTAACAAATCAAGGAGGAATTTTGGAGCAGAAAAGTATAATAATAAATTGAAAAAATCATAATTAGGGTGGTTCAATAAAAATTTTTACTAGGCAGAGAAAGGAATAAGCAAAGAGGAGGACAGGACAATTGCTACGGTCTAGTGTTAGGAGCATAAAGGAAAAAGAACGAATAAAGGAGGTCAGAGTCTGAAGGACCTGCAGGACACACTTAAGCAGAACGATATACATACTGTGTGAATTAATAAAGCAAAAAGAAAAAGAAACAAACATTATTTGAAGAAATAATATCCAAAAATGTCCAAAATTAGACAAAATATATGATCCTATAATTCCAAGGATCTTAGGTACAAATGAAATAAAATAAAGAGACTCACATCAAGATACATTATAATCATACTGTTGAAGACAAAGACTAAGACTCCGGAGTTCCAATTCTGGATCTGTGTATTCCATATTGAGGCTTTGGTAGGTCATTCATCCCCAGGCCTTGAGCAGCCTCCTTACCTCATGTGTAAAATGGAGATAATAATATTTATTCACATTATGAAGAAGACATGGTGAAGAAACTGCTTTCCTCTCCTACCCCTATCTCCAACCTAGAACACACCTGGCTCCCCCAGCCGCCGACCATCCACACTCTCTGGAATCCTGGAGCCTCTGATTTCAAAATAGCTCCAGAATCTTTCCATTCATCACTGCCACCCATATCTACTGGTCCACGCTACCATCATCTCTTCCCTGGATTCCTGCACCAGATCCCTCACTTAGAAGGCTCTATTCTTGTGCCCTTCATCTGTGACTCTTTTAAACATGATCCAATCACACACCTACTCTGTTCAAAAGTCATCCAAGTCTTCTTGACACCATCTCAGTCTGTCACTATAGTCTTTCCTGGGTACCTCTTTAGAACAATCCCTCCCTCAAAACTTCTCATCCTCCTGTCCTGATTTTCCCCCTGGTGTTTATCCCGATCTAATACCCTAGCTCCTCTTTGATTTACGTCTTGCCTCCTAAAACGAAAGATCTAAGAGGAAAAGGATTTTTCAAGTTCTGTTGTGTTTGCTGCCTTATCTCCATTGCCCCAAACAGTGACTGGTGTATAGAAGTTTTCCAGTAATTATTTCAGTGAGGGGATAAGCAAGGGGACAAAGGAGTGAATAAGACTGCTCACCAATGGATGAAAGATCCAGACAACTCTGGGAGTGTCACCCACAGAAGTGGGCCTTAGAAAGCATCACTACAAACAAAGCTAGTGGAGGTGATAGAATTCCAGTTGAGCTATTTCAAATCCTGGAAGATGATGCTGTGAAAGTGCTGCACTCAATATGCCAGTAAATTTGGAAAACTCAGCAGTGGCCACAGGACTGGAAAAGGTCAGTTTTCATTCCAATCCCAAAGAAAGGCAATGCCAAAGAATGCTCAAACTACTGCACAATTGCACTCATCTCACACGCTAGTAAAGTAAGGCTCAAAATTCTCCAAGCCAGGCTTCAGCAATATATGAACCGTGAACTTCCAGATGTTCAAGCTGGATTTAGAAAAGGCAGAGAAAGCAGAGACCAAATTGCCAACATCCGCTGGATCATGGAAAAAGCAAGAGAGTTCCAGAAAAACATCTATTTCTGCTTTATTGACTATGCCAAAGCCTTTGACTGTGTGGATCACAATCAACTGTGGAAAATTCTGAAAGAAATGGGAATACCAGACCACCTGGTCTGCCTCTTGAGAAACCTATATGCAGGTCAGGAAGCAACAGTTAGAACTGGACATGGAACAACAGACTGGTTCCAAATAGGAAAAGGAGTACGTCAAAGCTGTATATTGTTACCCTGCTTATTTAACTTATATGCAGAGTACATCATGAGAAATGCTGGGCTGGAAGAAGCTCAAGCTAGAATCAGGATTGCCGGGAGAAATATCAATAACCTCAGATATGCAGATGACACCACCCTTATGGCAGAAAGTGAAGAGGAACTAAAGAGCCTCTTGATGAAAGTGAAAGAGGAGAGTGAAAAAGTTGGCTTAAAACTCAACATTCAGAAAACTAAGATCATGGCATATAGTCCCATCACTTCGTGGGAAATAGATGGGGAAACAGTGGAAACAGTGTCAGACTTTATTTTTCTGGGCTCCAAAATCACTGCAGATGGTGACTGCAGCCATGAAATTAAAAGACGCTTACTCCTTGGAAGGAAAGTTATGACCAACCTAGATAGCATATTCAAAAGCAGAGACATTACTTTGCCAACAAAGGTCTGTCTAGTCAAGGCTATGGTTTTTCCAGTAGTCATGTATGGATGTGAGAGTTGGACTGTGAAGAAGGCTGAGCGCCAAAGAATTGATGCTTTTGAACTGTGGTGTTGGAGAAGACTCTTGAGAGTCCCTTGGACTGCAAGGAGATCCAACCAGTCCATTCTAAAGGAGATCAGTCCTGGGTGTTCTTTGGAAGGACTGATGCTAAAGCTGAAACTCCAATACTTTGGCCACCTCATGCAAAGAGTTGACTCATTGGAAAAGACTCTAATGCTGGGAGGGATTGGGGGCAGGAGGAGAAGGGGACGACAAAGGATGAGATGGCTGGATGGCATCACCGACTCGATGGACATGAGTTTGAGTGAACTCTGGGAGTTGGTGATGGACAGGGAGGCCTGGCGTGCTGCAATTCATGGGGTCGTTAAGAGTCGGACACAACTGAGCGACTCAACTGAACTGAACTGAGGCTTATTCTTCTTACTGTAATGGCCTGAGGCTGGGGAATGGGTATGTAGGTCCCTTTCTTGGACAGCCTCTTTTCCTCCACCCATTTGCAGAATCCAGCAGGATTTGGTCCTGGCACCTCCACCAGCCTCTGTCATACCTCATCCAACCTCTAGGATTCCATTTCCCTTTTCCAAGAGATTGCATAGGCAAATACATTGCCACTGTGTCTCCCAGGATTGTCTTGAGGATGATAGATGCCAGTGATGAGCCTTGGAAACCGTATAATGTTTCAGTGATACTGAGAGTCAAGCCATTGTTACTACTAAATCAGTAAAGTTTATCCTCAGTTTCACAGAGGAGTTGAAAATGGAGCCAAGGCAATCTCTCCAGCCTGAGGATTCACCCTGCCCTTTCCTTTGAGGGTCAGAAGGTACCTAATGCACAGCCCAGGTTTCCCAGGGCCACAAGTAGACACACCAAACTGTTCTTGAAGTGCACACAAGTTAAAACGTGGTTCTCCAAGCTTTCGAGAAAGCAGCAAAACAGTTGCAACCAGCAAAGCAAAGGACTTTCCAAGCAAAAACACTACAAGAGTGCCTAACAGAGGACACAGCAGTCTCTCTGGAAAGAAAACAAAACCAAAACGCACTGTGAGCTTCCCACAACTGCTGAGAAGGCTGCGCCTAGCAATCGCCTGCCACTCCAGGCGTTTAAAGGTCATGCACGTGCATCGCAGATCCTGGCCAAGCTGAAGAAAGAGAGGGCCACTGGGCACCTTATTGTGCCCCTTTTCCTTTTCAGACGTAGACATCGCAGGAAATAGATGCCTGGGGCTTTCTTTTTGTCTAGGAACAAGGAGGCCACAGAGGTCTATTCCTTGGGTCTGACCAAGACCGTCCTCACCTCCTCTCTCACAGAGCCTGGGGACCCCTTGAACCCCTTCTTCCCACCAGTGACCTTGGTGACAGAGGCTCCTTGAGAAGCACAGGGGGCCAGACGGGAGGGCTACTCACGCATCCAAGACTAAATAGAAGTCGAAGGCACCATCACAGTCATGCAACTTGCTCGCCTTGCTCCTGATGCTCCTGTGGAGGCTTCCCCAGCCCGGGCTGAGGTAGTGGTGAAGGGTTTTCCAGCCAAAGTCAAGGTGGCGGAAATTTCTCCAGTTCAGGACATCGTGCTGGAAGCTCCCTGCACTCAGCAGTGGAGGGAGCAGCAACAGCAACAGGAAGAGCCCAGGGCCGAGTATCCAGGGCCCACTGCTCTCCATTTACCTGGCCATACATATGGCCCTGTTGGACCCTGGCCACTCCAGGCCCCCTCAGGCCACAGCCCCCACGACCTCTGCTGCCCAGGGGCCTCCACCCCTCTAGCCCTCTAAACACAGTGCACAATGAGCTGCCCCTGGTACCTCCCCCGAGGGGGAAGAGGCAAAGATGGTTGGCTTTGGGCCCTTGCCCCACCCCAAGGAAGCAGAATTCCTTGTGATGACCCTTATAATGGACGGGAAGGTTGGCATAGTGACTTTATGACCTGCGGTTCTACTCAATGTCCTGCCTGTGGACAATCCTGGGGGGAGGCAGGGGATCTTTGGAGGGGCAGTAGGGTGAGACCTCTGTCCCTCATCCTTCTCAGGGGGCCATTAAAATCCTGGAGAAATCCTACCTTTTTGTCAACTGAAAGAGAGCAGCTGAGATGGCTTAGATGAGGACATCACTGTTGGGAGGAAGTCTGGAAAGTGGAAGTGTAGAGAGTTTCAGTGGTCATTCTTGTGACTCCATGGATGGAAGGATCTAGAAGGGGAAGAAGGTCCTGCAAGGATGTCAAAGTACCTTGTGAATGAAGGGCATGCCAGTTATTTTCTGTTGTTTAACAAACCACCCCAAACTGGGTGACATAAAGCAAGAGCTATTTTATTATGGGGCTTCCCTGGTAGCTCAACCTGCAATGCAGGAGACCCTGGTTTGATTCCTGGGCCAGGAAGATCCTCTGGAGAAGGGATGTGTTACCCACTCCAGTATTCTTCGGTTTCCCTGGTGGCTCAGACAGTAAAGAATCCGCCCTGCAGTGTGGGAGACCTGGGTTCGATCCCTGAGTTGGGAAGATCCCCTGGAGGAGGGCATGGCAACTCACTCCAGTATTCTTGCCTGGAGAATCCCATGGACAGAGAAGCCTGGCAGGCTACAGTCCATGGGGTCACAAAGAGTCAGACATGACTGAGCAAGTAAGCATAAGCTTTTATTATGCTCATAGTTTCTGGGACCAGAAATCAGAAAGGGGTGGGTGACTTGTGTCTCCAAAGACTAACCTTGGACATAAACAACTCTGAGTCAAAAGTGTTTCAAAAACTGAGATTGTGAATATAAACATTTTTAGAAATAATTTTACCAATTTATTTTCTTTTCTTTTGTTGGCACAAAAGAGAGAAATATGCTGCAAGTCATTCTGTAATAAATATAAAATAGATCTTCAAATATGTATAACAAAAACACAAAAACTACAAATGTTTATGCATTGTGTTGGAGATTTTTGTAGTTCTTGTTGTTCAAGTGGTGTTTTAAATAATGGAATATCTTAAATAAAAGATATTTGGAATTGATGAAATCCAGTATACTTCTCCCTACAGCTTATTAGGTTTTCTTTGCTTCACATCCTTCATGACACTTGCTATTGTCGTATTTTTATGTATTTTTATATTTATTCAACATCTATTTCAGTCTGAAGGGACTGATGTTCTGTTCAAGAGATTTTGGGTCATTCGTTTTCCATCCTTTGTGAAATGCCTGTTTCTGCATGTATCCATTCTCCAATTCAGTTGTTTCTCTTTCATATTGATTCCTTAAAATTCCATGCTTATTGAGGATACTAATCTTTTATCAGTTGTTGCAAAGATCTTCAGTGTGTGGCTCTTTTTTCACTCTATTTAATGCCTTTTAATAAAACAGAAATTTTTGGTTTTTATAAAAATAAATCATAGTTTATTTGCAATGTGGTAGTTTCAGGTGTAGAGCAAAGTGATTTATATGTGTAAATATATGTATTCCTGAATAAGTGTGTGTGTGTGTGTGTGTGTGTGTGTATTCTATGTATACATATGTGCTCTTTTTTAAGTTCTTGATTTTAATGTAGTTGAATTTGTCACTTTTTAGAAGCTGTTCAGTTTTGCACAGCTTGTATCTTATTTAAGAAATTCTTCTTTGTTAAGGTGAAAGAGGTTTTATCTTAAAAAGTTTTAAAGATTTCCCTTTTACACTGACATCTTGAATCCACCTGCAATTAACTTATAAGTGTGATTCTTGCTACGGACCTGATTTCATGTTTCCCATATATAGAGCAAATTGTTCCCACGTCATTTGCTGTCTGTTCTCTTTTTGCCTCCATGATTCACACGTCACCTCTGATGTGTTCGAAATCCGTACTGTTGTGGGCCTGGTTCTGTGCTCTCTGTTCTACTGCCTTCATCCATCTATTGGTTTATATCCAGAATGTCGATACCACACTGTCTGAATTGTCACCTGTGAACGATCATATTGCTGTTTTTCCCTCTCCCTTCCTCTTGTAGAGGACTGCTTCCCTGCCATATTCATGGCAGACTTGGACTTGACTCCACCGAGGAAACATTAATAGAAGTTACATGTGCCACTTCTGAACAGAATCTTTATGAATCCAGGTGTGACTTACGTGGAACTAACAGCCTAGGAGCTGAGTAAGTGAGAAGTGCTGCTCCCTCTTGGGAATCTGGGATGCACATGTATGTGTGCAACAGTGAGATATATGAGTGAAATATAGTTTGTGCTTTTCAGCTGATAAGATTTGGTGGGGTCTGTTATAATCTGATATACACAGGATTCAATCATTATACCTAGCCTAACATACACAGAGAGCTAGAGCGAGCCTTGTTGTGCAAGGTAAATCACCCATCAAATTTTTCTTAGGGTAATTGTTGGCCATTTGTTTGGTCATGCACATTTTAGAATCAACTCTTGATTTTAGAACTGATTCTTCACTCCACCAAAACCTTCTTAATATTTGTTTATGATTCATTTTGAGGTATTTGAATCTGCAGTCGGGACTCCTCAGTGAACATGGGGATGTCTTCTTTCATTTGGGTCTTTCTCAGTACCTTTCATTTCCCTATGAAGATCTTCACTTCTTTTGTCAAGTACCTTCTCTAAATAACATTTTTTGATGCTAGTGTGAGCAGTACTTTAAATAGAGTTTTAAGTTGTTTAAGTTTTAAGGTACTTATTCATTGATATAGTCACTCGATTTGCTGCTGCGGCTGCTGCTAAGTCGCTTCAGTCGTGTCTGACTCTGTGCGACCCCATAGACGGCAGCCCACCAGGCTCCCCCATCCCTGGGATTCTCCAGGCAAGAACACTGGAGTGGGTTGCCATTTCCTTCTCCAATGCATGAAAGTGAAAAGTGAAAGTGAAGTCACTCAGTTGTGTTCGACTCTTAGCGACCCCATGGACTGCAGCCTTCCAGGCTCCTCCATCCATGGAATTTTCCAGGCAAGAGTACTGGAGTGGGGTGCCATTGCCTTCTCTGCACTCAACTTGCTAGGCTCTCTTATTTTAAAAATTTAACTATAAAATCCATTGGGTCAGCATAAAAATAAACATTGTCCTGACTACTCCAAAGAGTAGAACTATGATGGAGGCATTCTTGATTTTTAAAAGAATGCTGCTAACACATCACCATTAAGAATGATACTGAAAGCTTTTGGTAGAAATCCTTTATCAGATAAAGGTATTTCACTAATATTCTTGGTGTGCTAGATATGAATGAATGCTGAATTTTAACTAAAATTTTTTGTATATTTTGTGAGAAACATATTTTTCCAGTAATCTATTAATATGGCTAATTAAATTAATGCAGCTGAAACAACATTAACATATTGTCAATAGATTCAAATTGGCCATGATATATTTTAACTGCTGGATTGAATTTAGTATTAGTTCAGATTTTTTTTTGTCTTTGCTCATGAGAGAGGCTAGTCAGTAAGTTCCTATTTTTGTGCTGTTCTTATCTGGATTTGCTTATTAGGTAAGACTATTATGCCAAATTCAGACTTAAATTGAAGAAAGTAGGGAAAACCACTAGACCATTCAGGTATGACCTAAATCAAATCCCTTATGATTATACAGTGGAAGTGAGAAATAGATTTAAGGGCCTAGATCTGATAGATAGAGTGACTGATGAGCTATGGACTGAGGTTCATGACATTGTACAGGAGACAGGGATCAAGACCATCCCCATGGAAAAGAAATGCAAAAAAGCAAAATGGCGGTCTTGGGGAGGCCTTACAAATAGCTGTGAAAAGAAGAGAAGTGAAAAGCAAAGTAGAAAAGGAAAGATATAAGCCTCTGAATGCAGAGTTCCAAAGAATAGCAAGAAGAGATAAGAAAGCCTTCCTCAGCGATCAATGCAAAGAAATAGAGGAAAACAACAGAATGGGAAAGACTAGAGATATCATCAAGAAAATTAGAGATACCAAGGGAACATTTCATGCAAAGATGGGCTCAATAAAGGACAGAAATGGTATGGACCTAACAGAAGCAGAAGATATTAAGAAGAGATGGCAAGAATACACAGAAGAACTGTACAAAAAAGATCTTCATGACCCAGATAATCACGATGGTGTGATCACTGACCTAGAGCCAGACATCCTGGAATGTGAAGTCAAGTGGGCCTTAGAAAGCATCACTACGAACAAAGCTAGTGGAAGTGATGGAATTCCAGTTGAGCTATTTCAAATCCTGAAAGATGATGCTGTGAAAGTGCTGCATTCAATATGCCAGCACATTTGGAAAACTCAGCAGTGGCCACAGGACTGGAAAAGGTCAGTTTTCATTCCAATCCCAAAGAAAGGCAATGCCAAAGAATGCTCAAACTACTGCACAATTGCACTCATCTCACACACTAGTAAAGTAATGCTGAAAATTCTCCAAGCCAGGTTTCAGCAATATATGAACCGTGAAATTCCAGATGTCCAAGCTGGTTTTAGAAAAGGCAGAGGAACCAAAAACCAAATTGCCAACATCTGCTGGATCATGGAAATAGCAAGAGAGTTCCAGAAAAACATCTATTTCTGCTTTATTGACTGTGCCAAAGCCTTTGACTGTGTGGATCACAATCAACTGTGGAAAATTCTGAAAGAGATGGGAATACCAGACCACCTGACCTGCCTCTTGAGAAATTTGTATGCAGGTCAGGAAGCAACAGTTAGAACTGGACATGGAACAACAGACTGGTTCCAAATAGGAAAAGGAATACATCAAGGCTGTATGTTGTCACCCTGCTTATTTAACTTCTATGCAGAGTACATCATGAGAAACGCTGGGCTGGAGGAAGCACAAGCTGGAATCAAGATTGCCGGGAGAAATATCAATAACTTCAGATATGCAGATGACACCACCCTTATGGCAGAAAGTGAAGAGGAACTAAAAAGCCTCTTGATGAAAGTGAAAGTGGAGAGTGAAAAAGTTGGCTTAAAACTCAACATTCAGAAAATGAAGATCATGGCATCCGGTCCCATCACTTCATGGGAAATAGATGGGGAAACAGTGGAAACAGTGTCAGACTTTATTTTTCTGGGCTCCAAAATCACTGCAGATGGTGACTGCAGCCATGAAATTAAAAGACACTTACTCCTTGGAAGGAAAGTTATGACCAACCTAGATAGCATATTGAAAAGCAGAGACATTACTTTGCCAACAAAGGTCCGTCTAGTCAAGGCTATGGTTTTTCCTGTGGTCATGTATAGATGTCAGAGTTGGACTGTGAAGAAGGCTGAGCGCCAAAGAATTGATGCTTTTGAACGGTGGTGTTGTAGAAGACTCTTGAGAGTCCCTTGGACTGCAAGGAGATCCAACCAGTCCATTCTGAAGGAGATTAGCCCTGGGATTTCTTTGGAAGGAATGATGCTAAAGCTGAAACTCCAGTACTTTGGCCACCTCATGTGAAGAGGTGACTCATTGGAAAAGACTCTGGTGCTGGGAGGGATTGGGGGCAGGAGGAGAAGAGGATGACAGAGGATGAGATGGCTGGATGGCATCACTGACTCGATGGATGTGAGTCTGAGTGAACTCCAGGAGTTGGTGATGAACAGGGAGGCCTGGCGTGCTGCGATTCATGGGGTCACAAAGAGTTGTACATGACTGAGCGACTGAACTGAACTGAACTGAAGACTATTATGACCAACCTAGATAGCATATTCAAAAGCAGAGACATTACTTTGCCAACAAAGCTCCATCTAGTCAAGGCTATGGTTTTTCCAGTGTTCAATTATGGATGTGAGAGTTGGACTGTGCTTTTGAACTGTGGTGTTGGAGAAGACTCTTGAGAGTCCCTTGGACTGCAAGGAGATCCAACCAGTCCATTCTGAAGGAGATCAGTCCTGGGCGTTCATTGGAAGGACTGATGCTAAAGCTGAAACTCCAGTACTTTGGCCACCTCATGCAAAGAGTTGACTCTGATGGAGTCATCAGTCATCTGATGCTGGGAGGGATTGGGGGCAGGAGGAGAAGGGGATGACAGAGGATCAGATGGCTGGATGGCATCACCGACTCGATGGTCATGAGTTTGAGTGAGCTCTGGGAGTTGGTGATGGACAGGGAGGCCTGGTGTGCTACGATTCATGGGGTTGCAAAGAGTCGGACATGACTGAGTGACTGAACTGAACCGAGCCTCCTAAAATGCACTTGAGAGGGTTTTACATTGTCTTTGGAAAGATTTTGAACATGATTACAATGATTTGCTTTATGAATACTTGATATGCTATCTCCTATATCTGGTATTTTCTTTTTGGCAAGTTTTTTACGTACTGATGTAACTTATTTGATATTTACTGAGTGCTATGAGCTGAATTGTGCCCTAACTGCCAAGTTCATTTATCAAGCCCTAATCCTTAATGGGACTGCATTTAGATGCTGGGTGTTTAGGGAGGTGATTAAGGTTAAATAAAGTCTTAAGTGTTGGGCCTAAGTCTAGTATCCTCATAAGAAAAGGAAGAGACACCAGAGATGGGCCTCAAACAGTCACAGTGAAAAGGCAGTGTTTGGGACACAGAGGGAAGGTGGCTGCCTACAATTCAGGGAGGTTTCATAAAAAACTAGCCCTACTGACATCTTGATCTTGGACTTCCAGTCACTGTTTCTTGAAACTCTCTGCTTTCTTCTGGGTTCCGTTTCCTTCCTTCTGAAACACATTCTTTATAGTTCTTCCACCAAGGTTGTGAGGGTGTTCAACTTAGGCTCTGTACCCCTGAAAATATCTGTGTTGTGCTCACTCTTGAATAACAGTTGGGTCAGATACAGAATTCTAGGTGGACAGGTTATTTTCAAGGTTGTCCTAGAAGTCCTGTAATTCCACTAAGGTTGACTGAGCTGCACATTAGAGATTTGATTTCTCATGTCCATATTAATTAGTGGGCTCTCTTCACAGAAGGAAAGTTTTGCTTTGGGGGACCGTTACCAGAACTTTAATGTCTGTTCTGAATTTCACTTTGCCCACCTCAGACTCATCATAATTTTGTTCCTTTACAATCTTGCCTTGTGTAACAGATGCTCCCAAATCTTTGAGAAAAGCACAGAGCTTTGTCACCTTACGAACCCACACTCTCCTTTCAGGGGCATCCAGAACAGTTATTGAGTGACTGAAGGAAGGTTCCCCTTAGTCCCTCAAGGATTCTCTCTTCCCCTATCCAATCTGCTCTGCCCTTCTGCTGGGCTCAAACAATGTGACCCATACACCTGGATGCCCCTGCAACCATTCAGGTTATCTGAGACTCGACTCCCGTCTCCTCTCTCGCTCACTCCAGGGATATGGCCTATTTAGTCCACGATCTGGCATGAATGCAGTCACTTAGAAGGCATTTCCTCTCGTCCCCAACCCTTTAGGCCCTGGCCTCTCCCACCTTCCGCGAGTAATTAAGTTCCCTGACACCTGTGCATTCTGTGAAGTCACAGAACTCACCGTTATCTGGCAAAACGCTGCCATTTCAGAACTGAGGTGGCTCAGGAAAGGCTGAGAGGCCGAGGGTCAGCTCCAGGGAAGTCTGGGTGATTCTCGGGGAAGCCACAATATGGAGCTTGCACGGCCGCTCAGCCTGGAAGGGAAGGAGGGTCGATGACGCTGATGGGGGTCTCTGGGCAGCGCACGGAGGATCTGCAGCCGCAGGGCACGGACCATCTGTACTGAGTGTCTGTCGCCTGGGTCTCGGAGACCTAAGAGAGTAGAAGTCGCAGCACACAGATCAAGTACAGCCTCTGCCGTGGTCCAAGTGCCGCCTCCAAAGGCGAGCCCGCGCGCCAGGGCACCCTCCTCAGTCCTGAACTTGCGAGGCATGGGGCAAGACCTGAGCCAGCGGGGGCGGCCGGTCGAGATATGCGGAGCGGGGCTCGCGGGCGGGCCAGGCCCCGCCAAGAGGGCTAGGTGAAGGCGTGGGGTGCGGCGTCCGGATCTGCGGCGGGCGGTGCCGCGAGCGGGTCTCCTGCTGCTGCTGCTGCTAAGTTGCGTCAGTCGTGTCCGACCCCATGGACTGCAGCCCACCAGGCTCCTCCGCCCATGGGATTTTCCAGGCAAGAGGACTGGAGTGGGGTGTCATTGCCTTCTCCGAGCGGGTCTCCTAGGCGCCCCTTTCTGAGGGCTCAGCCCACTCGCAGGCCCTTCCCAGAAACCCTTCCCGCTACGCGCGGGGCGGGGCCGGGCCCGAGGCCCCGCCTCAGAGGCGGGGCAGTCCGGGAAGGCGGGGACCAGCCGGCCCCCAGGGCTCGCGCGCCAAGTTCCGAGCCGCGTGTGACGGCCCCGACCTGGAGGCGGCCGGGGCTGCCAGCGCGTCCCCAGCGCCGCGAGAGAGCCGAGGTGAGACGCGCTGCCCTGCCCCCGGGACGGGGCCACGAATGGGCGTGGGGGTCGGGAGTCATCTCATTTCTACTGGCCTTACCCCGGGGCAGGGTCTCAGCCCTGCCTTTAACTGCTCGGTTCTTCTCGCTGTCACCAGCCTTCTCCATCGCTCCTTTCTCCCCGCTCCCGTGCTGCCCCTCTCCCTGCCCTCTGCCTCTGTCTTTTGTCTCCTTGCTTCTCTCTGTATTTTTCTCTCATCTGTCTCACCTTTTCTTGTCCATCGTTGTTTTACCTGTGTGCCCCGTCCTTCCTTTTCTCTCTCCTTCTTTCTCTCTCTCCTCCTCCCTTCTTCCCCTTTTCCTTCCCCCATCAAGAATTCCACCTTGGATTTTTTTTTTTTTTCTCTCCTTGGTTGACTTTTTGTGCTGCAATTCTTTTAAGTCATCCCTTCCGCCATTCACCCATCCTCTGCCGCTCCGTTATTAGCCAGCGTTTGTTCTGGGTACTAGGGTAATAACGATGCATTTGTTCCAGATCGTTTCTCCAACTGATTATATCAAAGATCTAGGCATGTAACCTGTTCAGTGCCTGTTGTGGGAAAATACATAAAGGATCAAGTTATAAATCTCTGAGTTTTCAGGGTGAGCCGAAAGAAATACTTGGCTTTAGAAACAAGGCATTGATTGGATCCTTTTCTTGGTATTTGGCCTTTAGTAATAGACACAGACAGCACCAGGAAGCTAAATTTTGCAGGAACATTAAGGGAACATGGGGGCGCATGCCATGCTTCTGTGCAGGCAGTATTACGCCAGGTTGGTGGGGACGGCCAGGGTGGGGCTCAGAGAGCAGTTGTGGGAAGAAGGTAGGCCAGAGCTTTGCATGGGAACCACCTGGGTGAGAGTTGAAACAGGAAGTCAACTATAAATTTATAAAGTGTATACTTGTCAATGCTGGTGGTGTGCAGAAATTAGCTTTCAGAATTACTGTTGAATGATCCAGCCTTTTTATAACAATTGTTGTGACATTGGAGAGTAATGTTTTTGTGTACATGAGGTAAGACCACAGTAGAAAGATTTCATTCTCATATCCAAGTTACTAAGTGAAGTAATACAGAAAAACAAATCTGATTCATTTTTGAGAAATGAAGTAGAAAATATTATATAGCAAAGCAGTTTTTTGCTTCTTAAAAATTTAATCAGACATGATTTCATTATTTGATGGTATTTTTGTGGCATGTATAGCTATATGTTCAAACATGCACATACACATACTATATATATATATATATATATATATATAATTGTAAAAAGGAAACTTGTTTGGTTTTAAAGCTGCTAATTACTGCCCAACATTTGAGGCTTTTATTTTTCATAATTAATTTAACCTGCTCTTTGAATTTGTTATGATTTTTAGTGATAATTCAGCTTATTTAACTTTTGGCTGATATGCAAAAGGAAATTTGTCAGTAGATAAATCACACAGAATTGAACAAAAATTAAAAATGATGGAAGAAGATTTCAGTGTGTTTATTGAAAAAAAATTTTTTTTCTACTTTATGTCAAAGAACACTGGACACTTTCATAGGTATAAGCATGACACTTTGATTTGGGAGACTGTTTCCTGGACTGAAGAGTTAAATTGTCTTTTGCATCATTTAACCTTGACTTACCAGGTATTAGAATTTGGGGAGGGAGGCAGAAGGGATGCTTTTCCAATGATATAGGACTATCACGTCTGCTTTGATTAGCAGATTTCTTTTTCAAAAAACTTAAGAGATGACAACTTTTCTTTAAAACAGATGATCGCATAATTTTTTTTATTCTAGGCAAAATCTTGAGCTGCAGTGCTTTTGAATTTTTTTTCCTTCTCCAATAGATGGCATCTCTTCTTCTTTCTAGCCAATGATGTTCTTGTAGAGTCTGACTGTGCAGTCTGTTGTACAAACCATGGACTTTTCCTCTGAAGACTGCCACTGGAACTGGCCAAGCTGTGTTAGGACTGCAGCTGACCTCACAGTGGGCCTGGGAGCTGGCTACATCCTGGGAATCCTGCATTTGGTTTTGCTTGATCATAGCAGGCGTTGCTACTAGAGGGATGTAGGCATAACCGAATGTGGAGCCTTCGAGGGCTGGCTGGGAAGTCCTTCTCTTCTTTCCCACCTCGTGGCACCAGTAGCCAGCCTCTAGGAAGGCCTGGGCAACTCTGCAATTTTTCATTTTCTCAGTGTTCTTTGGCTAGAGGATGTCTAGAAAACATGTATGTTTCCCTTTTAGGAAAACCCAGCACCACACAATCCACATATAGAAGAGGTAGATAGATGATTATCCTCAGAAATCTTCCAAAAAAGTATGAGAAGCATCTCCAGAGTCTGAGGAAACCAAAGTCCTGGGGCCCAGAAGACTTTTTTCTGTTCTCATTTGTTTTAGCTGAAGAGGAAGCAGTGGAAAAAGGCCCTGTCGGCGGAGATGGTTTCACTGAATAAGACCTAGTTTCTGAGCTGCAACTTGGGACAATTGGAGGCTGGCTGGCTAGCTTGGGGTGGTGAGTATGTTCAGATATCAGTAACATGCTATCATTCAGTTGCTTGAGAAAGAGTTCTTTTTCCTGTAAATGGAGGGGGAAGGTGGAAACTGCCCAGGCCATTTGGTCCCTTATTAAACACTATTGTGTGCTGGTCCCTGGCAGGGAGGGGCA
Source organism: Bubalus bubalis (assembly GCF_019923935.1). Classification (NCBI taxonomy): domain Eukaryota; kingdom Metazoa; phylum Chordata; class Mammalia; order Artiodactyla; family Bovidae; genus Bubalus; species Bubalus bubalis. Next base: position 161,365,324 of record NC_059160.1, read on the forward strand.
TGAGTGGAGGGAAGGCAGCCCTGAGCTTGTCTTTAATCTTCAGAACTGGTATGATCATAAATTACTAGTATGATGATAAACCTGGGCTTCCCTGGTGGCTCAGACGGTGAAGAATCTGCCTGCAATGCAAGAGACCTGGGTTCGATCCCTGGGTTGGGAAGGTCCCCTGGAGAAGGAATGGCTACACACTCCAGTATTCTTGCCTGGAGAATTCCACAGACAGAGGAGCCTGACAGGCTACAGTATATAGGGTGGCAAAGAGCTGGACACGACTGAGGGACTAACATTTTCACTTTCACATTTATTGAGGCAGGCTCTTTAGCACTCTAGGTAAGTTAACCCATTTAATCCTCACAACCACCTCATGAAGTGGGCACTAAGGTGATCCATAGTGAGACAATAGAGGCAGGGAGAGGATCAGGACCTTGTCCAGGGTCAAGTGATTGGCAAGAGAAGGGCTGTATTTGACCCAGGCATTCTGACCCTAGAAACCCACACACTTACATTCTCTGTGAATGTGAGGCTGGAAGTTTCCTGGGACAGCCTGGTTAGAACCTTAACAGAAAGTTAGAATGTGGCCAGTGCTGCTCAGATAAAGGAATGATTGGAGTCTGCATCCAGTGCCCCAGCAGTAGGTAATAAACAGAGAAACAAGCGCTTTTACACTATGGGGCAGGTGAGGCTTCACCTCTCAGAAAACTTCATGTTTCGGTCAGTAGAATCCTGGTTGGTGGCCCAGAAGGACTGAGTCCTGAGGGAGAAGTATTCCCAGTGGGAGGGGAGGACAGACATGGTCAGACCAACTCTTGACTTGGGAGGCTCAGTTTCAGAAGTCTGCCCAGATCATTACTTCATCTGAAGGCTGGGAAAAGGTTGGAGAGTCTGAGGCTGAAGTCAGATGCTTCAACAGGAGACCACAAGTGTGTAAGTGTAGGTGTTAGGCGCTCAGTCATGCCCGGCCCTTTGTGACCCCATGGACTGCAGCCCACCAGGCTCCTCTGTCCGTGGGACTTTCCAGGCAAGGATACTGCAGTGGGTTGCCATTTCCTTCTCCAGGGGATCTTCCCGACCCAGGGATCAAGCCCGGGTCTCCTGCACTGCAGGCAGATTCTTTACCATCTGAGCCATGAGGGAAGCCAGCACTGAATGATGTCTGTATGGCTCAGAGGTTTGTCTTGCTGAGCTCAGACTGAAAGAACCAAGGAAGGCAAGAAGAGTCCCTTCTCAGGACACACACAGCAGAGTGACAAGGATGGGTAAATAGTGTCAGGGATCAAGAGCCCGGAATGGACTTAGGCTACTGAGGGGTGTGGAGGACAGCAAAGTTCCTTTAATACTGGATGGGAGGAAAAAATCAAGGGGTGCATAGATCCGCTTGCTGCCAGAACAGCTGGTGTCAGTGAAGGAGAAAGAGGAGGGAGCGGCTCTGCTTTGCTCAGCGATCGTCTGGACAGAAAGCCACCTTCCAGTTGCAAAGGGCATTGGTAGGTCCATGTAGGAAAGGGGGACAGAAGCAGCACTGAGCGGCTGTGCCTGTGGTCCCCTGACTCCGAACAAGCCACAACAGACTCATATCATTTTTCATTTGAAAGACTTCCTTCTGGTGATTGCCGCAGATGCAGTGGACCAAGGTTAGATGGGTCCCCAGAAGGAGTTTGGTAGGACATTCTTTGCACTTGCCTGAGTGACCTGACCTGGCGGTGCTGGTGCATGTGAGAGTGGTGACCCTCAGGGAGGGTGGACGGCATGCTAAGGTCTTCCATCAGTTCGGTACCTTGGTCTCCACCTTTCCTTCCTTCTCCTCCTTGTTCTCATTATCAGGAGTTGGATGATAACACTGAAGAGTGTTTCGGGTGGATTCAGTAGTTGACAGAATCCAGATCTAGAAGAGTCTCAAAAAGCCGGAGCAGCACAGGGTTTATTGATATGGCATCTGTAGGTTGTAGATGAACACATTTGGATTGAGACCTGCAACACTCCTCAGGCAGTTGTGAAAATGCCATGGCATAAGATGTGTTAAGCTCTTGGCATCTCTGGCACATACATTTATGTAGTCAATAAATGGTGAGATGTATACTTATATCATGAAGCATTCTGGTAGCAAACACTCCAGCCTGCAGGAAGACAGCATGTTTCAAATTTTGTAGCTGAGAAGGTCATCTCATCTATTGTTCAGAATACTGGAAGTTCTGTCAATGGGATCTGCATGGCTGTGGTTGAACAATGTTGTCCGAGCTGTGAGGGCAACGCAGTGGGGCTGTGTGCAGAGGGGTACAGGGGTGCAGCCAGACCTCGGTCAGCAAGGCAGCCTCCTGCCCAGCTGTGGGAAACATATCAGGTGGTTCTAAACTGTCATCTGGTAAACAGTGAGGAGCAGAGAGGGAGAGAGAGAAAAAGGGGGAGTTTGTGTGAGGGTGTATGTGCATTTGATTGTATAATAGTGTGTATGTGTTTGAGTGTATGTGAGTATGTACGTGAGAGTGAATACATGTGAGATTGTGGGTGTGTATGTATTGTGAATGCATGTGTATGTGAGGGTGTGAGTGTGCCTGGACGTGTGTGTGTGTGTCTTTGTGAGCTTATGGAAGCTCAGCAACAGGGCTTCGAGCAGACTGCTAGAGGGAGAAATGGCTTCATCCCAGCTGGAGTCACACATGGTTAGATCTGGAAAGGACTGTGGAGATAATTCAGTCCAGCCCCAGTTGATGGGAAATTGAAGCCAAGAGAGGTGAGAAGGACAGCTCAGGGTCACTCGGTGCAGTGACATGGCCATCTCTGCCTCTTCAAGTAACGTTGCTACTGCTACTGCTAAGTCACTTCAGTCGTGTCCGACTCTGTGCGACCCCATAGATGGCAGCCCCAGGCTCCGCCATCCCTGGGATTCTCCAGGCAAGAACACTGGAGTGGGTTGCCATTTCCTTCTCCAATACATAAAAGTGAAAAGTGAAAGTGAAGTCGCTCAGTTGTGTCCGACTCTTAGCGACCCCATGGACTGCAGCCTTCCAGGCTTATCCATCCATGGGATTTTCCAGGCAAAGTACTGGAGTGGGTTGCCATTGCCTTCTCCTTCAAGTAACATTGGCCGGCACTAATTCTGATGTCAATGGCATCCCCTTTGAGGACTCAGTTTGGAAAAGATATTGGAGAGGCTCAGCTCCCCCTGGTGGCCCATCTTGGAAGTCCTTTCAGGACGACCAAGCAGGAGACCGGAGTCACACTGGATGGGCTGAAGGGTAGGGCTGGCCTGTGTTTCCTCACGAACTGTTCAAATTTCACGGGTTAGACAAAGAGTCTGACTTTCTGATTGGGTAAAAGCTTGGGAGAAATTGGAGAGAAGGCAGGAAAAGGAAGCTTAACCCTTCTATACAACCCCCTTTGGTATTTGGGTCACATAGTTGGCTTGGTTGTTCATCAGGGGGGACTCTGGGAAGGCGACATGGCCAGTGCAGCCAAGCAGGCTTTGGGGGCACACACCTGGGTTTCAGTCCCAGCTGCGCCTTCTCTTTGCAGGGGACATTGGGCAGGATGTTTAGTACTGCAGGACCAGGGTCCTCTTCACTCATATGCCAAACACATGTCACAGACTTCTGTCACCAAGATAGTGATAAGGAGGGCAGGTATCTGTGAGGCCTTTTACAGGTGGAGCAGGAGGCAGGCCAAGAAGAAGAAGCAGCTGAGTTGAACCTAAATCATGTCCCTGTGAGGAAGGATCAGAGCTGCCTGCTCCTCACAGTCCTCCTGGGCTCAGGACACATATTTCTTAATGATAAAAGCTCAGAACACTCAGTGGAGTGTGGTCCAGCAAGCTGAGGAGACAGGCTGAAAAGACAGTGAAAGATGGGTCTGCAAGCTTCAAGAACTTCCTGGTGGGCCGATCAGGGAAGAAGAGGGATAAATGTCTCCCCAGCAGAGCTGATGGCTCCCTCTCCTTCCAGGCGCCATCACATACGGCCATTGTGTATCTCCCCTGCGCCATGAGCACCTTGAGGGCAAAGCAGAGGCTGATTCCCCTGTTAATGCCAAGTAGGTTGGCACAAGAAGACCTCTGGCAGTTGACAAGTGAGCAGAGGACAAGCAAGTGGATGAATGTGTGAAGAACAAGTGTAGTCAGGAGACTGGAGAGGGGAGACTCACGCTTGTTGCAGGGTCAGGGCCTGGTAGAAAGGTGGCTGCCCCCAGGCGTGGGAGCAGGGGTCAGGAACGGCCGCGCACCCGGCCTGCCTAGCCTGGGTGTTTATTGTCCAGCTTTTACCCTCTGGTCACCTGTGCTGCAGAGTTCCTGTCATCAAGTGCTTGAAATGTCCTGGCGTGTGTGATGATTTGGGAGAAAAATTAGCACACTAAGCAGCAAGGAACAAAAACTGCTGTATTTCAGGGTGCGGAGATGTTAGAGTGTCAGCCAAGTCGCGACTGACTGGTGGAAGCCTTGTGCCTCTGTTAACACAGCAGCTCCTGCCTGGATGCTGATAGATGCAGGGCAGTACTGAGTCTGGTCTCTGGGTGGCAGCATTGTGAGCTGTGGTCCTTCCTCTGGGTGAAAACGTGCTGCTCTGAGTCAGGGTGAGTGGCTGCATCTGCAGCAGTCAGGATGCTTTGGATGCAAAGGAGGAAAGCTATCTCTGGTCAAGTTAGCTGAGAAGATTAATTAGAAGGGTAGCTCGTCTAACATCACACAGCTGATGATTGGCAGAGTTTGGACTCACATGGACACTTGTCTGCCTTCAAATTCATGCTCTTATCAGCAATTGGCCCAAGATACTGAGGTCCCGGGTGAGGGGAGGAGTTCTGCAAGTTCCTACAGCCTGTTGCTATGATATGTCCCTGAGTGAAGAGCACATGTTTCATGGCCTGTTGCTTCCTCTCTCTGCAGAGCCCTGTCGTCCAAGTGTGCTGGTCCAGGCCCCAGGGGAGCCCTTCAATCTCACAGCCACTCCCCGGGCCAAGCCCTCCAGAAACTCCTGGGGCTGACAACTGCCAGAGGATCCACCTTACTCCGCAGGCTAAGGCTCTGTGGCCCCCATGGCTACTGGGAAGGGAGTTCTGTGGAGCCCGTCAGCTGAAAACAGACGGCGGCTTAGTGAATCTGAGCGGGGCTGGGGCCGGAAGCCAGTGCTGCTGGAGAAAACGAACTGCCTGGGCTCTGAGACTGCCCTGGGTGGCAGTAGCCAGGATGAGGCCTGTGCCGAGATGGTACTGTCAGTGGCCCCCGGCAAGCTCAGGCTGGGAAAGCTGAGGCCCCAAAAGACTTGGTGGAAACAGGGGCAGAGCGCCTTCACAGAGGTGCCTCAGCTCAAGAAGAGGCTTGGGGGCGGGCAGGCCCAGGGCAGGGAGCACAGTGGCCCTGTAGGCCAGCCTGGCCCCCAGCAGCTGACCCTCGATATCCCCAGGGACCTAACTGGCAGCACCTGCGTCTCTGTGTGGCCCAGTGGAGCCCGCAGGGAGCAGAGAAGTGCCTTCAGCAAGCCAGCCAGGGGTCCAGCAGGGAGACTGGGACCAGCCTGTGTCTTTCAGGCAGGTGAACCTGCAGATGCCCTGGGAGAGCTGCTGGGACTCATCAACACGGTTGATGTCACTTGCTGGGGTCGACTTTCCAACTCCAAGCTTTTGGTGGGTGATTTCTGGAACCTGCAAGCGGGGCCACCAAATGCTCCTCTCTGCGGCGCTTTCCCGGGCGCCCCCGCGCTGTGGCTCGAGCACAGCACAGTCCAGACGCCCACGCCCCCGTCGTCGTCCTCCACCAGCTCTTGGGCCCTGCTGCCCCCTACGCTCACCTCCCTGGGCCTGTCCACCCAGAACTGGTGCGCCAAGTGCCGCCTGTCCTTCCGCCTGACCTCCGACCTGGTCTTCCACATGAGATCCCACCACAAAAAGGAGCGTGCGGGGCCCGACCTGCATTCCAAGAGGCTGAGAGCAGAGGCCCTCACGTGCCCCATTTGCCACGAGTACTTCCGCGAGCGCCACCACCTCTCCCGGCACATGACTTCGCACAGTTAACAGGTGGTCTGGAGCAAGCGCTGGCCATGAGGCCAAGATGGCTCACAGGGCCATCCTCTGAAAAGGCTGGTCACAGCTGTCTGCAGGGCTGTCTCCTGGGGCATTTAGGATGAACAGCTCAGTCAGAATTGGAAAAAGACAACCAGCCCCCATATGTGTTTTAAAGGAAATAAAGTTGTGAAACAAGGCACTTGGCTAATCACAGGGTATGGTGAAGAAGAGGCACCAAGCAGTTCCGGCATTTTCAGGAGTGGGGGCTCTTCTCCTGTCAGCATAACTTCTGCTCCACATGGAAGCAAGTTTGGCACACCGCATGGGCTTTGGAGGCAGACAGATGTGATTGGAATCCTGGCCTTTCACATACTAGCCCTGAGCTTGGGCAGACTGCTCTGGCTGAGTCCCAGCATCCTTATCTGTAAAGTGGAGATGGTAGCACCTGTGTCTGAGGGATGTTGTCAGGATTATGTGGGAAGATGTGTGGGAAACGGCCAGCACGTGCCTGGCGGTATCATCACTAAGTAAAGAGTGCAATTGTCGTGGTCCAGATTAGTCAGCTGTTGTTAACTCACAGAATTGCAGTGGCGAGCAGTGCGGGTCCGGGTTTCTCAGTCCTGGGTCTGTGAGTTGGATGGGGTTGAGCCGGGCTTGCCTGATCTTGGTTCCAAATTGCTTTTTCTCTCAGGACTCATGGGCTACCACATTGTGCTTCTCTCATGGTTATGCCAAGAGCACAGAAGGATGAGTCCAAATACATACACACATTTCAAGCCTCTGCTTCAGTCACTTCCACTAACATCTGCTCGGCCAAAACAAGTTGATGGCCAAACCCAGAGTTAAGGGGTGAGATGTGCGTGGGGCCAGTAGGGAAGTCATGAGTGCGTGTCTAATCCTACAGGGGCTGGAGGAATTGGGACCAATGATTCAACCAACACCTGGTCCATGGTTATTCACATTCTGAATACGTGCAAATGGGAAAGTGAAACAACACTCCCCTCGTAGTTCTTGGAAAGTGACCATAAAACCTTAGGGCGTGAAGCACTGTGAGGGCGGGGAGAGCTGTGGATGCCATTTATCGTCTAATGCATGTTGTTTCAGCACCTGCTGTTCATCCACATTTGTCCTTATTCCTAATGATGCAAAATTCAGATCATAAACTCTGCTGAAACACAGGCTAGTTTGTGAAAGCCATTTGTTGGAATTTCTTTCAAAGTGCAGTTTTTTAAATTGGTTTCTACTTCACGTTCAAGATTTGCTCATTTGACCTGCAGACCTCAGTTACAGAATTCAGCCTTGTGGATAGAAAAGAGCTGGTGGGGGTCTCAGCCGGCCGCCATCCATCTAAACACCCCCAGACTCCACCTCTCTCCGTCGCCACGTCTGGCTCCCGCCTTGTCCGAGGCAGCTGCTTGTCCCTCCTGCCCACCCTGCCCCATCCCCCTCTCTCCCACTCTCCCCACTTCCTACCTACCGTCCCATCCACTCTCCATAGCCACCCATATATTCATCCATTTCTTGGCCTCCCTGGGTATCTGGGCTGGGTCAGATTGTGTGCCAGGCCCTGGTGGGGCCACAATGAGTTCAACCCATGGGTAGGGGTGGGGGTACCCCTACCCTGAGGGGTGGAGGTGTAAGCTGAGCTGCAGAGTCCAGCAAGAGCTGGTGATTCAGAAAGGGCAGGAAATGCTAGGGAGAAGGTGGTCCTGAGATACAGGTGTCTGAGGCTGCTGCAAGGCACAGATGGGCAGACAGAGAGAGGATGCGACTCTTGGAGATGCAATGGTGGGAAGGATTGAAGGAAAGGAGTTTGAGCCATGGAGGGCTGGCTCCGAGAAGCCCTTCCAGGGGCCTCTGGCTGCAACAGGTAAAGTGGGCTGGAGGAGCGAAGATGTACCTCCTGAACCATTTCCTCTCCATCTGGAAGGAAGAAGCAGGGTTCCCTAGAGGCACCAAGGAAGCACCCCTGTTTCTACAGAGAGGCTTGGAGTCCAGGAGCCCTGCAGGCTGAGTCCCTTTGGAAACTGCATGGAGCTAGAATTTGCCCACAGGGAGGTTCTGCCCAGAAGGAGACTGAAGCTCTGGGGAGTCTCCCTCCCCTACTGTCCCAAGCGGGGCAGGGAAGGACACCTCACGTGGTTGGAACCTGAGACTCCACATCGCGCAGCAACATACATTATGCCATTTAATTTGCATGATATGCCCTGGAGATAGACACTTAATTCCCATTTTACAGCAGAAGAAACTGAACTCCAAGAGGCCAGCTGATTTTCCTAAGACTATGGGTTCCAGAGAAGCAGTGCGAGAATAAGAACCTAGACTGCCCCACTGTGCTCACATCCTTCCCAGCCTGCCACGTGTCTGCTCAGCCCAGCGGGGCCGTGTAGCATTGTGGACAGTTGAAAAACTGGGACTTAGGACCAGGCATCGACTCCCTGTCTAAAAATTCAACTTGCACACTGCCCTCCCCAACATTTTCCGTTGCCCTTCTCTTGAGGATTTTCATTCTCTTGCATACTGTTTTTACTGAATTATCTGGTTTATTGTATCTCCCATCACTAGAATGTAAGGAATTTTTGCTGTGTTGTTCACTGCTATGTCCCCAGCAACTAGAACAATGGAGGCCAAAGCAAGTGTTCAACAGACCTCTAGAAGGAATGAGTAAGATGCCTGGTCTGGCCTCACCCCTGACAAACCAGCTTCTCACAAGGGTTTTGACATCTGTTAAACTGCATGCACAGTTGTCTTCCTCTGGCTTGTTGGATTATTCCATAATTTCTTGGAAATCAGTTTGACAGGTATAAGTACACTAAAATAAAAAAAAATTATAAATAGAAATTTAGAATTGTAAGGGATTCTGCATTTCTGGTCCATCACCTCACTTTATAGCAATGAGGTCCACCAAGAGCTGACGTGCAAAGCGATGCAGGGACAGGAGGTGGTGAGGTCAAGGCTAGGACCCTGTAGATGTCTAGACCACTGTGTCTTCCCTGGCCCACCCATACTCCTCTGGGAAACTTGGCTATGGTTGCAAACAGAACGCTTACTAATAGTGACCACATCACTCGTAAGCGAGAGAAACATTTTGAAAAAAAATTAATAATTTAATGAAGAAGCACAAGAAAACATCCCCCAACTTAACTTTTTAAGACAGAGTTCATTGTGGTAAAAATTGATGCAAATGCAGGTCGTTTTGCTGACATTCAGATCGACAGACTCCAAGATGACTCATGGAGGTGATGCCTTACGGTTTATTAATGTGGCATTTCCTCCTTGTCCCTAGGCTGGGTTCCCAAAGTCCCCATGGCGGTTGAAGACTGTCTCACCCCTTTTCTCTCCCACCCTCCTGTATCTGCCGGAGAGCAGTCACTTTTAATCACAACTTTGCCCACACTCTCTCTGCCACCTTCCATCCCGGTTAAGAGTTGGCGGGTGAAGTTGCCACAAAACATCACATCAGCAGGTATGAATTTTACTTGACAATTCTGGAGTTAGAACTGCCACATTCCTTAAATTCTCTTTATATAATTCAATCTGTTCTTCACCCCAATCCTGTTCTGGTAGTGTAGGCTGGCTGTCTTTTTAAAATCCCTGCCCTGTCTCTCCAGTTTACAGAAGGTTCCCCAGCACCTCACGCCTGAGAATACCCTCTCAGCATCAAACAGCCTCCCCGAGCTGTGTTGGCGTCTTTGCCTCTGTCCTCCAGTGTGCTGTGGACCTTCTCCCTGGATCTCAGCCCGGGTGGTTTTCTGGCAATGCCAGCATTAGGCAGGTAATGCAGGAACCACTGAGCCGATAAACAAAGTCTTGGGTTCCTTTCTGGACAATGGAAGGGAAAATACCTATCGTGGCTGGAAAAAAATAGCAAATTATGTTTTAATACGTGATCTCCCAAGTAGCAGCCATTCAATTAGGGTTTTTAAAAGTCCCCCAAGTGTGCTAATGAGACTAAGATAAGACATTCTGCATCCACATCCATGTTAGTTCTCAATTTTGACCAAGATCTGGTTTTCTCTCTGCTTTTATCTGGAAGAGAAGTAAAACCTTAACAAGGCCAGGGTCCCAGTTTTCTACTTCTGGCCAGTTTCTGAATCCTAGACCAGGGAGTCTAGTCAAATGGCTATAAAATTAGGTTAAAGAAAGTGAGTGAAGCCCACGGGGCTTGGGGCAGGGTGGCAAGGGAAGAGGAGGTAGGGAGGCCCTGAAACCTAGAGTGATGATCTCTGGGTGAGGGCTCCTTAGGGCCAGCTGAACACAGGCCTCAAGCGAGGCCAGCAATCAGGGCTGTATGTGACATTATTACCATTTATCCAGTTGTCCTTTAAAAACTGATGGTCAAAATGGCACGGGGTGAAGGAAGCACTTCAGTGGTGGCGGCAATGGGGAGGGGCAGGAGCCACCAGATGGAGACCTTTACCTCTACTGCGATCCCAGCCTTTGAATCGACTAGGTGCTGGCCTAGCCTTGTAGCCTTGCAGTGGCGCCCTGTTCCTCTGGCCAGAGGGGGAGACCCCTACAGAGGGGTGAAAGTCAGCAGGGGTTGTCCCAAGATGAAGCCTGTCGTCTTTCTTTCCTTGGGAGGTGCTGGTGCCCCCTGGTGGCAGCAGGCCTCCCCTGCAGGTCACTTCTCTTAAGAGCCTATTTGTGTGTGTGTGTATATATATATATATATATATATATATATATATATATATATATATTTTTTTTTTTTTCCTAGTAGAAGTCATGTGGGCGGTCTAAAGATCATATAGTAAGATATGAAAGTAATAGAATGAAGCTTCTATTTAAAAAACAAATTATTCTCCAATGTGTTTTGATTTGTGCCACGTCCTAGAAAAGAATTTTGGAAGGCAATTTTGAATAGGGGTTGGGGAGTCAGTGCTTTCTGAAAGGAGGGTTGCCATTCTTTACGTTTAACCTTTTGTTCCCCAACCATCTCATGTTTTCCTGGAACTGGAGACAGGAAGCCAGTGGCCTCTGATACCCTTATTCTAAGCTGCTTGGATTATGCAGCTATTTTCACTGCCAGCCACCCTGATCTGCAAGGTAGTAAGGAGATCCTTAGGCCAGGTGGCAGCTAATCCTAGAGAAACCAGGGGGTGGGAGATGGGTGCCCTCCAGCGGGGACCTTGGAAGCAGGTTTCCTTGCTCATGACTGTGTTTCAGGCTGCATCCTTTTACCTTCTGAACTCTGTCCTCTCATTGCATTAAAGCTGTGTGGGTGGTCATGACCCTCCCTGAAACACAGACATGTCTATTTGCTTCATGTTGGGCTGCTTGGCAGAGGCAGGCACACAGGAAGCATGGGGGTGAGATAGGAGAGAAGCTGGCATCTTATACTCTGGAGCTTCAGCGTGGTGCCTGGGAGCTGGGCCCAGCAGCAATCCTGATGATGAAGGTCCAGCACGTCTGTAACTGGGTATATCTTGGGAGAGGGGGTACACAGTCTTGTCTAAACCCTCCCCCAGCACATCAGTGGGTGCCTTGAGGGGTTCTCAAGCAGCAGGAGATGTGAGAAGACTGCATGGCAAAACAGTGGCCCTGGCTACAGGCCGGGATACAGAAATGGAGCAGAAGGCTGGTGGGGACTCAGGCACTGAGCCAGGACCTCAAGACAAGGGAGGGGGAGGGATGGTGCAGTTCATTGTACGAAAACAAAGTCTGTGTATGGTTGAAGCAGAAAAGTTTGTCTTGAGAGGAGCCAGGGCTTCACCTGGTGTTGGGTGGGCAAGCTGGGGGCCCAGGATGAATAGTAAGCAGAAGCAGGGAGCTACTCAGCAAGACCTCAACTGTGGCCAGGCACAGGAACTGCCTCTGGAGGGTGCTGCCGCCGCCCCTGATAAGTTGGGGCGTGGCGGTGCTGCCCTGCACACTCGACATCTGGCCATCGCTGCTACTCAGCTTCCCTGGGTCACTTGCTGCAGAAATTTAAACAAAACAAAACATCCCATCAGGGGCCTCTGATTGGCCCAGGCAGGAACACATGTCCAACAGAGAGCTGGAAAAGTGCACTCCAGGGTATCTGGTTTCATGGTGGAGGAATGGTTATAGTGGACATTGGCCAAGCATGAGATTAACTCATGCATGTACACAGCCCCAAAGGTGCTAATATCTTGCCCATCGCATGGAAGAGGAACCTGAGGCACAGAGATATGAATTAAGTTGCCCAGAGTCACACAGCTGGCCTTCCCGCCTGGGCAGGCTCAAGCTGGAACTTGGGCTCTCAACCACCTCTCTGCTTCTGAGTGAGCCTGTTTCCCACAAGTTCATATGAAGCAATTCTCTGAACACCCAAAGTGGATGCAAATGCTGGTGGCCTAAACGAGGGCAAACAGCCACTGTGCTAGACGTATGGCTGCCAGTGAATAACCGCTGATGTCTATGGCTCTGAGGCAGAGTCAACTCTGCGGAGATGGTAATAATGGGTGTCCAGGTGGTGTGAAACTTGGAAGGGAGATCTGTGTATGTCACCCACCCCAAGAACTGCTCCACCCCTTCCTCTACTTAAGACATTTAAGACCCACCAGGATCTTCTCCATCTGTGGACCCCACAACACATACAAGACAGCTTAAACAAAATAAGCTATAGTAAATGTCAGTGGTACAAATCAAGGAAATCCAAATGATGTAAAAGGAAAACTCATAAAAGATAAACAACTGCTGATGATCACTATGATAGTGACTCAGTTATATAATTTATTTTATCTTATTATATTTTTGGAATAATGACTGCTGCATCCTGAAATAATGACATATGCTAATCATAAGAATTTAAGAAAAAGAGAAAGCATAAAGAAGAAAGTTAAAATATCACCCCAAATACTACCATCTAGAAGATACTATTGTTTGCTTTAGGTAATCATCAGATAGCTATATATGTAATATATATGCATGTATATGTGTGTGTGTGTGTGTGTGTGTGTATGTGAGAGAGAGAGAAGAGGGAGGAGAGAGAGTCCTAGAGTGGAAGCATAGAAGGTGATCATACATTTGTCTGTATGGCAATAGGTCTAATGAAGAAAAAGGATAGATCACAGGATATATGATACTACTAAATTCAATCATGCCCTGAATCTTTCTTGAATTTAGCAGGAGGAAAAGGAGCTGGAGTAAAATCTTGCCTTTCATGGGGGCTTTCCAGGGCTGGTTTGAGGTCTTCTAGCAGAGAAAACCCCTAGGGATTGGTGGTAGCCCAGATTCTCCAGATCTCTGAGGTCTGGGGAAGGGGACTGATGAAGTCCAAGCTGTTCCTAGCCCCCTGGGGAAGTCACTGTGGCGACCACAGCCTGGACTCACAAGAGGGCAAGGCAGAACTTCATCCTCAGCGTGCAGCCCTGGAGCCTGGGATTCCAGGAGCAGGGATGGGGCAGTGGGGGCCCCCTGTCCTCCTGGCCTCGCCCTACCACGACTTTGAGCAGGCCTTGGAGGTCTCTTACTTTTGGTCCCTGTGACTCTAGCAGAGCAGGGTTGCATGGTCCCAGGACATCAGCTAGAGGTGTCTCATTTCCCCAGGCCACCGCTGGGCTCCAGGTCTCCTCCCAGGGCTGGCCCAGATCCAGGGGAGTTCTTGGGCTCTGCCTGCCTCAAACTTCTCACCCTGTTAGGAGTCAGCTCGGTTGTCAGAGCTGGCACAGTGACAGGCTGCACTTGGACGAGCTGGGCAGGTTCCCAGACTGCCACCCAGGGCCACTCTCTCCTCTGACAGCAACACTGCATGGTGGGAAGCTTCATGGCATCAGAGCTCATTTTTGAGTCCGTGGCAGAAGCAGGAGAAGCGGTCATGGGAGGAACGTGCAGGAAAGATAGATTTATCGTGTACAATTGGATTGGGAGGGTTTGGGGCAGAGAAGAGAGGATTACAAAGCGACCTGAACTTGTGTTCGCGGGTCTGAGAGCAGCTACCTGGAGGAACACGTAGCTTTTCAGCTTGATAGGTGTGTGTTCATTGTGTATCCACTGCCCGTGTCAGGCGCCATGCCAGCTGGCAGCAGTAGGACACGAGCTGAGCAGGACATCCCTGTCCCTGAGAGCAACACAGCATGATGGGGACAGACGTGGTCCCAGGCAGAGGGAGAGAGGCGCTCTAATGGGGAAGACGCAGGCTCAGGGAGGACAGAAGGGACAGTGCAGAGAGGGAGTGGGCGCTCCGGACCCCTGGGCCTGCACTGTGCCACACGGGAGCCTCCAGCTGCAGGTGGCTGCTGTGAGCTGGACCAACGTGACATGTGCTGATGGAAAGGTACAAGCATCGGCCACATACCCGATCTCAAAGACTTGGTGCAAAAGCATCCCAATTCATAGTGATTTTTGTATTGAGTATACATTGAAATGATATTACTGTGAATATAGTGAGTTAAAGTACACCATTCAAATTAATCTTACCCGCTTCTTTGTACTTTTCTTAAACGTGTCTACCAGAAAATGTACATGTGCCTAGCATCTGTGGCTCACATTATGATGCGATTAGACCGAGATGCTCTAGTTGACAGCGTGAGGACCAGGGGTTGGTGATTAAGAAGCATGGGTGGGGATAGATTTGGATTTCACTTCCCTGCAGGGGATTGACTTCGAAGGGGATGAATTTCCTGTCCCTAGGTGTTCCAACAGAAAGGATGCTGGCAGTTGGGAAGAGACCAAATGTATGAGCTCCAAGGGTAGCTGCGATTCTAAGCCTAACCAGACTGCAGCAGGCCCCTTTTCTGCCCACTGGGGGCCTCAGTGAGGACCTCAGGCCTGACTACCCCTTGGTTGCGGCCCAGAGATCCCGCCCTTCCCTGGCTCTGCCTGTGGTGGCCCTTGCGGCGGCCATGCAGGCGTGGGCTGCGCCTCACCCTTAGCAGAGCGTGCTGGAGCATCTCCTTGGCTCTGGTAAGGGCGGCATCTGCAGGAACAGCCACGTCAGGTACCACGCCCACCCCTTCCCATGAGCTGCCGTCTGCAGCCCCCACTGAGCGGGCAGTGGGGATGGTGATGTACAGGTCAGTGTCATCCACGTGGTAGGTTTGCGGTGGCTGGCAGCCCCCACTGGTCACCTCTCCGATGACCAGTGCTCGGCCCAGCCTCTTCATGATGTAGGTGAATTCCTCTGCGGCACCGGCAGTCAAACTGCTGGTCAGAATGACCATACTCTTCTTGGAGCCATAGCGTTCACCTGCAAGATACAAGACCCTTCAAAATAGGAGTCAAATCCCCACGCTGGGTACCGGTCTTCTCCAGACTGCCTCAACTCAGAGAGAGGGGGGTTGGTTCTGTATCCTCATGTCTGCATGTGATTCACTCCACCTTTCTGAGCCCCAGTTTCTGCATCTGTAAAATGAGGATAAGGATGTGTGCCTGATCCTGAGCATGCAAGTGCTTGAGAGTCTTTTTCACCAATGATGGGAAAAGGCTTGACTGACTTACCTGAGAGAAGGGCTAACCTGACCAGACTCTTTTCACTCTGGACCCCCAGAAGAGCCACGGTTGTGATTTAATGGTGAGAACCTCTAGGACAGTGATGTCCAATAGGAATGCAACATGAGCCTAAATGCAAGCCAACAATGTCATTTCAAGTTTTCTAGAAACCACGTTAAACAAGTAAAAGGAAATTGATAAAATGAATTTTAATACTGTTTTATCTAACTCCATGAATCCAAAATATGCTCCTCTCAAAATTTTTAAACAATAAAATTATTGAGATATTTTACATCCTTTTTTTCATAAAATCTTCAAAATCTTGTGTGCACTTAACACTTAACACATTCCAATCCATGCGGGGCATGTGGCTCCCATATTGGACGTGGCAATTCCTGGGCTCCATGGTCTGCAGATCTGGTTTTAACTTCCAGTCTTGAATATCTATTTAAATTGAGAACTCATCTGGTCCTGATTTTTATTTACATTTTATAATATTATTGAATGTGTATCTTGGAAGATTGCCCCCAAATGCTTGTGTGATAAGAAAATGTGCAAATGAAAATTGCAGAGCACTTTTCTGATTAGATGCACCACCTCCGTGGGTTTCCCAGCCCCTTCCTGTCAGATGGGCATCCCGGTTCCTTGGTTTTGCAAGCTAAGCAAGGGAGACAGAGCCAGGCTATCCCCTGGGATGTGAGCGGGAGACCGGTGGTTCTGTAAAGCGTAGGGGCTGTACTGCATCCTCCAGCCTCTGCTCTGGGCCCAGGGCAGGTAACAGAAGGTTCATTAGAGTTACGAACTTTCTTCAGGCAGATGGGCTGGGCAGCTGCTGAGAGTTCAGATAAGGTGGAAAACCGCTGGAAACCCATTGGGATTTGGTTAGGAGCAGGGGATCCTTCTGGCTCTACATTTGTCTTTCAGACTGATGGTTGCCATGGCAAGAACGACAGGCATTTTGGTTTTAGACAAACCAATGTTCAAATTTTGGAATAATCATTAGCTGAGTGACCTTAGACAAGGTAGCTGACTTAGTTAGAACTCATTTTTCTAGTCTAGAAAATGGGCATAATGGTAAATGTTTTGCAGGGATTGAAGGTCTCATGCACAGAGTGCATGGAATAGGACAGGGGTTTTATATTCTGGCTATGAGTACTTTTACCTGAACCCAAACTGTCTTTCCTTGATTTCTCAGGAGCTTCTAGAATAATAGGAAGGAAAGCCTTCTGCACTCACCTTCAAGCTGAGAAAGCGTCCAGAGCTCACTGACAGAGTCGTTGGGCCGGTTGTAGATTTTGTCCAGCAGAATAGGTGGGCCTTCGTCGAAAAAGTAGGAGCACAGGGCAGATATAGAGGAGGTGGGGCCACCGATGTTGAACCTGAAGGAAGGGAAAAGTTGCCCACTAAGGGCTGGAACCCACGGGAAGCCCTTGATGCCCCCAGGGGGCCCAAATCCTCGCCCTGGGAAGGGTTCTTAATTACAGGCAGCCTAAGTATGGTGCCCTTTCCTTATCTTACAGAATTCTTTGATTGGCATTTCCCAGAGTACAAGATTCTTGAAAACAAGAGACTTTGTGGTCAAATTCGTTTAAAAAAAAATACTACATAACAGACCCATTCTTTCTGTTCATGTATTAATACGTTATGTGATACATATTGTATGTTATATTAAAGGCTCTGACAAGTCCTGCAGCTTGGAACTTGTTGATAAATTTCCTCAGCTTACTGACATGGACTGCTCCCCTGAACTCATGCTGCCTGTGAGTGGTGCACATTTTGAGAACACTATCTTCCCAGGTTCATGCTTGCAATTTCACAGTCCCCACTGGGCATCTTAGCTGAGATGTCCTAACAGGGCATTTAGTGGGGTGGAGTCTGTCCTTGACTGGTGTTCAGAGCTGTGGGACTGCACCGCGGAGCCTGTGGTCATTCCAGGCCATTTGTATATGTCCCACTGCGTGACTTCTCTGGCCCCTGTCTCCTTATCTGTGAAACAAGGAGTCCAGCAAGGAATGCCGGCAACTGCCTTAGCAGTGTATTAGCAGTCTCTTCTGGTTGATGGTCTAGGATGGCCTGGATGGGCTCAGGGCCCATGACTTCAGCATCCGAACCTCCAAACTGTGGTTTGGAAGGATCTTTAAGCAAAGCACACCTGTGGGATGGGCCTCCTCTGTAAAAAAAAAAAAAATGTGGACTATACTGTTAAGCTGGTGAAGGACGGGAGGCCTGGCATGCTGCAGTCTATGGGGTGACAAAAAGTCCGATACGACTGAGCGACTGAACAACAAATAGTTAAGCAGAAAGAGATTTAGCATGAGGGTCATTTGGATGTTCAATAGAGCGTTTGAAGAATAAAGTCATTAGAGACACCACAAGTTCTGACATAGCCAAACCCAAGCCCTGGGAGTTTCTCTTCCACGGAGGGGAACCCACCTCTGTGATCCAGCGCCACCTAGTGACAGTTAAGAATTACAACAGTATTGCAAGCCAGCGACCAGAGTTCTCTCTTGGTCAATCCAGCAGCTGGGGGTGGGGGCAGTGCCCATTTCCCCGGGGAGCAGGCTTCCCTCCTCCCAGTGCCCGTGAAAGGTGCCCAGGGCAAGTCCACTGATGGTCCTGGGAGTGAGGAGAGGGCTGGCCACTACACACGGGCATTCTTCTACCCATTATCCTCCTAACTCCCCTCCCCCAGCTCTAGGAAGGAAACTCACGCATACCTTCACAGAAGCAGATGGGAGGTCTAGTTGAAAGCATCCCTTCAGCAATAATTTTGTGATGTAAAGAGTTCTTTTTGCAACAATAGTGGCTGAACTGTAACATTCTGACTGGGCCATTGGCTTTATGATTCTCATGACCAGGGTTGTCCTGCGCTGATTTTGTAAGATATGAGACGCAAGCATAGGAGGAGGCCTAGCTCTCCCAAACGTGGCTGATCATCAGAGTCACTTGGATGATGCTTGTCAAATATACTAGTCACTGGGTCTCACCCCTGGGGCTTTGGATTCGCAGGGATTTGGATTCAGAAGGACCCTGGACTCAGTGTTTTTAAGGTCACCCTTCCCCTCTCTCCTCACTGAATCCTATGACCAGGGACATTTGGGGACCACCAGACTGGCCCAGCGCTTCTCAGCCTAGAATGCACATTGAGGCCATGTGAGCTTAAAAACTACCAGTAGTGGGGCCCCATCCGGCCAATTACACCAGAACCCCAGGCTAGCTGGCCTGAGCCCCGACAGCCAGGTGCTCCCCTTGGTCCCGTCCTGTGTCCCAGAGTCCTTTCTTTCCTACCATGCTCATGGCTTTGACTGTCCACAGCAGCTGCCCAGGCCCACTGACCTCATGTCGACAATCAGAGCATCCGTGTGTACAATCTTCTTCCAGACGTGCTCCACCAGCAGCTCGGAGACCTGGGTGAGCAGCTCACAGTCCCCAAACATGTCAAACCTCAGGTAGCCAACATTGCCCTCCAGCACGTTAGTGTGGAAAGAGAACTTGATCAGGTCTTCAAAGGCTTCAGGGGAAGGGATCTGAAAGAGTGGGAGGTCAGCTCCATGTCAGGAAAGGAGACATTTGAAAGCTCACTTGTTTTTTAGGGTTTTGATTACTTTATTTCTTTATTTCATTACTGATCATGGACCTTAAATGGACAACCACCTCTGCTAAAGAAGAAAGTCCACGTCCAACTCTTCCATAGCTGTGGTTCCCTGTTCTGCCAAGCCCCGCCCGGCGTATGTCACTTCTGCCAGATACAGTGAAAGCTCAGATCTGAAAGTGGGTGCCATGGAGTTCCTTTACATCATGAGAAATATTGATGGCACAGGAAGGGAGCTAACATTTCGTAAGGAAGTAGTGGGTTCCAGGGCCTTTCCTGATGGTACCTGGAAAGTTAAATGGGTAGTGGGCCTGGGATGTGAATCCCATGTGTGATCAGCAGCCTCCTTACAGGGAATGCTCATGGGTGCCAACTCCTCAACCTGGCATCTGAGTTGAGAGACCCAGGCACAGTCTCCACTCTGACTTCCCTGAGCTCCCCAGATACTTTTTGTCTCTGAGTTCATCATCCCCTCCCTCCCCGAGGCAGGGAGGGAAGGCATGAACTACAGGGCTCTTGAGTCTTTACCAGGGATCTGGATCTGGGCTGAGCACAGTGTAGAAGTTACTGTAGAGAAGACACTATTATCCTCATCTTTTAAATTAAAAACAAACAAACAAACAAACAAAAAAAAACAAAGCACAGAGTGATTAAGTAACTTGCTTAAGCTTATATAGCCAGCAAGTGGTAGAGCTAGGATATGAATCCATACAAGGTGACTCCAACCCAAGAACACCCCTGCTGACTTCACGACCCCTGCCTTCCAGACCTTGAGCTGATCTCAGTCACAAGTTCTCTGGCCACTCTCCCGTGTTCTCCTCCAGGCCTCAGTCCCGCTTTTGGTAAAATGAGATGACGATTCAGTCGTAGAGGCTTTAGGTGCCTCAGCCCTCTGATTTTCAGCCACAGCTGACAGGGTCCTGCCTCTGGCACCCTTGTCTTTTTCTACTTCAGGATCTTCTCCAAGCTGCTCCAGAGCCTGAGCGAGTTCGTGTTTGGGGGTGACTTTCAGCTAACAGGGGATGGAACTACTGAGTCCCATCTGCAGAGGGACAGCTCCAGGAGGCACTCTTCACACTTGTCAGGGTGCTATTGGACTCTTCAGAAACAATAGCCTCAATAATGGACTCACCAATTGGACTCCATCCAATTCACCCTGCTCCCTCACTCCAGCTTCAGCAAACATCTCCCACACCAACTGCCTTGTCTCAGGTCCTGCCTTCAAAGGAACCAGGACAAATGCTCCCTGCTTAAGTGTTGTGGCCATGCAGTGAAATAGTAGATGATAAAGGCCGTGGAGAGGTGTTGTAAAGCTGTTTTGATGGAGCTCTTGTTGACAGGAGAGCTTGCTGAGGCTTGCGGCGTACTTTGGCCCCTGATCTGCAGAATTTTTCTCTCATCCACCCTGCGGCAAACCTCCTTAGCCTTGATTTACCCAGATCTGCAATGCTGACATCAAATATTTTGACCACACAGCTTCACTCAGAATTTCCCATTCTGTTGGCCCTTGTATCTAGGCACACACTCACCCAGCATGACACCTTTGGGAGACAGTACTTGGCAGTCAGTGCCCCACCAAGGCAGCCTCACCTCAGGAGTTGTCTAGGCTGGGCACCAGCACCCCTGGGCCTGTCCCCAGGCTCCATGTTCTAGCTCCAAGGCAAATGTGAGGCCAGGGCCACTGCCTGATTCCCTGTCTCCATCCCGCCGACTCATTCACAAAAACTGCAGTTCCCCCAAGGCAGACAGGTGACGTGGATGGACACAAACCCCACATTTCTAGGAGAGGAACTCATGGGGACCTCATGTGACTTAGCAACCTCTTTCTCTAACACCAAAACAAAGAGAAATTCTGCAAACTCTTGCTTTTTACCCAGACAAGAATGAAGTTCCTTCTGTACTAGCGTTTTTCAACATGAGCTTCTGTGGATACTGATGTTCTACAGAGGTGGTCAGGGACCTCATGAGCACGAGGAGTGGAGGACAGGGTCAGAGAGAGGAAAAGATTTGACTGGTGAAAACTTTAACATGAAAACAAGTCTGGAAGCCATTGCCTTGAACCCTGCACAGAGTCCTGGATGTGTGGACAGTTGATTGACTTCCTCATGGGACCATGTGGGACCAACTCTCCCTTGAGACTCACCTGCATGGGTACAATTCCAGGAATGCGGTCTTTGGCATCCTCAGGTATATGAGCTGTCTTCAGGTGTGGGTCCCCGGACAGCACCTGCAGGTCGGCTTGCAGCAGCTCGGCGAGGGCGGCTTCTGAGGTCACCCTGGCATAGCGGCTCTGCAGACCACTCAGTTCGGCTGCCATCTTGACTCCCAGCTCAGGGGAGGCGTAGTTATCCGCTACGAGCTTCCCAGCTGTCTGCAGCACAGTGGGCACCTTGGCACGCAGGGTCACTATGTCCCGGGCTGTGGAGAGGGCCACGCTCATGGGCACAGTGATGTCTGGCTCCACCCCAGCCAGATCCCAGGCCTCGCCGGTGCTGGCACTCATGGCCATCTGCGTGGGCATGGAGGCATATAAGGAGCTGCTGCCCACCTGGTAGATGCCCACGGAGAGTGCCCCTCCGGCCGTGGGCTCCCCGATGATGGTGGCTCGCTGCAGATCCTGCATGGTGTGAGCGAAAGCCTCAGCCGCTGAGCCACTGGTGTGGCTCACCAGAACGTAGAGGTCCTTGTGGGGGCCGTAGCGCTGGCCTGTAACTTGGGGCAGGGTCCATACCTCTGTGACCCTTGACGTGGCCCTGTCAAAGACAGAGTAGAGGTGCCGGCGGGGCTCTGCCTCGAAGAAGTAGGAGCAGAGCAGCGGCACAGCTGTGGAGTAGCTGCCGGGGTTGTAGCGCAGGTCGACCACCATCGCGGCCGTGCCCACCAGCTTCTGCCACACCAGCTGCACCAGCTGCGGCCCGACAGCCTTCACCGTCTCCAGCTCAGCCATGGCGTCGAAACGCAGGTAGCCCAGCTGGCCGGGCAGCACCTCAGTCTTGAACAGGGCCTCAATGAGATAGGAGAGCTCCTCTGGGGAGGGGACAACAGGAGGTGGTGGGGGCACCTCCTCAGCCACCATCTCGCCGGGGCTGTGGAACACCAGCAGACGGTGGTCCCCAGACATCTCCTGCAGGTCGGCCGTAAGCTGGGAAGCCAGCGAGTCCAGGTCCACGGCGGTGCGGTAGGCCCCCTGGGCCAGCTTGGCTCGCAGCAGGGCACCCATCTGCCCCACGACCTCTGGCCGAGCGTAGTGGGCCTCCAGCAGGTGCCCTGTGCCCTCCACCAACTCCCCCAAGCTTCGGTGGAACTCCAGCACCTCCTGGGCTCTATCTAGGGCTTCCTCGGCCAGCACAATGGCGTCGGGGACCACTCCGCCCCCCAGCCAGCACTCGCCATGGTTGTCGATGAAGGTGAGCACAGGCACCGTGAGCGCCAGGCCGCCCTCGGGCGTCTCCAGCAGGGATACTGTGTGTGTGTGCAGCAGGCTGCCCGCAGTGATCTCGCCCACCAGCGTGGCCCAGCCCAGTGACTGCATGAGGAAGGCCAGCTCCTCGGCTGCGGTGGCGGTGCGGTGGCTGGTGAGCAGGTACACGCCACGCTGGGAGCCGTAGGGCCGGCCCAGCAGCTCCGTCTGGCTGAAGTGCTCCTGTGTGACGTTGGTGCGCCGGTCGTAGGTGGAGAAGAGGCGCACGGGGCTGGCGTCAGGGTTCTGGAAGTAGGAGAGCAGCAGGGGCACAGCAGAGGATGGCCCCCCAGGGTTCTGCCGCAGGTCCATGATGAGGTGCTCCGTGTCCTGCAGGGGCTCCCACACCTGGTGCAGGATGTACGGGCCCAGCACCTCCAGGACAGAGGCATCAGCAAAACTGTCGAAGCGCAGGTAGCCCACGTTGCCTGGCAGCACAGACACCTGGAACACGGAGTCCACCAGAGCCCGCCGAACAGCCTCGTCCTCGGGCACTTCGGGGACCGTCTCTGGAGCTTCTTCAGCTTCCTCCTCAGGCCCAGAAGAGGCTTCTTTGGGTCTGACCACCTGCACCTGGAGCCTGGGGTCCTCAGAAACAGCCTGCAGGCCAGTGTTAAGCTTAGTGACCAGATCCTCCTCAGAGACCACCGAGGACAGGTCCATGGCGGCCAGGTGGCTCAGCAGGGCGGGCACACGGTCCACCAGCGTGTAGTACTCACGCAGTGCCTCCTGAAGGCGCTGAATGACTCCTGGCAGGGCCCGGCGCAGCGTAAGAACAGCCAGGGCTTTCTCCAGGGCCTGCTCGGCCGGTGTCCCCACACAGGGCAGCACCCCGCTGCCCTCCCATGTCTGGCTGCCTTCACCCAGGGGCCCCAGGGATCTGGACACAGGCACAGTGAGAAAGAAGTCGGACTGGCCTACCCTCAGCTTCTGGAGGTCCAGAGCCCCCCCGACAGTCCGCTCGCCCACCACGATGGCCCTGCGCATCTGTTTGAGGATGTACGCGATGTCCTCAGCCACGCCCCCCGTGCGGCTGCTGGTGAGGACCACCACATCCTTGTCGGCACTGTACTTCTCTCCCAGGGCTTCAGGCAGGGTCCAGATCTCAGTGGTTGTATTGGAGGGGCGGTCATAGACGGTGTCCACATGCGAGACTGTGTTCCCCGGGTGCAGGTAGGAGATGACATAGGGGATGCCAGAGACGTGTCCCCCAGTGCAGTGCCGGAGGTCCAGCACCAAGGCGGAGGTGTTCATGAGCTTCCTCCAGACGTTGGCCACCAGGAAGCTCCTCAGCTTGCTCATCACCTCCTGGCCTGGGATGTCGTCCACCCGCAGGTAGCCCACATTGCCTTCCAGAACCTCATGGCGGAGGCCATCCTGCAGCCCTGCGATGATTTCCTCTAGTGTGAGGTTCGTGAATGCTGGAGCTCGCGGGGGGGCCTCGAGGGTGCTGGGCTCATAGGAGATGACCAGGCGAGGGTCATTCAAGGAGCTCTGCACCCCAGCTGTCAACACATGGGCCAGAGTCTGAGGGTCTGAGATAGACAGAATCTCCTGACTTTTGATGGCCTGCTCGATGGCTCCCTGCATCCCCATCAGGTTCTCTGGGAAGCAGTAGTTATCCAAGAGGACCTGGGCCATCTCCAGCACCAGGCTTGGCTGGAAGAGGTGTGCGGGACCAGTCAGGCCGCAGAGCAGCATAGGCAGGAGCAGGGCCCATTTTCTCACCATGGGGATCCGGAGGGAGGGCTGGCTCCTGCAAAGGAGCTCTCTTGACACCGTGCGCAAGGCAACAGCAACTCCCCTGTGCAGCTGCCTTTCTCGCTCGTCCTTCTCAGCTGGCGGACAGAAGGTCTGGGGCTAAACTCAGGAGTTGGGGTGTAGCTTCCAGCCTCGATAAGCCTTTAATCCTATTTAATTCAAGCTCGTAAGCCCTGAGGACTGGGGAGAAGGGGCGGAAGTGGCTTGACCCAGAAGGTATGTTGGGGTCTCATCTGGCTGCACCACCTCTGGTAGAATGACATGAATAACTTCCATTTGAATTCCTGCCATATGCCAAGCTCTGTGCTCCATACTTTATATGCAGATGGTTTTCATCCTGCAAAGGAGAGTTATTTACGTGCAAGTAAATAGCATTTCCCCTCTACACTGGATGACCCACACCACTGGAATTAGGGAGAACTCACTGGAGATCTGGTTCTGCCACCCTCTGTGGCCTTAGGGAAGTGTCTTACTTATTGTATAGACTAAGTGAGAAAATATGTGTAAGGTGCTTAGCATCAGGCAAGAAGGAAGCACTAAATTACTGATAAGGTTTCCGTGTTAGATAGTCTATTTTGCAGCTGAATAAAGAGTTCAGTAGCTACCAGAAGCCCACCGTCCTAGGTGTGAGGGGGATGTGACAGCCAGAAGAAACCAGTGGGGCCATAGTCACTCAGATCATGCCGAGGTTGAGTCTAAGCTTCCATCTGCCTCACAGCTTGTTATTCCCTTCCATAGGGAACTGAAATGGTGCTTTCATGTGACAGGAATGAAACGTCTGGACTTCACCACGGGGCATGGGGAATGGGATTGGTGATTCCAGGGCAGGAGAAGTTAGCTCTGAGATATAACAAGTATCCATTCTCCTGACTAGAGAAGACTCCCCTCCTGGTTGAGTGCCCAGCCCACAACCCTCTGTTTGCAAGGAGAATTGAGTTGGAGGACTTGGGTCTCTAAGGTCCAGGCCCCACAGGTATCCAAATCATTAGTCCCCAGTAAACAGCTGGACTTCTGCTCCTTTGCATAGAAGTGACATGGGTCCATCTTCTGACTGATTTATCACAGATTTCCAAGAATACGTACTACAGAGCCTAGACTCTGGAACCCCTGCTTTATGTCCCCATCCCTCTGGGCGTGGGCATTTCCTTCACATAACTGTCTGGATGATTATGGCTCAGAGTGTGGTCCACATAGCCAAGGAGAGTTGCCAGGCTCCACTCTCTTCCCTTAGCCCCGTTACCGCCAGGGTACCCTCCTGGGACCAGGCACGCATGTGCTTCAGCAGGCAGCCAGAGGAGGTGGTCTTGGGGCTGGGGGCCCTTCTCAGCACACTTGAAAGCCACAATCCGCTCTCTGGAAATCATTATCTGAGGATGTTTACCCAGTGGTTGATGAAGGCCAAAGAGGTCAATTAGCTAAACAAACATATTCTTAGCTCATGAGGATTTGTTTAATGCCCAAGTGACATATGGTCACATCACTCCACCATTTGCAGCCAATCAAGTGAGACTGATTTATTATAATAATAAGGCCTCCTTAGTCCCCACTGGGAAGGCTGAGCCCTCTGCTCCACCTCCACTTGGGGAACCACAACTCAGCCTCATCCTCTGAGGACACTTTTCTATCATTGCTTGAGCCCAGGCAGAGCCTCTGGACTAGGAAAGGTGGGGATGATGAGCAGAAATAAGAACCTCTTTGGAGAAAATGTTTCTCTGAGTTCTTATTAAAATGAAGTCTTAGAATGGGATACCTGGAGCTGGTGCCGGGCTTTGATTTGTGCAGATGGCCCAGAGCCTCAGGGAGGATGTAGAAGCAGGGCAGGGTCTGTGGCAAGTCCCTGAAGTGCTGAGTTAGTGCCTGCGAGGGGACGTGATGTGTCGTCCGTGGATGTGGCCTGAAGCCAGTGGGATAATTCTGTCCCCAGAACTCTCCAAGAGGAAGGGATGCCCCGGCCCCCAGATAAGGGGGATACGAGCAGGTGGTAGTGGGCTAAGGTGAGCATGTGGGAGCCAGGAGGATCTTCCCATCCAGCCCCTCCCAGCTTTTGGCCCCAGGGCTACAGAGAGTCCTGGAGGTGATCTCCAGGGCTGTGTTTGGAATTGGGATGGTTATAAGCCTCTGCCTCCCCCTCACTTGTACAGCACCCATGTGAGCAGAAGGGTCAGGAGTTATCCCCAAAGCCTACTGCTTTCTAAAGTATAGACCCCGATTAGGTGACCTGACTGGTTTTTGCCCTAGCTTCCTCAAAAGGGAAATAAGATAAGAAGAGACTCACAGCATTGTGAGTGCTGACTGTCAGCATGTGTAACAAAGGAGTCAAGGGGGCTGTTCTTTGTCTTGTTATTGATCAAGTAAGAATTATTTTGGCGATTCTAAATGTCTTTGCCTGATGTATGTGTTGCAAATTTTCCTCCTAGTCTGTGGCTTGCCTTTTCATGACCTTAACGGTGTCTTTTGAAGATTAAAAGATTTTTGATAGATCCCAATTTATCGATTTTTTATTTTATGATTCCTACCCTTGGTGCCATATTTAAGAAATCCTTGCTTATTCCAAGGTCACCAGTTTATCTTCAGTATTTTCTAGAAGTTTTAACCTTTATAATCCTTTTTGAATTAATATTTTGGTAGAGTATGTTAATTTTGTTGTATGAGGAAGGGGTCAAGATTTATTTTTTTTCCAAGTTGATATCCAGTTGATCCAACACTAGTTGTTGAAAAACCTTTCCTGTTCCATTGAATTCCCTTGGCATTAGGTCAAAAAGTGATTAACCACATGTGTGCGGGTCTATTTCTGTCCTCCCTGCTCTGTGGCCTCCACTTGCTTGTCTTTTTCACCAGTACCACACTGTCTTGGTTACTATATGTCTTGAAATTACGTGCTGTAAACCCTGTAGCTTTGTTATTGTTCATCAAAATTATTTTGGTTATTCTAGTTCCATTGATTACCCATATAAATTTTAGATTCTGATATATTTTTTTAAATAATCAGACAATTGATCTGAATTGAATTGAAGCTATAAATCAGTAGGGGAAACAATTGACATCTTATCAAAACTGAGACTTCCCGTCTATGAAAATGGTATATATCCATCGAGGAGAACTGAGATTAGGAAAACTCTCTTATATTCCTAGTATTTCGAGAATTAAAAAAATAATGAACAGATGTTAAATATTGTCAGATGCATCTATTAAGACGACCGTGTTTTTCCTTTTTTAGTTTGTTAACACTGAAAAAACCAGTGGTTTGCTGAGGACACTGATTGGTTTTCTAATATTTAACCAACCTTGTGTTTGTAGATAAGCCTCCATTGGTCATGATGTGTTATTGTGTTATATGCTGTTGAATTCAATTCTGGAGGATTTTTGCACATTCATGAAGAATCTCTGTATGTAGCCCTTTTTATTTGGCTTTGGTTTCTAGGCAAAGCTGACCTTATTAAATGAGTTGAAAAACATTTCTAGTTCCTAATTTTTATACTTTATGGAACAGTTCATGTAGTATTGGTATTATTTTAAGTAATTAAGGCTCTAAGAAGTACTTCTCTAGATAAGGAAGGAGGGCTGGTTCTGTTTATTCCTTATCCCTACTTCCCAACAGAGCATTCTCACAGTTTTGTGCCATGACAGGAAAACTATAATTGAAGTCCCAGAATAAATAATCACTCCAGCTGTTAATCACTCGCGTTAAGAAGTGTTCACTGCCCCCAAACAACATCGTTTGCCTGATGGGAAGGCAGAAGAGAACTAAGTAACTATGGGCGCAGCTCCCATTGTCACCTCCAGGGGGTGCTGTGTGTCAGGCTATGAGCCTGGCGGGGCCAGGTGCGGTGGGGGAGGTGATTTGAACTGGAATCAGTTCGGAGGTGTGTGTGGGCGGTGGGAGCGGAAGGTTCTCAGAGTGACCAAGGTCCTAAGAGCAGTGGGAATATCACCCACATGCTTTCTCTGCAGGCAGGGAAGCTCTATGAAGCAAGGCTGTCTAGCCTCTTCCCTGCATCAAATATTTTCTGCGCAGTGCAGGCAGAAATTCAAGTTTATAGACAGTGAGAGTAAGTTGTGGCCAGAACCCGCCTAGAAACTGTGCAGGGCCTAAAGAGGTTCTGGGAATGAATGCTTTTCTTTCTTTCTTGTTTTTTGCAAATAAATAAGATTTATTTTAAATTAAATCCGGAGAGAGTTTGTGCCTAAGCAGTCATTGTTACCAGAGAGAGAAAACCGTAAGAGTAATAACCAAGGGTCAAGTGGGTTTCTTGCTGCCCTCAGTCGGCGAGGCCTTGTGCAGTATTTGTTCATGATGATGCCTTCACTCACAGGTCTTGTTCACATCCTGCTTCTAAGACGAATTCTCCTAAACCACTCTTTCTCCTGTTTTATGGGTGAGGATGCTGGGGCTTGGCGGGATAATAGGACTTGCCCAGAATCACAGAGCTGAGGAGCAGTGGATTGACTGAAGGCAGGGAGGATATTGTCATCCTCTGAAGATTCTGCACACACTTACCTGGGCTTTGGTCCCTGACTATGTGTCATAATCCCAGGCGTGGACTTGTGGTGGGAGGTGGGGGGTAGGAACACGATCAAGGCCTAGATTCCCTCTGGCTTTAGTAACGCCAACAATGCCACATCTCCGTAACTCCAGGGCAGTCTGCTGGATGCTTGGGTGAAGCTTGGACCCAGCAGGGGGATCACCATCCCCTATTCCATGGGAATCCACAGGATAAGATGGGATGACATAGATGACTGGGAACGGTGAATGGAACATAGCCTTGGAAATCTAAGAGCAGATCCACCTGGCAGGCCTGGGAACAGGTTGCAGGGCACACCTTGGAGGACCTGGGGATCTGCTCAGGTTACTAGGCTCAGCTGTTCCCTGAGCATATCTGTTCCCAAAGAGGGCTGCCTCCTGCCCTCTCCTGTTCATCCCTCTCTCTCTCTCTCTCCTTCTATCACCCTCCCAAGCCACTTAGCAAAGACTTCCCTTTCAGCTCTCTCCGGGAAGGCTTGGGAGCTTGCACCCGTCATCTCACAACCCTAGCAGCCTTCGCTCTCGACGGTGCTCTTTGGCCTGGTTTACCTGCAGTCTGTCCTTCCCGGGACATCCTGCCCGGGGTGGCCTCACCTTGTGTCTGGAGTGATCAGCACATTGCTGGTTAGCAAGGCCTGCCCTCCAGATGCTGACCTCACTTTCCCTCCATGACTTAACCATTCTTGCATTTTTCTCCTAGGCCCACCAGTCATGTCATTACATGCATAAACCCCAATAGTTAACAGGTTTCAGGATTTTCTCCATGAGACCCCCGGGTCCAGGCAAATCAAGGAAGTAGAGAGTTGTCTTTTCAGTTCCCAATATATGGTTACATTTCAGGTTTGCATGCCCAGGGCCAGAGGACCTCTGGTGTGTGTGCCTGGGAAGGGGACATGCTGGCAGAGGTGACTCTTGCTTCCAACCCAGGTACAGGTAGGAAGGCCAAAGATATTGGCAGAGCATGGGGAAAAATGAAGAGGGGGGATCAAAAAGATAATGAGGAAAGAAATGAAGATTTCAGGGTGAAAGAGAATAATAGAAGGTAACAGAGTAGCTCTAATATTTTTCTAAGCATTATTCAGAAAGAGAAGCAAGACCTCAATAAACTTTTTCTAAGCACTGGGAAGCATTTGCACTTTGGGGGTTGTAAGCAAGGGCATAAAGACTCAGTGACCACTGATGTGACTGTGAACCAGTGAGTGACCTGGTCAGGACGTGAGCCCAGGGTAGGCAATGCCACACCTGGTGTGCTTCCAGCCAACCTGCTGCTCCTAACTGTCCTCCATTATTGGGCCCTGAGATGTCCCTGACTGTGGATACCATATGACCTTTCATCCAAACAGGAGCCCTAGTTATATGTGGACAACATGGATTAACCAGGACCATCCCAGGCAAACCAGGGTGATGGTCACTGAGCCAGAGGAAAAGGCTGGTTAAGCAGCATCTGGCAGGAGCATTTCCAGGCAAAGGAAGGACAGTCTGGGCACCAACCTGGATGACCCCGAAGGCACTGGAGGTGGGGCCCTGCATGGCCCCCAGAATGCAAGCGTGATACTGGGGTCTTGAGAGGATCATGGAGCTGACACACTCACAGTCCAGCAGAGACTTCATTCGCACACGCCCACCCGTCTCTGTGCCCCTCCATTCCACCTCCCCCCAGGGAAAGAAGGGCCTGGAGGGAGGAATGGGCAGGGTGTGGGGCTAGGGGACCATCAGGCCCAGGTCTCACACACAAGAAAGCCCACATATTAGACATCTGACTTTATTTCCAAGTGAAATTTTGATGCAGGCACAGAAACACCCCACAGGGACTAAAAGATGTCTGTCATCCATCCTTATGATTGAGCAATACTGTCATACCGCGAATTAGTATTTTCTGTAACTCCAGTAATTAAACAATAATGTTTTATTGTGTTTTGGTATTAAAGCTGTTCATTGGTTCCATGTAAACATTTAACACAAGCCATTAAAAAAATAATCTGGGAACTTCAACCAATGGGAACGACCTGGGTCTCTCCAGGCCTTCTTTGGGATCTGCTCTGGCCGGCGATCAGAAGGGCCATGGAGTCGAATCTTCGCCACTTCCAGACTCTTCCTACTGGACCCCCTTCCATGTGTGACTCTGAGAGTCAGAGGTCCTCTCTTGCGGTCAGTGGGGATGAAGTCTGGTCCCAAGGCCCAAGCCCAGGACCAGGACTGGATGCACATTACTCAAAACAGCCAGTGCGTGCAGCCAGGGTCAAATGTGGCCAATAAGGACCTGAGTTCATCAATGGCGGGAGCCCTCACCCAGGAAGACTGGATGTCATCACCTGAGTACTGGAGTAAAAACAAGGATATTGCAAATACCAAAGCAAGAATGCCTTTATTTCAACAAATTCAAATCCAGGTCTTGTCATCCATGGAGTCCTTGTGGGATGGGAGCCCATGGGTGTGTGATGGTGGTGAGCTGGTTATGCTAAGTAACTGCAGAGACACAGGCCATGGGCTGCCCATCCCTCAGGGTAAACTCAGTGCACCCCCACCAACCATCTTGCAGTCTGAGTGCATGGCAGCGAGTGGCTCTGTATGAACCACTGGTCACACAAGCTCTGTGCCAGTGGGTCAAAGTTCCTCTGGCCACAGCGTGCACTGCAGCCTGAGGGCGTTTGTCCTGCATTCGCTCCATCCTGCAGCTGGTTTAAGGGATAGTTCTGTGACTCAGGGGTATCTTAAAAAGCACTTGGACACTGAGTTAACACAGGCACAGAGCAGTCAGAATGTACCCTAGATGTGACAAGTGGCCCAGTCATCCTGCTGGGTACTGGTCAGACTTAGTCCAGCTTGCCCCCAGTCCCCACTTCCCAAAGTCTAATTGTCTTCAGTTACCAGATGACCTGCTAAACTGCAGCAGGGTACTTGGGGAGCCCTTGGCTTTGGTGACCGACGGACCCGTAGAGATCCCTGGATTGGAATCATGCCATTGACTGTTGCTATTTGGGCTACTTGAGCCCAAGTTTTGGCTCCCATATGTGTGAATTGGGAGTCATGACGCCCATCTCATGAGTTGTGGGAATAATGTGCAGTGGGTGTGCACACGGCCCATTCCTTTCCCCTTTATTCACTGTGGTTATTGGAGTCAATCCTGTCCTCTCACTCGCTTTAATTTCCATTAATCTGTGTGCATCTCCCGTTTAGGCTTCTCGGCCTCTTTTTTGCTCAGTTTTCTGCTGACTCTGGATTATTCTTTCTCTTGTCCCCATTTTTTCATCTCCCCTCCCACCCCAGCAACCCTTCCAGGCTTCCCTCTTCTCCCCAAACCCTACTGCCCATTGGCATCCCCTCCCCTGTAATTTACCCAGTGGCATGTGCTTGGGGTGGGCCCTGAGAGGGAGAGCAGGTCTTTACCTCCGGGACCTGGTGGCTCCCCTTCCTTCTCCAGATTGGCATGCAGGTGGACTTGGTCCCTGTCATGCCCAGCGGGACACAGGACCTGTCATTAGGAGCCCATCCACCCTGCCTCCCCGCCCTCAGGCCAGCACTACCTACACCCACACTCTGCCACGCTCATCCCTTCATAGTGGTACTTGAGGGTGGGGACCCCCATGTCATCCTTGTAGAGGATGGAGATGGGGCTCAGTTTGGTGGGCACACAGCAGGCCTTGCCCACCTTCATGGGGAACTTGAGATGCACCAGGGTCTTCACGATGGCATGTTTCGTTGGGGTCACATCGTCGGCCAGGGGGAAGAAGCAGCCACCTTTACATTCAAAGGCATCATACTCCTTGGGCGCAATGATCCAGCTGTCCCAGCCGATGTCCTCGAAGTTCACCCGCAGGGAGGTCTTCTGACAGTGGTTGTTGGCCGCAGCACTCCTCTTCCGTCTGACCAAAGAAGATTCCGTGGGCATGTGGTTTCGCACATCCTCCTCCTCCTCATCTTTGTTCTCACCTGCCTCCACCACGGTGTTCTTGGACAACTTCCTGAGCACACTCTCCTGCTCGTGGCTGATCATCTCCCTGAGCTCCAGCCTGGTCTCCTTAGTCCCGTTGCTGCGGTCATTGGAGAAGACGACAAAGAAGGGCAGGTTTTTGGATCCCGGGGGGACACTGATATCCAGCTTGTCACAGCCCTTCCTGTGACTCTCCACCGTCACTTCCAGTTTATTTTTGCTCTTGGTGGAGTCTGCCCGGACCCACCGCTTCACGGCACTGGACACCTCAAAGGTCTCCCAGCCCTCGTCCCGGATGTCCTGAGACACCAGGAAGGTCTTGGTTCCCCCAGGAGCGTCCCAGACCTCAGCTCCATCCAGAACGTCATAAATGACCATGTTTCCTTTCAGCTCGTGTGGGGAGTCCATGTGACTCTGACAGGAGAGGTAGAGTCTGAGCTCGGCCCTGGTGATCTGCTCATGCCTGGGAATGGAGATATTGAAGAGCAAGATGTGCTTCTGGAAAGGGAAGTCTTCTGTGGTGGCTATAGAGACAGCATCTGAAATGCAAATATACAGCCATCTGCCGGGAGGGTCTGTTTTCACAATACCAAACCTGAGACTCATGGTTTATATGAAAGGGCACTGGGCATGACACTGTCTATCTCTAACAAGTCTCTCTTTGGTTTCACTAAAGACCTTAATGTAGTAGGGTATTTAAAAGATACATTTGACATCTTCCAAAGAAAAACAAAGGCAGGAGATGTCTTGCATTGAAGCTGACAGCTCCAGCTGTTTACTGAGCGTCTACTATGTGCCCACCTTTGCATACTATATTTTACTTTTCTCTTCACATTGACCCAAGGAACATGTAATTATTACTACACTTTTACAGATGTGGAGACTTGGATTTAGCATGTGCAGCTGCCAAAG
The DNA here is from genome assembly GCF_019923935.1 of Bubalus bubalis. Lineage (NCBI taxonomy): Eukaryota > Metazoa > Chordata > Mammalia > Artiodactyla > Bovidae > Bubalus > Bubalus bubalis. The sequence goes on from NC_059160.1 coordinate 161,398,883, forward strand.
TGCACATATCCTGTAAAGATCCCCACTTAAAAAAAAAAAAGAACCAAGTAAACAAAACGGCAAAGCACACTCTCAGCCTCAGAGTGCAAATCCTGAGCGTCCAGTATTAAAGGAGAGACCCTGGGAGGGGATGGTGGAATTTTGTTACTACAGTGTTAAAAATATCACCTAAATCACATAGAAAATCATTCAGAATGGTCACTTATGAGCAAAATGAAGGTGGTTTTTCTTTTTTTTTTCAGTGTGTGAGGAAAAAATAGATTAATCTCAATGGCTTGGTCATGTTAGACATATGGAGACAGATATATGTTAGACAGATATATGGAGCTTGCCTTTTAGCCACACAACTGTCTCTCTTCCCACTTCCCTGGCCGAATCTCACTAGCACATCTCTATTATACCACGGCCTGGTCACAGGAGGGAAGACAAGTTGTGTTTCCTGAGCATCTACTATGTGCCAACATGAGGGGAGACTGTGTGCTTCATGGAACCTGGCAGCATCTGGCAGCCTAAAATTCCAATCCTTACTCTCCCTCTTCTAGGCATATGAACTGGGAGAAGTCCTGAGTCTCTCTGGGCCTTGGTTTCCTCATCTGTGGAATGGGGCTCCATCCTACCACCTTCCCAGGGTTGGTGTGAAGCTTTGACAAGAAGGCACATGAAGTGTGCCTACCCAACAGTGTCCCTGGTTCACAGCAGGTGCTCAGTCAGTACTTCTATGTCCTCCCAGAAACTGTGCACACCCCACTTAACCTGTGCCTGCTCCCCTACCCCAAGCTCGTGGCCTTTCACACAGCTCTCTGCGCGCCCTCACCCAGCCTGGATGAGCTGTTCAGGTTTCCGTACCATTTGTTAAGCCCGCTGTGTCATATGCGGGTAGTGAGTGGGATCCACGAGCAGTGCATTAACTACTGGCTGTGCTCTGCGGCATGCCTTGAAAATTGCCAAGGGACCACATCAGGTATCTAGAGAACAAGTGCTCTCTCTGCCTGAGCCACACTCAGGCTATTTGTGATAATGATCACTGCCTCCACAGCAGTACTGGCCACAGGCAGAGCTGGGATTAGATCAGAGCACTTGCTTCCAGGACACAGAATATGCTGGGGGTAGGGGAGCAGGGAGGGGTCACCGAGATGGCTCCCAACATTGCACTCCCAGACTACAGGATTTGGTGATTAGGGCCAGCCAAAGAAGCTCAGCCTTTGCCTAAAGCAGGGGTTACAGACATGTCCCATGGGCGTAGTGTGATGCTGGCAGTATCTATATTACCTGCAGACTGCATGTAAAAAAAATTAAACCCATCTTTTAGAAATAAGACAGGTCCACATTAAATCTAGATTTTTGTTTTCCTTTGGGGCCATCAGGGGCCTCCCTGGTGGCTCAGATGATAAAGAATCTGCCTGCAATGCAGGAGTCCTGGGTTCGATCCTTGGGTTGGGAAGATCCTCAGGAGGAGGGCATGGCAACCCACTCCAGTATTCTTGCCTGGAGAAAGCCCATGGCCAGAGGAGTCTGGCAGGCTATAGTCCATGGGGTCACAAAGAGTCAGACATGAGGGAGCAAATAAGCACAGCACAGGGGCCACTGGAAATACAGCTTTGCCAGGCACACGGCATGACCACAGCATGTTTTAGCCAGGGCATATGGTCAGGAGTCTGCAGGCCTCAAGCTCAGGAGGGAAGAAGTCCTGTGTGCCTGGTTGGTTAGAGGCTGCAACTGCAGAAAAAGCCTGAGCTGTGCAAACAGGTGGGACTGGGTCAGAATCCAGCTGCTTAATTAATATGTGAACTGGGAAAGTTCCCTCATGGTCTGCAAGCCTCGGCTCACTGCTCACAAGATCATGTCACCTACGTGGTGTGAATTAGAGGACATAAGCCCTAAGTTGACATTCGTTCTCTTCTAGTCCTACTAAATCAGGGAAATTATTTTATACTTAGAAAATAATTACGTTGTCTTCCAGTGTTTCTCAGAGGAATTTGTCTGAATTTTAAACACCTTTTGATGAGTGATAAATGCAGTCTTTCAGTGTTTAAAAAGACGCCTGTTAGAGGCTAAATAAGTTGTCTGTGTCTAAGTAGGAAGGAGACAGGATGGGAAGCGAGGGGTAGGGAAGGGATGGAAGAAAGCGAGCAGCATTCCTTCAGCACCTACTGTGTTAATGTGGTGCTGGGCCCAGAGAAGGAGAATTTTCTAGAGCAGAGCTGTCTGGTAGAACTTTATGCAATGATGGAATTGCTCTACAGTCTCCATTTCCTATAGGGTAGCTAGGCGTGATTGCTGAGCACTTGCACCCAAGCTACTGAAACTAACTAAATTATTAATTTTATTTCATTTAAATTAACCTAAATTGAAACAAAGAGTCCCACGTCTCAAGTGGCCACCATATTGGGCAGCGCAGCCGTGGACCGACCACTGAGCCCCCCCGCCCCCACCCGGGGCGCCCCGTGGAGCCGCCTCTACCTTCCACGCTGAAGCTCCGCACAATGTTTGACGCAGGGGTGGACGTCTTGTCGGTGGTGTATCTGTTGTATAGATCGATCATGTACTGCGGTGGCTCGGCTCGGGTTCTGTCCTGAGAAGGGACCCCACTCAGGTTGAGGTTGCGCAGAAAATCCACTTTCATGTTCTCCAGGAACATCCTCAGGTCGAAGGTGACCCCCTCCTGCTCACCGCCGGGCCCCCCTAGCAGGCGGTGGGCATCTGCCCCAGTGGACGGCCGCCCCCGGTTCTCCAGTGGCTTCCCTAGGGCGGAGCAGGCCAGCAGGGAGAGCACAGGCAGGGCCACCCAGAGCGCCCCACAACCCATCTTGGTATGCTCTCGCCCCAGTCTAGAGACTGCGGCAGCCGCGGCGTGTTAGCGGGTGCCGGGAGGAGCCCAGAAGGAGCCGGCCTGCATTGTCCTGCCCACAGCTCTGTACGGCGCACCCGGGCCAGTTCACAGGCTCTCACCCTTCTGCTGTCCCCGAAGTGCCCTCCACTTGTTCTTATCTGGCCCTTGATGCTGTTCAGGCCTCTTATCTAAGGGGGCTCTCTGTTAATGAAGGCTCTATAAACATCTGACAAACGCGCAGGGCTAATGGGAAGGACACGGACTGCTGCAAAGAATCCGAGTTTCTCCTTGGGGTTATCGCCCCCTAATTAGGATGGATCCTCTCTCATTTCCTTGCCAGCTCTCAAAAGAATCTTGAGGCAGGGTGACATATGCTCCATCTCCTGGGCCACAGAAACAAAGAATCCAGGAAAGAAATAAGACCCAGAAGTCCTCCATATATGGAAACAACAGCACAAAACTCCCAGAAGCCCCTGGGCTGACCACTGTGGTGGGGATGGGGGGTTAGTAAGAAGCCTGGTTCCCTGGAACTGGAATGTGCGTCTGTGGCTCAAGTACTTGGTGCCTCGGCTTCTCATCTGTCAAGTGAATTCCTGAGTCTTAGAGATCATGGGTAAAGGTGGCACATATAATTTAGTGAGGTGGTAGAGACTTTGGAGTCAGACCAGATGTGGGTTCAAATCCCGGCTCACTCAGCTGTCCTTACCTGCATGACCCGGAGCAAGTCATTTACCTTTCCGGGCCTCCACTTCAGAAGAGAGCAGTAAGGACTTAAGGTGATAAGTGCTAACCACCATGGCAGCCACTGCAAGCCTCAGTCGGTTGGGCGGTTGCATTCTGGCTACAGCTTCTCTACCCTGGGTCTGACTGAATGGGAGCTCGGGGGGAATCCCCAGAGGCCCTGCACCTGCCTGGCCTGCTCTCTAGAAACATCACTTACACACCAAGGCCTCCTGGCCCTGGCACCTAAGTACAGCTCTGTCAGTGGTCTGGGGGTGATGGTGAGGTCTTGACTCACGTCATCCGGGCGGTTGCCTGGGCCACACTTGTCAGTCAGGAGAACCATGTAATCTGGGAGACAATGGAGCAGGGAAGCACTGAATCCAGGGCATGCCCAGGAGATGTTTCACCTGCCGGAAGAAGCTGAGAGACTGTGGCCCAGCTGAGCCCTGCTGGGCTTCAGGGTCTGCGTTATTTTAAGAACGGCAGACCCACACTTAGATCTGAACATTTCCATTGCATGTGGGTTTGACCGTAGCAAAGAATAAGCATAAAATATTCTGGGAGTCTACTGTGAGGAGGATTTAAATGTGAGGTTTTTTCAAGCTGGTGAGGCTTCTGGGGGTGGGGGGTGCAGTGAGCTAAGCAGATTCAGGAAGATGAACAAGGGGCCAGGACAGGCAGGGTCAGAGATCCCGGGTGTGCATCCAGCTTTTCCCCACCCCTAGTGAGGGTGGGCCGGAACCAGGAATCCCCAGTGGCCAGGCCTGGACAGAACTTGCTGTCCCTGTCCTTTGGGGACTCTGCCAAGGAGGATGGATGGGAAGGGTGCTGTTTCAGAAGGGCTGCTTGCAGAGCGGATGGGAAACATGCTGGGCTTTGAGCCAACTCAACTCAAGAACTCTGAGGCAGGGGAAAGATGAATGGGTGCATGGCCCCCAGAAGTGGGGCTGCAATTTCCCAGCAGGGAGCGGGCTGGGAGGAGCTGGGGAACTAGGCAGGCACCTCCCCCCCCCCCAGGGTTCTCTAGTCCCTGGAGGCAGCCCAGAAGCCTGTCATGTTCAAGAGGTGGAGCCAGGGGACTCAGGGGGCTGGGGTGGGCTGAATGTGCTCTTGAAGCGGGAGGAGCTGCTCTTCGATGTTTTCTTAAAAACATGACAGATTGCTATTCTGATGATAAGAGTACTATATATAGCGCAGATAATTTTGGAAATGCAAAGCATTAGAAAGAATGTAAAAATAACCTTCAGTCTCACCATTTTGAGATATATGCAGCTCCACAATCCCCTATTTAAAACTCTTGTGGCCAGGAGGGTTTTGAAGTTCAGGAAGCTTCAGATTTGGGGAAGGATCTTTCTGTGTTGTTGGGTGTTGTCATTATAGACATGCCTGAACCAGCTAAGTCTGCTCCTGCCCCTAAAAAGGGCTCTAAAAAAGCTGTAGCCAAGGCCCAGAAGAAGGACGGCAAGAAGCGCAAGCGCAGCCGCAAGGAGAGCTACTCCGTGTACGTGTACAAGGTGCTGAAGCAAGTCCATCCGGACACCAGCATCTCGTCCAAGGCCATGGGCATCATGAACTCCTTCGTCAACGACATTTTCGAGCGCATCGCTGGCGAGGCATCACGCCTGGCGCATTACAACAAGCGCTCGACTATCACATTCAGGGAAATACAGACCGCCGTGCGCTTGCTGCTACCTGGGGAGCTGGCCAAGCACGCCGTGTCTGAGGGCACTAAGGCTGTCACCAAGTATACCAGCTCCAGGTAAATATAATATACCTAGCCGCTGTTAACGGAGAAGGCAATGGCACCCCACTCCAGTACTCTTGCCTGGAAAATCCCATGGACGGAGGGCCTGGTAGGCGTAGTCCATGGGGTCGCTAAGAGTCGGACACGACTGAGCGACTTCACTATACAGTATATGGAGTATATACTGTCATATCCCCAGTGGGGACAACATATTGATATTTATGCAGTGAAACAAATAAAAACACAAATCTCCTTTCAGGTCAGGTTTTGTCTTGAAACAAATTGAAATAAACTTCAGGTTTTCTAATAGTTTTGGATTTGGTCATCTCGGATATCGGACTGTAGACCTGTTTACATATGGGGTCATCACATCCGGTCATGGAGGCTGCACTGTCTGGAGGTCCTGGCCACATGGACTGTGATGAGGATGGCGCCTGCAGACCTGTGCCTCTGTGTGCAATGATCTGCGCCACAAACTCAGAATATCAATATGTCCATATCTCCTTTATTGTTCTTAAGTAATTGTATGAGACCTCCTGATCCATATTACTGGAAGGTCTGCTTTTCTTTCTTAGAGCATCCCTTTCCTGAATTGTCCAAGAGCTCTAGAGGTTTATTTATTCCAAAAGAGATCGAGGGGGGATGGTATCAGTCCAAATTTTAAGGCTGGAAAGGGAAATAAGGCTGGGATAGAGGTCCTGGAAGATCCCCCTGGCCGTTGCTTCTCACTGACACGCAGCTTTGCTGTTGGGGTGGGTCCCACACAGTTTATAGCTGGCTGGTGCACAGCTGCTGGGATGGCCTGGCAGATCCACGTTTCTGCTCAGGTCCCCACGATGTTTCCGATTGGGCACCAAGGTGACAGTTTTCTTAAACATCCTCCCAGGCTTACCCTTTCTCCAGAAGGCACTGAGGGGGCAGGTGGCTGGGTGGAGAGAAGAGACCAGCTGTGCTCACACGCTGATCCCATCCTACCCTCTCCCACAGATTTCTAGGTTCTTATGGGGAATTTCAGTTACCAGCCTGCTGCTGCTAAGTCGCTTCAGTCGTGTCCGACTCTGTGCCACCCCGTAGACGGCAGCCCACCAGGCTCCCCCCACCCTGGGATGCTCCAGGCAAGAACACTGGAGTAGGGTGCCATTGCCTTCTCCGAGTTACCAGCCTGGACTCCCATTTTCTTCAAGGTGACTTAGAGCCCTTACTACCTCTCTGAATGAACAGGCCTTGGTTCCTCTGGACAGATTCCCTTGACTCGGGGTCTTAGAGAACAAGGTTTGGGTCTTGTTCTGTCTTTCCCAGATGACAATCTGGGATTGTCAATTATATCCTCTCTTCCTGTGTCAAAGCACTCCCTCTCTTCCTGCCGCCTGCTTGCCTCAGGGAAGGGCTGCCTTAACTGCACCACAATGATGTTATTTCCTACTCCTCTCTCCTTTTTCTCTTCCCCCAAGCAGTTTACTCTGTGATCTAGCAATTCTATTTCTGTATATATAGCCAAAAGAATCGAAAGTAGGGTCTCAAAAAGATATTTGTAAACACATGTTCATAGCAGTATTACTCACAGTAGCCAAAGGGCAGAAACAACTCTAGTGTCTATTGACCCATGAATGGATAAACAAAATGTAGTACATCCACCCAATGGAATGTTATTCAGCCTTAAAAAGGAAGGGAATTCTGACACATACCATGACGTGGAGGAATCTTGAAGATTTGCTAAATAAAATAAGCCAGTCACAAAAAGATAAATATTGTATGATCCCACTTATATGAAGTACTTAAGAGTAGTGAAATGCATAGAGATTAGGGAGTAGAATGGTGGTTGCCAGGGGCTGGGGGTGGTTGACTGTGATACGGCTGCCTCCACGGGTCAGGAGCCCCTTCCATCACAAGAGGCTTGACCTCTCAAGTTCCGCACTCACGCACTTATTGCTCAGAGGAGTGAAACAGCCCCACTTTGAGGTTCTAAGGAGAGAACATGAACCAGGCAGAGCAGCAGATCTGTCACTTCCCAGCTCCATGCCTCAACTTCTTGAGATCCTGCTTACTCCTGGCACTTTGTCTCTGAACTGTGCCCAAGTGGTCAGCAAGTTTGTTAGAACAGTGGTTCCTAAAATGTGGTCCCTGGACCATTGCGTAGCAGCACCTGGGAACTGGTTTAAAAATGTGAAGTCTTTCCCCAAATCAAAAACTCTGATTCAGCCCAGCAAGCTAGTCAAGCTCTCCAGGTGATTCTGATCATTCAAACTCGCACACTGGCTTTGATAAAAGAGGAAATTCATATGAGCCTTCCAAGAGATCGAGTATGCGTATACTGCCTGTTATGGCATTTGGCATGTAGCAGATGCTGAATAACCAAACGGATGAACAGTTCGTTCATTCCTCTGCTCGCCCACCCTCTCCATATACAAACAAGACTGCCAGGAGAGATTGGACAAATCTAGGATTGGATTAGACTTGAGTCAGAAGGAAAAGTGGTACAAAGCTTGAAAGAGCACCATCATCTTAGGGAGTAGAAGACAGGAGGAGATTTGGAAATCTCAGAAGCACCAGTTTATCAGTGAATGAGATTTTATGTTTCCTGACTTTGGTAAAAGGAAATAGCCTTTGGCTCTAACTTCAATATTTTGGTGCACAGCTTGGAGTCAGAGCTGCCAAAGTGGTTCTGCCCTCCTTGTTTTCCCACAGAAACCCACTCCAGCCTTCCTTGGCACATGCTGCCATCAAACACATTTTGCACAAGCTGGGGCCTTCAGCGGCTTTATGCCACCAGCTCAGTCCCGCTCTTCCATCCTGGGGGAGCCATCTCTGCTTCTCTCCACTCCTCTTCCCCTGGAGGCTCTTCCTCACACCCTCACCCCAGACTTCTTCAGCCTCTTTCATCATGGGCCCGTCTCTACCTTGGCCACAGAAGGAGCCTGAGTTACAGGCTATAGCTCTGATGACATTTTAAGAGTGATTTAGACATACAGAGGCACCTGTTGGGATGCCTCAAGCAAGACATCTGGTAGTATCCAGACTCAGTTTCCCCTCTTTTTGAATAAAAGGGTTGCACCAGAAGTTTTGCAAAGGTTTCTTCCAGCCTTACTATTTTCAGCTCACGGCTGCACTGTCATCCAGTTGCACATGGACTAAGGCTCTCCTCTTTCAGAGGAAGCACAACTTCAGGACTAGGGCTCAGTGGCTGGCAGGCCATCACCCTGCTCCCTCCAGACAGACCCAGGTGTGGCTAAGAGAATTCAAGGGCTGTGCACGTCTGGGCTGTGTGCTAGGACCTCTTGCTCCTGTGATCATGTGATGTTGATATATATATAGAGAGAGGGGGGAAAAGTTGTTTCATATTTACGTTTCTTTTTAAACCTTGCTTTATTGTAAGGGCACTCAGTACCATTGAGACAACCCTAGTAGGCTGGAGGTGGGGGGCGGAGGGGCATCACTGGCTGGGAAGCTGGGAAGCAGCAGCAACCACACTGGCCTTGAACCTGTCAGCCTTGCATGCTTCTAAGTCACTTCAGTTGTGTTTGACTCTGTGCAACCCCATAGACGGCAGCCCACCAGGCTCCCCCGTCCCTGGGATTCTCCAGGCAAGAACACTGGAGTGGGTTGCCGTTGCCTTCTCCAATGCATGCAAGTGAAAAGTGAAAGTGAAGTCGCACAGTCGTGTCCGACTCTTAGTGGCCCCATGGACTGCAGCCTTCCAGGCTCCTCCATCCATGGGATTTTCCAGGCAAGGGTACTGGAGTGGGGTGCCATTGCCTTCTCTGGTCAGCCTTGCATATCAAAGCCTATATTACCTGTGGTCTTGGTAGACACTGGTGGCCATATTACTTACCTGTTTTGAGCTGGTTTTTCTGGAACACCAACTGCGGAGTCAGTTGCAGGGTTGCTATGTGGCTGAAGGAGATACCCTCTCCAAGCTGCATGGCACTCTAAACACGAGGGTCCCTGCTGACACTAGTTCCTTTCACCCCACAGCAAAATCATCAGCACTGGGTACCATCCATCCCAGCTCAAGCACAACGCCCCTGTCCATGGCTGACACAGGGCTGAGCCTCCCAGCCTTCTCCCTCCACCCCTGTAATCCAGAATTGAGGGCACAGGGGAAGTTGCAGGCTTTCATAGTGACCTCAGAGATCTCCCAGAAACAGCAAATGCCAGAGAGAATAAGATAGAAGTATTATAGGATACCCCAACTTTCCTAAGAAATGGTATAGAACACCCTATCTTTCCTAAGAAATGGAAAGGGAGCAGTTGGATGAGAAAAAAAAAATGAGGGGGAGAAAGGAAAAGGAAGACTCTAATATTGAAAGGAAAAAAAAGGCATTTGGAACTTTATCAAGCCCTAATGTTTTTACTTATTTTGCAAGTAATTTATATCCTGTCATATTTCAAAAAGGATTAGACATGGCAAACCAAGCCATAACCAATTTGCAGACCAATTTGAGACATCCCAGCCATCCAATGAATGAATCATTTAGTCCCAGTACAAGTCCTGCAGGAATAAGGCAGTGTGCCTTAAGGACCACCCCCCTTGCCTCACCTGATCTCTGCCAAGAGGTAGGGCCATGTGCCCAGGGCAGCTGTTCACACACATGTCCCACGGCCATTTGGAGCACCTCGGAGGGGATGCTCAGCAGATGCTGCTGGGCTCCAGCCAGGTGTGTCCAGTATTTTCACTAGTAAACATCTTTGCCGCTAGCAGCTTTGCAGTACAACTAATTGGCCGTAAGGCCATTTTGCCTTAAAAAAAAAAAAAAAAAACTGCTTGACAGTTATATTACACTAGAAAATGATAACACATCGGTTTTTGCAAACACTTGGTTGAATTAATCTAAGCCAGATTTCGTTAAAAATTTTCACCATTTCCCAAAAACTTCTACTCATCAGGAATCACATAAAAATCTCTTTTGCAAGGAGGGATAGGAGGAGCTTCATTCTTCTTTTACCTCCAACTTCTAACACTGCATGATAAATTTGGTAAAGATGGCCCAAGAGAACAAACTGCCATATCTAAATTAGCTAAAGAATCCATCATTAATGTTCTTGAAGACTGTTGTGAATTAGTAGCTGCCTCTTCTATATTTTTGAAAGCTTAGCAAACTTTTGTTTGCAGTGTGTGTGTGTGTGGTTTTTTTTTTTTTTTTGCAGGTTTTTTAAACTTTATTTTGTTGGAGTATAGCTGCTTTAAACGTTGTGTTAGTTTCTGCTGTACAGCAAACTGAATCAGCTGCATGTATACCTATGTCCACTCTTTTTAAGATTTCCCTCCATTTAGGTGAACACAGAGCATTGAATAGAGTTCTCTGTGCTATGCAATAAGTTCTCATTAGTTGCCTATTTTATACATAGCAGTGTCCACACATTTAGTGTATATATGTCAATACTAATCTGCTAATTCAGCCCACCCCCTTCCCCACTTGTAACCATAGGTTTGAGCTATGTATCTATGACTCCATTTCTGTTTTGCAAATAAGTTCATCTGTACCATTTCCCTGGATTCCGCAGAGTAAGCTTTTGGTTTTGATGGGTGAGAGGTATGAGTGCTCACAGAAGCTCTGTACAGACTGACCTACTATTTACTGTAATGGAACTGCCCCCAACTAGTTTATCTTCTACGGCAAAATGGCCTCATGACCAACTGGCTGTGCAGCAAAAATGCTTTTGAAGAAACTGCTTGCAGCAAAGATATTTATGAGGAAAATACTTAGACCCCAACCCAGGTACCCCCAGCCCCACTTACTTACCTTCCCTGTATTCTCTTCTGTGTAGGTCGATTTGTCTCCAGTGGCTGTGGTTGCAGCCTTCTTCAGAGGCTCCCTGGGCTTCCTAAGCCACCGTGGCTGATTCTGCAGACGGCCAGAGAACTGGGGGTTTCCGCCTCTCCACCCGCAGTAGGCTGGGGTGGGGGTCTGAACGTCCAGCCTCCTGGCCTCAAAGCTGGACTAACATGGAGGTATAGCTTAAATGCAAGAGCTCCCACAGGATCCAGCAGTGTTCAGATGCTTGGCTGCTTGCCCTCCTGTCCCGCTCCACCCACGCCTCACCTGCTTCACAAGGGAGTACGTCCCTCGCTCAGGAACCCTGACCTCGGGAGCCTGGGCTCCTTTCTCCTTCTAAGTTCCCTCTTGGAGAACTGCTCATAGTTTTTCAATCTTCTCCAAGACTGGGGACCATGGCATCCTTTTAGTTTCCCGCCAAAGGACTGTTACACATCTGCCCCCAACTGGACCCAGTTTCATTCCATGGACTACAGTCCATGGGGTCTCAAACAGTTGGACACAACTGAGCGACTTTCACTTTCACTTTTTCTTTCACTCAGAAATGCCAGTCAGTCAGCTTCAGGCTCTACAACTGAAAGGCAATGTCAACTCGGGGACAAGGGAGTCGCTTGGGGGAGGCTGTTTGGGACAGAGATGCTGACAAGGCGGCAGGGAGGAGCAGACATTTTAGTCCCTCAGGAGCAGTCCCCGAATCTCTGGAAAGATCCCTGACTCCTGTTGAGTCTCTTGCTTGAACTACTCCGAGAAGACCTCTGACCAGGCTTCCATAGATGTTCCTTTAAGTGTCTCAAGCAGCTCCCCATCAATTGATATCCCCACTGAAGCTAAGGATGTGAGACCCCTAAATGTGCCTGGGCTGTGTTCTACCTGGACAAGCCCACGGTGGGGACCTGAGGTGCAGTATAAGTGAGTAGGACCCTGGAAGGCATAGGAGTGGCCAGTGTCTGGAGCTTAGGCTAAAGATGAGAGAGTGGAGATGACTTACAGGGGCCTCGGCTCCTAAAGAAGGCTATGACCCCGATGTCATACTTATGCAGGGGGATCCATCCATATTTTGGAACGGGTGACATTCAGTTTTTCAAGATACCATTGTCCCTTTAATTTATTAGCTTTCCATAAAAACACATACCATACACAATCTACAGTATAGAAAGTATAATTTACAAAAATATAAAATCTTGGTTATGTTTTAGTATTCCAACATATTGCTGTGTGGGTTATTTCAATAAGCATGTTTAAACAATGCACACGCAACCAGCATGACTACCTCTGTGGGGGAACAGTGTCAACTCCCTCCTTTTTGTTTTAAAATAAAATATATATTAAGAAAAAGAAACCAAAATTGGTTATATGTGCATACTGTATGTATAAAAGCATCTGCAGTGGGTTTTGAGAGAAAACATCCATTTATACCATATTCCATATCCATTTTCCAGCATCACTCTGTGGCCCAAAGTGTTTTAAACTGATTATTTAAACAGAGGTTCTTTCCATATGAAGGGAGTGAGCACTTTCAAGTTCGTAGTCTTCTTTCCAGGTTATGAGATGATGGTCACAAAACCCAACATATGGATATGTCTGGTTTTCAGGCCTTCAGAGCAGAAGGGATGGGCTGTGAGCAGCCATCAGGTCAGGTTTAATTCCCAGATCCCTTTAAAGGATTCGAACTGGCATTGAGGAGGCTGAATCACCAGCAATGAAAGACCCCAGAGCGATGCCCTGGGGTGACAGATGGCTGTCTGTGGGCTCTGCCCTATTTTTGCAGCTGCACCCTGAGTCAAGCGCTCACTCCAGAAGGTTCCCAGAATACTACCCTGCTGTGTGTGGGCAGGGCAGGCTCCTTCCACTCCAGAGCAGCTGGTCTTACCGGCAGGCACAGGTCTCCACAGACATGTTGGGGTATACCTTCAGAACCACATTCCGGTTCTCGTCCAGGAAAAGGACCCCAAGAGAGCTCATCTTGTCGGGAACGCAGCACGGCTCTGGGATGCCCGGGACGATGCCCACGGCCCTGACGATGCTCTGGATGGTGGCGTGGTTGGATGGGCGGACCATCTACAAGGGGGAAGGGAGCATGGTCACCTCCGAGCTCTGCCCACCCCACAGTCCTCACCACCCACCATGCTGCCGCATGTCCTTGACTGAGGACACAGAAAAGAGTGAAGAAGAAAAAGTGAGAAAGAAAACAAGATGAGATCCCAGGGCTGGGTATACATTTCCTCTGAAATCACTTACAGGCTGAGTCCTAGAGACCTTTGCAAAAGGCGTCCTCCCACTCCCTTCCCCCCAAACCTTGGGCTCTTGGAGGGAAGGTGCATCGAGGAAGGCACTGGCCACTTGAGGGCAGCTGCAAGTCACACATCCCCAAGGAGCACCTGGAACTGGCCAGGGAAAAGACTGGAGAAGGCGCCTCGGGCCACAGCCACCCAGCCTTCAGAGTCCAGCGAGCACTGACACGTGCTGTCCACGCAGGAGGGGAAGGCCAGCAGGCACACGTGCGCCACTGTGACGGGGCTGGAAACCCAGTTCCTGGGCGGGTCTGCCTGTGAGGCAGCGGGTGCTGCTTCACTGGCATCGCCCCATCTTGTCCTCATATCCGTCTTATGGGGTGGGCATGATTCTAATTCTATTGGTGAAACTGAGGCTTAAAATGACTAAATAACTTGATCGAGAACCCTCAGTTAGAAAGTAGTTTGGCCTGGAAACCACACTCGCTGGGCCCACTCCAGCTCTCTCCCCCTCCCTCTCCAGGCAGCCTCTCATATCCAGGAGTGTCTGGGTCCCAGCTGCAAACACAGAGAATGCCATTTTTCAAGCACCTCCCCTAAGAGTAACAGGACCACGTTACAGGTGCTTCAGCTCATTGTCGGCCAGAGTTTTATATGTCCTGTGCCTCTGGTGGGGAGGTGGGAGGTGGGAAGCGAAGCCGGGACTCCGGCATTTGGGGAGTTCAGACTGATGTCAGGGAAGGTGGGAAGACAGTGAGGTAGACTGATAAGGTAAGTGCTGGGTCAGCCAACAGGGTCGGGGAGGGGGGCGGGGGGCTGCCACATACTCACTCTGCATCCGCTGGGGCTGCATCCTTCCAGCAGACGCTTGTCTCTCTATCAGGCACCTCCCTTCCTCTCTCCCGCACATGCACAGCTTTGAGGAGAAGCCTCTTAATTCCCAAACAGGTTAATACGGCCCTAGGTCTGGGTCTGGGATTTCCCCAGCTGACTGATTTATTTACATTCACAGTGAATTTACGCACTGACTTCCTCTCTTGGAGGGGAAGGCATGACCTGGAACTCAGCGGAAGAGCTAAGTAGGAGGAAAGCGTGTGCTCTGTGCCGAGGTTGACATTTCTGGCAGCCATCCCACGACAGTGCAGGCTGTGGGGAGATGGATGGACAGAGCCGTGGCCCAGCCCAGAGGGAAGGTGAGCATTTGAAAACCCAGGTCAGCGCAATGGCGCAAACAGTCCCACGTGTGTCCTGCAGACTTGTGAACAGTGAGAGCCAGGTGCCACGTGAGCCTCTGCCCTGAGTGGGGGAAGGGAGGGTGGGGACAGGGAGAGGCACACGGGGAAGCCACTTAGGCCAGCACCGCTGGTTACAGACCCCATGCCCTGAAATCCAAACCAGATTTCCAGAAGAGCCTTGGCAAGGAAGGGGTTTAAGACACCAGACCTGTGTGCGGGTGTAGGGTGGGGGGGCGCGTGGGGGAATGGCCAGTGTCCACGAATCTCTGTGATTTTGCTGTGTGGAAACACATGCCTAAAAGGATGGCTCTCCTGCTCTGCCAAAGCAGAAAGGTTCTGATTTAAAATTCAAACACTATGAAGGCAACACTTTCAAAAGGACAGCCAGACAGCATCCATCTGTGGGCTGTATCCACCCAACAGGCTGCCATTCGGGCATCTCTGTCTAGCTACTCCCTGGCTTGAATGGATGGGAGGTGTTATCACCCCTGTTTACAGACAGGGAACAGAGTCAGGAGGCAGAAGGACTTGCCTGCAAGGGCAGAGCTGGGGTGACAGTGAGCGGAGCACAGCAGGGTGACCCTGACGGCCCCTACCTTGGGCATCGGGAACTCACAGGCTCCCGAGCAGTAGTAGGCGTCGAAGGACTTGGGTGAGATGATCCATTCATTCCACCCTATGTCCGCGAAGTCCACCTTCAGATACCTCCGGGAACAGACCCGTGGCTCATCCCATTGCTTCTTCCGGGCTTTCTGCATCGTCTTCTCATCGAAGTCCAGCACCTGTGAGGAGGCCATGAACACATCCTGGCCCTTCTTCCTGCGGTCCTTGCGGCCTGGCCGTGGCTTCAGTGCACGGAGGGGGTTGGGCCACAGCTCGTGCTTGTGATAGTGCTGGGCATGGGGGGCATGTGCTGGCCTCTCATCCAGCCCAGGCAGCTCATTATTCTGGAGGGGCCCGGTGGCCTGCGTGGCCCGGCGCACTCGGGGGTCTGCTGAGCTGTTGGGGGCTGCACCAGGCTCCGGGTCCCCAGCCTGGAAGGGATCATATCTTTGCAGTGTGACTGCCACGCTGTTGGGCTCTGAGATGGCCAGGTCATTGGCATAGATGAGAATGTAGGGTGCGTGAGGGCCGAGCCTGGGTACTCCCGTGTCCTTCTCCCCAGAATCCAGCTGAGCTGCCAGGAGCAGCTCGCCATCCCGGCGGGCCGCCTTGACAATGAGGGAGATGTCCTTGGCCTGCCACAGGCCTCGCGGCGGGGGTGGCAGGGCCATGGCCCCACGGAGCAGCCCCTGAGTGGCCATGTTCTGCGAGAGGCTGCGGAAGAGCAAGTGCTGGCGTGCAGGTGGGCCAGAGGGCAGCAGGCGGCAGGATGCATTCTTGGCCCGCTGCTTGCAGGGCACCTCACGCGCAGGGTGCCACTGTGGCTCTGAGTAGAAGTGGAATGTGGCCATCAGGATCATTTCTGAGTCTTGCATGGAAGTCAGGTTGAAGAAATACACGGCCTTCTGGTTGACCACTTCTGTGAGGGAAGGACAGACCACAGCCTGTTAGGCTGTCTCCTGGATAAGCCCCATGTTTACAAGGTCTTCCTCCTCAAGTTACCGAGGAGGAACGCCTGTCGATGGGAGCACTTCCAGGCCAGCCAGGCTTTCCGCATCCCCTGTAATTCTCACATTGAACTGACGAGGGCACCCTTTGCTATTTTCAGTGACCAGATGAGTACCAGGGATTAAGGTCAGAGAGGTTAGGGAGATTGTCCACATCTCATTACAAAGAAAGGAAGAAAAAAAAGCCAGCAGACAGGGTAAATGCTCCGGGTTGCTGCACGCTGAAGCTCCCATTCCCACCCCTGCACTCTGATGCCTCTCAATGAACAAGTGTTCCCACCACCTTCATTCATGGGACAAGCTGGAAGGAGGTCTCTGGGACAGCTTGGGTTGGGTCCAAGCCCCCCTGACAGTGGTGCCCCCGACCCCGCCTCTGCGGCCTCTTGTATTTGCACAGCCCTCTATTTTATAGACAGTAAATGCAGTCCTCAATTTACCAAATGAGGTAAATGAAGTAGCATGCCTCACACTGTACCTGCATTCTGAGTGGCTTCTGAGAAAAACTGAACTTAAGAACACAGCTATTTGAGTGTCTGCTATTTATTCTGCCCAAGGCCTTCTAAACTTGTTTTACAAAGAAAGAACACTATCAGGGTCGCAGCAGGTCACTCAATAGAACCTCCAACATCAGGTTGCTCTCCAGAGGCCAGAACCTTAAGGACCAGGATCCCTCAAACACATCTGGGGTTGACCTGCACAAGTTCACCAACAAGGCAGCCCCACCCTTCAAGCTGGGAAAGACCCTAGGAACCAGGCTTCCAGGCCCTAGTGGGACGACACCTTGCTCATCTGCCTCAGGGGGACCTAGAATCTCTGTCTCACCTGAATGCTTGGAGGATTAAATAAAGAACATATAGAAGGTGCCAGGCACAGAGGAGGAATCCCCCAAATGTGCTTCCTCACCACTTTTACCCAAATGACCCAGGCTGGCAGAGCGAGTGCCTCCTACACCCACACAGGCCCCTCTCACGCAGTGGTCCAGCTAACACAGCTGAGGAAGAACGTTTCTTTTATCCAATTCAACTCTGTCATTCTGCTAACAGGTTCTTTGCTGGAGAACGCTTAAGAGGCTTGAGGGCAGACATTTCTGACTCTTTCCAAAGAGCTGGCTCTTCACAGCAGGATGCAAGCATCTCTGGCCTAGAAATCTGCAGTGCGTGATGAGAAGGAAAACAGCAGACCGGGGGGAACCAAGATGGGACTTTCTAGAGGAAAGCACCTTGGCTCCCCTTCCAGTAACAAAGTAGAGGGCAAGAGAGGGACTAAAGAAGTATAACTGGGACCACCAAGGTCAGGACAACAACCTTGACTTGAGGCGTGTATGACCAGACGAAGGTACTGGGAGGACTGTCCCCTGGGTGGCAAGATGTGATGTAGAGGAGGAGAGTGTGGCCTGCCCTGGAGGTTATTACTGCATGGGGTATGGGAGGGGAATGGTGCATGTGGCCCCTCCCTTAGGATGGAGAGCCAGGGACAGCATGCTCAGGAACTCAGAGAGGGAGGAATCTTAGCAGTCAGGCAGCCTGATCAATTACACTCAGGGCAGGCAGGAGTCTTTCCTCCATTTGGCTTGAATGCCTTTGGCCATAGGCAGCTTGGTGTTCACTAGGCAGCCTGCTACATGAAGACCCTCCCTGCTGGGAACCGTGTGGGTGGGTAACCCCCAAGCCTCCGGTGGCCTGAAGGGCCACAGACTGGCCCAGCTCTGACTGTGCCTGCATCCCTACATTGCAGGGAACTCCAGACTGAGAGAAAGGCCACCCACGTGAAGTCTCCTAGCTTGCATTAGCCCCAGCTAGAAAGGAGAATCCCCGAAAAGAAGTCCCTGTTTCCTGTGAACCATGCTGGTGCCCGTGGCTCCTGTCTCATGGTAGCTAGAAAAGAGCCTTCCTTCCTCCTTCCTATGATTCCTGTCTCCATTCCTGCACCCTCCCCTGCCTCCCTCTCTTTTCCAGATAAATATTTGGGATACTTCTACTTTGGGCTAAGTGCTGGGCCAATCAGGGTCCTGGCAGAGGTGGACAGAGGTACTCAGAGGAGTTCATTGCCGGGATGAGACAGATGGCAATGATTGGGAGCAGCTGCAGTGCCTGTCACAGCTTCATAGGACACTGTCCACGTGAGGCCCCCCGTGGGCTGGGTGTTCTCAGCATCAGGTCACCGTCCTGCTCAGAGCCCTCCATAGCGCCCCCTCAAAAAAACTCAACCTCTTACCAAGGCCCTATGATCTGGCCTGCCTACGTCCCCAGCTCCATCTGTCCTCCGCACCCCTATCTCTGCCCCAGTCGCCCTGGTATCCTCTCCTTCCACACGTGAAGCTCCCATCTCAGGGCTTTGTCCCAGCTCTTCCTTCTGCCATTATCACTTCTCCCGCAGGAATCACAGTGCCTCTCTCCTGCAGGGTTCCGCGCAAGCAGCATCCCTAACAAAGGGCACCACTAGTCTCCCTGGCTGGAGGAGCAGCCTCATCACTCTGTCTGTCCTGGGCTTCATCTGTCTTCACATCACTTTGGGACACGCTGATATATATTTCATTGTAACTTTTTCTCTTTCCCCCTAGAACACAGCGTTCAAGAGGGCAGGGCTTTGCAGCTGAGTACACTGCTGTATCTCCAGATCCCAGTGCAAAGCCTAAGTGATTGTCACTGCTCAGAAATGCATGCTGAATGGTAGGGTAGGAAGGGGTCTTTGCTTGACCAATCTGCTTCACTGAACAAAGACGGTTCCTGGCCTGCTGCCCTGGGGCTCAGCAAACATCCTGAAAGAAGTCCAGAAAGTCTCTTTCTTTGGAAAAACACAGCCAATTATGCAAATTCAGCTGGAGGCACTGCATGGCAGGACATTTGTCCAGTTACTTCCCTTTGAGCCTTAGTTTTCTCATCTTTAAAATGGGAATAATATTGTTTATTATATATATATATTATATATATATAATATATATATATTATATATATATATATTATATATATAAACAGCTGCTGCATTGTTTACCAGTCAGGAAACTGAAAGTTCCAAGCATATATGCAGGCTTGATTCCTTGTGTTCATAATCAGGGCAGCAGAGATGGCAAGTGGACAAAAGCATGGAGCTTCAGAGAGGGTACATGACTACGTAACTTGCCTAAAGTTCCCCAGTTGGTAAGGGGCAGAGTCAGAGTATGCTTCCAGGCCTGTTTGACCCCAAGCCCACGCACTTCCCCATCCTCCCCAACCAGGTACCTTGGATAGAATCTGGATCTGCCTAACAGCTGATTAACAAAGGTCATGTGCTGTGAAATCTTAAAATATTTTGCAAACTCAAGTCATTACTTTGATGATTTTGCATTCTGACTCTCCAGGAAAGAAAGGACCTGATTTAGACAAGTTGATCTCTCTATGGATCTTTGGAAGTCTTAGAACCTTAATCAGGTCCACTCTACTGGGCACTCAACCTCCTCCTGATTTCCTAGGGACGGGATTGGAGGGGAAAAAGGTAGGGAAAGGGCTCTAGCCCAGTGGTCACTCCAGGCTCCCTGCTGGCCAGGACCCTCAGACTGCTCTGCTCAATAGAAACAGAATCCATTTGGCGATCTGTCCCCTCACCTATTGCCCCTGAAACAGCCGTCAGGGAGACCAGCATGCGAACACCAGACTGAAGACGCAAGCACCAACATAATAAGCTGGAAGCAGGCAGCGGTGGCCAGTCAGTGGGGTGCAGAGAAGCAGAGAGGACTAATGTGTACTGAGTGGCTATTTTGAGGCAGGCTCCAGAGTCAGGGTGGAAACCCTGCTTCATCACTGACTAGCTGCGGGGCCTTAGGCGAGTCACTCAGCCTCTCTGTGCCTCAGTCAACTAGGCAGAATGTGTGCGTGCTTCCTGCACACTCTCCACAAGGTGGCTGGCACACAGCACGTGCTCAGAACACAAGGTCATTTGGTTTCACAAGCTTCTGCTACACTTAGGACCCCATTCCCCTGACCACTGTCCTTCTGCCCAACAGGAGGCACTGCCACCTGTCCACTCTCTCCACCTGGAGCCTGAGGATTTTCACAGCCTCTTTTCCTTCCTGCATCCAACCAATCCCAGCTGCTGCATCTTGTTTCTCCACAACCACCCTGAACTCTGCATCTTTCCACCACTGTCTTTGCCTACAACCTGACCTCGACTGCCAGTGTGAACCCAGCACCAGTCACCCTCACACCCACACTCACCCTTCACAAGGAAATCCTCTGTCACAGATGAAGAGTCAACATCCTTCACAAGCTCTACACATCACTAAGAAAAAGATAAGAACCCCAAGTGGATGAAGTGATTTCCACAGGAAAATTTGCAAATGGCCAAAAAAGCATAAGAAAAAAATTCAGGATGACCAGTAATGAAAAAGCACCCTAGTAACTTCAAATAAGAATGAAAATATGGCAGGTTTTACATACATGTTGAAAATATAATCCCATTAGGGTAAAAACTATATGTAATATTCCACAAAATATTATTAACTCTGGTTATATCTGGGCTGTGATTGGGGATAATTTCTTTTCCTTACTGTGATTTTCCATGATTTTTGCATAGTACGCATTACTCCTATAATCTCTCCCCTCTCCTCTTCTCTTCTCCACCCCCCACCCCCGCACACACACTCTACACTGCCCTACTGCCTATAGGCAAATTCATCACACTCAAAGCTCTTGATGGCCTTGATGGACCACTGGTCCACTTCCATTTCCTAACTGTTTCCTCCTGTTATCTCCTCATGGAAACCAAACTCCTCAGAGGTCCTGGTGCACGGGGGTATGCTTCACTCCCATACCTGGCTAACACCCTCTGCTCTTCAGAATCTGTCTGGTGCTCCCCCTGCTCCGTGGAGGCTTCCCCAGCCCCTCCCCATCAGCCCTTTCCCTGCCAGGTGAGTGCTGTCCCTTGGGGCTCCTGAAGCCCAGTCCCAACCCGCTCTTACTCCATTGCTCTACTTGTCCCACTGCTCATATTCTTCTGTTTACTTCTTCCTTCTCGACCAGCTTGTGAGCTTTCCTGGAAAGGGCCAATAGTTTTTGTTTCTTCGTGTCCTTTGGGCTTACAGCATCTGCCACTGAATGAGGTGCTGAGGAAGGACTTCGGCAACTGAATGTGACTTTTGACATTATTGATAGATGGGTATGTATCATTACTCGCATTTTAGAGATGACACCAACCTCAGAGAGGTTAAGTAACTTGCCCAGTATCCTATGGGAAGGTGGAAAGGCCTAGACTTAAATGCAGATTGTGTGGGGCTGGAGGTGTCTAACCTTTAACCTTTATGGTCAGGTTCAGAAGCTCTCTCCATTGATGTGGACTTGTAGGGAACAAGACATACTTCAGAGAGCAATGGAAGGGAGGGAAGGAGCCAGGTGGCTGGAATATTAATAGTAGAGCTAATACATTACTGAACCTACACATGCCAGGCAGTGTTAAGCACGGGACTTACTGCAATTCATTTGAAAAGCCCTATAAGGAAGAGAACATGATTAGCTCCATTTTAGAAGTGACAAAACCGAGTCATGGACAAGTCCAGTCCCCGGCCCTGGTCACAGATTCAGGATTTGGTCCAGCTCCCAGCCTGCACTTGGAATCTGAGCTGTGCTGCCTGTTGGCAGGCAGAGGACATGATTCCACTGCAACATGGGCTGCGGGGACCACCCCATTGAGACAGCAGAGGCCACCGTCCTGGAGCAGACTGGCACTGATATCATCCAGAGCTGAAACCCTTGCATCTGTGCCTCATTCATAAAATAAGGAGTCCTGCCCAGGCTCACACCTCCTCACAGCAGGGTCACTGGGCATGAAGCAGGCACCTCTGAGGGCTGTAGCTGGGTACGACCCAACTTAAGGCAATCAAGGGAGGGGACGAGAAACCAAGCTTCCTGAGTCAGACACAAAATTTAGTTCGTCCCACTGAATGTTCACCTTGCCTCTATGTGCAAAGAAACCAGTGCTCAGAGAGGTATAGTAATACCTGCTGCGGAACACAGCCAGTAGCTGGCGGAGCTGGGGCTTCTACCCATGGCTGCCAGATGGCTCCAAACAAGAGTGCTGGATTTATCAGAAAGTCCAAGACTGGTCCAGAATAATTCTGATGTGCCTAACAGAGTAATTGTCTGTTCCACTCTCTGTCTCCTAAGTCCTGGGCTCGGTTTTGATGGAAGTTTGCAGAAGGGCCAGCAGTGAAAACAGCCTGATCCTGACAAGCGGACAGTGCCAATCGTTGCTGCTGTGCAGCGCTCTGCCTGGCCTGGCCTGGCCTGGGCTCTTTATCTGTAAAATCAGAGGCTGGACCTGAAGCGCTGCCACCACGCTCTTCTCAGGGCTAACTGTTACTTCACTGTTATTGTACCCCCAGTCTGTGAAAACAGAAAAACAGATCGTGCACCTTCACGCCTGGGCCTGTAGGAGTCACGTGGGCTCAGCAGTCATATTCACCCCTTACTGCAGCAGTAACCTTGCCAGCCTTGCTTTCCTCAGCTGCAAGGCTTTGGGGACTGAATTAATGGATGCAAGGTCAAGTCTACACCGTTGTGAACACAAATGTTTTATATATGGGGAAATACAATGTACCAACACCTAACCCAGACAGTGCTGGGCTCAGGGCTTACACGTATCATTTCATGTCATCTTTCCTGCAACTGCACAGGGAAGATGCTGCCATGACCTGCCAGTTTGGAGATGAGTACACTCAAGTCCACAGACCTTCATTTCAGCCATTTGCCCAAGGTCACAGTCATGCTAGATGAGTCTTCAGTGGCTTAATAATAATACTCCAGAAATGTGTCCCAAGATGTAACTAAAGGCACCAGGGAGGATGGAGTTAGATCTGGTTGGCTTGGAACCCAGGAACTCTGACCTAGTGAGTCTGTCCAGTAGGTGATGGGAGTGGGGTGGGGGAGGGGTCTCTCTGTGGCAGGAGTTCCCAGTATACATTTATGGGAGACCAAGCTTCTGGAATTTGGCTCTGTGGTCATGGCTGTGTTACCCCAAGTCACACAGCCAGTGATCAACAGGGAGATGGCAGATCTGACCCCAGGCTGTCTGGCTGTGCAGTGTTGGGCTTGTTCCCCTCTACCTCAAAAGGGGGCCTTACAGATCAATGATCTTTCTCCTGATGAATGGCCTCCTCCTTCACAAGGGCTGCAGGGAACCCCTACCTACATTTTCTGCAATGGCATTCTGAGACCATGAGTAATCTCCATGACAACGAGGGTCTTCCCTCAGCCCCTGCCACCAGGCTGCACCTCTCCCCTCTGCTCACTCAGGGCCTGCAGAGGTAGCCCAGGCTGGGCGGGCAGTCAGCGGAAGCTGGATTCTGAAGGGTTCTTGGAAGTAGCGCGGGTAGGGGTCTGCAAATGATCTCTGTCCAGTTTCATCCAGGGTGTGGGGAGAAGGGAAAGGATCAACCCAAGAGGGGCAAGGGTAGGAGAGAAAAGGGGAACCCCCACTGCCCAAGCTTCTAGAACTTTCCTCAAGCCACCATGGTTGAAACTTCATGCTAGTGCTCAGCAGACTTCAGTCCCATGTACCCAAGGCTGGGCACTCAAGCCCATTCTCAGTCCACCCTGCTTCCCCAACCCCATACCCACTAAATGCCCCAACTGTATGTGCCTGGGCCCAGTGCCTGCTCTTCCGTCAGGGCTGCATTATACCCACCTGGTGGGCGCTCCTCAGCGCCTGCCTCATCTGTCAAGAGTCCACACAACTAAACCCTGCTACCTGGATCCCCCAACCCCCACCCTCACACTCTACCCACACACAGAGACCCTGAGCTCTGCCAGCCCAGTGCCATCTTCATCCTGTGCTTACAGCCTGTGGGGGGTGGGGGGGGGGGTGGGCGGGGGAGAGGTGGTCTGTATCCAGCAAGGTTTCCACCTTCACAGGCTTAGCGGCACCCCAGGGGCAGGAAATCTGTCACTCTGTGTCACTCTGGCTTCCCACTGGAGGCTCAGGGCCTGGCCTAGAGTGCTGCGAGCGCGGAGGGGCGAGGAGGGGGAAGGCAGAATAGTTCGTGAAAGAATGAATGAACTGGTCAATGAGTAGAAGAAAGAGGAAAAGCAAAGGTGCAGGGATGTGAGAGGATGGACAAGCGAGGAGGGCGGGAGGATGAGGAGAAGGGGAGTGGGGGGTCCCCTCTACTTACCCAGCCGGGCACGGAAACTGCGGACCGTGTTGCCCCCTCCCGGCCTCGCGCCCCTTCGGCTGTATTTCTCATAAAGCCGGAGCATGTGGACAGCGACCATGTCCTGCGCGCCTGGGCTCTGTGCAGCGGCCACGTCTCCTGGAGACCGCTGGGGGTTCTTGTCCCCTGCAAGGCCGTCGGCGGCCGCGGGCGGGGCAGGCCGAGCGGCGGCCGTGTGGCTGCCGTCCGCGTCCCGGAGCAGCAGCAGCAGCAGTAGCGACAGCAGCGGCAGCTGTTGGGACCCGGGTCCCAGGCTGGTCCGAGCGGGGCCACGAGCCATGATGGGTGGCGGAGGCGAAGGGGCCGGAGCCGCCGGGGAGGAGGAGAAAGGAGATCGAGGACGCACAGGAGGCTGAGAACAGACCCTGCGGCAGGAGGGCACGCAGACTGCACACGCAGGCGGGGGCTCGGGATGCCGAGATCCGCGCGGGGCGCGGGGCAGAGCGGGGCGCACAGCCGGGCGCACGGTAAGGCCAGCGGTCACGGCAATCCGGAGCCACGCAGAGCCGAGCCGAGCCCAAGCCTGCGCGCTGCCTTGGCGGACAGAAGGCAAAACTTTGCAGCCCCAGGCGCGCTCGGCTCGGCGGGTTCGAGGGGCGGGGCGGGGCGGGGCGGCCGGCGGAGCCCTAGAGGGAGACCGGGCTGAGCGCCCCGGACCACTCCGGGCCGCCGCCGACACGGCAATCCCTGGCCCGACAGCGGTGTGCCTACGCCCGAGTGTGGCGGCGCGCGCTCGCAGGGGTGTGCGCCCGAGTGTGCGCCCAAAATATAGGGGGCGTGGGCGTAGGCAGGCGCGCTCGTCGCTCCCCTGCGGAGAGCCGGAGACCCGGGGACCCAGCCCGGCTCCTGTGTGTCGGCGCCTTGGCCTGGCCTGGACTGCGCGAGGGCTGGGAGGCATTTAGAGGGGGGCCCTCCTGCCGGGTTGCCCCTGCAATGGCATGCGATGATTGTGGTTGCAAGATGACAGCTCCCCCGTGAGCAACAGAGGCGGGCTGGGGAGGGGAAGGGGGATGTGTGTGCGCCCGGGTGTCTCTGAGCCAGTGTGCATCCAAAATGCAAAAGTGAGGGGAACACAAACCCTCCCTGGGCATCCTTTGAAAAGAAAAACCTTGACACTAAAGCTCAACCAACCTAGGGTAACTGAAACAAGATCCTGATTAAAATTCATAATTAGTCGATTAACTGACCCTTTTTTTGGCAACAATAATTCCTGTTGAAGAAACACATCAAAGGCGCTTATTAATCTTTGGACATCAGGCTTGTCCTGAAAAAAGGACATGGTTTTAAATTGTTTTACAAAACGTTTCCAGAGCTTCAGGACAGGAGAAGAAAAAAACTTGACTTTCCCAAGAAAGTTCCACAGTGAGGGTACAGTGAATCCTGGACCACTGCCTCTCAGTTTAGCCCTAGGGCAGGAGGTCCTGAACTTCATCTTGCCTTTAGCTGGATTTCTTGTCCAGAGATAAAATTTTAGGGCATCTGTGAACTTGGATGGAAAAAGCTTCCATCTGTATTTTCACTAACCTATACCTGAAACTTGTGTGTGTGTGTGTTAGACCCTCAGTCATGTCTAACTCTTTGCAACCCCGTGGACAGTAGTCCACCAGGCTCCTCTGTTGGTGGAATTCTCCAGGCAAGAATACTGGAGTGGGTTGCCATGCCCTTCTCTATGGGACCTTCCTGACCCAGGGATCAAACCTGGGTCTCCTGCATTTCAGGCAGATTCTTCACCAACTGAGCCACCAGAGAAGCTTGAAACTTGCTGCTGCTACTGCTAAGTCGCTTCAGTCGTGTCCGACTCTGTGCGACCCCATAGACGGCAGGCTCCCCCATCCCTGGGATTCACCAGGCAAGAACACTGGAGTGGGTTGCCATTTCTTCAAAGCATGAAAGTGAAAAGTGAAAGTGAAGTTGCTCAGTCGTGTCCGATTCTTCGAGACCCCATGGACTGCAGCCTACCAGGCTCCTCTGTCCATGGGATTTTCCAGGCAAGAGTACTGGAGTGGGGTGCCATTGCCTTCTCCGTGAAACTTACATTCTGTAATGTAAAAAAACCCAGGTAAACACAACCAAAATGGTATTAACCCTCCCTGTGACTTTGTCACCAATGGCCACCAACCACAGATATTTTCATATCACATTTTCTTATCATGTTTTCAAGGTTCTCAAGATTATCACTCTTGCTCATCACTATTCTGAAATTAAAGTAATTAATTCTGCTGCTATTTACTTAATGAATTCATTAAAAGAAATGTATACTATGTAGCAAAGTTGTTTTAAAAAACATTTTGATAGCTCTATTTGAACGTGATTGGCTTCCTCTGTAACCCTGCATAGTAAGAACAGTCTTTTGAGAAAGGGTCTATAGGCTTCTTTGGACCGAGCTAGGAGTCACAGAAGGTTTAGGAACCCTTCTGAGGGAAGGAAAGGACCTCTTCAAACTCATATTCTTCCAGCAAGGTCCAGGATGCTAACCATACTACATTTTAAAGGACTATCTGCAAACTTGCAAACATGCTTTTCCCATTCCTTGATAACTCTGGGTTGCGTGAGCCAAAATAGTTACTTTTCTTGGAGGGCTCACAATTCAATAATTGAAAAATTGCTGGAGAAATCTTCCATTTGGTGCGTAAAGCACAACCCATTTGTAATTTTTCAAAATCTTGTAGTGTCAAATTAGAGGCCATCCCATTGAAAGCCTCAGAACCTTAGGCCTATATATTTTGGAAGAATGATAGAGAAGCATTTTATTTCTTTTGATAATTCACACACTTCATGTTCAACTCCCCATTAGTATAGCTCCCCTTCGTCCAGTGAAACCGTTTTCGAAAGCGATTTGCTTGAAGGCGAGGTGACCAGTCACAGTCTTGGACTTGATGAATCTCTCCTCATAAATGATCCACACCAACTTTTACTACTCCATTCTCCCACCCCCATCCTCACTTCCCTCTTTCTTCGTGTGCCCCTTACTTCCCCTCCGCCCCCCTCTCTTCTTCTCCCCCAGAATGCCTCTGACCTGTACCGGCTGGGGGTAACCTCTGCTCATGGGTAGTTTTGTCTCTGCTGGGGCCATACACAATCGAGGCCTGTGAAAAGGAGGGTGAGTCCGCAGGAGGCCGGGACAAGCTGGGCTATTTGGGGTCTGTGTCCATTAAAGCCTCCTTGCTCTCCTTAACTCATTCCCGCTCCATTCAAGCCAGCCTGAGGGTCAGGCTTTAGACGGCACTAAAACCTGGAGGGTACAGATTCTCTGACATTGTTGGGGAAGAATTAAGGCATCAGCCGGGGACGGCTAATATTTCTTGCCTCATTTTATTGCCGAACAGCGGGACTGTAAAGTCTTGAACACTGGAGCACTATGGCCCCCTTTCATGTAGCCGAGATGATGGGATAAAAATGTGTTTGGTGAAGCAATTCAGATTACCACCGGGTCACATCCTCGCTGGCTCCCAGCATCGCCTGCAAACAGCATCGCTGAGACAAGAAACAATCACTGTGCAACTTCAGCTCAAGCACAACAGTGTTCCGAGCGTGGAAATGAGGCTAATTGTGGAGCTTGCCAATGAGAATGTTTGGTTTTTAATAGCTCAGGCTGCAGCTCAAAATAAGAGTTGAGATGGCGGACGGTAGATACAAGTCCCCAGAGCTGTGATTTCTTGCAGCTTGTTACCAAAATGGTCCGAGTCCTGGGAGCATCCGACGCTATTTTTATCAAGGGCTCTGAAGTCTTGAACTTACTGTTGGGGGTAGAAAATGTTCTCTCTTGGGTGGTGAGAGATTGTTTGGGGCCCCTGTGTCTCCCAGGTCTATCTGCTCCATATTCTGGGATAGCAGACTTTTCTTGGGCTCAGAAAACCCTGAGGCTCCACAATTATAAAACTCTACACTTGAATAAAGGAGAAATCAAACTCTGGACAGTTGGGGAAGTAGGCTCGTTTGGTTTCATGTGGAACCTCACCCCAAGTAAACCCGAAGGAAATGTGCCTGAGAAGTTGTTTCATGATGTTGTCCAGTTACCTTGTGGGAGAATCGGTTTGTGGCTCTAATTATCTCTGTCACCTAGGGACAGCCCCATCATCTCTTTGGAACCCCTGGGTGCCTCCTGTTTAAACAAGAAGGCCCCAACACGCTATGCCTGAGTCTATATGCCTGAGTCCATGTCAACTCACTCTTGGAAATGAGAACATCTCCATGAGCTTTTAGAGTCTATTGAGATAAGATTCGTAGCCCTATTTTTAATCCTTTCTTGTTGTATGGCCTTAAGCAAGTTACTTGTCTTCTCTGGGTCTTGGTTTCTTCAACTCTAAAATGGGGACAAAAGTAGGTTATTAGGATTATCATCGTTAAGGTTTTAACATGAGGTGGTACTGAATAGCATTGATCCTTATTAACTACTCTTTTTGTTTATCATGTGTTTCAAAGAGGTTGTAGCCTGTTTAAAATGGCTCCAGATTCTGGGAGATCTGATGAGAAGTTCAGCCTGCTCATTCCTTGTTCTGCAGAGGAAATGTATTTCTTAGTGCACAGTGCCAAGAGCTGAAAAGATAAAGAAAAAGAGAGAATGTTTCCTTATTTAAGAAGTCATAGACTTCAACTAACGTGCCTTTATCATCAGTATCTGTGGGTCTCCATCCAAGGATAGGGTGAATGATTCATGCCTCTTCATATAGATTTGCTAAGCTCTTGGCCCTTAGGACAAAAGAAATGCGAGCAAATCCCTCTTCCCATTTGGGGCATGAGCTGTGAAAAGGCGGCTGAAGGGTTTGCTGGGACGCTAGAGACAAGAATCCCAGGGCCTCCCCCAGGCCGCCAGGCCCGAGTGTAATAAATCTGTGAAATAACAAGCACAAAAGACTTTATAATCAATGACAGATTTTATTTTTGCTCTGGCAAAATCCATCCATGGAGTTAACATTTTATAGGGAAATAACTACCCACTTTGTGACTCCTCCTCAGCCCATATTCTCTTTCTGAAAGTTGGGAAAAACTCAGAGAATCAAAGTCAGCTCCTCGGAGAACCGTGGCAGGAGAAAGCATGACTTTCCCCGGGCGGGAACCCAACTCTCCCGTTACTTCCTAGGGTGGCTCAGGCCATTCATTTCTGTTTTGCTAAAATACCCGTGACATGTGAATAAACCAGGATTACAGAACATTGTCTTGGCCAGTAATCTGAGCCGGCATGGGCTCTGGTTTGATGAAATATGGTGCTCTCTGAGCAAACATGGGAATTGGTATTACTTCTCGTTAAAGCTGAACAGTGGGACTATTTAGAGCCGATGCATGAATGCTGCACTGTGGGGAGTGACAATTTGAAGGGAGCCGACTTGAGGGAAGAGGGGGTGGTGTGTGTGAGTTGGCCAGAACAAGCCAGTTAGAAGTCGGTGGGGGAGGCAGCCATAGGGACAC
The DNA here is from genome assembly GCF_019923935.1 of Bubalus bubalis. Classification (NCBI taxonomy): domain Eukaryota; kingdom Metazoa; phylum Chordata; class Mammalia; order Artiodactyla; family Bovidae; genus Bubalus; species Bubalus bubalis. Next base: position 161,428,615 of record NC_059160.1, read on the forward strand.
TTTAGAAATGTGTACCCCTTAGGGGCTGCACCATCTCTTTACAATCTCAAATAATCTTCCTCAAAACCTTTGAGGGAGGGACCAAGCCTGAAGTTCTTGTGCTGGCATCCAAGCTCTCATCCTCTGGCTCAGCCATTTTATCCGTCTTGGTAGAGTCTTGCTCTAGTCTCTCTCTTCCTGCCAGTCCTCTTGTGCCCCAGAATTAGAAGTCTCCACATGCTCTCAGGACACATCCCAGCCTCCCCTTGCAATGCTTCCCTACACACAGGCTATGGTGCCTCACCAGTACCCCTTCCAGGACTCAAGCCCTCGTCATCTCCGGCAGCCAGGACAGTAATCTGCTGATCACTCACAGCTGAATCCCCCCCACCCCCCCACCTCCAGCATCCTCCTATCCCAAGCATTACCTCACCCAAAGCTGTCCCTCTCCCCAGGACAGTCTGAGTGCTGTGTTGAATGCCCTGAAGGATCCCTTGTCCCCAAGGCAGGGCCATCTACAAGGACCATCTGGCTCCAGGACTCCTATGGACCAGAGAACTACAAGCCTGTATATTCCATGGAAGGGTTCAGAGGACTCTTCATTTACCGGTGACAAGGAATTCGGTGGTGAGTAGGGCATCAACACCATAAAGAGCTCACTGATGGCTGTTCTCTGTGGACTGGGGCTTGGGATAGGAGATGGTACTACTGAACTGGGATCCTTAGTAGACATGGGATAGAAGGATCCCCAGATAATGGAATAGTTGCCTGTTCGGGGTAAAACAATTATCAGAAGAAGGCATAATTGGAGTGCAGCCAGGATGCCTGACTCACATGAAGCTATGGAGATGCTCAGTAGAACCCAGACTCCCTAGAGGAACCCAGAATCCTTAGATGGGCAGCCCAATGGGAGCACTGCTTAATTTGAACATCAAAATGAGATCAAGGGTAGATGAGCGAGACTTGGGGCAGCCACCCCAATAAAAATCACAGTCTTGCCCAATTTCTGGCCCTGAGACAGTTTTTAGGCCCAGGACACATGGACTAGAGAGGCTGGGTCCCCAGGAGGATGGAGACTGCAAAAGCACAGCAAAGGTAAACAGTGGCGATTCCCCATCCTTCCCCAGAGGACCCACGGCATTCAGCCAGAGAGCAGCTATACCTGGGAGAAGGGGACCATCCAGAACTTCAGGGGTGGATGGACACAAGATCCAAGTTAACATTGGTATGGGGTACTCAGAGCATCACTAACTTCCTGTTAGAGCAGACGTTTATGGGACTAGGTCATTAATGGATCCCGGTCATAAAGCTCAGCTTTTGTGAAATCAGTCTATTACTACAGCATGATTAAAAAAAAAAATGTTCTCATGTCTCACTATTGTTACCACCTCAGAGTTTAGTTGGTCCCCGATCCATTCCCATCCTTGTAAATGCACTCCAGGCTTTGGCATGTGTCTCCTAACTGGTATTTTTACACTCAGAGAGACTCAGAATATTGGCCTCCTGGGACCTACCTGGTTTCTTATTAATGTGTCCCCCTTCCCCACAGCCCTTCTCCATTCCATCTCCTGCCATGAATAGGTCAGACTCTAGAGGCTGTTGACAGGCTTCTGTCTGGTCAGATCCCATTATGGCCAAAACTGTGCCCTGACCTCCTACTTTTGACTCTGATGGTTGAGCCCCTCAATCCCTACCTGTGAACCCAGCTCAACCTGTCACGAACCCAGGCATCTATCCCAGCTCAGACAAGCTACAGATTCAGACTAGTGACTGAGTCGCTTTGCACCTTAGAGACCGTGGAGGAGACCCTACCCTCTACCTCCTTCCCTGGCTGCCCGAAGTCCCCAAGCCCAGCTCACCTCTGGGATCAGCCCACCTGTCTCCAATTTCCTTTTGGACCTGCCTGAATGGTCTGACTGACTGCTCTTCCCTTCTCTGGCTTCCATTCACCTCTGGCTTTAGCTTAGACTTCAGTATGCACTATTTAAATGTCTGGTCCGCTGGAAAGCACCATGATCCTGTGGAAAGAGATCACAATGGGATCTGTGGATCAAGGTCTGGCCCAAGGCTTCATCCTTGAGCTGGTATGAGACTTTGGCAAGCTCTACTTTCTCTTTTGTAAAATGCAGAGAATAGTGAATGGACCTCATGGGTTGCTTGTGAAAAGTAAAACGATTGAGGTGAGCCCTATTCTTGACTCACTCTAAGGTGAGGGTGGCAGTGATGTCTGCTCACCCAGGACCTTCCTGGTTTTAGTGCTGAGAGTCCTGCATCCCAGGAAACTCTCAGACCTGGGCAAATGAATACTGCAGCAGATGCTGTAGGAAACATCACTTCTGCTTTCCTCCTCTCCCAGTGGGGCCCTTTCACAGGGGATGATGTCCTCATACACCTTCATTTCCAGCTTTGGAATTCCCTAAGCTGCTGCATGGAGAACAGCTCCTTCTCCTGCTGTGCTCAGACCCCAGGATGATACCCCACTCTGAGTGTCCTCTTTACGCTGGGCTCAGCCTCAGCTTTCCCTACTGTTCCATCCTAGGAGGACTCAGGCCCTGCTGCAAGCCTGGGACATGCCCTGCTGTCCATCACACCCAAGTCCCAGCTCCACCATGTGTGCTGACACTCACTCAGGCCTGCCTGACAAAGGACAAATGTGCCGATGAAAACTGCCAGTCCGCAGAGGGTCCTCTGCTCTCGCCTCCCTTCCGCTGTGGCATTGGGCACCCCTCCTGGCTTTCCAAGCTCTGTGCAACCTCCTCCTTCTCTGCATGCCAGGCACTACCTCCTGGGGGCTCCTGTTCATGATACCGTTTAGGCTCTTTCCCAAAGTTTAGCTATTTTCGGGAAAATGTAATGGTTTGGTGGACTTGCTGTGAGGAATATGAAATGAAACAGGATGAGGCGGGCTGGACTGAGAAGGCAGCTGGACTGCTAGGCTGCAGGTGTATGTCTTCTGTGGCCCTGGGAGCCCTGGGGAGGCTTGCCAGCAGGGACAGGCTACATGGGGAGGGGTTCAGAAGAGTGGGGGGCTGGGCCTGGAGAGTATGCCAAGAGGCCTATGAGGGGCTGCCGCATCCCCACCTGCTTCCTGAGGACTCGGACAGTGGTCCTTCTGTCCTGTGTTTGTGGTGCCTGCTGAGGGGCGCAGGAGTGTCACGTGACACCAGGGTGCAAGGTCCTTGGCCTGTACATGTTCTCCTATGACCAAGGCTGAGCTGATGAAGGGACTTAAAGCCAAGTGCCCTGAAAGCAAGCTAGATTATAGTCCATTCTTCTAGGGCCAGTGTGCAGTGATGCTCTTATCTCAGACTTAGGTTAATCAGATTAACATTTCACCTGGGATAACTTTGCCCTGTATGAGACAGTTGGTAATCTATTGAGTTTTTCCCGCTTTTTTTCTTTATGAGCATTTTTTTTTTTTTTTACCCAATCCGGAATTCTAGTATGTCTTAAATTTGCCTGCTTCAGGTAAAGCCATAAGATGCGGTGCTTCTCAGTATGTGCTCCTCTGTGTGGCTTACTGCTTCCGTTTGCCCATCTCTGGGCGCAGTAAATACTGCCGAGTTCAGCCCTGCTGCCGGGGGTGCTGTCTCTGACCAGGGACCCTGAGCCCGCGGCCAGTGTGTTAGGCCCTCACACCCAAGTCAGCACAGTGTCAGAGCATAAAGCAGAAGCATTTTAGCTTTGCTTCAGAAGGATATTTGCTTTCTTATTATAAATATACTTCAACCTCATTAAAGAATATATGGAAAATATGAAAAGCAGAGATGAAAAGAATTCTCTATTTTTGTACCATCCAAACTCAGTGTCAATAGATTATTCAGTTCTCGCCCATTCTAACTCTGTGAATGTCTTTTGTTTTCACATGGTTGACATCATTCTGGATTCACAGGCTTCAATTTTTCATTTGTCAGTAAACTTTGGAGCATAAATATTTATTTATAATGCAAAAAATTTTTACAAAAGTGTATTTTAATTGACTGCATATTTCATTGAGTAGCTTTACCATGGTTCAATTAACCAATATTCTCTTATTGATTACTCTCATTTTTCCTATGATAAACAATACCAAAAGATACATCTTTGTGCAATAAATGTTTTTTCCACATTTAAAATTATTGAATTTTGCAAATAATACCAAAAATGGATTTTCAGAAATGAAATTATTTGATCAATGAGTATGAATATTTTACAGGACTTATTTGCATATCTTAAACTTCTGTCCAGTAAGCTTATTACTAAAGTTAATTTTTTTAATGTATCAAGTTGTACATGTTTTATAAAATCATGTCTGGTTCTTCTTATATCATTTATACTTCTAAGCCTTGTTACAGCCTCTTCTACAGATTAAATATGCAATGGCAGTTTTGTCCTATGCTGTTTATTTATTTCGTTTTATTATTATACATTGTTACATTTGCCATTTGGTCTGGGTGCAGTTTCTTTGACCTGCCATGTGAGGTAAGGTAGTTGGGCTCTGATTGCTGGCTTCTAATTTGCTTGGGCGTAAAATCTAGGAATACACTCACCTCCCAAGCCGCCTTCCCTCCTCTGAGCTCATCAGTCAGGTTTTGTGCACCCTTCGTGGTGGAGCCGAGGGGTTATAAGGGAATGTGAAATGCTGTAATAATATTCCAGGAGCCTACTGGCAGGGCTGTGGTGTGGAAGGGGCACCCCTTACACCTCACATCCTCCCTTGGTGGTCTTCTTTGCATCCCTGCACCCCAGCCTCATTCTGGAACACTGATAGGCCCCTGAACAGCCCCCCACTGCCATTATCCAGGGCAGTCAGCCAGCCAGCATGGGGCCTGGTCCCACGTGCAAATGAGAGGAGACTGGAGCAGGTACCAGGGCGCCCCTCAAGAGCAGCTCAGGGAGGTGCTGGCTCTCATCCCAGTCCACTTACACAGCTCTTTGGAGTCTTGTTTCTGGACTCTCACTACATCCGCAGGATATGGAAATTTTTTTCCTGTTCAGAATCCATTTAACAATGTTTCTTGAGGATCTATGATGAGCTGAGTGCTGGGCAGGTAGTCCTGGGAATGCAGAAAAAGCAGGTGGGTTCAAGGCTTCCAAGACCTGAGAGTAAGGTGGGTGGGTCACAAGATGCGGTCAGAGAGGTAGGTGTAGAGTGAAAGCCATGGTAGAGATGTCACTGGGAGACCTAGTTGAGCCTGGGTGGAGAGGTCCAGGAAGGCTTCCTGGAGGAGGTGGTGAAATAGCATAAGGAGAGAGAAAAGAGGGATGTTCCAGCCAAGGGAGTATACAGAGTAAGAGGGAGAGGAAGAGGCATGGTCTTTCCAAGAACTGCAAGTAGGGTGGAAGGTAACCCCTGGCCCTTGTAGACTCTGCCCAGTCAGCCACCAGCACAACAGAGGTGAGTCTTTAGGAGAGAAGGAGAAGCATGTGGTGTCCACTGAATAAGAGATGTGGCTCTTCAAGGCCGTTTAAGAAACTCAGAGACTGTTCATGGGCAGATGCCTGGGGCCTGGGGCCTCCCTTCAGGTGAGACAATTAAGAGAGTCATGAAGCAGGATCAGGTCTAGGGTTGCCAACCACACCATCTCCTGGAGCCATCACCCTCCCTGGATCTGGGATTCTGGAAACAGTGGCTCTCTGCTCTCCCTGAGGACAGGGTCTAACTTCCTGCCAACCCAAAAGTGGTTCTCTAAAGCCTGGTCCATGGAGGGGAACAGTAACGGAGAGTGGCTATCCCCCAGACAGCAGAGGGTAGAGGACTAGCCTGACCTCTGACTGTGTGACCTTGGATGACCTTTAACTTTCCAAGCATACTGTCTGCATCTCGTGTAATATTCACCTTGCCTGGTGGATCCCAAGGCTTAAACTTCATTCTTTAAGCCACTTTGGTGATGCCAAGTCTCTTCTACTCCCGAGAGAGGGGGCAGCCAGGTGATTCTCCAAACTGGCCACCACAGCCTTGCTGTGGCTACAATCTGTGCCGAGGTGTCAGGTATCTGGGGACCCTGTGTACCCTGGTGCCACTGTGTCCGGACCCTTTCCGTCTGTCTTGGCTGGTTTGGGAGGCTCTGTGGAGCCAGCAGAGGCACCGGAGGGCTGGCAGGCAGCTTTTATGTGCCTAGTTAGGGTTTCATGGTGCAGCCTGGCAGATATGTGTCTGACTAGGTGTGTGGGTGGCTGGGGGGTGTCCGTGCTCCTGACTGGGCCCCAAGAATAGAAGCCATCGGCCACCCCAGCTGGCCCACCCTGGGGACTGCCCCACCCCACTCCCTCAGGCCCAGACACAGAGCAGGGGCGGCTGGGCTTTCCTGGCTGCAGCTTTCCTCTCCTGAGATGAGTCTTTCCATTAGTTCACAGGAGGGCTGGGTTGAGCCAGGTGCAGGGGGATAGAGCCAGATGTCAGGTGGGTAGGCAGAGACAGGTTCCTGGGAGCCCGGGATTGCTGGGAGCTCCAGGGCTGCAGGCGTTTTAGAGCAAGGAAGCATCATGGCCCTTTCAGCCACATTCCTCCAGTTCCTGCCGGGGCTCGTGCTAGGCTTGTGTCCCCTGGGAACTCAGGGGACAGGCAGCAGGGTCCTGCCCGTGAGCTCCTGAGCCCATTCTATGTTATCTTCCTTCCCTAAGGGACGCATAACTGGGGACTCTCAACACAATCACGGAGAGACATGTTCTAGCTCTCAGTCATGTCTGTGATCCAGATGAGTGTCCACAGCAGTCTAGTGACGTTTCACCCAGGTGGGGTCTCTGCCAGCTGTTCCACCCCCTTGCTCAGGGGCAGAAACAAGAGACTTCATGTTGATCCAATAGGAGATTTTTATAGTTAATCACTTTGTTGATAGTCCTTAATCCCTTCAGGGACAGATGCTCTTGTTAAGACCATAATACTATTTTTGCGCAAGTCTGTGGGGTCCGGAAGCACACCCAACTGAAGGGCAAAAACATCCTGATTTGGTGGGGCTAACAGGAAAGCAGCAGTGGTGATGGAGAAACATAAGGCATGCGCCAGTTCCTGCCGCGTGTGCGTCATCACATCCCTCCCCGGGCACAGTGAATGTCAGAGCCTCTGAGGCTGGTAAACGGGACGCATGTGGCAATTGTATCTCTCTGTCCTGGGGCCAGACTCACGGGAAGAGTGAGGAAATAGTTCACTTTGTGACCATCGGCATGAGAAGAGAGACAGAATTGTGTCAGGAGACTAAGAACGTACAGTCAGTCCACACCCAGGGTCTGTCCATCTCTGGGCTGTGTCGGGGACACTGGGACGGTAGACATCTCCTCCCCTGCGGCCTCGTGGGGGACCGAGAATCTCCCCTGAAAAATGGTCAGGTTTCCCTGGGGCTTGTGGAGATCTGTGGGGGAGGGCAAGATGAAAGCCCTGAACAGCCGGTGACTGCTTGGTGGAATGGGCACTTTCATCCTCAGGCAACTTTCTGTGACATGAGCCTTCACGTTTCTTTGAATTCCATCAGTACAGAAACCTCTTGCATAAAAAAGCTTATTCTCGGTTACCATACATGGGACCACTTGTGGACGCGTGGAAGGCTACTGATTTGCTTTAAGCCTGAAGTTACTTTGAAAAACATCAAAATAATGATCAAACATATCCACTCATCAGAAGCAGTTTGGAAGATACTGAAGAAAGAAGAAATATAATCCTCATTCCTATTACATAGTGTTAACTACCATTTTGGAGAAGTCAGTGGCACCCCACTCCAGTACTCTTGCCTGGAAAATCCCATGGACGGAGGAGCCTGGTGGGCTGCAGTCCATGGGGTCGCTGAGGGTCAGATGCGACTGAGCGACTTCACTTTCACTTTTCACTTTCATGCATTGGAGAAGGAAATGGCAACCCACTCCAGTGTTCTTGCCTGGAGAATCCCAGGGATGGGGGAGCCTGGTGGGCTGCCGTCTATGGGGTTGCACAGAGTCAGACATGACTGAAGTGACTTAGCAGCAGCAGCAGCAGCAACTACCATTTTGGTCTCTTCCATCTTTGACTTTTCCTGCTTGTGTTTTTGCTTTTTAACACAGCTGGGGCTATACAATTATATACATTTGTATTGTGATTTTATGTTTTTTACTGAAAGACACAAACATATTCCCATGTAATTACAAAATTTTCCTAAACACCACAAGTAGTGACTGAGAACATAAAGTAGGTTAATTTAGTCAAATTATTGGTTAATTAGTCCATTTTAAGCATTGACTGTGATAAATAATAGTGCAGTGGCCATCTGGTAGATTTTTTTTTTTTTCAAATCTGGAATTAATTATTTACAGTCAGTTCTCAGAGTGGAACAGCTACTTGAAGCAGTGTGAATACCCTTTCAGGTTCTTGATCTCCCATGTGGAAGGCCAACCTGAGGATTCCACCGTCTGTGTGCCCAGAGGGAACAGCATCAGTCCCCTGTCCACTTGTTTTTGACCAGCCAACTGGCCTCAATCTGACCATGAGGATGCTTGTGAGGGCCATGTGCATGCTTGTGAGGTTATGCGTTTGGCTTGGAACCTTCTTACCTCCTGAAAAATGTGCGGCCCTTCTTGGCTGGCCTTTCCCCGCCCCCCACTTCTCATCTCTTGTCCAGAGCTGTGGGAAGCTGTGGTCTTCAGAGGCCTTGAAGAGCATTCCAGGCTGGGGTGCTTGGCTGGCCCTGGGCAATTCCATGGAAGCCCTTGCTCCCAAGCATCCTGTCCCACCCATGGAAAGGCTGGTGATGGCAAAACACGTGAGCAGGCCCCAACCCCGACATGGCCCACAGCAACTCAGTGACGAACCCATGTGCCTTCCTGTCTCCTCAGAGTGTGGGCCGGGGGTCCTAGGTTCAAATAACTGTGTCTGACTCACTCTTTCCCATCCCCAAAGGCAACTGCAATTGGAAAACACTGAAAGCACCTCCCACCCCGCCCAGCAGCAGCCCGTCCCCAGGGCTGGCTCATCCTGGGGCGTAGGCAGGGCCGGTGAAAACAACAAGAGCCAGGCGAAGGTGGGCACACATGGCGACCCCCGCCCGGGGGCTCCTCCTCAGCCCTGGAGACGCTTCCTTCAACCTGCCTCAGCCCTCCTCCACCCATGCCAGCTGTGTGCTGGCCACTCTTGGCTTGGATTTTCCTTTGTATGTGGGCATTAGATAAAAGGCTGGTCTGGGAGTCTCTTTCACCCTGATGGTGGGGTCAGGAGCCTGAGGTTACCAGAACCTGGAGAAGGGGTATGAAAAAGTGAAATTTACAAATAGCAGGTGTATTTTTCAGGAGGTAAGGAGGTTCCAAGCCACACGCGTAACCTCACAGCATGCACATGGCCCTGAGAGTGCCCAGCATTTGTGATGCTGAGGGGTAGGCAGCAGGCGGGCCCCCTGCATCTCATGGGAACACCCCGCTGCTCTCAGGAGCTCTGTCTGCACTTCCAGGTCCAGGACTGGAGGCTCTCGCTCAACCAAGGCCTCTGCTCGGGAGCACAGGCAGCAAACGTTTACTCAGATGTCTCCAGGGACGTGGAGCCCACAGCCTCACAAGACTCCTTGCTGAACTGGGGCTCCGTCCGTTTGTTTCAGTTATTTTAAATCTTTTTAGGAATAAGGGGAGGCACCAATCATTAAATGCACTCTCCTCCATGGAAGGCAATTACCTCTCTCCCAGAGAGTTTACCCACTGGTCTCTGTCACACCCAAAGGAGCCAGCAGAGTGAGACAAGAACTTTCTTCACACGCAAGGAACCCAACTCTTATAGACTTCCTCTGTCTCCGCTTTTCAGAGTAAACCTTCCCATTCTGCCAATGGTTTCCATATGACCTGGTTCCTACTTGCTTATCTTCCTTAGGACAAGCCCCACTAATCAATTTCCCCTCTTAGAATGTGGTCTGTAGAACTGATCAATTCTTCAGATGAACCCATGCACATGGAGCCATTGGGACCAGTGTTCTGGACTCCCTGTGCCTCCAGACTCCATCTGATGCATCGAGCAGCCCACCATGGCCTTTGACTCAACGCACAGCCAATAAACACACCGTCCCCCTCACCCTAACCCCCATACACCCATCCTTTAACATGAACATCTAGGCAACCAAACCAAGGTAAGACCCTTCTCTCTATGACAGGATATTTGGCTTCTCTCAATTGCAGTTTCTCTTGAGAAACCTGTATGCAGGTCAGGAAGCAAAAATTAGAACTGAACATGGAACAACAGACTGGTTCCAAATAGGAAAAGGAGTACGTCAAGGCTGTATATTGTCACCCTGCTTATTTAACTTATATGCAGAGTACATCATGAGAAACGCTGGGCTGGAAGAAGCACAAGCTGGAATCAAGATTGCCGGGAGAAATATCAATAACCTTAGATATGCAGATGACACCACCCTTATGGCAGAAAGTGAAGAGGAACTCAAAAGCCTCTTGATGAAAGTGAAAGAGGAGAGTGAGAAAGTTGGCTTAAAGCTCAGCATTCAGAAAATGAAGATCATGGCATCTGGTCCCATCACTTCATGGGAAATAGAATGGGGAAACAGTGGAAACAGTGGCTGACTTTATTTTTTGGGGCTCCAAAATCACTGCAGATGGTGATTGCACCAACCTAGACAGCATATTAAAAAGCAGAGACATTACTTTGTCAACAAAGGTCTGTCAAGTCAAGGCTATGGTTTTTCCAGTGGTCATGTATGGATGTGAGAGTTGGACTGTAAAGAAAGCTGAGTGCCAAAGAATTGATGCTTTTGAACTGTGGTGTTGGAGAAGACTCTTGAGAGTCCCTTGGACTGCAAGGAGATCCAACCAGTCCGTCCTAAAGGAGATCAGTCCTGGGTGTTCATTGGAAGGACTGATGTTGAAGGTGAAACTCCAATACTTTGTCCACCTCATGCAAAGAGTTGACCCATTGGAAAAGACTCTGATGCTGGGAGGGATTGGGGGCAGGAGGAGAAGGGGACAACAGAGGATGAGATGGCTGGATGGCATCACCGACTCAATGGACATGGGTTTGGGTGAACTCTAGGAGTTGATGATGGACAGGGAGGCCTGGCATGCTGCGATTCATGGGGTCGCAAAGAGTCGGACATGAGAGTGACTGAACTGAACTGAACTATTATATTTGAGGCTGGTTATCTTGGACTGGTTTCTGAGAGTGCTCTGAGGTGTAGTCCCCAGAGCACTTGGGAGATAGAGGTGGCCTGAAAACCAGGAGATGAGAGCACCTCCCCAGAGTTTCTAAGGTTTGGGTTGGGACAGTGAGAACAGGAGCAAATCACACACCGTGACTTCATCAGACATGAAGCACCAGTATTGATGCAGCACAATTCTCTGTTCCGCAGGGACACAGTCCACATTTTAGAGCAAAAGAAATGCAAGAAGGTAAGTTCAAATGAAGACCTTCTCCCCCAAAACCCTGAAAGCTTTGCACACAGAGCGACATGGAGGACTTTGGCTGCATGCTTGAGCTTCCCCTCCCTCTCTGTGCTTTCTCAGAGCTCCATCTTTGCAAAGCCACTAGGTCTGCATCTGGTGTTGATTAAGAGTGCATGGACAGTGTGGCTTTCTCTTCCTCCTAACGAGGGGGTTGGAGACACATATGTACCAAGTTTCTTCCAGGTAGCAAACTCCTGCTAGGCATCCCATGTACCTGATCCCACGTAATCCTCACCACAATACAGTGAAATCCATTCTTATCTCCATCTCACGTATAGGAAATCTGAGGGTTATAGAGGTTAAATCATTTGCCCTTGTCGACAAAGCTGCTAACGACGGAGTTTGACTCAAAAGCTCATGCTTTGTCTACTGCTTCAGACTCTAGACCAGCACCGTCCAATAGAAACAGAATCCGAGCCACAGATAGGAGCCAAATATGTAATTTTATGTGTTCTCATAGCCACATTAAAAAAAGGAAAGCCAGGTGACGTTAATTCCAGTAATATGTTTTTTTTAACTCAACAGTTCAAAAATATTAGTATTTCAACATGCAATTATTTTATTTATGTTTATTGAGGAGCTATTATATGCCAGTCATTTTACATTATTTCCCTTTGTGGGTTGAATTGTGTCCTTCAGAAATGTAAGCTGAAGTCCTCACCCCTATTACCTCAGAATGTGACTTTACCTGACTGTTGAGTCATTACCAATGTAACTAGTTAATATGAGGTCACTAAGGTGGGCTCCTATATATTGGTGTCCTTATACAAAAGGGGCCTGGAAAATTCCATGGATGGAGGAGCTTGGTGGGTCGCAAAGAGTGGGACATGACTGAGTGACTTCACTTTCACTTACACAGGGAAAATGCGACTTGAAAATGAAGGCAGAATTTGGAGTTTGTCTTTGCTAAGCCCATAAACATCAAAGATTGACAGCCAGCCACCGGATGGCAGAGGAAAGGTGTGGAACAGACACTCCATCCCAGACCCCAGAAAGCTCCTGACACCTCAATCTGGGGCTTCTAGCCTCCATACATCAAGCCTCAGGCTTCCCTCGACAGAGCTGTGAGACAGTAGATTCCTGTTCTTCAAGCCTCCCAGTTTGTGGTCCTCTGTTAACGGCAGCCCCAGCAAACTAACATATTAGGTCAGTTAATATGAATACCAGTCCTATGAAGGTGACGGTATCATGCCCATTTAATGGAAGGAAAAAACAAGGTTCAAAGAAATGACTTACCGAAAGTTACTCACGAGTATGGTTTGAACCCAGATTCATCTCAAGCCTGCTACCTCTCGTGACTTTCCGTGGGTATTTCCTCTCAGGCTTTGTCTGAGGGTTCACTTAGGTAAGGAACAGATCATTCATTCATTCATTCATGATTACACTCACTTCTCTGAAGTCTGTTCTCCTCCAGGTTCTTTTGAAAGGAAGGCTGACCCACTGGGAACAGTGGCTGTGGATCACGCTTTTCAGGAACCCAACTCCTGCACAACCCTGTTCCTCGGGTCTCCCTGAGGCTGCTCAGTAGACTCCCAGCAGTGGACAAAATGTTTATCGAGCTCAGGCCTCCCCCAGATGAAGCTATACTCCTGCCTCGGGACCCGCCCTGGACGGAAGTCCCCTTCTGACAACAGAAATGCCCTCGACATAGATGAACAAATGCCCCATTTGTGGTTCATGAGTTTCACTAAGAAACCCATGCTTGTAAGTCCCATTACAAGCATGCACGTCTTTCCACCTCCTCTACAAAATGGAATGGAAAGTAAGCCTGAATCTCTAAAGAATTTTTATTGGCCCTGCTTGTCATTTACTTTGGCACCATAAATCAAAGAGACTTTAGGGTCAAAAATACAGGCAGCCCCTTAGTAATATTCAATCAGGATGTGCTGTGGCACAGTATATTGTACTTACTGGGTCAAACAAACATCTTTTCATCTGTCTATGATTCCGTTTATTGCATAGGGGCTTTTCTTCTAGTTAACTTCACTCTTCTGATGGAATATTAAGGTGGCCAGGGTAGTTCTTAAGCAATATAATAATCATTCTTTTCCATGTTTCTTTCTTTTGCTTGACCTAGACTCCAGAGGAATTTTTCTGAGGCCATAAGATAAAACCAGATACCCTCTGCCTCTTCCATCTACCACGGCAAGGAAGCATAGGACATAGCAGAAGTTCCACCCCTCACCCAGCCTGTTCACAGCAGGCTCACCATGACAATAGTGAAACCCTCCTGGTGGTTTACCCCTGAAAGGATATTCCTGTTGATGCCGTTCCTTTCTACTTTTAGTTTTGCCAAGAAATTGCAAAAATAGAACTTGATAATTGTATGATATTATTTGTTACAGAGGTGCATAAGGAAAAAAATGTGATCTAAGCTGACTTTTTGCAATTTTAAGTTTTAAAAGGAGACATGGAATCATACCACATAGACTGTTTTTTAGTGGCTTTTTTCCCCACTAAACAATACACAAAGGGGTCTTCTAAATCAGTAGAGATCGTTTGAACTCTTTATTCCTTTTAATTCCTCCTATGTTTTTCCATATTTTGTTTAACCACACTCCTGTTGGTAATACTTAGGTTATCCACAGTTTTTGAATCTTAAAAAATAATCTAGCTACTAACACTTGTGTGTTTTGTGCAAGTATTTTCATAAGGATACAAACTTTGAAATAACATTTAATTCCTGAATCAAGTATGGGGCGGTACCTTTCACTTTCTGCTGCTGCTGCTAAGTCGCTTCTAGTCAAGGTAATTCTTTGTTTTCCCCATTGCATTGTAAGAGAATTCATTTTTCCCCCCGCTTACACCTTGGATGTTAAGTATCGTTTATATTTCTGCTGACATGAAGGGCAAAAGTATCTTGTTATTTTAATTTTCAGCTACCTAATTACTAGAAAGAGTGAGCGTTTTATCAGATGTTTATCAGTCTTTCCTCTTTGTCTATGATATGTCACCTTTTCTGTCTGGGTGACCTTTTCATTGTAAGTGGGATGTTAAAATCCCCACTATTATTGTGTTACTGTTGATTTCCCCTTTTTTGGCTGTCAGCCTTTCCCTTATGTATTGAGGTGCTCATATGTTGATAAACATTTATAATTATTATATCTTTTTATTGGATTGATTCCTTGATCACTATGCAGTGTCTTTCCTTATCTCTTAAGACAGTTTTTATTTTAAAGTCTATTTTATCTCTTATCTTTATTTTATTTTCACTAGCATGGAATATTTTTTACCATCCCCTCACTTTCACTGTGTGTGTGTCCCTAGGTCTGCAGTGGGGTATGCCACTCTTTCTATTGGATTGTTTCAAGCTTTGTGGTTCAATTAGTCAGTCTTTTATTTTCAAAATAATGTTTCTGCTTCCATGCCTCACTTATAAAATCTTGTTCTTTCTCAGGATTAGAAAACTCTTTGTGCCAGTCAGCGTTCTTGCTTGCAAGCAATAGAAACCAGTGTTATTTAACTTAGGCAGAAAAGAGATTTATTAGAAGGATACTGGATAGTTTAGTGAAAAGAGGGAGTGTTTGGAAACAGGCTTTGTAAAAAGGTCAGATTGGGGGAAGGCTGGAGAACCAAGAACACGAGGAATGAAACCCTCGGACGGTGGGTGCCACGGGCGCTCTTGTGCCTGGACGCTTGCTGTCAAGAAGCTGTTGTCTTGATTCTGCTGACACCCCACCTTCACTGCCACCACCGTCAGCCCCAGTGCATGAGCCCCACCGCCACCAGCGCCTCTCCCCACCACCTCCATCACCACCGCCATTAAATTCAGAACCGTCCTCTGATTCTTCGTAGTCCTGGTTACAGTTTCAAAATCCTTAAGCGACAAGCTTTACCTGTCAGGAGTTAGGGAGAACAGTCTGATATTTGGGTTCATTTGAGGAGGATTATTATCTTTAGTGGAGAAGGCAATGGCACCCCACTCCAGTACTCTTGCCTGGAAAATCCCATGGACGGGCGAGCCTGGTGGGCTGCCATCTCTGGGGTTGTACAGAGTCGGACACAACTGAAGCGACTTAGCAGCAGCAGCAGTATCTTTAGAACATGAAGCCTTCCCATCTAAGGAACATGTGCTGTGTGCTGTACTGAGTCGCTTCAGTCATGTCCAACTCTTTGCGATCCTATGAACTGTAGCCCGCCAGGCTCCTCTGTCCATGAGATTCTCCAGGCAAGAATACTGGAGTGGGTTGCCATGCCCTCCTCCAGGGGATCTTCTTGACCCAGGGATGGAACCCATGTCTCTTACATTTCCTGCATTGGCAAGTGTGTTCTTTACCACGAGCACCACCTGGGAAGCTCTCTAAGAAACGACCCCGTGAACTTTAGCTCCCCCCAGGCTCCTCCCTCAATGGGATTCTCCAGGCAAGAATACTGGAGTGGGTTGCCATTTCTTTCTCCAGGGGTCTAAGAAACATAGTATATGTTAAAAATCTCCCATGTTGCCAACAATTGTTAATAAAATGCCAGTCTTATTCATTTATAGGTGCTTCTGTTTTCTCTTTCAATGGTTATGAATTTCTCTTTATCTTTCGTGTTGTAAAATATTATATGATTTTTTTTTCGCTCATCCTAGTAAAATGTATGGGTCATTTCAATTAGAGTTCCTTCTTCATGTCTTTCTGCTGTGTGTTCTGGCTGATTTGACTTTACATCTTGGTTTATTTTGAGGACATGGAATGGTAGATCATCTTTTATGTGTCGAAGAAGATATTCTTTCCTGGATTTATGAAAGTACCAGTTGGAGTTTTAAAAATTTCTTTTGTTCTTTGAATTATCTGTATGTCCAAAGGAGTCTATTGGACTGTCTGTCTCCACATCACACACGTTGACTTGCTCTATCTGCCTGGTGCATCCCTGTTTGAAAATCAGGTTGATTCTTCAAGAAGATGGGTACAAAGGCCTCTTTCTTCTGGAGGCTTCTTCTCTGGTTGAACTAGCTGCATGGGGGCTCTGGGTTCCTGGGCTGGGCTGGCGGTCTCTCTTAGCATGTAATGGAGAGCAAATCTTCAGGGTGAAGCCATGTCTAGTAAATGAGTTTGGTGGTGTTGACACCAGAAAGCAGGAATTTCCTCTCGGTTCACCTGCCACTCCTCCAGCCCCTCTGGCTGACCTGGGGTGTGCCTAGCTGCAGAGGCGAGACCCCCTTTCCTGTATCCATTTGTTCAGAAGGAGCTGACGAATGGCTTCCTCTGAGTTCCTACTTTCTGCTGGTGAATTTCCATTCCGTTCTCTGACCTGTGCCAGTAATAACATTTCACACTTGTCTGACACCTTTTCTCCTCTGAGCTCCAAGCACTTTACAAGCAAACAGTTACTATTATTGCCTTCTGAATTCTGATGGAAAAGCTGAGAGTTACCGGATCAAAGCTGCCATGTGTGATTAGGGGTGAGGGTGAAGCTCTCAGACACCTAAGACAGTCCCCAGCCCTGGCAGGATCAAAGAGAGCTCCCCAGCCCCCAAAGGGAGGGGGGCCCAGGCTTTAAAGAGGTCCTCAAGGAGAGGTGGCCCAGGGAAGGGTTGTCAGCACCGGCTTCCACAAGACATCGTCAGAGCCCTCTTATTTCAGTGTAAAGCTGAAGGTGCATTTGTCCCTTTCTAGGGAAAGCAGGGACTTCCCCAATGGCTCAGCTGTAATGAATCCACCTGCTGATGCAGGAGACCTGGGTTCGATCCCTGGGTTGGGAAGATCCCCTGGAAAAGTAAATGGCAACCCACTCCAGTATTCTTGCCTGGAAAATCCCATGGACAGAGGAGCCTGGTGGGCTACAGTCCATGGGGTTGCAAAAGGGTCAGACACCACTTAGCGACTAAACAACAATGGTAAAAGCAGAAGGGAATGAGGCTCTTGGAACCCTTCCCTGAAAGGTAAGATGGATCAATGATTGGTCAGTGTTTGGGGAGGGGATGAGAAGACTCACAGAATCTGCAGAGTGTCATCAGCTTGTCTTGAGGAAGGAGGAGGGGCTCTGTGTTGTGCAGCCCCAGGCAGGGGAATAAAGTTCAACTGATACAGGCTGCATGCAGCAGGGTTTCTCCATTGGGAGGCCTTACTGATGCAGTGAGCTATCCAAAGGGGAGTGAATGCTGTCCCTGGTGAAGTCCCAGTGGAAGCTGATCTAGCTGTCAGTGGGGATGTGCATCACCTTATGCAGCTTGGGCAGGAGGACACGTGAGCCCGCTTCCAACCCAGACACATGCATCATAAGGTGTTACTGTCATGCCATTTCCTCCAGGTGGCCGAGGCCTTGGGGCTGAGACCCTGAAATTCTGGGGTGAGTCACACCTTGCAGGACGTAGAAAGCTCCTCAGGCCCCTCCTTTCAGTCAACAAGCCTTGATCTGGGGTCTACATTTCACCCATTCTATAGGAGGAGGCTTTGCCCTGTGGAAGTCGACTGTCTAGCTAGAAGGAATACCCATGACTATGAAATTTGCAGCTGCCAAAAAAGGCTCTGTTGACTGAAGTGTCTGCTGAGTTGGTGTGGGGAGTCAGCAGTCAAGATATGCTGAATCCAGCTGCCTTCAGTCTGGTGTCTGGAGTCTGGCCCTCAGTGACTTGGGAATGTATCAATTTCAGGGAGGATTCATGGAATCATGAGTATGGAGGGGACACTTAGCCAGGCAGCAGCTGAAAACAAGCCATCTCTACCCCATGGATCACAGAAGGAGACAGGCAGCTCTGGGTATGTGTGTGTGGTTGCACTTACCAAACAGGTACACTGCTGAGCGCGTCTGTATGTGTTACAGCTCAGTTAAAGCCTTCACAACTCAAAGAGCATCTTGGAATTCCATTTTTACAGGTGAGAGATGAGATGTTCAGGAACGGGCCCAGGGTCTCAGCACCAGCTGGGAGCAGAGCTGGGATGCACACCCCGTTGGCCTCAGCTCTGCCGTTCTCTCTGCTCTGTGACGCAGCCTGCCTTGAACTTAAGTGCCACAAATGGGCTCCCACAGACCTTGTCTGACAGGCCTGGAGTCTTTTTTGGCTAGCAGAGCCCTCCCAGGCCCCAGATACTCTTTCCCAAGGGCTGGCTGCCCTGCGAGTCTCCGGTGGCTTCTCTGGGGTCCAGCCCTGAGCCTCACAGACTCTGCGGAGAGCTCTGGGCCAAGGCCCAAGCACAGCAGGGCAGCCCTTGTCCAGTCCTGTGGTTTGTGATCTGGCCATTCAGAACTGGCTCTGAGTAGGCACTTATCATTCTTCCACGACCACCCAGTCAGCCCCATGCTGCCTAGAAGCGAAGCCTCGAGCCGCCCAAGCCAGCGGCTGCTCAGCTCCGAGTCCTGCTGCTCCCACCCTCTGTCTGCCACCCCCATGGCAGCTGGCCCAGCCTGCCTAGCTGAGGGGGATGCCGGAGCCCAGAAACAGCAGGGCTGGGCGTCCCCCGTGAGCCACAAAGGGAGATTCACAAATCAAAGGGGCCCGGGAAAACAAAGCTGTCACAAGAGCTCATCACGGAGCCGGCTCTCAAAATAACACTGGGCCAGTGGCCTGCCAGCTGTGAGTCCCCCCTGGGGCTCCCGGCCGCCAGAGAAAAACACATCCTTGGCCAGCTTGCTGCTCCCGACCAGACCTGGGACATGCAGGTGTCTGCAGGGTGGCTCCACACGTCATGCCATGGTGCCGGAAGGTGTCAGCCATGGTGGGAGTACTACAGGGGCAGGAGGGAAGATGGGAAGAAACACCGTGGCCATGACTGCTCTGCCTGGCGTGAGGACATGGTCTGGCCCCTCCATGCCATCAACCTGTTCCCAGACCTGCGATGATGACAGGCTGGCACAGTCTTCAAGGTCATTCTCTACCCTACCTGTGCCTCTCCATTGCTGGCCCTTCCTGGGTGACTAAGGCATGTCAGGATGCTAAAATGAGCTACAGTTCCTCTGCTATCACTCGGGGGTAGCTTGGAGGCCTAGACATTGCCCCCAAGTCTTGTAATTTCCTCGCTGTGCACTTTGCCTGCCTTCTTCTCTTCAAGCTTTGAGCCATCACACGGGTAGGGTACATGAGAAACACTCACAGATGTCATCATTCCCTTTCCTGCAAGTTTAAGAATTTTCCTGACTCATCCCTTTCTATTAACCCACCCTCCTGAAACCTTGTTCCTTCCTCCCAGCATCCTTACCTTCTGCACTGAGGCAATGACTTGTGCATCAGTAAATATGAAAGGGCCTAGACAACAAAACACCGGGTTCTCATCCTGTTTTCGTCACTAACTCCTTTCTCCTTCTGAGCCTCACATCTCCCATCCTTAAAACGAGGAGTTGATGAGATGTTCTTAGAGAGACTATCTGTTCTGAAATGTCTGGGGTTTAGAAGATGAACTGTAGAGGACTATTAATTAGGAGGATATGTTTAAACTTGGCAAAGGAGGCAACAAAGTATTCCATTTAAGGAAAGATAAGAAACATAAACACCTTTCCTTTGTGAATTTCTTTGCTCTCTCTTTCCTGATGCTTTCCCCTAAACCTGCAGGCCTAGGGTTAGAGCACTATGAGATCTGAATTTGGTCACCTTCAACACCAGTAGCTGCTGACAGGAAGAGGATACCAGGGCACTGTGGTTTTTTTTAAGATACAATTTAATTAATTATTTTTTGATTGTGCTAGGTCTTCATTGCTGTGCGGGCTTTTCTCTAGCTGCAGCAAGCGAGAGCTAGTCTCTAATTGTGGTGTGCAGGCTTCTCATTGCAGTGGTTTCTCTTGTTGTGGAGCACAGGCTCTCGGGTGCACAGGCTTCCGGGCTCTAGCGCGCAGGCTCAGCAGTGGCAGCTTCGAGGCTCTAGAGCGCGGCTCAGCAGTGGCGCCTTCCAGGCTCTAGAGCGCAGGCTCAGCGTTTGTGGTGTACGGGCTTAGCTGCCCTATGGTATGTGGAATCTTCCCGGATCAGGGATCGAACTTGAGTCGCCTGCGTTGGCAGGTGGATTCTTTACCACTGAGCCACCGGGGAAGCCCAGGGCACTGTTTTGAGGTTTCACTCGCCACCATACCCTGGAGAAATGACGAGGCCTGCCTTGCCCTTCTTCACCTTCAGCCGGAGCCACCTGCCCCCAGCCCAGAAGAGAGTAGTGGTCGTGTCCCTTTTACAACTGGCACGCCCTTTCCACCTTTGTGCAGCCCCGCACCACACTGCTGACGGGTGAAGTTCATGTAACCTGGAATTAGCCATTCTAAAGTGCACAGTTCGGTGCTCTCTTGTGTTTTCACAGTGCTTGGCAGTCATCAGCTCATTCAAGCTGCAGAATTTTTCATTATCCCATGAAACACCTCATACGGACTAAATAATCATTTTCCATTCTGCTCTCCCCCTACTCTGGTTTCTGTCTTGATGGATTTGCCTATTCTAGATATATCTTATAAACTGAAATACACATTATGTGATCTTTTGTGTCTGGATTCTTCCACTTAGCTAAATGTTTATGAGATTTATCCAAGTTGTAACATGGATCAGTACTGCTTTTCTTTTTTATGGCCGAGTACTATTCTAAATAAACCACATTTTGCTTATTCATTCATCCACTGATGGACATTTCAGTTGCTCCCATATTTTGACTTTTATGAATAATGCAGCTACATTCATGTTTAAGATTTTGTATGGACAGATGTTTTCATTTCTCTTGGGTATATGCCTAAGAGTAGAATAGCTGAGTCATATGGTAATTCTCTGTTTAACTTTTTGAGGAACTGCCAGACTATTCTCTAAAGCAGCTGTACCATTTTACATTCCCATCAGCAGTATATGAAAGTTTTAATGGCTCCACATCCTCGCCAAACTCATTATTATCTGACTTTTTGATTATAGCCATCCTAGTGGGTATAAAGTGATATCCCATTATGGTTTTGATTTGCATTTACGAACAAAGCTAGTGCAGGTGATAGAATTCCAGTTGAGCTATTCCAAATCCTGAAAGATGATGCTGTGAAAGTGCTGCACTCAATATGCCAGCAAATTTGGAAAACTCAGCAGTGGCCACAGGACTGGAAAAGTCAGTTTTCATTCCAATCCCAAAGAAAGGCAATGCCAAAGAATGCTCAAACTACTGCACAATTGTACTCATCTCACACGCTAGTAAAGTAATGCTCAAAATTCTCCAAGCCAGGCTTCAGCAATATGTGAACCGTGAACTTCCTGATGTTCAAGCTGGTTTTAGAAAAGGCAGAGGAACCAGAGATCAAATTGCCAACATCCGCTGGATCATGGAAAAAGCAAGAGAATTCCAGAAAAACATCTATTTCTGCTTTATTGACTATGCCAAAGCCTTTGACTGTGTGGATCACAATAAACTGTGGAAAATTCTGAAAGAGATGGGAATACCAGACCACCTGATCTGCCTCTTGAGAAATTTGTATGCAGGTCAGGAAGCAACAGTTAGAACTGGACATGGAACAACAGACTGGTTCCAAATAGGAAAAGGAGTAAGTCAAGGCTGTATATTGTCACCCTGTTTATTTAACTTCTATGCAGAGTACATCATGAGAAACGCTGGACTGGAAGAAACACAAGCTGGAATCAAGATTGCCGGGAGAAATATCAATCACCTCAGATATGCAGATGACACCACCCTTATGGCAGAAAGTGAAGAGGAACTCAAAAGCCTCTTGATGAAGGTGAAAGTGGAGAGTGAAAAAGTTGGCTTAAAGCTCAACATTCAGAAAACAAAGATCATGGCATCTGGTCCCATCACTTCATGGGAAATAGATGGGGAAACAGTGGAAACAGTGTCAGACTTTATTTTTCTGGGCTCCAAAATCACTGCAGATGGTGACTGCAGCCATGAAATTAAAAGACGCTTACCCCTTGGAAGGAAAGTTACGACCCACCTAGATAGCATATTGAAAAGCAGAGACATTACTTTGCCAACAAAGGTTCATCTAGTCAAGGCTATGGTTTTTCCTGTGGTCATGTATGGATGTGAGAGTTGGACTGTGAAGAAGGCTTAGCGTCGAAGAATTGATGCTTTTGAACTGTGGTGTTGGAGAAGACTCTTGAGAGTCCCTTGGACTGCAAGGAGATCCAACCAGTCCATTCTGAAGGAGATCAGCCCTGGGATTTCTTTGGAAGGAATGATGCCAAAGCTGAAACTCCAGTACTTTGGCCACCTCATGCGAAGAGCTGACTCGTTGGAAAAGACTCTGATGCTGGGAGGGATTGGGGGCAAGAGGAGAAGGGGACAACAGAGGATGAGATGGCTGGATGGCATCACTGACTCGATGGACGTGAGTCTCAGTGAACTCCAGGAGTTGGTGATGGACAGGGAGGCCTGGCGTGCTGCGATTCATGGGGTCGCAAAGAGTCGGACACGACTGAGCGACTGATCTGATCTGATCTGATCTGAATAACTAACAATGTCAATCATTTTTCATGTGCTTACCGGCCATTTGTTGATATCTTCCTTGGCGAAGTGTCTACTTAGGTCCCTGGCCCATTTTTAAATTGTCTGTCTTTTTATTATTGAGTTTTAAGTGTTCTTTATGTATTCTGGATATTAGACCTTTATCAGATATAAGATTTGTGAAAATTTTCTCATTTCATAGGATGTCTTTTCACTTTATTGATAATGTTCTTTGATACACATAAGTTTTAAATTTTCATGAAGTCTAGTTTATTTAATTTTTCTTTCATTGCTTATACTTTTGGTGTCATATCTAAGAATCCTTTGCCTAACCCAAGATCGTGAAGAATTACCTCTATGTTTTCTTCTAACATGTTAATAGTTTTAGCTCTTATACTTAGGTCAATGATAGATTTTGAGTTAATTTTTTGTATATGTTGTGAGGTAAGTGTCCAAATCCATTCTTTGCATGTAGATGTCAAGTTGACCTACTTGAATAGATGTTTGGTTGAGTAAAGGAGATTTTAAACTGATTTTTCTGCCGAAGTCCTTATGCATTTCCCTATTTGAGTAAACAGAAGTGTTCACATAGAATTGCATGGAAGCCAGTTCACATTTTTGAAGTTCAAAGTTGTCATAAGGATTAAATAAGATAATGTATGTAATACTTACATAGCAGAGTTGATTGGTACCTAATGTTGGCACTGAAGCCCAGTGTGAGGGCGACATAAATTATTAGACTTGTTAGCAGGAAAAACAAGTAAGGAATCCTTCCCTACAGGGGAGCTTGGCTTGCCTGTACCGTGTTCCCTTTGTTTGTTTATGAGACAATGTTGCTGCAAAGTCCTGTGCCTTATTTCCACTCCCATTCACTCTGTGTGTGTTGGGGATGCCTCCTCTGTTTCTGGGTCATTGGATGAACAAGGCCAGCCCACAAAGATACCCCTTGCCCTGGGGAAGTCAAGGCTGCCGCCCTGGAGCTTTCCCCAGAGACCACAGTGCCTAGTGCCTGGCTGTGGTCCCAGCCCTGGTTCTCACCCAGTTAGCGGGGGGCTTGCTCTCAGATGTCACCACCACGTCTCTGGCTGTTCATCAGCACAAAGAGAGTGCCGTTCTGAGAATGTAATTTTCTTAAGTGTCCACATCCCAGGGACAGGGTGCTGGATGGGTCTCCCCTGAGCAGTGGGACTTTGGAAATAATTATCTTTTGTGGCCACCCTTGGCAGTGATGTCCACCATCCTCGATTCCACTGCCTTACCCAGTCACCTCTAATTATTATCATTGTTTCTCTACCACCCACGTATGTCATTGTCTAGAATTGAATGTTCTCACTTTCTCCATAATTTTCCCCTTGTGCCTATCTCAGTCGATCATGCTGGAAACACAGCACAGGACATCCCAGACCCCTGTTTTCTCCCTGCTTCTGGGCTCCCTCCTGCTTTTCTCTCTGCCTCTCCTGCTTAGACTCCACAAAGCATCACTGCCACCTCTCTCTTGCAGGTATGGTCACATCTCCTGCATCACTCTTCTTGGATTCAGTCCCCCCAGGCAACACCCCAGCCATGGACTGAGCCAAGCACTCCTTTCTGAGAGCTGACATTGGGCAGTTTAATGCTGCTGGAGAGAGTCAGTCCGGCATCGTGTGCCAGAGCCATAGGAAGTCCACTCTCCATAGTGGCCACTTTCACATGTCTCCATCCCTCTGAGTAGGTGGCCCTCCTGCCCCCTCTACCACCACCTTCCTTGGTGCCCCAGAGGACACTTGTCCTCCCCCCATTCTCCCTGTATCCTCTATACCTCCTTGCACCAGCTTTCAGGGCTCTGCCATTTGAGGGCCCATTTTTGCTCCCATTACTCTCTTTCTTTATCATTTCTTTGCTGATTTCTGCCTCACTCTTCCTTCTCATAAAGAAAAGAGACTCGATTGTTCCTATGAACCCTCAATCACTGCTTTGACTCTCTCCCTATTTGACTAAACTTCTTGTCCTTTCCCAGCCTCTGCTCCCTGGCACCCACCCATCCCCCCAGTGCCTCCGCTGTGTGAGGATTGGGGTTGTAGTCCTACGAGCTGAGTGAGGGCCTTACTGTTGAACCCAACCTGGAACTACCTTTTAGTCTTTAACTTCTGTGATTTCTCTACAACACTGGAGTTTGGTGATCATTTCCTCTTCGGTTTCCATGGCAACACTTCCTTCCTGGGGCTCCCCACCCTCCTGGTGGGCTCCTTCTCCAGCTCCTTTGTAGGCTCCCTACCTGCCTGCTGGTGACTTAGATGTTGGGTCTCCGGCTCTGTCCTTGTTCATCTCTCCCTGTGCCTCTCTCCTCCCTGGGCCACCTGGTCCACTGTGAGGTCTCCTCTGGAAGGTCTGGAGGAGATGTCTGTTTCCTTCCACGTGTGGATTGCAGCCTGCCCTGCATGGTGGCTGGACAGGGGCGTTCTGATGGCTCTACCAGGAGTGTCATGAAGATTCTGGCTTCTAAGTTCTGAGCAGAGGACCCTCTGGAGAAGAGTTCTGACCAGAACCCAGATCTTCAACTCTCACCCATATGCGGCCCATGGGGCAGCGGCATGGGCATCACTGAAGTGCTGGTCAAACACTCAGGGTCAGAGCCCCACCTCAGGTCCAGAATAAAATGTGAGTGTTGACAAGCCCCTGGAGATTTACATGCACAGCAGAGGACGAGGGGCTGCTATGGGCCCATTGATTTGCATGGGGTCTCAGCTGCGTGTCTGCTAAAACGGGGCTGAGCAGGAAGAGTCTCGGGAACTCAATCTCTGAAAATGCTTTTGCCTCAAAACAGAGGCCAGGTTTCCAAGACAAATCTGATGGAAGGAGCCGTATATATTTTTTGTATTGGAATGGGAGCTTATACTCAGCAAACAAAAGAGATTCTTGTTTGAAAATAACTCTTGCCCCAGCCTTGTGGGCTACCAGAGGGAATCAAATTAAAGAAGAAAAACCAGGCGCAGTGCAAACATTTGGCTGTGCCCAAGGCAGGAGGATCTCAGGGTTGAACTGTTCCCATCCGGGGTTTGGGGCCAGCCTGGGTCTGATAACACTCTAGGGGAAGGATATCCGGAGAATTTCCTTTGAGGGGCTGGGTGCATCTTTTGAATTTCGGCCAAGTGCAGAGCCCTCTACGGTACTGATGCCTCCCCCTGCCCACCCTCACTCTGCCCATCAGGGTTGACGCTCAGACCCTTCGCTCACCCGATATGGACCCGTGGAACTTGAGCGTGAGGGTATTCGGTGGCTGGATATGACCATAATCAACCCTGGCTTTTGAGCCAGCTCCTGAGGCCAAAAACAATAGGTCCTCCTGCTCCAAGTTAGCAGAGCGGTTTGGGTTTAGCTGGTAACTCACCCTGTTGCCAGCCCTGCCCTGCCTCTGTAACCAGCACCTCTGGGCCCCGGGAAGACAAGGTCAAGACTGTCTTAAAGAAACAAGAGCCCCACCGTGGGGCTGGCGTGCTCTGGTCCCCGCTCCCAGTGAAAGTGATAGGATGGAGAGGAGGGGGGCGTGGGACAGCCCCAGGCACTTATGGTTTCGGGCACAGCAGAAAAGCCTGAAGGAGAAAGCTTCCAGCAGCCTCCTGGAATGGATCAGGTCTGGGCTCCAGAGCAGTCCTGCAGCCACAGCCCGAGGCCTTAGCTGTGTCTAGCCACCGCCTTGTTACCAGTAAGTGCTGCTCCTAGGCCAGTGGCCTCCTTCCCGGTCCCTCCCAGGCACCTGTCAGTCACCATTTATCCCTTATGTCACTCACAAGAAGCCTCACTATCCCTCTAGGTTCCTCTGGCATCTTCAGAGCACCCTGGCCTGCCAGCTCCTGTCTGTACGTGAAGCTCTGTCATAACTGTGTCTCAGCTTCCATTGTAGGACTCCCAGAGAGTTTTGTAGGCTCTGAGACCTGATGCAGTTCCGCCTTAAAGAGAGGGCTTCTCTGCTGCTCAGCTGTGAGAGGTGTGGTTAGCTGATGGCTACTGGCTGCTTCCCCCACTCCAGTACTCTTGCCTGGAGAATCCCGTGGACGGAGGAGCCTGGTGGGCTGCAGTCCATGGGGTCGCAAAGAGTCGGGCACGACTGAGCGACTTCACTTTCACTTTTCACTCTCATGCATTGGAGAAGGAAATGGCAACCCACTCCAGTATTCTTGCCTGGAGAATCCCAGGGACAGAGGAGCCTAGTGGGATGCCGTCTAGGGGGTCGCACAGAGTCGGACATGACTAAAGCGACTTAGCAGCAGCAGCAGCAACTGGCTGCTTCCTAACCTAATCACCCTCTCCCTGGGGCAGCCTCCATCAACAACTGAGCAAGGCGAGGTACCAGGGCAAAGCTCTTTCCCCAGTGGGTTTCCTCTAATGGTTCTGCTCTGGAGCTCAGTGGGTCTGGCAGAGATTTGATTATGTCTACATCACAGCCTGACCTCTCCTTGCCCAAATTAGGTGGTACCTGCTTGCCAATGTTTTACATTCTAACTCTCTCTTAAAGTCTGCTTCCCAGGCAACTCAGCCGGGACTGGACAGCCTGGTAGGGCTAGAACCCATGTGTTTCCTGCATCTGGCCCCTTCTCAAAGAGGGTGATGGGGGAGAGTGGATAGATGGATGGATGGATAAAAAAATGGATGGGTGAGTGGACAGATGTATAGATGGATGAATGGATGGATAGATGGATGGATAAATAGACAGATGATAGTTGGAGCTGTTCTAAAGATTTCATTTAACTCAGGGATGAATATTCATGAGGTTGGAGTTATTACTGGCTTAATATCATACAAGAGGACTGAGGCACAGAATGGTTAAGGAGCTTGCTTGGGGTCACCCAGTTCAGGGGTCAGGACATGGGATGGGTAGGTGGGGTTCCCCTCAGGCAGAGGCTGCCCTTCTGAGCGCTGTCTGTGTTTTTACCCCATCTACCCTGCATCGTCCTGGAGGATTGTTTCAAAAGCCCAGGGAGCCTGACAGAGAACAGAAATGACGTTTTGGTCTAGAGTCTCTGTTTCCAATGACACATCCACACTGTGTGGACTGCAGCTAGGCCTCCCTTCTCACAAAGTCTGGCTTCGAAGTGCTCTCCCTGGATATACATTTTGGGTCTGTGCTATGCCTGAAGGTCCACCTGCCAAGCTGTCCCAAGGAGGCTGCAGCCGAGTTCACTGTGGCACGGTGTGTGGCTCGAGGCCTGGACCTCTGGGCACAGAGCAAGCCCAGCCCAGCGAGCGCTGGGCCCATCCCGGTGCTGCAGCTGCCGAGGCCCCTCCCTCGGGGCCACAGCACGAGCTTCAGCTTGAGTCCATGAGCTGCTGTCAGCCCTCCCATCTCGCTGACTCCACAGCGCCTCTGAGGGAATAAGCTCGGAAATTAGGTGATGCTCCAAGGGTCTCCCAGAGGATAAGCAGGGCAGCAGCCAGGAGGAGTGTGGCTCCGCTTCCATGACACACCGGCAAGATGCTCTCTGGGCTTTTATTGAGCTGCATCAGGAGCTGGGTCATGAAGCAGATGCTGGCTTTTGCCCTGGGCTGGGTGGCTGAGCAGAGTCCAGCCTGTAGTGGGCCCAGGCCTTGGAGGGCCCAGGACAGGAGGCTCCCTGGAATCCCCAGAAGAAGGTCTGGTCCTGCTGGGTGGAGAGGCCCTTTAGTCATCTTGCTTCATTACAAGTGGTGACCAGCTATGACTGGCTCCATGTGTGATGGTGCAGCCCAGTCCCCGGAGGCCTGTAAGTCCACAGAGACCTGAGTGTTTGCCTGCTGTTGGTGAGGCTTCCCAGAGGGCAGAAAGACTGAACTGGGCATCCTAGGAGGCCCCTCCTGATTCTATGTTCCATCCTTGGGGCCTAGTAGGACCTCTTCTTTCTGTCCTCCTTGGCAGGGGCTCTGGGGAAGCTCGCTTTTGCTCATGCTCTGAGGCTCTGGCTTAGACTGGAGCTGAGGCCTCTCAGTGTCTGCTGCTGCCCCCTACCCCGTGTGCTGATGGGGCCTGAGGGACACAGCGGTCTTCCCTTGTCAGATAGTCTAGCCTGTTGGGTCCTGCGGGACTGAGGTGGGAGCAGCAGGCGGCCCTGTGGCTTGTCGTGGACCCAGGAGGTTCAGGCCGCTCCTCAGGCATAAGGAGCAGCGAGGCCCCACAGAAGTGCACAGCGGGGCCACGGGCCTCCCCGCGGGTAGTGCCATTGATGTGCAGCAGTCACAGTGGCGGAAATACAGCTTTGCAGTCCAGAGCATAGGCTTTGATGAGCAGGACCGGGACTCAAATTCACACTCAGACTCTTCAGCTGTATCACCAGCCCTCCGAGTCTTTCTCAGCACCCTCACGTCCCAGCTGGGGAGCACATTTGCCTCCCACGGCTGTGTGTGAGCGTCCTGTGCTTCAAGATAAGCCCTTTAGAAAAGTGTCTGAGTCTTGCACACGGAGGTGTTGGGGAAGTCAGGGGATTATCACTGGTGCCATGGCACTGCGCGTGTGGTTCACCTCAGCCCTTACCTTGAGGGCACTCTCAGTCCTTTCATGGAGGGTAAGGCAGTAGGGTACCCCTTTTCCAGACTGGGAAAGCTAAGGTAAACATGACTTGCTCAACATCTCTCTCTAAGTAAGAGGCAGAACCAGGCAGTGGAGCCTGATGTATTTAACCCTGAAGTCTGGATAGTTATTTACCACCTTTTGTGTTATCTCCAGGGTTTGGGATTTTATATTTCTGACACTTGGGCTGCTCCCAGAAATAGGAAAGAATCAACTGAGAGCTTGTGGGGTTGCTGAACAGTACAAAGGCCTCGCAAAATTCCTCCCCAGAAGTGCAATATGGGGCTACAGGAGATCTCTGTAGCTTTCCTGCCCCAAGACAGCCTGCCCCTCTGGTCTTTGGCTGAAACCAGAAAGAATTCTGCCCTCCTCCTTACCCCCTATCCCCTGTGGATCATGAAATCAAAGAGGACCTCACGCCTGGTGGGCTCTTATCTCCGTTGGTACCCCAGGATGCCCGGCTTTGCATTTTCTATTTTCAGAAGGCTTAGGTTAATCTGAAAGTCCTGCCAGAGACCACCCACCACCCTTAAACAAACAGCTCACCTTTCAGCCCAGAGCCGACCTTTTCTGCTGGGGATGTTTGATGGGCCTGGTCTCACCGAATGTGGCTAATTAGCCCTAACATCTGAGGTGCTTTCACAGATGTCAGAGCCAGAAAGCCAGGCCTTTCTTCTGAAAGCCCTTACTCTGGCCAGTCTCCTTGCTCCAGGGCAGGGAAGGCCAAAGCCAAGACGGCGTGTGGAGATGATAAACACTAGACCCTTGAGTAAAGGTTGTGCATGCAGGGCCAGCAGTGCTCCAGACCACAGAGCCACACATGGGGACCCTGGCTCTACTCTACTCCAAGATGCTCCTGGGGCAAGGATTTGGGTGATGGGCAGAAGGAGCTTAGAGTTCATTTGCAATTCTTCAGGAGCTTCTCCTGGTTATCCTCTAAAGTGGAATTTGCCACTCAGGCAAGGAATGGCATGTGTAGGGCATGCTGGACCCACCTAAAGTCACTTCCTAGTGCTTGTCGCTCTGTTTTCTCATCTTTGTCTCTGTAGGGAGCCTGTTGTAAGAGCACTGAATTGAGAATGATCCCTGGGCTTATCTGGGGGGACAGCAGAAAGTAGAGATAGATGCTGTGGGACAGAGTGAGATGAAGCCACACTAGGAAGATGATGGATCAGTTCAGACATTAGGATTCAGGCGGGAAAGCCAGGGGCCCCAGATGCCTGGAGTTCCACGAAGACCTCTTTCAGTTCAATATCCTGCTTTACAACTTAGTTGCTTACAGTAATGATCTATTATTCTTCCTGGTCCTGTTCTGGGTTGACTGGGCTCAGCTGGGCGGCTCTTGCTCAGGCTGTAACAGTCAGATGATGGCTGTGTGGAGGGTCTGAGGGCTCAGCTAGGCTGGACATCCAAGTCAGCTCACTGACATGGCCAGCTGTAGATGCAGGGCATGGGCTAGGCGCTCAGCCGAAATAGACAATACCGAAATACCTACTTGGGACTTCTCTGTGTGGCATGGAAGTGAGCAGCCAAGAGAGAATTCTGAAAGAACGTATTCAAATAGATCCAGATGGGAGCTGCAAGGATTCTCTTGGCCCTGACTTGGAAGTCCTAGAATGTTACTTCTACCATGTGGTACTGGCCAGGCAAGTCACTGAGGCCAGCTCATTTTCAAGAAAGGGGATTAGACTTCCCTAGACATGAGGAGGAGCACGTGCTGATGGGGAGATAAGGACAATCATAAGGAGGCAAGGACAGCTGCCACAGTTGGCGGTCTGGAGCCTATCACCTCCTGGTCTTGCCTGGTAGAATGTGGAAAGCTGGTATGAGGATTTTCTCTAGGTCCTGTCTTATGTTGCTTAGCACTTGTGAAAATGGTGAAGATACCTTATGTATGTGTTTTATAAAGCATTTTTTTCCATCCACGTGGTTTGCCAAAGAGTGAACAAGAGGTTAGTGAGAGGTAGAGTATTCTTGTATCTACCTATGTTGAAGAGGAAGAGAGATTTGAAGCAGCTCAGTGACTTTCTTTACATGGGATGGGTCTTCTGCTACTGGCCAAGGTCAAAGCCCACTAGTCTGGTAGAAGATACCTTCAGTGGGTGAAATGTCCTCTTGCCCCAGCCTCCCCAGCATTCTCAACTCTTGGTGGCTTTTTTCCATGCCCCCTGGGCCACAGGGTCACCCTTGGGTTCTGACCTGGCTTTTCTGCTCTTTGCTGCATGCCTAGCTAACTGGCTTTGGTTCTCTGTGGCTCAGTTTTTCCATGCTTACTGTGAAAATGGAGTCATGAGTTGGGATCAAGCAAAGCAGTCATAGAAAGCAAAACCTCCCTGGGTGGTACAGAGTGGGCTCTGGGAACTGCCCAGAGGCAGACAAAAGGGCCATTTCCAGCTGGCCCCACTGGTACCTCCCTTGCTGCTTTCTAGGTCACTGGTCCAAGGGAAGCCCAGATTGAGAGCTAGCTGCTGGTCAGATCCCCAGCCTCAGGGCAAGCTCTGAGCATCCCATTGTGTGTGGAACCTGAAAACTGCCCACCTCAATCTTTAGCCAGTTGATGTATAAAAAGTAATTCTGTTTTGTTTCAGTTCAGTTCAGTTCAGTAGTTCAATCGTGTCCGACTCTTTGCGACCCCATGCATTGCAGCACGCCAGGCCTCCCTGTCCATCACCAACTCCCGGAGTTCACTCAAACTCACGTCTATCGAGTCAGTGATGCCATCCAGCCATCTCATCCTCTGTCGTCCCCTTCTCCTCCTGCCCCCAATCCCTCCCAGCATCAGAGTCTTTTCCAATGAGTCAACTCTTCGCATGAGATGGCCAAAGTACTAGAGTTTCAGCTTTAGCATCATTCCTTCCAAAGTTTAAATGTACTCAAATCCTATAGGTGTGTGTGTGTGTATGCTTAATAAGATGGTTGATATTTTAAAGCAAATTGCATTAATAGACTTTGTATTTATTGTTTCTGCCCAGACATTTATCCCACTTCTTCTCAGTCTTAACTATTAGAGAAGTAGACTTGGCTAGTGCTGGGATCAACATAAGTGAAGACCATTAGTAACACTGGCTACAGACCCCTGCATATGACAGCTCATCTGAAGATCACGGGCCCCAGTGCCAACACCATTGACGGCTAACCCCTTAATGTCAAATGCAAGTGCCTTTCTGGGACCCTGGCCCTGGAAGTCTAAAGAACAATACTGTCACGCCCATGAGCAGCTACACCATGCTTGTATTAGGAGGAAAGTGCCTCATGGATGAAGTGAGCTAGTGTGTCTTCCAAAGCGGCCAGACATGGGTTGAGAATAGAATTTTCACCGCAAGAAGCAAGCTCTGCTTTGACCCTGGTGCAGGTTTAGGAGAAAACTGACAGCGTACAGAGAATAAAGCTCTGAAACATGACTTGCCTCTCGAAACGCAGCCCAGGAAATGCTGCCCCCTGTTGCCAGCATAAACACTTATGTGTAGCCTTGGCCCAGGGCCACCAGTAATAAAATATAAAATACACAGAGCCCAAGTCAACAGGCAGGGAGGGCCAGGGCATGTGGTAGGTTCCAGTCTGGCCTGGGAGGTCCTTTTGGGCATTGATTCCAACAGCCTCTGCCCTTTCCAGATCTTTCCCAAGTTGCCACAGAGAGATCTGCCCATGCCTGGGACAGGCAGCAGCAGGGTATTTCAGAGCTCTGGGATGGAGAAATGAAGATTCAGCCAGGTGACAAATGGCAGGGTCCTGGGCATTGCCCATATCACTAAGTGCTGCCAGGGAAATTAGCAGCCAGAAGCAGGCAAGCCCAGGGCTCCGTGGGCTTTGTGCTCAGAAGAGCCTACTGGAATCTCTCTGACTTTCTCAGGACAGAGAGATGTTTCTCAGGACACAGAAATGTGGAGATGGGTACTCAATGGGTTCTCCTCATCTAGGGATGCTGGTCAAGCAACTTGGTAGCAGGGGTGCTGCTGCTGCTGCTGCTAAGTCGCTTCAGTCGTGTCCGACTCTGTGCGACCCCATAGACGGCAGCCCACCAGGCTCCTCCGTCCATGGGATTCTCCAGGCAAGAACACTGGAGTGGGTTGCCATTTCCTTCTCCAATGCATGAAAGTGAAAAGTGAAAGTGAAGTCGCTCAGTCGTGTCCGACTCTTCGGGACCCCATGGACTGCAGCCCACCAGGTCCTCCATCCATGGGATTCTCCAGGCAAGAGGACTGGAGTGGGGTGGTAACAGGGGAGACAGTTTCCCATTTATTTCCATCCATGGAAATGGTCCTAGTGTTTGCAGAAAGAGTGGCTTTCCCATGGCTTCCTGGGCTAATGTTCCAATTATTTATTTCTGGGTAATAAAGTGCCCCTAAACTTAGAGAATTAAGACATTTTGTCATGATCTTTCATGGTTCTGAGGGTTGTTTGAGTTCACAAGGTGATACTCTGTCATGTAGTCAGATGTCAGCTGGGGGTAGAGTCATCTGAAGCCTAACCGGGGCTGCATATCTAAGGTGGCCAGTGCCTAGGCTGAGGTGGCTAGGGTCTTGGGGCTGGCTGGAAATCTCTCTCCACACGCAGCCTTTTCATGTGGTTGTCTTGAGCTTCCTCATAGTAAGGCCATTTCTAGGAGAGTTGGACTGCTCACATGAAGTCAGGCTTCCTCCTGATCAAGTGATCCAAGAGACTAAGGTAGAAACTGCAAAGCTGTCTCGTCACCTAGTGTGGGAAGTCACTTCTGTTACATTTTGCTGGTTATATTGGGCCAGCACAGATTCAATGCAGGAGTAGATTAGATAAGGATGTGGCTGTTGGGAGGCATAGTTCATTTAGGAGGCCAGCTTTGGAGGCAGCTGTCACAGATAGAAAGGGGGGAGGTAAGATTGGGGAGGGTTAGAAACCTTTATTCCTTCTTACATTCACCATGGAGCCAAAATGGCCAGTGGGAGTCTTCTGGTTCACCACCTCTGGCTGACAGATGGGCAGGACTTCTGGAGCCCGAGGCTTCTAGGAGCGTGTCCGGGCAGACTCCCTGGTCCTGCATCAGCCCATTACCCCTGTGTTCTGAAACGCTCTTCAGACAAGCCTTCCTTATTTCCACGTGCTCTGTTGCTCTGTCTCCAAAGCAGCTTCTCAGTTTTGGTCCCTGACTCTTCACCATTTTTAGCCATTTTCTCCTCAATTACTTTCACTATTTCTACCCTCTCATTTTTCCAATCTATGGAGCATACTGTTGCCAGGATAATTAAAATGAGATGCTGCTCTTAGCCTCATATTCTCCTATAGAGGAACCTGCAGTAGGTACCCAAATAAGAGGTGGAAGGAGTAGAAAACAGATCAGCTCCATATGAAGTCAAAAGTCATTTATCTCTATTCGATCCATGAACACTATAGAAGGCTTAGAGGGCTTTATTACATTTTCTGACTATGAATCTATATATGGTATGGAGAGGCTTTCCACATGGCACTAGCAGTAAAGAATCCACCTGCCAATGCAAAAGACAGAAGAGATGCAAGTTCAATCCCTGGAGTAAGAAATGGCAGCCCAGTCCAGTATTCTTGCCTGGGAAATCCCATGGTGGGCTACAGTCCATGGGGTTGCAAAAGGTCGAACATGACTGAGCAACCCAGCCCATGGTATAGAAAGTACTTCAGGCTTTCATACTAAAGGCTATGACATCACGAGACAGTAGGTGAAATAGAAGAGACAGAGCTTGCAAGTGATGAGTGTCAGCTCTGCTACGAGGAGTAAAGCAAAACCAAGTTAGTGCCATGAGCTGGCCTGGCAGGAATTGTCCACAGGGTTTCTAGCCCTCAGGACAAAGGAAAAAGCAAGTCTTAAGAGATGGGGAATTAGTGTCCTGCCTCTAGTCCTGCTGCCCCAGTAAGACTCTGTAGCTTATCATCTCTACTTGGGGAAGGCTCTGATTTATGGGGTGGGAAACATCTATTTTTCCTTGTTCTGAATCTTAGAGGTAGGTCTGAGATCTAGAATGTTTAAATAATTGCAAAGAGTAAGAAATCCCAGCCTATTCCTAAAGATATTTGAAAGACCCTATTCACAAGATTTTTTTGAACCTACAACAGCAATGTTATGTTAACTTCGCCTGTGGAATTTATTCCTTTATTCTCTTTCGTACCCATCAAAATCTCTCAGCTTAGACGAACAACTCTTCCTTCTGCCTAGCCTTCACCTCATGCAGACCTGAGGACTTCTTTGGTTAAGGGGTCTCTAGTTTCTTTAGTTGGCATGTACCCTCATTTGTCTGTCTTTCTCCCAGGTGGCACCAGTGGGAAAGAATCTGCCTGCCCATGCAAAAGACACAAGAGACGTGGCTTTGATCCCTGGGTCAGTAATGTCCCCTGGAGTAGGAAATGGCAACCCACTCCAGTATCCCTGCCTGGAAAATTTCATGGACGGAGGAGCCTGGAGGGCTACAGTTTGTGGGGTCGCAAAGAGTCGGGCATGACTTAGCACATGTGCGTACATGCACCTCATGTGTTTATGGCAAGCTATGCCCTTTCTTTCAAATCTGGATCAGAAATAGATGTGTAATTACTTAGAAGGGGGACTTACAAGAAAATTCCAAGTAAAGATGATAGAGGAATGGGTCTTTGCCTTTAGATTTGAAATGATTTGGAAATATTAAAGAGAGATAAAATAGAAGAACATGACATGTGATGAAAAGAGAAATCCAGCACACCTTTGAGGCACAATTGGTGAAGAATCCTGCACAGTCCTCCAGAGACAAGTTGCACAGGCTGAGGGGTCAAACAAATGGCCCCTCCTTTAGAATGACAACAGCCAGGGACACTGGAGGGTTTTAGAGGGCAGCGTGGCATGAGGAGGGCTAGGAGTATGGGCTGAGTGAGAAAACATGGTGGAAACACATGGACATGCATCTTTGCAAAAATGTGTGTATCAAGGTGGAGGTCAAAACAGGGAGGTGTCTACAAAAAGAAATGCACAGTGTGAGACTTGTGAGTCAGGTTTTATTGGGCATAAAATGAGGACTATAGCCCTGGAGTCAGGCTCTCAGATAGCTCTGAGAACTACTCCTCGAAGGTAAGGGAAGAGGTCAATATATATGTGGTCTTAGTGAAGTGGGGACATGCAGGCAAGCACACATTTTGGCAGAAGGTCATTGCCAGTCACAAGAAAGTTGCTGCTAGTCACAAGGAGCAGATGTCTTCATTAATTATTTTAGTGCTTTTCTAGATATGAGAAGATGCAAGAAATCGGGCTCATAAAAATATTCTCCTGAAAATATCTAACTATCTGAAGGTCTGTTCTGCCAGTTTTTCCCAGAGCACAGAGTGCCTCATTCCTGATCTCTGCCCTGAGCTCCTTTTAGAGCGCACTGAAGGCCAGTGACTGCTGTGCCTAGTGACTTCATCCTTATAAAGGCAGATGGCGAGGGACCAT
Organism: Bubalus bubalis; assembly: GCF_019923935.1. Classification (NCBI taxonomy): domain Eukaryota; kingdom Metazoa; phylum Chordata; class Mammalia; order Artiodactyla; family Bovidae; genus Bubalus; species Bubalus bubalis. The sequence goes on from NC_059160.1 coordinate 161,465,210, forward strand.
TTTTCATCCACAGACGGAGGGCAGCTGACTTTCAGTTACTGATCTTGGTCACCAGAAGAAAAGCATACATGAAGTCATAGAGATATAGATATGGATATAAGTGCATATCCATCTATATAGATATAGATGCATCACTGGTTCAATAGACATGAACTCAGGCAAACTCTGGGAGATGATGAGGGAGGGAAAGGCCTGGAGTGCTGCAGTCCATGGGGTCACAAAGAGTCGGACAGGACTTGGCGACTGAACGACAACAACAGTAGACTTGGCGACTGAACAAGAACAATAGATGCATAAATAAATTGCGCGCATACAACTGTGACATTAAGAGCTTTCTTCTAAGCCTGGAAGATCTCCTGACCTAGTCCAATCATATCTTCAGGGAAGAATGTTAGTGAGAACATGTTTGTAGACAATAGGCCAAAACCAAGCTATGTGCTTGCCTGCTCTTCTTCAACAACTAGCTGGAACAAAAAGAAAGGACTTCAGAGATAAGCAGTGGCCAGGAAGAAATCAGCATGGTACCTATGAAAGAAGGGAAATATTAAGACAGAGGTCAAGTGAGCAATACACACCTGCAGCCCTGTGCCATCCAAGCAAAGGAACTGAAATCAATTCCATGAAATCAAGGTAGTGACACTTGAAAAAGAGATGATAAAGCAATAAATGATTAAAAAATATGAATCTGCAGCAATAAGATTAAAAACTTTATAGAAAGAAAAGTTATACGAGTCATCAAAAAGGAGAGTTGATCCTGTTAAATATACAGTCAGTGGCAAGAACTAAATTGAGGAAATCAAGAAAAAGGAAATGAAAAAATAAAGAGCTAAAATGGATTAGAAGAAAGATTTGAAAGACAGAAAAACATTGCCTAATACTCAATTTATTTTCCTCAAGACAATAGGGAAAAAATATAATTGAAAAGTAAAAATATAATAAAAGAAACTTTCCTTAAATAAAGCAAGATTTAAATTTACCTGAAATTTCATGACCCAGAAAAATTGTTATAGAACACAATTAAAAAGAAGAGACATTCCTATAGGAGCACTGGAATTAGAATGCAAAGAAAAAACTCAATAGCTACCCAGGATTAAAAAAAAAAACAACTCAACTTCAAGGAGAAACATTTTCGTAATAATGGCTAGCAGTTTTCACAACAGAATCATTCAAAATTAGAAGACAATATAGTAATCTTCAGAGAATAAAGCAATGCTTAAGAATTAAATCAAGTTAGGCTGTTATTTAAGAGTAAATAATAGAATAATGAGCAGTATTTCTGAATTCCAGACCCTGTGTGTGTTTACACATACAATCTCATCTAATTATCTCAAAAACCCCATGAGGTAGGTACTGTTAAGTCACACTTTAAATATGAGTTTGCTCAGACCTAGGGAGATTAAATAAAATTCTCCAGTTCACACAGTTTGAAATAGCAGAACCAAGATTTGAACACAGGAGTCTGAAGTCAAATCCTGCTCCCCTAAAGTATTAATAGTATCCTGTTTTCACACTTGCAAGAACTGGGATATAAGCCCTTGAAAATCTACCAGAACAGGGGCCCCAGCCTCCAGGATCTATCGCCTGATGATGTGAAACTGATGTGTTAATAACAAACTACCCAATCAATGCAATGCGCTTGAATCCTCCTGAAACCATCCCCCTGCCCCAAATCCATGGAAACTTTTTCTTTCACAAAACCGATCCCTGCTGCCAAAAAGGTTGGGGACTACTGTACCAGAAGACCGGTGCCTGTGATGCAGGAACTGAGTGGGACAGGTGTTTTAAAAACAGAGCAGTGGTGTGCAGTGACTCCCCTTTAAAATGGCTCAGAAGCAGCATGTTGGAAAGAGGGTTTCTGAGGTTTGTGATTCGCGGTTTTAAGACAGCCCAATGAACCCCGCCTCCTAGTGTTCCTATCCTTGTGGGATCCCCTCCCCTCAAGTGTGGGCTGGACCTAGAAACTTGCTTGTAAAGATAGAAAATGGCAAATGTGACGGCAGTCACTTCCAAGATTAGTTTACAAAAAGACGGGTTTCTGTCCTGCTCACCTTCAGTTCAGTTCAGTTCAGTCGCTCAGTCGTGTCTGACTCTTTGTGACCCCATGAATCGCAGCACGCCAGGCCTCCCTGTCCATCACCAACTCCCAGAGTTCACTCAAACTCATGTCCATCGAGTCGGTGATGCCATCGAGCCATCTCATCCTCAGTCGTCCCCTTCTCCTCTTGCCCCCAATCCCTCCCACCATCAGAGTCTTTTCCAATGAGTCAACTCTTCGCATGAGGTGGCCAAAGTACTGGAGTTTTCAGCTTTAGCATCATTCCTTCCAAAGAACACCCAGGACTCATCTCCTTCAGAATGGACTGGTTGGATCTCCTTGCAGTCCAAGGGACTCTCAAGAGTCTTCTCCAACACCACCGTTCAAAAGCATCAATTCTTCGACGCTCAGCCTTCTTCACAGTCCAACTCTCACATCCATACATGACCACAGGAAAAACCATAGCCTTGACTGGACGAACCTTTGTTGGCAAAGTAATGTCTCTGCTTTTGAATATGCTATCTAGGTTGGTCATAACTTTCCTTCCAAGGAGTAAGCGTCTTTTAATTTCATGGCTGCAGTCACCATCTACAGTGATTTTGGAGCCCCCCAAAATAAAGTCTGACACTGTTCCCACTGTTTCCCCATCTATTTCCCATGAAGTGACGGGACAGGATGCCATGATCTTCATTTTCTGAATGTTGAGCTTTAAGCCAACTTTTTCACTCTCCTGTTTCACTTTCATCAAGAGGCTTTTTAGTACCTCTTCTAAAACTCTTCAAAATAATACTACAGTATATACCCTTGAGCATTAAGCCTTTGGTGTAGTGGATTTTTTCTGAGTAAATTCCCACAGGTGAAAATAATAAGTCAAAATATAAGGTGGGTCTGGCACAGGATGCTAAATTGTTCTTCAAAAGGGTCATGTTTGTTTACATTTATACCCAGGGAAAACCCATTCCATTATGTACTACCCATCCTTTGAATATTCCTTCAGAGGAGAGAAATTATTCTTCAGGAGGCTTTTATTTTTGTTTCATTGTTAGCTAATGAGGCTAAACCTTTCTCTCTGTGCAGCTGAGTAACTGCTGTTTCTGTCCTGGTGTAGGGATCCACGGCTCCCAGCCCCCTGCCCAGTTATTTCCTCCGTTCAGTTTTTGAGCTGTCAGGCCTGAGCATCATCCACCCCACCCTCAGTTCAGTTTTCTGAGCGTCCTGGGAGACCCCTGACCTGTTGTCCTCCATTCAGTGAGACCTCCATGAGGGCAGGGAGGGCTTTGCTTGCTCTTCCTTTACCTGTAATGTCCACACAGGGCCCTCACTCTGTCTGTGCTTAGTGTTGGGGGAATGTGTCTCTTCATGCCGGCAGTATCTGATGAGACTTCAAGCTGCTATTTTCATTTTAGCCTCTTGGCCTCAGGCTCTGCATCTAGAATTGTGGCTGCCTCTAGCTATGGAGGTCACTGCAAACCTCTTCCATTTCCTAATAAAGTTGGTTTTTCTGAGCCTCAGGAATCTCTAATCCCTTCTCCAGAGCTGCCCATTCCGCACCCCCTCCACCCCCACTGTCCATGCTCATCACTGCTCAGCTAATCCACTTGGGAAGCCTGTCTGCCCGGAGAGTTTAGTAACTGAGATGATCACATTTATCAGTTAGTTAAAGGCTTCATTTACCCCTGCCCTGAGGCGTGCGCAGAGAGACGTTTTCTTGGACAAACTTAATTATTGCATCAGAAGTAAAAACATGTTCTCATGTTAGTCTTGGGGAGAGAGCAAGAGTCACCAAGGCTTCCTGTAATTTTCATTACCAGTAATGACATTTTCCACCATCCTGAATTCACCAGGTTATTTTTATTCTTTTTACATTCCTTGTCTAAATGGTGTCAGGATGTATCAGGGGCAAGCTTGATATCAGTTTTTATAATTCAAGGAACTGTCATCAATTGTGAAAAGTCACCATATTCATGCCTTAGCCCTGTGGCTACAGAGCCATGGCTAAGTTCTCTGACTGCTAGGAATCTCATTAATTGGTTAAGATGTCCAGAGAAATGACTTCCCAGATTCTATGGTTGAGAAGCTCTCTGAATTAGGAGGCCTCCCCCTAACCAACAACCCATTGCCCAAAGCTGCAAAGGAAAGCTGCCATTTTCTATCAGCCTGGCTGGACACTGGAGCCACGTGGGGAGCTTTAAAGCCTGATGTTTACACGCAGATCAATTAAATCAGACCTTGGTAGCTCAGTTGGTAAAGAATCGGCCTGCAATGCAGGAGACCCTGGTTTGATTCCTGGGTCGGGAAGATCCACTGGAGAAGGGATAGACTACCCAGTCCAGTATTCGAGAATTCCATGGACTGTATAGTCCACGGGTCGCAAAGAGTCAGACATGACTGAGTGACTTTCACTCTCCAGGGTTGTTGCCAGAAATCTGTGTTGGTTAATAATGCTGAAGTGAAGCCAGAGAGGAGACTCATGGTTCCGTCTCTTCTGATTCATCAAATGCATCACCTAGAGGGACATTAAAGGAAAGAAATTTAAAGGTTTGTGGTTCCCCCACCAACACACACACAACTGTCTGAACATTAGAAGCACCTGGAAAGATTAAACAGTCTGACAAAGTCCAGCCACACCTGCACGGGTTCTGGATGATATGGTGTAGATTCAGGCTGCCTTCTGGGAGCCCCAGGTTCTCTGTCCAGGGCTGAGGGTTACCCCATTGATCCTTTAGGAGCTTCTCTGGCCTCAGGCTTCCAGAGAAACTAAGGAAGGTACCAATATTTGCATATGTGGGAGCACTTGTCAAAGGGCTTCCAGGTGCCTTGAGGCCCATCTAGAAATACAGCAGCAGTTCATGCAACCTGACTTATTTCCACTAGGTCATTTACAAAATAAAGAGCAAATGCCTAGAGAGATCCAGTGACTCACCAGGACCAGGACTCAGTGGCAGCAGCACATCAGGAATCCTGGATTCTGCTGTCCACCAGCAACTCTTCCAATACCAAGCCACCACCCATGTAGGTGCTGTGATGTCTCATTGCCTGGTATGGCAGCCTGAGGCAGGACACCCAAGAGATATCCATGTCTTAACCCTTGGAACCTATGAATGTTAGTTGTTGTTCAGTTACCAGGTTGTGTCCAGCTCTTTATGAATGTTAATTTATATGTAAAAACAAGGTCTTTCCAGATGTAACTATGTTAAGGATCTTGAGATGGAGAGTTTCTCTTGGATAAATTGAGTGGATAACCCTGATCGTAAATGCAACTGTTTATAAGAGGGCAGAGCAAGAAGAGTTTTTTCACACACAGAGGAGAGGCTGACGTGAAGACTGAGCAGAATGTTGGCCTTGAGAGATTGCAGCGTTGGGGCCACAAGCCAAGGAAGCCGGGAGCTCCCAGAAGCTGAGAGAGACAAGGAACACATATTCCCCTTGAGCTTCCAGGAGGAGCAAGGTCTGGGGACATCTCGATTTCAGATTTCTAGCTTCCAGAACTGTGAGAGAATAAATATCTATTGTTTTAAGCGACTGAGTTCATGGTAATTTGTTACAGCAGCCTTAGAAAACTAATGTACTGAGATAATGGAACTTTAGGATTATGAAATGGAATTTGGAATATGTGTCTATGTGACTAGTTCTAACACTTTTCCAGAGTACCAACTCAGGGAAGCAAAGTTAAATCCATGCAAGGGATTCAGAACTTCCCACAGTGTTCCTCCAATTTTAGTTCAGGCCCTCTAGTTGCTTGCTTGACCTTTTAGAGAGCATCACTCATAACCCAGAGCGCCAAGCACTGGCCCCCTCTGGGTCTACGTGTAAGGAAGATGTGTGAACCCAGAACACCCTTGCTGTCTGTAGTGATGCTCAAGAATGAGAACTGTTGCCCTTCTTTTTCTTAATCATTTCAGTTCATTCGCTCAGTCGTGTGTGACTCTTTGTGACCCCATGACTGCAGCATGCCAGGCTTCCCTCTCCATCACCAACTCCCGGAGCTTGCTCAAACTCACGTCCATCAAGTCAGTAATGTCATTTTTTTCTTACAGCTAGGTCCAAACTCAGTGACGCCCCTCCCACCCTGGCCAGGCATGACTAAGAGAGGGGGATTTCATGGGGTCCTCTGCTGCCTGCTTCGACTGCCCTAACTGTAGCTTCTAACTTACCGGGGCACCCCGTCCCTTGCCACCTCCAAAACCAGACACACACTTTGGATCCACCCATTAATTGGAGTTTCATTGTTCAGAGCTCAACTCAAACATCCTTTTCTGTGAAAGCTTCCCTGACCTCCCCGACTAGGTCACTGGGTAGGGCAGGATCCCAGCAGGAAACAGATGGTATATTTAAATTGAGTAATTTGATGAGAGTTCAGTGAGGGGACTGCCTACAAAATGTGGGCCAGGGTTAGGGGAAGCCTTGTGGGGTGGGGTGGTCCTCTGAGCCAGCAGGGCTAAATTATGGAGGGAAATTCTATCTCCCTTGGCCCGAGGTTCTCAGATGCAGTTGGTGGGAGGTGGGGGCGGGGGAAGACAGGAGCAGAGCCTTCTGCAGAGGATGCAGCCACCCAGGTGTGAAGCAGGCAAGGAGCCAGAGGAGCCAGAGCCCACCTCCCACCTCCCTCCTCCATCTTCCAGCTCCCATGGGGATCCTGTGGGTGAACCCAGCTGGAAGCCACAGGTCCTGCAGGGAAGCAGATGTGCACACCCCACATTTGGGCCTGTGCACCTGTGTGACTATGTGATGACTGTCTGTCCTTGGCTTTATCACACCCCGCCCTGCAGTGTGAGTTTCACAAGAAGGGAAATTTGCATGTCCTGCTCATTGTACAGAGCCTGAGGCATAGCTGGTGCTCATCACATGTCTGCTTATTGGCAAATAGGCATAGCAAACTGGTGGGAGTTGAACCATGCTAGGAGCCATCATTAAGGAACCAGTAAGGGACCGACAGTCCCTACAGCTCCTCACTGCCCTGAATGGGAGGCTGCCCTTCTGTCCTCTCTCATCTCTCACCTTAACTCAGGAGGTCCCAGATGAGGTGCAAAGGACCACTCCTGCCTTGCTTCCAACTCCTATTATCATGGCAGGCTCACCCCAACAACCCTGCCTGGTCAACTCTCATTGACACAGCCTGTCATTTCCTAAATCTGTGGCTTCTCTTCTGAGAGGTTTGGGTTCTCCCTTCACTGACTCCTCCTCTGTTCCGCTGCTCTGGCCTGAATGTTTGTGTCCCCCCAAAATCCATATGTTGAGGCCCAGCCTCCGATGGGATGGTGTTGGGAGGTGAGGACTTCTGGAGGTAATTAGATTTCCATGAGGTCATAGGATGGAGCCCCCATGATGGGCTTGAAGAGATCAAAGCTCACCCTCTCTCCAGCATGTGAAGATTCAGTAAGGCTGCTGTCTGTTAACCAGGAAGAGAGTTTTCACCACGACCCAACTGTGCTGGCATCCTGATCGTGAACGTTCACGCCTCCAGAATTATAAGAAATAATGTCTGTTGTTTAAGCAACAGTCCATGATATTTTGTTAAAGTAGTCCAAACTGACTGACAGCCCCTGATAGTCCCTCCTCCAGGGACCCTCAGCTTCCCTGTTGGCCCCTGGCATCAATCATCAAGTCCCCCTCCTGTCCCGAGTGCACCACCCTAGGATGGGTTGGTGTCCCTGCCTGCAAAGGACACTGAATGGTCTGAGAAACGGCTCCGGCTTCCCACAGAGCAAAAGTTAGCCCAGAAAGTGACAAGTCGGCAATTCAGAAGACAGGCTCCTCCATCCTCAGGGGCAGCTGCATGCCCTGGTCCTTGAAGCTGTCTCTTCATACGAAGGGGATAGAGACTCACCAAATGATGCAAGAGAAGCAACCTCAGCTCCATTCCGTGGGCCAGCTTTGAGCTGGGACAGGAGGGAGCAACCCTGAGGGGCTCATGCATAATCACCAAAAGAAAAGAGAAGAAACTGAAGTCGCTCAGTCGTGACCGACTGTTTGCAACCCCATGGACTGCAGCCTACCAGGCTCCGCCGTCCATGGGATTTTCCAGGCAAGAATACTGGAATGGGTTGCCATTTCCTTCTCCAGAAGATCTTCCTGACCCAGGGATTGAACCCAGGTCTTCTGTATTGTAGGCAGACGCTTTACCATCTGAGCCACCAGGGAAGTCCATATAACCACGAAAGGCCATGCTAACTGAGTGCTGGAATAGGGGGCTGTGGGAGGGAGGAGCAACCTGGGGAAGGTGGGGGACTTGAACTGGGACTCAGGGGAACCAAGCCACTTTCCCAGCTCAGAGAAGATTCTGGTGGAGGCCCTGAAGAGAAGCTGTGTCTGCTGAACTTCCAAACAGGCACCATATGAGGGTGGACTCAAAAAGATGGCGACCTGGGGGGCCCAGCTCCAGGTGGGCCCCTGTATTCTTCTGTCGTCTCCAGCCTGCTTGGGTCTGACTCACCATGAAAGATGGCGTCAAAGTCCAACACAGGTGTGCTTGACCGTGGCTGCCCACTGAAGTCACACAGGAAACTCAAGAAAAAGCTGCTGGTCCTGGGTCCCTTGCCCCAAAGATAAGCACTGACTTGGCTGGGGATTTGGCAGTTTTTTAAACCTCCTCAGTGATCTGAGTGTATAGCTGGGTTGAGAACCGCTAGCCTGAGGACTGTCTCAAAGGGGAAGGGAACTCTTCTTTGCATGTCCTAGCCTACGAGGTAGAAGATACCATCCCAAAGTCCATTCTTCCCACCTTGGAAAACAAGGTGCCATGTTATAGATTTTGGTTTTGTGTTTTTCAAGCAAATAGACTTCTGAAGAACCCAGAGCTTGTGGGCCCAAGGAGAAACAAAAGCTGAGTGTTGGCTTTCTTTTCTCCTCATAGAACATTAGCTTGTGTCATCAGGTGGAAATTCTGCCGGGTGGCTTAGCTGGGCTTGGGAGGGAAGCTTTGACTGCACCCCTGAGAGCTTTAGAAAAAAGTCACCATGAGATATTAAATGTCATCACTTTCAAATTGCCATGATTTTATGTATATAACTTGGAATAATTTAAAGTCACTTGAGAGATCATCTGAAGATGTGTGGACAGAATATTCTGCACAGATATGCACATTATAAACCACCGACTTCAGCAAGAAGGAAAGGAAGTTATGCTGTGTAACAAAACTCAGTGGAGAAGAGAGTTGGTGACAGGAAGATTATGTATAACGTTAAACCAAAGAAATAGAAAGTCCACACGTAAAATATCATCTCAGCTGGGTAAACTACAAATAGGACACAGTTTTCAAATATTTTCAGGTACTAGAGGCTTTGAAGTGTTAGCTCATCGTGTTACAAAATGAACTATTATTTTTTTCCATGTATTTTAGTATTTCCTAGATTATACAAGAGACATGTATTATTTCCATAATCAGAAAAGAAATTATAACCAGAAAGTCAATGGACTGGCAAGTTGCTTTTCTCCCTGGAGGTTGCGTTTCTACATTTAGTAAAAAGGTAAGATGCTTGGTTACATTTGATTTTCAAGTAAATGACAAATTTTTATTGTAAATATATGCCAAATATTGCATGGGCCATATTTAAACTGAAAAAAAAAAGTATTTATTACTTATCTGAAATAGAATTTAACTAGGCATCCTTTTATCTGGCAGCTCTACCTGGAAGAGAAGGTGAGCAGGACCAGGCTAGGTGAGGAAATTGCCAGCAAGGGTCCCTGAGAGCTCCCAGGGTCCCCAGGCTGTGCCCACTTCTCAGGCAGAGGTGTTGGAGGCCACTGTCCATGCAACAGCCACACTCTCTCCCTCATCCTTTGGTCATTAGTCTTCTTATTTCCTAAAGTACAGCTGCCTCCTTGTATACATCTATTTCATGAAAACCGTGACAATAATGATTATTTGTGATGTATGTCTAAATTCTCAATAGGCATCATAGCCTTGATCACAGGTATGCATTTGTGTCTCTGATGGGTCACCCAGCAAGTGTCAGCTTCTTAGCCCACCACCTCTAAGGTCGTGGCTATTCTTAGTCCCATTTTGTGGGTGAGGAAACTGATGTTCGGAGAGAAGGGCAGAAGCTTACTCCAAGCCACTCAGCTGGAGGCCCACGAAGCTCAGTGCTCGAGTCTGCACAGGGAAGCATTTCTTTGCATCACCCTACATCAGTTCATCAATTTACAGCTCATCCTCTGAAGCAAACTTTCAAGGCAACCACTGGAATGTGAACGCTAAGGTCCCCCTGTTTCCTCCACATCGTAGCACAGTTGGATCCCACTGGTCTCTTCTTATCTCTCTCCATCGTCCCTCTCCTTTACACTTCCCCTCCCCTTCCCTCCCCTCTCTTCCTTCTCTCCCTCTTCTTCCATCCCTTTCCCTTTCTCTTCCCCCCACCTCCATCTTTCCCCCTTTCCACAACCAGCTGCAGTGAAGGCATTTGGAATCTCCTAGGTTCACTAAATTCCTCCCACGCGCTCTGAGACCTCAGGCAAGTCACCAGAGCTCCCTGTAGTTCAGTGTTCTCAGCTGTAGAACAAAACGAAAAACCTCAGATTCATGAGCTTAGTGCTTAGTGGGGAAAACAAACAAACAAACGTCCCCACTGGATTTCTGGTATTCCTAGGAAGTCTTCAGGTGGGTTACAGTGAGTGGTTCTTCAAAAGCATCTTCCCCTCTACTACCCATGGCTTTCACTGCTGATTAACAATCCAAATTATATCAAACAAAGCTATGCATTGTGTCTTTGAATTTCTGGCTTGATTTTTCCTACCCACCTTTGCCAGAAATAACCAAGGTCAAGATTCTTAGGTAAAACTCCTACTTACATCCAATTGTCCTTATTTCTTGGTGAGATCCTTAAACTGAGAAGTCTTGTTATGAAGAAATTGCCTCTCATTTTTCTTATCCTCTCAGTCCCTTCAAGGTCTTTCACCAAACCAGGTCCTGAAACTTTCTTGGAAATCCAGAAAATTAAGTGAAACAAGAGCACCGTAGAAATCTAAGAATATATTAAATGGTCTGGCACAAATTAATGAAAACCTCTTTGCTTGTAAAAGAAAAATAAAGATTCAGTTCATTCAAACAAGGAGAGCTCTGTGGAAGAAGCATACATTTTCCATTTGCCTTCAACACCTCCAAATGTCCTGAGCAGAGGGTGAGAAGCCCGCACACACATGCCGTCTACATGTGTGGGGTGAGAGAGAGGGATGCCCAGGGTGGGACTGAATCCTCCCAACAGTGGTGAGAGATAGAGAAGGAGGAAACCAGCACTGAGAGGTCCAAAGACTGGCCCAGAGTCACTCGGCCAGTGAGTCGTGATGCTAGACCTGACCCTGGGCACTGAGGTTTACTCTGCATGACGCTGCCTCTGAAGTCGTATGAAGGATGGCTACTTCAAGGTAAGAACTGACCACATTAACCTGCCTTTGGCCAGGAACCCACCTTTTGTGCTTCCCTTCATTGCTCTGGATAAGTCCCTGAAGATTTCCCATCATCTTCATCCTTGGGCCCCTACTCTACTCTTATTTGCCTCTCTCAAAACCTTTATATATCTTTTCCAGTTTCACCGTAAGGGAGAACGCAAAGATCATAGATCCCAACCAAAATCAACTGTGTTTAAATGCCTCACAAGACCTTAGTGACTTGGAGCAAGTTGTTTAACCTCCAGGACTTAGCCTTCTCATCTGTAAAGTGGGTACATTAACTGTCACTCCTGGTAGCTGCTGGAAAGATGAACTGCACACCAAGGATGCTGAATAACCTCTTCCTGTTCTATCTCAGGTTCCAATTTCCCTCTCTCCCAGCCTCAAAATGCTCCAGATCAATATCCCTGATTGATTGGGAACAGGAGCTTGAGAAGAAAGCTAGCACGCAGAAGCCAATGGTATCCCTCTCTCAGAACAAAATAATATACCTCTAGGCCTGAGAATCAGCCTTGAGTGAAAATATATGTATGATGTAATAACAGGCAGGGATCTTTGATCTCTCCCTAAGACCAGTAAGAGGCCCAAGTCAGGACGTGGAGAGAGGCTCTTAACATAATCAGGGGTCAGCTCCATCGACCAGGCAAATCCTTCCTGGTGATCAAGTACGCATCAGGACGCTCTTGGAAAAGTGATAGCCTGGTGATACACAGGGATGGTGATGCGGCCAGTTCAGGTGATAGATACCCAAAGCTCTGTGCAGAATGGTGGAGGAGCTTCAGACTGCCTCCTGGCCCCAGGCAGAAGGAAATACCCAAGCCAGGCGTTCTGTGGCCATGCTTCTGCCGCTGGCCTGGCTCCTCATTCAGTCCGCAGCCCTCTGCCAAGGACTGAAGTCACAGCCACCTTCTCTTCCAAGACCCTCTCTGTGGCTGTGCCAGGAGTTGGGCATTAGCTCCCTTTCACTTATTTGGAGAGGATGAATTATGCCAGGGTCATGCTAACCATCATTTAGAGATTATTTTTGGACACAGAAAACTCTTTAGCAGCAGGCATTGGAGGTTACACAGTGACTCCAGGAGTGAGACACTTGAATACTCCAAGCAGACCTGCCAAGAGGAGGTCCTCACAGAATGGTGCCCTGGGGACTGAGTGTACAAACTCACCTTTGGACTCTGCTGCAGCGAGCGTGCCGAAGCGCCAGCCAGCATGGGGCCTGCTCTGCTAGGGCAGGACGCACCCTCATTTATGCTGGGATGGTGTTCAGGGTGGATTGACAGAGGGAAATGAAGCAAGATCCAGAAACATCTACAGCCTCTGAGGAGCACCTGGCCCTGAACCTCTCAAAAGTCTAGTTCTTTTTTTAATGCCTTGCTGCCAAGCGCCGACTGGCCGCTGGGCCCCTGTGGCTGGTTCCTGCACACTTGGTGTGTTTCCATTTTCATGATGAGAGGCAAATTACAGGTCTGCTGCATGCCCAGGTTCGACCCAGTGGGCATTGCATAGGCACACTCATAGAGAGTGCTGATGGGGAATGAAGACCCCTAGGGAAGCTTACTTGCAAACTGAAAAGCAGACCTTTATTCTTTTCAGCCTCCAAGGAGTTTTCAAATTTGAGTGGCTCTTTGAGACAGTCTAAGCTAGTGACTATCTAGCTTTGTTGACTGAATCCACTGTAAAGATTACATTATATAGCTGTTAGTTTGATAGGGCTGCCATAACAAAATGCCACACTGGGAGCTTTATTGACAGAAATTTGTTTTGTTCCTTCTGTATTTTTTGCTGTTGTTTTCAAATTTCATATTTTAGATGCTTAAATCATTAATTTTAAGCCTTTTTTTTCCTACCATAATCATTTCAGGCTATAAATTTTCCTATAAATACCACAAGGGTAACACATGGTATTTTAAATTTTATTTATAAATATTTTCTATATGAAACCATTTTTTAAAAAAACTTTGTTGAGGATAGCTTTATTTTCACTATGTGGTCAGATTTTATAAATATTTTCTTTGTGAGTAAAGTGTATATTCCCCCATTTGTTAGGTATGATAACTGTCAATCAATTACTAAAACATGTGTTAAAATATTCCTTTAATAAGGTAGATTAGTCAATTTCTCATTGTTTTTGGCAATTTTTGCTCTGTAATTTTGAGGTTGCTTTAGTAGTAAGTTCAGCATTTTCTTCTCAAGTTATTCTTTCCTTAACACACGTTATTCTACTTTTAATTTAAATTATTCCGTGTCTTTAGGTTTTAAAGTTATTTCTTGTAAACTTTACACAGTTAGATTTGGATTTTCTTTTGTTTCAAACTGATGATCCTCATATTTTAAGCCAGACTTTTGTCCACGTACATCTAGTATAATTAGGGTTAATGCCTGCAATCCTACTACACAATTTCTACTTATCTCATTCTTTTTTCTTTTTTATCTTCTCCTTTTGTGACTTAATTTGGATGGAGTGCCATAAAATCTGATTCCATTGTTTTCCCTCTGCTTGTTTTAAGGGTGTACAGTATGTGTGTGTTCTATTAATGGTCATCTTAGCTATTTCAATATGCATATCTGAGAATGTCTAAAGTTTATTAATATCTGTATTGTCCTCTCAAATGATAACTTTAATATGGTTTTTCTAGGTTGACTACTTTCTAGAAGCAGATTTACTGTAAAGCTAATGAAACATGAGTCTTAGGACTCTCCATTTGTGTGAGCTCTTTCCAAGATGCTGAGCCTCATTTTGTTTTTAAAATTTAGTATTCTTTTTAAGCTTAGTATTTATTCTAATAAAGCATAACAAATTTAATATTATTCTGTGCTAGCTCAGCAGTGGCAACCCACTCCAGTGTTCTTGCCTGGAGAATCCCAGGGACGGGGGAGCCTGGTGGGCTGCCGTCTCTGGGGTCGCACAGAGTCGGACACGACTGAAGCGACTCAGCAGCAGCAGCAGCAGCTCAGCATTACATTTGAAAAGATGTTTCTTATATTGTATCTATTTTTTTTACTTGTCTCGGTGAAGAGACTCATTCAGGGGATCTAAATGGCAGCACTGCTATACAAGGGACTAAGAAAACTTGCCAAAAGGCCCCTGAGTCCCCATATATTTCCAGGCAGGAATCAGGCTGAGAAAGCTACTCAGCTGCAAACATAGACATTTCTTAGAGAAAAGGAAGAACCTCAAAGAGATTGGGTCCAGGAGCTTGTGAGAACAGTGAACTAGGAACCACTTCTAGGAAAAAGAACCAGCCTCTAATCAGGGATGTCTCTTACCCCACAGCACGGGGATAAGTAGGAGCCCAGCTGGATTGCTGCGGTTGTGATGTGGCTCCATTTCAGCTTCATCCCCTTTTGGTGGAAGGGTCTCCTACAGCTTCACCATTGTACCCTAAGGCGGGGATGGGGGAAACTAGCCTTTCGGTTTGCAAATCCCTGGGAATGAGTTTGATGATAAGAACCTTAACTTAGAAGAGCCTGATCCTATAATGAAATGAGTCTTCTGGAGATAGGGGTGAGGCCATCTCACCACATGCTTCTGCCCTCAGTCAGGAATGCCCCTGACTGCAGCCTGATTCTGCTCCCCGGAACGTCACCAGGGCTGTTCTCAGGGGCTCCTGCACTGCTCCTAGTGTGTTTCACATTAAAGGCCAATAGGGACATCTCATCCTGGGATCGCCTTTTCTTAACATTAAATGAAATAAAATGTTAAATATAAATATTTATCCATGGTGCTGTATCATTTTTAATAACTGAACAAAATATTTTAAGTGGTGACCAAAGTCAATTAATTTGTCTAATTTTAAATAGCATGCCCCTTTTCACATACACAATTACAGGAGGTATTTATGAAAATTGATATGGGGTAAAAGAAAAGTCAGTGTGGGTTAGTAGGATAGAAATAATATGAATGTGCCCTTCAAGTCCCATACATTTGTGAAAGTGCTCTTAAAGGTGTTTCTGAGTTTCTAAGCAGCCAAAGGCGGAGGAAAATATGATCATGCAACATGATTTACAGTGCCCTTGATATAAACAAACCATGACAGCGACCCAGGAGGTAACTCAGTTTTATGCTGCTGAGACTTGAGACTCGTGTCCCTTTGGCCTGAAACCATGCAGTCACTATGCAGGACAGGGGACTGTGTGTGTCCTTTACCAGGATCCTCACAGGGCCAGTGACTGGGAGTTTTCCTGGTTGTCTTTGGGTTTGCTTTACATATACTCTAACTATGAAGTACAGTTGTATGAAAAGAGCTCCAGGAGAGGGGGTTCAAAGAGTTTGTTCCACGCTGCTCTGACTTAATGCTTCACCCAGTCCTTGAGGAATAATATTTGTCTAAATTTAATGTTTAATTATGGAGTGATAATGTCTTCAAAGTTTTACTCTCTGAAACCAGGAGTGAAGGTGGTCTTCATTGCCTTTAAGATCTAGGGTAATACGCATACACGTACGACCAGACTGAAACCCAAATTCCATCCTCTAGAGAGCTGGACAGCTGTTTGACCACAACACCTGTCTAAAGAGGAAGTCACCTACCTGCCCCTCCCACCCCCCCCTCCCCCAACCGCTAAGTTTCATCACATGCAGATCAGGTTGCTATCTTCACCCCTGTGTGCAGGGAGCTTTCTGAAGGTCAGACCCACCCCTGGTCTGTTGACCACTGGTTTCCCTGCCACAGCAAAGTGTCACAAACCGAGTGGCTTAAACTATAAAAATGTCTCACAGTTCCAGAAGCTAGAAGTCTGAAATCAAGGTGTGGACACGGTTGGTTCCAGGCCTCTCTCACTGGCACACAGATGGCTGTCTCTACGTTCACAGGGCATTTTCCCTGTGTGTTTGTCTGTCTCCAGATTTCCCCCTTTTGTAAGGACACCAGTCACATTGGATTAGGGCCCATTCTAATGACCTTACTCTCACTTGCTGACCTCTGTAAAGTTCCTATTTAAATAAGGTCATATTCTGAGGTACTTGGAGTTAGGACTCTAACATATAAATTTTGGGGTGACATAATTCAACCCACAACACCACTGCATCCCCTAACAATGTCAGGCACAAAAGCAAACTGGAAGAATATTTGGAGAATTAATGAGAGGAGACATGAATTGGGATTTACTTTATCAGTAGAGGAAGTGTGTTCAAGGCCCAAGATTTTATGTTAGAGCAACAATTCTAGGCTGGAAAATCTAAAATAGGTGTTACTAAATTCTTGTGTTAGTCATAAAAGCCTTAGTAAAGCTTAGCAAAGGATGTCTCACTTTAAGTTATGTGACTTCCTGAGCAACACTCCAAGATAAACCAGTTATAAAAAGTACCTCTAAGTAAATGCATGAGTTGAACCTACACAGGGTCATTATCCAGTCATAGTTAAACGACAGGAAACCTTCCAAAGTGATCACTTGGGTTTCAAATGGCTAGTCCTGATTTGGCACTGATGAGATGCCTGATTAGCTACCTGGCCTCCCGGCTTTAAAACAAGCACACCAGCTCTGAGCCAACACTAAGTCCCCTCCCCTCTTTACCACTGAGTCAGGGAGGCTGGTGGTGGGGAGGCAGTCTTTATTTTCCGTCTCCCCCTCCAAAAACGGCTGTTTATTCTTTTCTCATTAAAATGGTAATGAGTTGGAAAGATGTCTAACAATTCTGAAAGTTAAAAAGAAAAACTTCCTCAAAATTTCTAGTCGTCTGTGGTAGCAGCTATTGCAATTAGATACATATAACCCCAAATATACAACCCCAAATACTTTCAATGTACATTTTTACATTTAATATATGATCCATATTCACCCAAATGGGATCCTACAAGACAGACTGTTTCATCACTTGAATTTTGAACTTAATAAAGCCTGGCCATGAACCCACACACAGCTACAGCAGCCTGCAGAGCACCAGTGTAGAACACAGCTCTCCCTACTGCCCTAGCTCTCTGCTGAAGACATGCACCACTTCTGATTTTTTGCTACTACAAATATTATTTAATAAAATTCCCCATATGTACACATTTTTATGATCACTGGATTATTTCCAAAGGCTAAACACCCTTAAGTAGAATTGTCTTGTCAAAATAAATGCATTTTATCCAAAGTAAAAAATACATCTTTCAAAAATATTGGCTCTATCTTCACTCTCACCAGTAGAACATGAAAGTGTGCTTACCCAACATCTTAGATGACATTGGACAATATTCTTTTAAATTTTTGCCAGTGTGATGGGCAAGACTCATAACTCACAAATAACAAAATCCACTTAAGAGTAACATCAAAACCTACTACAGCTTTTTTTTTTCCTTTTTTTCCCTCCTGCACCAGGTACTGGTTCAGAGGTTTGAGGCTGTCAGGTCCACGTTGTCTGAAATTCTTGTGGCCTTTCCTAACTGAAAACAGACAATCTTGTTTTCTGAGTGGGAGGAGGAACATGAGACAAGAAAGAAAGTGCAGCACTTAGAGCAGGAAGGCAAAACTTGCCGGAAACTCCTGCAAAGGTCTGCTTTTGCCTTACTTGCCATTTGAAACAATTCTTTTTCCCTTCACCTCCTGCATCCCTATAGCTGAAGGTGATCATATGGCCCTGTGACTGTAGAGAGGATGTTGTTAGCTTCCTGTCTGTCGCCCATTCTTAGCTTCTTAATAATAATCCTTGAATTTTTGCTTAGTCTAGTTTTTTTTTTTTTTTTCTGATGGACTTTTAGGGCCTTTAGGGGAGGCCCATGAATTACCTTATTTTAAACCCCTGTAGACTTGAGCACACAGAGGCTTCACAGTTCTTGGAATTTGGTTGGCTGCCAGTCAAGAACTTAGGAAAACATAAATACTACTTCTTGAATACTTACCATATGCCAAGCACTTTTGCAAATGCTTTACATATATTAACACGTTTTATCCCATAACTGCCTTATGAGGTAGATACTATTATGATACCCATTTAACTGACGAGGAAATTGAAGTGCAGAGTGGTTAAGTAATTTGCCCAAAGCCACACATTCAGAAAATTAGAAGCGGGAGTTGGGCTTTTAAGGTAGGCTGGTTACTTTCTGGCCTTGTACTCTACTGAACCATATCAGTAAGTCATAAGTGGCTTTCACTATCATATCTTAATTATGTGATGAGAAGTGTTAAAAAGAAAACAAAATATACAACTATTTTAAGCCCATACATTAAAGGGAAGGGTGACAGCTGTTTGAAGCAGGGCGATGCCTCATTTCTCATCAGTGTTGATCAGGTTAAAAGCATAACCATCTTCTTCCTCATTCATTCTGTGTTTGTGGAAACTTCACGGTGATCAAAGCTGTCTTGGGGCCAAGGGAGAGCTCTGCTGTAAACTCAACTTCTGTGAAGAGCCCTGCTTTCCTCTCCAGGCCGGGGCTGTCGACACGGGACCTGGGGAGTGTTGTTTGATTCTCCTTTGAAGAAGTACTTCCCTTGTGCAATCACCATAGCCTGGCTTGGTGAAAAGACAGAAATCCAGAGGACCATGCTTCAAGATCACTGGAACCTGAAGGACCTTGGTTTCTACACCTATAATATCAGGCTAGTTTGGATTCTTCAGCAGGAATTTGTTTATAAAACCAGTGGATTCTGTGTAGCCCCAGATGTGCTATGTTTATAGACACAATGAGGTTGGCTTTTTCTCTCAAAGGAGAAGTCTTTGGTTTTTGTAATGGGCCAAGATGGCAACTCCAGAAGCCAAGTTTAACTTCATTTCACTATTGAGAGTCACTTTGGTCCTCAAAAATCTCATATCAGATATTCTTCATTCAACAGTTAAAGAGATGTATTTGTGGCCTCATAGGGAACATGAGAAATGTATACAATGCTTCAGTGCTCTTTGAAAATTTATAGTCCCAGGAGATCCGAGTGTGACTTTCCCTAGCTGCCTCACCAGATATCCTTCCAGCTTCTCTAGTTTCTTTCCTATTAGAAACTCACATGCTTTCTGTTCCTGAAGTGTACCAATCAGGGTAGGCTAAATTTTGCCACAGTAACAAGTCACCTAAAAAAAGAGAAAAACTCAGTTAATTTCTGGCTCTCATGAAGCCTGCTGCAAATCTGGGTGACTCTGCAGGGCAGCTCTCCTCCATATTGAGCAATTGACATGGTTTCCTTCTCTTGCCCCTTTATCTCAACACCTTCACTGTTGCAGATGAAGAGTCAGAAGGTCAAACATCTGTAGTTAATTGCTTTGGCTCAAAGTTTGGCCATCATTTTCCTTTCCTTTTTCTTTTTTTTTTTTTTTTTTTGGTAAGAACTAGTTACATGGAATACCTAACTGCAAGGATTAGAATTTATAATTCTCTGTGTAAGCAAAGTTAGGGGAGAACGAGATACTGCCATATAGACCAAGGTTTTCTTGATTAAATAAAGAGTTCCATCTGGCTAACCTGGGTGCTTTTCTCTTGGGATTAGTCAGATTCAGGATCATAGCATCTTGGTGAGAAATAAATTTGAAAGCTACTAGCTCAATTTAAGTCAGGATGTTTGACATGAATCCTAACAAATGACCATCAAGCCTCTCTTTTGCTCTTCCAATGTTGGAATCTTACGACCTCAAGAGCCTAAAATTCCATGCTGAGACAGCCTGATTGGAAAATTCTTTCAGTTCCCAGAACTACTTTCTGCCTTTAAATGGAGTTTGCTCTTCCACATAGCCTCTTCTATGACCCTTCAAAATGCCTGAGGTCATCAACATGTCTCCTTTCAGTCCAGGATACACAGCCTTAGGTACCATCAATGACCCTGACATGACTTCCACCACTCACTGTCCTAATCACCACTCTCTGTATCATCTTATTTCAGTGTGGAGCTCAAAAGTCTTATCATTGCCAAACAAGGTTATCACTGCTCTTCTCTGGACTCTGCACAATTCTAGCAATGCCACTAAGACAACATTAGTTTTTAGAGCAAGTACATCATGCTCTGAGCTTATACTCCATCTGGACCTATTGGGAACTGCAGCCTAAGACTCACCCCTCTTCCCTTCCAGGGTTCTGTCCAGTGGTTTGTAGACAAAAATAGATGAAAATTAAAATGAAAAGGCTTTATTAGTGGTTGGGCATGCATCCCAAGATTGACAAAAGGCAGGCGTCTTTGATCTGAACTGGAACAGAAAATTCATTTTGGTTCTCCAGTGCTGAAGGATGACTTCAGCTCTCTCCATCTGTATTGAAGACAACTAGGAAAGAGTGTGAGGTTGACTTAACTCACTCATTCATTTTAACATAAAGAAGCTGAAACATACGGCATACACACACATTCTGCAAGACGGTCAAGTGTGCTTACTGCGAGGCGACCATTTACACTTAGGGGAGGAGAGAGAGTTCTAGTTCTTCTACTAGCCGTGAAACACGTTCTGAAAGTAATGAGTACAGGAGAGTAAATGGCCCTGTCCACTGGTTAAAGGTTCTCAGTGAACGTGCTTTACTTCATCTTCAGACCATTTTCTAATTTAACAGGATCATTTCAAATTATGATTTGATGATACACCAGACTAAGTGTGTTGTGTTAATTACTTAGCAGGAAAGGAACCATTACAGAGAAATGAGACATGCATCCGATTGTTAGGATTTTGAGATTACTTATAATCACAGCATAGCCTAGGATACCCCACTAGTAGTCTTTTTAAGACAATGATTAATATGTAAAAGTGGTCATGTAATTATGAATTCCCTGGATTTAAAAGAAATTTTTACCTTTGCTTATATTATTTCCAAGGTTTTATTTTTATATTAATACTCTATCAAATTTTATCAAATTCTATTGAATACTAATAATCTCAGGAGACCCTAACCTACACGTATGCACAGCATTTCAGGAGAGAAGAGGTCACAGATTCTGACCAAGGACAAGTTTGTATAGTCTACAGTGATCTAAACCAAATCACTGGCTGAGTTCCTTTTGATAATGAAGTTCTATTTGTTATATCCAGACTTAAGCCCCTGCCTTTTAAAATCTAAATCCAAAGATTTAATTTTCTGAAACTTGGTGTCATTCCCAGAAATGATGTATTTCTGAAAGTTTCTTATGGTTGGCAATACTTACACTATTGTCCCGTCATTATGATGAATTGACCTGGTCTATAAATATTAATTGGAAGCTTATGCATGCCTTATCAATATTGGATTATAATTAGTAGGGCCATCTCAAGGTTCCATACACTCAGAGATGAGAGATGGGGTGCATGCAACATTTGGCTAATTAATCATCTTGGAGCACTCTGTGGGATTCTCTGCTTAATTGCTTGCTGTGTAGGACCACAAAAGCAATCAATTGCTTCATTTTCCCTCCATCTGCTTGTTACATAATGCAGAATCCATGTTTGGGGAATTATTTTAGTTTATTTATAGTTCCCTGTGTTTATTCTTTCTTATCTACAGAGGCAATGAGAAATATAACTCTGTACTTTGAAAACATCACAGGAAAAAACACTTTCTGCTTATTAAAAAGAAATAAAAATTAAACAAATTCTAATGCATGGATTCTTTTATGCATACATTTATGTTAACTTTCCTCTTTTGAGTATTGTTATGAACTCATGGTCTTCCACAAAATCAATTTGTTTCAAGTAAGCTTCATTATTATTTTTGTTTTTATGCTCAGCTTGGTGGCTGTGATTTCTTCAAAGTGGTTCCTTTGTCCTTTCAACTACAATTTTACCATCGTTTTTTTTTTTTTAAAAAACAACCTTATTTATCATCATTACCAATATCTTCCATATTCATTGATACTTTTCCTACCCTAAGATTTGAGAACAAGAGTCCTGATGCCACTTGGTGGAAATTAGTATTGAAAACCCAAATCTGGACCTAATGGTAAACAGGAGCTGTGGCAGGCCTTGATACCTAGCCTGTATCTTTTCACATCTTCCTCTTTAGGACTCTGATTGCATTCAGGAGACAGTAGGCTCAGCCAGACATATTCACTCCTATAGATTTGCAACTGAGGATGGCCCAGTCTGGCCCCGTCTGGGCCACCATCATCTCCTGCATTGATTATTGAAGTAGAATTCTGTTTCTTCCTGTTTCTCCTACTCAATTTTTCTCCTGCAGAGTAATTCTCTCACAATGCAAGCCAGGTCATACAGCTCTTCTTTCAAAAATCTCAGTGGCCTCTATCCTACAAAGTCAGAGCAGCATCCACTTAGTGGCCTTCAAAGCCCTGTGTCATCAGAGCCTCACTACCTGTTTGACCTTCCAGCCCATTGTTTCCCTTCTTGCTCACTCACTTCCAGAACAACTGGTTTCTTTGCTTCTGGTCCTTTGCAGCCCAGCATGTTGCTGCCACAAGACTTCTGCACTTCCCATTCCTCCGAAGGGACTTGCTGAGATGCTCTTCTCCCCATGATTCCCAGCTGAATGTCCTCTCTAAAGAGATTTTCCCATGCTCCCTCCTTTCCCCACAGCTTGCTCTGTGCATCTTTATAAAACATGTCACTTTTTGTTTACTGCTGTATCTCCCAGATAGATGCTGAGCCTCAAGATGATAAATACACATCTGATTTGTTCCCTGCCCTGTCCCCAACCCTAATGACAATTAACACCCAATGTGTGGTAGGTCTTCCAAAAATATTTGTTGAATGAATGACCAATTAAATGAATGAATAAAGCAATGACATTCCATGGTTTTGTGCTGGAAGTGTGTTTTGAATATTCAACAACTCTCAGAGTAATCTCACCATGTTCTGGGTTTTGTCGCTCTTCAGCCAAGACTCTGCCATGGCTTCCATGTCTACAAAGCAAGAGCTGTATCCACACAGAGTCCTCCAAGGTCCTGCAAGATCTGAACAGTGAAAGCATTCTCAAGCATTGAAAAAAACCTAATTGTCATCCCTAATTTCCTTCACTTCATTGTTCTTCAGCAAAGCAGCAGTGTGTGGGGAAACCTTTCCATGTCCTGAGGGCTCACATGGTTCTCCTATACTACAGTGAGCAAGGTACTGGCTAACTGCCTCCAGATTTCACATCTCATGCTCACAGCACCCTGGATCTTGTCTTGGTTAAGACTGTGCCTGTCTGCTGGTCCTGTAATCTCTGATGCCTCAGCAGAGAAACACGCATGTGGAGAATGACCCACAGGCAATGTCCGGATGTCTGCTTTACTGCCTTGGTCTCCTTCTATAAGGGAGCACAGCATCACCAGTGGGTATAAGTGAGAAGGAGTCCAGCTTGGTTTCTTTCTTTCCTGTTATCCAGTGACTGCTTGGACGGGGCTGCTTAGTATTATGGAGAGCTGCCCAATAAAGACCCCTAATGGAATAGGAGATTTTAAGTGGCAGTGAATTCCCCATCTTAGTGAATATCCAAGTGCAATCTGAAGGATGGATTATGGAGGCTGCTGGAATAAGGTGCACCAAGAGCAAGGTATGCCATGTGCTTCAACAGCTTTTCTTCCTAGAGTCCTTCTCAAGCCTTCCTTCTTTTGTGCTCCATTGGCTAAGCTAAATGGTAGTGTTGTCTCTCAAGAAATCCCAGAAAAACCAAAGACGCACTCGATCACCACAGGCACTCTCCTAAATGAAAGATAACTTCATCTCTTCCACAAACCCACTTGTTGACAGTGATGGAGCGATGTGGAGGGAAGCTAGAGAAAGGTACCTCCTGATCACATTACATTAGCATCACAAGATGCATTAGAGGTTAGGCTGCTCTCCAATAAAATGAGTTTGCTCTTTCCATCGTTTCTGAAGAAAGTCTCCCTCTCCATCACTTATTCTAGAGGATTGGTATTTAAAAGTTATTTTTGGTATTTGTTGACATACATGCCTTCCAGATGTTACCCAAAGGTCCCATCTTCCTTCCAAATGACATGGAAGACTCAAATAAACTCATACAACTTTGAAAACAGATTAAATTGGTGGTAAGTCAACCCTGTGTCTTGAACAGAGTTTTATTTGCTAAAGGCAGCAAAGCAGTTTTAGCCTGTCCTCAACTCCCTACTGGCCAAAAATATTATTTACATTTAGAGAAAAATAATCAAATGCTTTTTTTATTGGTGCTTACACTATTTTTCCTTCTGTTTAGACTGAGGTCAGTTCATCCCTGTTTTCAGCTAACCTCGACATCCCCAATCTCCTGGTCTCATTTTAATTAAAGAAATAGGTCCAGTGGCATTTTTAATTTTTAAAAATCATTCAATAAGCAAAGACGCATTTCAACACCCAGCATTCTATTTATCCTGAGATGTTCTCTGTTCCTTCCTTCATATTACGTGCCTTTAAAGAAATTACCACCACCACCACCACTCCCTTTTAAGCCTGACGTTAATTCCACTTGGATGGGATGGAGATCTTGAGTTGAAAAACAGTGTCTCTTTTAGCTTGTCCAAATTCCTACAGAAATGAACAAAGTGGAACCTGGGAGTTCTTGGCTGGAAGGAGTTTGTTGATGGAAATTAGGACCTAATGTTCATCTTTCAGTTTTCAGACTCAGATCAAAAACCAGTCTGATTCTAGAAACTACCCTGTAGGAAAGATGGAGGGAACACTTTCTTTGTTACAGTGTCTGATGTGTCATACTTTGAATACGCACAAGGATATGTGCTTGCAAAGACGTTTTCTTTTAGCATATTTCCAGAGCCATGCCTGAGTTCAACGGCATAATGCTATTGGTGCTTGCTTACCTCACTGTACTGAAAACCTGATTTTGGAGATAGGGATAAAGGGGTTGGGGGAGGTGGATTCTCTAGAGAGAAAGAGAAGAAAAATTCAGTTGAGTATATATATTTCAATTTCTCTGCTATTCCTTTTGTGGCCGACTGTATTTGCAAAGAAGTGTACAATAATACCATCCACCCTACATGGTCTTCTACAGGGTGACTTTGACACCTTCATACGGTCAGGGTTCCTATCTCCTCCTCCTGAATGTAGTGGGCCTGTGAAAAACATAGAACAGAGAAAAACGACAATATAACCTCTTCCACTGGAAACTGGTGCTGGAGTCTGAACATCCTGAGGCCTCCATCTTGTTATGAAGCCCAGTGACACGCAGAGACCACGTGTAGGAGCTGAGTCCAAAGGTCATCTGGCGATCCCAGCCTCCAAACCATCAAGTCACCCCTACCTGAACCTGGCTTCCCAGAGGAGATCGCAGACCTCGTGGAAACGAGGCAAACCGTTCTACTGCACTGCGACTGAATTCCAGGCCCACAGTGTCCATGAGCACGATAAAGCAGTTTTATGCTATCACAGTTCTGATTGTTTGTTACCAAGTAAGGATCCAGCGGGAACGCCCTGCTTAAGTCACATAAGCAGCTTATCTGGAGCACCACCTTGTGCCAGGATCTATGCTGGACATTATGGCTATGGAGACTAGGACAGCATTCCTGCCCATTTGGTGGGCGAGACACGTGGACAGATGTGTTAGCCTACCATGGGGAAGGATGGCCCTAGAGGCAGAACCCAGCTCCGTAAGAGCACAGGGCTCGGGGTGAGGAGGACCGGGGAATGGGCTGGAGTCCATCTGATGCGGAGGGTCCCAGAAGGTATCTGAAGGAGATGACATTAAGTTGACTTTGTTAGGTAGTTAGAATAGGAAAAAGGAGTCCAGAATGGTGGTGGTTAAAAGACAAGGAAGGGAAAAGCGCACAAAAATAGAACAAAGGAAGGTCTGAGGACCGGAGTGAGGACCTCAGGTAGAACAAACAGCACCCCTGGCTAGCCCAATTTACATAAGGCAGGCCCAGGGGGAAGGAGAGAAAACATATAAAAAGAGCCGGGGCTCGCTCACTTCTCTTCGCGTCTTTTGGGTCAGCATGCCCTCACACCTCTTGGATGTATTTTCCTTTATTTTCTAAATAAAACTGAGCTGTAACACGGAGCTGTAACACTGTTCTGTCCAAGAGCTGTGACATGCCGAGGGCTTTAATGTCTGTCACTTCAAATTTTTGTTGTGAGGAGACAGAACCGAGGAAATTATACACTCCCTTGACAACTTTGGTAGGATTGGGTCAGCAGAAGAAAGTGAAACAGGTCTAGGAGAAAGACACAGCCTACTTATAGGCACTAAATCATGGAAGACTTAGGACGGAGAGGGACTTGACATTCTCAGCTCAAGCTCAGTGCCTGTGGGGAGAGGTGAGTCCAGCTGGACTGCATGGCACTGGGCAGTCTGGATCACAAGAGACCAGGGTATCAGGCTAAGGAGGTGAGAGCAGGCAGTGGAGCACTGCCCAGGATGAGGGGGAAGAATAGGAGCCCATGACCCGGGCAGGACAGCTCCACGCCCCCTGCCTTTTTGCTGCCTCTTTATGGCCGCGACAGGCTAGGACGCTCTGCCAGGCTTTTTGAAAGAATCCTGCAGCCTGGACTCACCAACTGACCTCCTGGCTCCAGCCACTTCAGCTCTGGGGTTTCATGGGGGCAACACCATTTCCTCCTTGCAGCCTTGCATGAACACATCCTCCCCTCCTGTGGGCAGTCCCACATTGAAGTTGTGTTACTTGCCTGAGGTGACAGAGGCTGGTGTCTGGGATGCTCACCAAAAGCCCCCACGTTATTCTTGTCTCTAGGAACCTGCTTGAGGCACTGCTGCCTCTCACACTCTTGAGGTGAGGGAGAGCAGAGAACAGCCCCAGCCAGCCTCAGGCAAAGCATCCCCCTTCCATCCCCTCTCCCCCCTCCTCCCACCCCCACACAGGGTCTTGGGGCCTTCCTGCCTTTCAACAGAAGCAGAGACTTCCTGCAGGGACCATGTCTGTGCTGAAATAGATCTGTTTTGAGGCCACTTTGCTTTGAACTACAGAGCAACTCCAGGAGTTGAAAGTACCATTTACCTGAATGACTGATACGTGCATTCATGTGAGACATTCAGCATAATGGTTGATTTACATTTATGGAGGGATTGTACGTAAATTCTCATTTATGAGCAACCCCTCTGTGCTGGGCTGAGGTTCTCTCAGCTGCAAATACTGGGCTGCAATCCCTGAACCTTAATAACCCTCACTCTCCTTGACTTAGAGTCCCTCACTCTAAAGAGTCCTGAGTCTGGTCTGAGACAGGTCATCTAAAGCCTTTGGTATAAACCTGGCACTGGACAGAGAACAGGCTGCTATTTGCCGACGGCCACCTCCTCCATGGAAAAGCAGCCCTTGCCTTTGGCATGGACTCTCCCAACCCACAGTCTGTTCTCCAGCTCCAGCAGTGAGGGGGACCAACCCTTCACTGTGTCACGCTTCCAGGTTGAGACCGAGTCTGCTTACCTGGAGCCCTCACACCCGTAATCATGGAAGGGAGAACGGTGGTTGCAGAAGGCTGGGAGGAGGGGAAGAAAAGATGTTCCGTGGGTGATGGTTCAGTTCGGGATGTTGGAGTCTACAGAGAGATGGCAGGATGCGGGGAGAGTTGCAGAGTAACGTGAAAGCTCCCAGTGCCACGGAACTGCGCGTTAATTACACTATTACACTACCGTCCACTAATGTGCTGGTGACACTAATTCCACTATGTCCATGGTCAATTTTATGTTGTCTGTTTCTCCACAAACAACAGACACATCCTATGAAAGGTGAGACTCAGACTCCTTAACTTGGTACATGTGACCTTGATAGAAGTTGGTGTGGTCAGGCTTCTGCCATCCCTTCCAGCATCATCTGTCTGTCTGTCTCTCAGGTCTGTTGGTCTCCCCCTTATGCTTTGGCAATCACTCTCTCAGGCTTACACAAACACACACACATCACACACACACCAGCACCACCCTTTTACCGTATCACTTTCTTTTCCTTGTCTGGGCCGTTGTTCTGCCTGGGATACTCTTGAATCAAAGCATGAGTTCTGAAGCCAGCCTGTCTGGGTTGGAGTTCCAGCTCTACCATAACTACTTGTGTGACCTTGAGGAAGTTGCTCAACTTCTCTGTGCTTCAGTTTCCTCAGCAATAAAAGGAGGATAGTAATACCACCTACATCCCAGGTTGAACAGACCCATAGAAAACGCTGTGTGGATCATGGCTGTTTTAATTATGATCTGTTTCTGGTATTGCCTGAGGAGCTGGCAGGGAGAGTTTTGTATTACTCTTCAGTAGCTGATCAGGCTGAGCGGTCACGTGATTCGCCACCTTGGGAACAAAGCCAGGGCATTGTTGCCTCAGGACAGGTCATTGACTTTTTGGAGATGGACAGGGCCGGACTGGCTGTACAGAGGGCCTGGAGCCTGGGGCTTGCTTTCCTGCCCCATGTATGGCAGCAATCTCATGCCCTGGGGGGTGTTTGGGAGTCCAGGTCTAAGGAGTGGGCCAGTGTTTGGGGACAGCAGACTTCACCTTCCCCTCCCTGTGCTGGCTGCCCTGAGCAGTGCTGGGGGAGGTGGGGCTGCTGAGAGCCAGAAGATAAACATATTAACAGAACTTTCCATCTGTCATTTCAGAGAGTCATTTACTGCCTAGCTGTGGTTGGAAAAATTAAGTCCTTGTAATTTAGAGTCAACATTTCTCGTGGAATCATGTTAGACCAGTTGGCGGAGTTCTGCAGCCTCTCAGCAGAGTTGCCTACAATCAAAACAAGTTTGCAGTGGCATGCTGTCAGCTGCCCTACCCGATGCCCTGCTGACGCTCCTGCACCGAGCACTGGATGCTGCAGGCCCCAGGGCAGGCCTGGGTGTGTGGAGCCCTGGGCTGCAAAGGCTGGACTGCAGGAATTGGCTGCTGGGGAAGCTGCACGGTGGAGCGCCAGCCCTCATAGGTCTTTCCCTTTCCTGACTAAGACAAATGAATCTTCCCCTGTGTATTGGTGAGCTCAGGCTACTGTAGCAAGATACAACAGACTGAAGGTTTAAACAACGGTCATTTTCTCCCAGTTCTGGGGGCTAAAAGTTCAAGATCAAGGTGTTGGCAGGGCTGGTTTCTTCTGAGGCCTCTCTCCTTGGTTTGTAGATGGCCACCTTCTCTCTGTCTTTGCAACGTTTTCCCTTGGCTTGTGTCTGTGTCCTAATCTCTTCTTAGAAGGATGTCAGTCATATTGGATTAAGATTCTGCCTAATAATGACCACATTTTAATTACCTCCTTAAAGGTCCAAATCTCCAAATACAGTCACATTCTGAAGTACTGGGGGGGTAGGGGGGGGTTAAAGCTTCACTATGTGGAAATTTCAGGGACACAATTTCGAACACCCTATAAATTCAGGAGAAACTAGTTTGGTGGTTCTACTGTGTGGGGAAGGAAACTGAGGCTCTGGGAAGGCAATTGGTGCCTCCCAACTCCCACGGCCAGCAAAGGCAGATGGTAGCCGGAGGTGTAGGATTTCAGGACCTCCTATTTTTAGCACAGCACAGTTATGTCTTATCTAGAACCCCAGGTGAGCACATGCCAGGCACTGCACAGACTCCTTAAGCCGTCTGTCAGCTGAAAAAAAAACACAACCTGAAAGCTGAGAATTATTTTTTACTTGGCAGACTTTCTGAGGATTTAGGCCCAGAAGACAGCCTCTCAGGTAGCTCTCAGGGACTGCTCAGAAGAGGTAAGGGAGGAGTCAGAATATACAGGAGTTTTTGTAACAAACACCAAAAAGATGACTGTTGAAGATGACTGGCTGAAAACCAGACATCTCAAGTGAATGAACTGAGTGCTTTTCTAGCTTTTCTGCATATGTGAAGATACAAGCGTCTGGGCTCATCGAAATCATTCCTTTGAGATGCCTCTTAGCTACCTAGGGCTAGTATCCTGTTTTCTCCATCCTGAGTCCCCTCGGGGTGCACAGTTGGGCTGACAGCTTGGTGGCCACAATGTCTTTTGTTTATTTTATATGACAAGTGACATTCTTTGTTGACACCCCCAAACGCTGTCATGCAGAAGGACAGGGAGGTTAGATTCAATTTAAGCAGAACTGTACAACAGAAAGTGAAATGAGGTCTCTGGGCAGCAAACTCCCATCTCTGGGGAGGGTGGAGCTGAGGCCCCTGCTTGGGTTGGGGTGTTGTCTTCAGTGATGGGATTTTCCAATGCACAGACCACTTTTACTAGACTTACAGATTTCTCCAACTGGGGGCTGGGTAGGTCTTACCCAGAGATTTTCCTGTTCAATTGGGCTTCAGTAAGTAAACTTTTGAGGCTGCTAAGTACTGGATGTTAGACCATTTAGTTAAAAAAAAAAAAAAAAAAAAGAGTTAGAAATATACCAAGATGCTTCCAAGTCAGGGGGGGCTCAGCCCTGGACCTCGGGTGTCAGAGTGGACATTTTAGGACCAACTCAGCTACCTTATTTTGAGATGGGGAATCTGAGGCACTGAATACAGCCTTGACTTATTGGACCTGACCTGAGGTCTGGCTCAGGGTTTGGCACAGCCATATGGCCTGTTGGCCACATGGGGCCATCTTTGACTTACCTGACTCAGTCTGGCAAAGGGTGTCATTATGTGGGTGAGGTGGTAGGTGGAGGGAAGACAGCATCATTTTGGACCCACCTGGATTCTGCCTTACCTTCCTCTGAGCAAAGCTGGGTGGCCACTGGCCCAGATGTGCAGTGGAATGCCCAGGAACAAAAGATGTGAGGAGCACATCTAAGTGAGGAGTGTACAATGGGCTAGAAATCTGCCTCCTCTAAGGGACCTCCTTCTATCCTGCATCCTCCTTCATCTTCAGAGGGAGAAACTGAGGCTCACAGAGCTTCAGTGTTTGCCCTAGACCAACAGCCAGCAAAAAAGGCAGGACTGGACCCTGAGGCCCCAGGTCTAATCCCAGTATAGTCCCTAGGAGTCCTGGTTGCCTGTTTGCTCCCCCCAGGGGTTCCCAGATGCCAGGGAAGAGAGTGGGGGAACAGCTCTGAGAGATGGCTCTGAACAGAAGCCAGGGAGTCTGTTCCCAAAGAGAGGGACAGTTTTCTGACACCCTTATGTCATCCATTCTCAGCCAAAGCCCTGCACACATCTGCTATCACTTCTCTGGTTCCCACTACCCTCTGCTTCCCCTGACTGGTGAGAAGAAAATATTAGCATGGCTGCCCCAGGGGTCTGAGGCCTGCAAGGGCTCTGTGTGTGGCATTATCCTGCTCTGACAGCCCTGCCCTCCTCCAGGGCCGTCCTGGCCCTCCCTGAGCTCCCTTAGGAAGCAGCAGGGAGAAAGAAAGAAATTGGGAAAGTGTCTGCTGCTGGCTGGCTCCCATTCTCTGCTCTGGGATGCAGAAGGCTTCCCTCTGACCAAGAGCTTGGCATGTAAGAACAAAGAACTGTGAGCAAAATATGGTTCTTTGCAGTGTTCAAGACAGCTTAGTGCAACCAGCTTGGAGGTTCCTCCAGCTGTGCACTGAATCCAATGACCATGGAAAAGCAGAGCCCTGGGGTGGATAGAATTCGAAGATGGCCCCAAGACTGCTCCACATGTGTATGCCTTTACTCAGATCCTCCCTTTTAATGTAGGCAGAGCCCATGAATACAATGCCATGTAGCTCCTCTCCATATGTGAGTCGGTTACATTATATGGAAAGATGGATTGTACAGATACTATTAAGTTTCCTAGTAGGTTAACTTCTATTTAATAAAAAGGGACCCCTTCCATTTAAATGCAACAGTTTCTGCACAACCCAGCACTTTCTATTTCCCCTATATCTTCGTTTAAATCCATCCCAGGTGTATGATGGCTAATGTTACGTGTGAAGTTGCTTGGGTCATGATGCCCAGATGTGTGGTCAGACATTATTCTAGATGTTTGCATGAGGGTTTTGGGATGAGATGAGCATTTAAATTGGTCGACCTTGAATAAAGCAGCTTGCACGCCATAATGTGTCGGGCTTCGTCCAATCAGAGTAAAGGACTGACTTGCTTCAAGCAAGAAGAAATTCTGCCAGCAGGTAGGCTTTGGACTTGAACTTCAACCTGGATTTTCTTAGCTCTCCAGCCTTCCAACCTTTAGACTTAAACTGCAGCATCAGCTCTTCCTGGGTCTCTAGTCTCTAGTCTGTGCTGCATATTTTGGACTTGGCAGCCTCAGTGATGTCAAGATAAAGAAGAATAGAAGATCCTCAGCCTTAGTCCCATCCAACAGAAACACTGCTAAGCAACTATCCAGGAATGAGGGTTTCTTCATGAGAACTAAAAATTCCAGAGGAAAGGTTACAGCACACCAGTGGAGCAAAAATAAAGTAGAAAAACCACATTAAAATGGGTAAGAGGTACACTTTATCCACATCACCTGTTCCTCAAGCCACAACTGCACAGTGCCAAGAAGGATGTTTGGGGTCTCCAACTTCTCCTGTGGGGGAAAGGGAGACCAAGGAGGACATCTAACTTTCTCAGTATTTGACACTGCCTTAAGTGGTCCACCTCTGTCTCAGCTCATGAGAACTCTACAGGCAAGGAGAGAGTAGAGTGATATATTCAAAGTACTAAAAGAAAGCAGAAAAAAAATATCAACCAAGAACACTATACTTGGTAAAACTGTCCTTCAAAAATGATGGAGAGATAAAGATCTTCCCAAATAAAAAATGAAGGAGTTTATCACCACTAAACCTGCCCTATATGAAGTAGACTTGTCAGCATTCACAATTATGTAAGCCAATTCCTGAAAATAAATCTCTATATGCATAAAAAAAGAGGGGACGGGGTTCCCTGGGTGAGCCTGATCTAATCAGATAAGCCTTAGAGAAGACGGGGGGCAGAAGCAGCGGCCCTTCTGCTGCCAATGGAGAGGACCATGACGAGGAACCACAGGCTCTGTAGGAGCCGAGAGTGGCCTCTGGTTCACAGCCCTCAAAGAAAGAGGGACCTCAGTGCTATAATCACTGGGTTCTAAATTCTCAACAACACAAGTGGGCCTCAGAGGAGAATGCAGTCAGCCAACACTGTGATTTCAGTCCAGTGAGACCCTGGGCATTGGACTTCACCAACCCCTGCCTAGACTTTTGAGTCTAGGAAACTGTGAGATGAAATTACCGTATAAGCTTGTGGTAACTCATTACACAGTGATCAAAAGCTAATGTATCCTCTTCCAGACTTCTATTGATAAATCTCTCAGGGCATGTGAAGTAAAGTTTGAGCTAAGTCTGGCACCTGGGCAGAGACATACCTCAGTTCAAGCATGTCTGAGAGAAAAAAATTGAACATTACAATATATAGTTGAAGCAAGGTTATAGAACAGAGGTGCGCAGCAATGAGAGACAGAGAGTGAGAAAGAGAGGGACTGGGAAACTCCCATAGTTTCTCCAGACGTTGTACTTTTGTCATGTTAAACACTGTTGTTTTGCTTTGTTTTACTTACTCATTCATTTGTAAACCCTTTCATTCAAATAGCGACGAGAATGAAAAATTAATTTTGATTACTTCTGTTCTTTTTGGCCACACTATAGTGATATGTGGAACTTCCCCAACTAGAGATTGAACCTGTGCTCCCTGCAATGGAAGCACAGAGTCTTAATCACTGGACCACCAGGGAAGTCCTCTTCACAACCTCGGATTAGAACTATTTCCCCAGAGAATGGAGCATTTCTGCAGAATAGGAGTTAGGTCTGGAGGGAGAGCTAGCCACAGACAAAGAGCCCATTTGGTGATGGACCTTGTGTACCTCTGTGTTGGTCTTGAACCGTGGGCTGTGTGGGTATGAAAATGCTGCACACTCTATAAAGTGCCCAAGAATGAACAGTTTTGTAGAAGGGAAATATCTCCTTTTTGCAGCAAGAAAATGGAAGGAAGGGAAATATCTCCTTTTTGCAGCAAGAAAATGAAAGGAGTGGGGGAGAAAAGAAGTTTGCTATGGTTCCTTAGTAAGTCTTGGACCAAATGTCTGGTGTTGCCTTTCTTGGTGGTGGTCTTAGCTGAGCCATCAGCACCAGGAAATCTACCTTAGAGATCTTGTAGCAGCATCAGGTGATGCTGTTGGGGTGCACTCTGAGCAAGGACGGTGAGGAGCACATCTGTTGGCCAGCCCTGGACCTGTAACCTGAGTGAGGAGTCGACTGGTGTTGTTTTTGGCTGGTTGTTAGTGCAGCACAGCCTAGCCCATGCTGACCGGCAGGGTCAGCACAGACCACCTGATGCAGGCACTCATCCCAGGCATCCACCTGGCGAGCATGGCATCATGATCTAGATCATGAAACAATGCTAGAATTTTCTAGGAGAAGGTTATCTGGAAAAGCTATGTGCTCTGATTAAATGATGTCTTTGAATTCTGAAGGCACGGGATTTTATTTTTTCTTTCTTGTACATAGATGCAAACACACTATAAATGAATTCTGTTTCCTACTTTTTCACTCATTTTAAACTTTCCTTCATGTTGTTATAGGTTTTGTATGCATCATTCTTAATGACTGAGTAAATATTGAATGACTGGATTGTGAAAGACCTTACTTAATCATCATGCCCTGTGGTGGGATACTTAGATTGTTTGCAATAAACATCTTTGTGCATAAAGCTTGATTTCTGTTTAATATTATTTACTTTGGCTAGGATTCTAATAGTGGAACACCTGGACAGAAATGTCATGAAACTTTACCTTTTTCAAACATTCCTCTGGAAAGTAAAGCGTTCACCTACCCTGATGCCACAGGTTGGCTAGTCTGGTGAAAGTAACTCACTCTGTCATTAAAGATGAAAATGGAGTCAGGCCTTGGCCATCATCCTGTCACATCACTCCAGGCTCATAGTGATGTAGACCAAGCCCTAGAAGACCAGGCCAGCCTGGGGGGTTTGACCAAGGAACAGGTCCCCAACAACCTCAGTTTAGTACTCTCTGGCTCTAGTTCAAGTCATAAAATTCCCAAGGGTTCACCACCATTCCCATATGAACACCTCCTTTCCATCATCAGCCCCTAGGGTAGTTTTGAGGGTCCACCATGGCCCTTGCTTTCCCCTTGTGGATCCCATGCCCTCTGCATTCCTGGAGCTCATGAGTACTTTTAAGAGCCCTGGTTCTAATCACTGCATCTCTCTCCAAGTGGCAGTGCCATGCAGCTCACTGGGGTCTTACTGGCTGAAATGCAGGGCTGGGGAGGATACTCCTTACTCACTCCTATAAAGCATCTTGATTGGGATACATACTGAGGACCCTGTGGCTCAGCTTTTCCCTGCCATATCCTCCAGACCATTTCTCTAACCTATGGACCTTGCATATTCCCTGGGGCCTGAGAGACATCAGAGTGACTTCTAGCAGTGCTGCCCTGAAAACTACTTTCTCCCAAGCCTGGTCCATGCCCCAGGCAAGCATTTTTATTTTCTTAGTAGTAACAAAGTCCCCCCTCTTTGATCAAACTATAATCAGGCTTCTCTGAGCCCTCCCCCAGACTAAGCTTAGTCCTTGTCGTGCAAACCTAGTTATAGCAAAGAATTCTGCTTAGTCAGTTCATCACGAATACTCCCCCATCCTTAATGTCCAGTTAAGCTTCACTTCCCCCAACCATGGACATCCCACCAATTTCTTCTTCATAATTGCCTGTCCTTTCCCTTACTTTGCCCATTGGCTATAAATCCCCATTTGTCTCTGTTTGCATTTGAAGTTGTGTTCAATGTCTTTCCCCTACTGCAGTAATCTTGAACAAAGTCATTTTTTAAAAATCAAGGGTGAGAATAATTTCTCTTTGACAGGAGATATTCTTTCCCATCCAGAAAACCCTCTTATGAGGAGTTGCCTGGTGGAGAGGGAGGGGAGCTTTAACCTGGGGAATGGCTGCCAGCCTCACCCACCATATATGTGCCTCCCACCAAGGACACTGTTTGTTGGAGAGGCCAGAAACCCTGGTAAAGGAATGTTCTGCGTGTCTTCCCTGGAGAACTGAGAAACCCACACCAACACCCCAGCCTCACCTTCATCTCACAGCTTTATGGTCCATTCATTCATTTATTCATCACACATTTATTGAGTTGCTCTTATATCATCTTGTCTTAAATTATCGGTGGAGATTTTATATTTTCAGGGATTTTCCCTCGTTTACTTTCAGTTTTATTTCATTTATTGGGCAAAGACTTTTGAGCAGCTGAGCATTCCTAAGGTTCTGGGGACACCACCAAGAGGAGGAGTATAGGCTGAGGCCTTGCCGTTTTCAGCTCCCAGTCTCAGACAGCAGCCTGCACACATCAGAGGCCTCATGCGAGAGGGATGGTGCCCAGTCTTATTGCCAAAGACAATGGCTCCAGAGTAGAAAATGAAGCAATTAGATAATTGCTGCTTTGTGTCTGTATGATATCATACATTTAGAGTAGTTAGATTGAGGTAATTTGCAAAACTGACAAATAATAAATCTTTAATATATTTCCTGCTCTCCTTCCCATCCCTCCATTTGTCCTCCCCTTTTACTTTCCTCCTTCTTAGACTCTTCCTAGAAGGCTCTTGAGGTCATTCACCTCTGTCCATGTGCACACTCCCCTCCGCAGTATCCTGACAGGAAGGTAGGGTCCCAGACACCCAGCAGAAGTTGGGAGGAGATGTTCAGAATCTACCCATTGGGAAACTTGCCTCATCAAGCTACTCCCTGGTCCAGTGATGAGGAGGCACCAGACTCACTTCCTTTCCTGGTGACGCTGGAGCCTAGTGATGCTGTATCTGGTGATGTTGGCAGATGTCTCTCCCTCACCAGCTAGTCCCAGTGTCCAGTCTTCTATTATTTACTTACTATCTTCTTTAAATTGATTCACTCATATTGCCTAAAAATATGTAAATATTGCCCAAATAAAATGTAAGAGGAAATGTGTATCAGAGGATGAGATGGCTGGACGGCATCACCGACTCAATGGACATGAGTTTGAGTAAACCCTGGGAGTTGGTGATGGACAGGGAAGCCTGGCGTGCTGCAGTCCATGGGGTCGTAAAGAGTCAGATACGACCGGGCGAATGAACTAACTAAATGAATGGCTGTTCCTTGGGACTAAAAGTAAGCACTAAATATAAGATAGATACAGTTTCTTCTCTGTGGAGTTAATTATCTATCAGGAAAGAGAGCAGTTACAAGTAAACAAATGAAAAAAATCTAACTGTAAAAAGGAAATTAAGCAAAGAAAGAGAGGAGAGTGGAGTATACATTTGTCACAGGCGAGGGGTGATGAATCAAAGTTATGTTTTGGACACAATGAGTTTTGGAAATACTGATTTCAAGTATGCATTTGAATGATGACTTGAGCAAGGTCAGTGTGGAGAGGTTGGGACTGAAATGATCAAGGTAAGGGTGTTAGTCGCATCAGTGGTGTTTGAAGCCACAGGCTCAGATGTGATTATTTCAGGAGTGAGTGTCCATAGATACCTGGGCCCCTGATGCTTCCACATTAATGAGTCACAAAGAAGAGGAGGCCTGCTCAGGTGTTAAAGGAAGGCAGCCCACTGTGGTACTCCGTGGTTTCTTAGAAGCACAATGAGGGCAATGTTGGAGTGACAGCTACCAACTCTCACTGAAAAGCTGAGCCAGATGAAGACAGCGAGGTCACCACTGGGTTTGGCAAGATGGTGCCATGAGCGTGACTCTGGTGGAACAGTGGGGGCAAACTCCTGACTGGAGCGATTCTAAGGGAGGACAGGGGGTGAGGAAGGGCCGGTGGGGAGTGGAGACTGCTTCCTACTCCTTCAAGGAATTGTGCTGGCACATAAAAGCCCACATGTGCAGCTGCTCCTGGAACATCTCATGAACCATCTGAAATCAAGCTGTGGACCACATGGCCTGGAAATTTATCCTTGAAAGCCCAGACTAACAGAGGCCTTTCCTAACCCTTACTGGCACCACTCCTGGGAGAGTGCCCTCGAGTTGCATTCTTCCCAGTACTCAGCCCCCAAAAGGTTTTTTCCTCTCTGGGGGCCAGCAGCCTGACAGGCCTGCACACAGCGTGCACACATACAGCAGAAGAGCTGGCGAGCAGCAGGGCTGCAGGGCCGTACACAACCAGGGCCCTTATTCCAGAACACAGAGAGGCGCCGGGATGTCATGCTCCAGCACAGATATGTACTGATCTCGATTCACATGGTCCAAGAAAAGCTTGGCCGCAGAGATTTCTGGTCCAATCACAAGAATATGGGGGTTGGGCATGGGTGAGAGAGAGAGATGGACTTTTCAAAAATCTGTATTTAAAAAAATAACTCTGTATAAACCTGGTTTCTGTGAGCCTGCTGCCTGCAGGAGTGAAATGCCCTGTTACTCTTCCGAGGAGGCAGTGAATAGCGACTCTGTTAGGAGCTGGCGGGGTCTCCAGAATCAAAATGCACCAGGGAGATGGGAGAGCTGCCTTCCTGGAGTCAGTTGTGAGCAGAGCCTGCGAGGAAGTGGGCCTTCCTCCTGCAAGGTCTTTGCTTAAGTGAGACAGAAAAGTCCCCACAAGCACGTGCATTTCTATTTTATACAAAGTGAAACTGAATCACACCCAGATCAGATTTGTATTTTCTCCCGGCCTATTGCAGGAGGCTGTCTTCAGACCAACCTCATTCACAACCAACTTTTCTTTTGTATAATTGGCCACCAATATTAAGAAAAAAAACTGCACTATCCACTGGAAAACCATGGGGGAAGCTTGACTTTTTTGTGTAGGAAGAAAAGATCAGAACAATTTCTGAGAGCCCACACTGTGCCAGGTGTCTGGTGTTTGCATTCTCCTTTAATCTTTACTGACGCTTGGTTTTGCTGACAGGAAACTAAGCCTTGATGAGGGAAATGACTTGCCCAAGACCTTGGTAGGCTGAGGAATGGGCCCCCTCTGTACATGTTTTTTTCTGATGCTTTCCAACCCTCTCTGACTTATTGGCAGCCAGTGGAGATTTCCTTGACTGTAGGACCTCTCATGTAATATAGAAGCTAATGGTATAGGCACCAGTTTCTCAGAGGTTCTGTCCGAGCTCCCTGAAGCTGGTATGCTTTGCTTGGGTGAGTGTGGTTCCTGCTAGAGGTGGTGGGATCATATGTGAAGGTGAAAGTGAATGTCCTCGGTCTGCACCAGCATCCCATTTCCACCATTATAGCTGTCCCCAGGTTGCCCCCTCACTCCTGCTTCTGCTGGTCCCCATGAGCATTGGCTTTGAGGCTTTTGCCTAGAGTTCAACTCATTTCCATATTCCTTTTCTCATACAAACCTTGGGGGTGATTCGGGGGCTCCAGTAACATGAACCCTTTTCTCTAAATAAGAAAGCTGAGACCCTCCAAGAGATTTAGCCACTCAACCTTCTAAGACAAAGCTGAGACTCAAGATTTTGGACTCCCACAGCCACGCTCATTCCCAGCTCTGCATGGCCTCTCTATGTGAGCCGTGAAAGCCTCTGTCTTTGCTCCTTTCAAACACACTAAGGCCCCGGGAGCAAGTTGGAGAGGAGAGCGCCTGAGACCTCAGCCAACCAGCTCACAGAGCTACAGAACCTTCCTCTCCTGCTAGCGGTGGCGTTGTTACCCCCTCATGCATTAGGACCCTGTTTATTAAGCATTTTATGTATTTTCTAGTGGATTTCCTCCCAGTTGTGAGAGACGGATATTGTTATACCCATTTTACAGAGGAAGAAAGTGAGGTAAAGGAATTTGCCCATGGTCACATAGTTAATAGTGGGTAGAATCAGGATGAAAATCGAGACTCATCTGCCTCCACCAGCTTTGTACTGTAGCCTGAAGCTGTCTTATAGGCCCCATGACTTGTATGGAAATGAGAGCATTTCATGGAACCATGCATCTTGCCTTGTGCATGCAAGTGTTTCCTTCTTTATATGAACCGTGTGTCAATTACACAGCCACGTGGTGGACCTGGACAAACACTGGGCAGCACATTTCATGCTGTTCAGTGTTCTACTGGATATGCAGCTTGCTTTATTCAAGTCAAGGCCTAACAGCCCCCTCCCTCTTTCGTTGCCTAGTTCATGACTTTCCAGAAAGACCATGCT
Source organism: Bubalus bubalis (assembly GCF_019923935.1). NCBI lineage: Eukaryota > Metazoa > Chordata > Mammalia > Artiodactyla > Bovidae > Bubalus > Bubalus bubalis. The sequence goes on from NC_059160.1 coordinate 161,505,349, forward strand.
TCTTTCCACACGTCTTCCTGGCTACCACTACTAATTTTAGAGGAGCTGAGTTCAGGTCCACATTCATGTTCCTCTGGCCTGAACTTCAACATTATGCATTGACAGTTTAGGGACTGATTCAAACTGCTAGCTTTGGGGACCATTGTACCTCTCTTCTCAATACCTTAAAACCAGAAGGCAAAGTCATCAGTTCTCTGCCAAGGCTTCATTTCCAGCATCTCCAGAGAGCAGTCTTGACAGATGAGAACCTCTTGGTGGTGTTAGATCTGTCTCAACACTGCTGAGCTCCATGGGGAGCTATGACAAGCGAGCATGAAACATGCAGAGGCTGGAGATGTAATGGCGTTAACATCTCCTATGAATCCCTAAATCTGGGGAGAGATGAGACTACTTTCTCTGAGGCTGAGCTTCCACTCAAGTTCTTATGGCTTCAGTGTTACAGACCCAACATGAACCTTCTGAGACGCCAACTCATTTACTCTTGGCAAAACACAGCTTCCTCTCACAACAGAAATGAGAGCGTGGAAGGCTTATAAAGTTGACTCCAAAAGCATCATGCATATCTGCAAACTCTTCATATCCAGCATTTGGACGAGCTAGGTGGAGATGGATCAGAAACACATGGATTAGATTTTCTTTAAACTACACTATGGGCCTCCGAAATTAAGGGAAGAGTGCTTGGCATGATCCATTTGGGATTTACGGATCTCTGAGCACTTAAAGCATCAGAAAATGCTCCCCAGGCAGAAGATCCTTTGGCCGATTTCCCCTGACCCTCAATTCCCTCCCAGTGGGAACTGTTAAGGGGGAAAGGGAATGAAGACATGAGTGAATAGGGGGAAGGTCCTCAGGAAGGTGGACTGTGAATATGGGGATTATAAAGATGTGGACAATTTGAGAGGTTTGGGAGGAAGAGAAGGTAGGTTCTTAAAATCCATGTCTGCAAATAGGTTCTATTAGCCTCTCCCTCAGCGATTCAGTCAAAGTTCCTTCTGAGCTGGCTGTGGGTCTTGCAAATGTGCGTGCACATCATTGAAAAACTATTCACTTCCTGGAGCGGCCAGAGCCTGTGGAGTGACTGAAATCACGCAGAACATTTCCATGAAGCCCGGTAACACGTAGGTCGTGCTGTCATGTACTATTACTCGGCTGAAGTTTGAAAGCAGGATCTGTTATTTTCCACCTGTTTACTTTTAACACAAAGCTCTGTTGACTAAGTAAATTCTATTTTGAAGTCCTCAAATGAGCCATTGAGATGGAGTCAACTTTGGACATCCAGCCAAGAGCAGATTCCTTATGTTCAAGGTTAATGACCATCTGCTCTAGAAAGGGCCAGACAGATAACAAGATGTGTGGAAAATATGCTGAAGACAAGCGCTGACTCTGAAGCACTTGCAGACCCACCCAAGAGCTGACAGCCTCTCACCAAAGCCACCACTTCATGCGTCATCCTGATTTGCAATGGTCTGTCTACAGGTCCGCGTCTGGTGCTGGCTGCTGAGTCCCAAAGAAAATAGTCCTATTCTTGCTTATTGCTGGGTAGGGGGCAGTGTGGAGCAATGGACAGAGTGCAAGTTTAGGCACTGGACTGGCCTAGGACTCAGTCTCAGTTCAGTCATCCAACTTTGGGAGAGTCCATTGCTCACTGTGTTCTTACTTTGCTCTTTGGGGCATGCAGCTCAAAAAGATTTCAGTTCTGCTGCCATTGATCCTGGGTCAGAGGTCTGAACTTGCACATCTTCCTTAAACCTGTGGGCTTTAAAATCAAGAGTTCTTACTCTATCTCTCCCAGCTAAACATGTGCAGCAGGAAGGCAGCTCGGGCTCTACGTGTGTTGTGAAATTGATCTCACGTTGCCATTTTCCAGGGCCTTATTAGGAGGGTGGGACTATAGGAAAAAGACAGAAGCACCTGGGAGTGAGGTCCTGAGGCCATAACTGCTTTAGACGTGACTGTGAGAGTGAGTGGGGTCCTCGCATCTTGCTCTTTCTAGCTCTGCAGTCAGTCAGCAGTGCTCTCGAGGAAAGTAGGGCAACACACCCCCTCCAGGAGCACCCCTGATGTGGGGGAGATGGAGACACAAAGGCAGGAACACTGAGATACACACAGAGTAGCTGGGTGACAGGGAATAAACATTTCATTTTAATTTTTGTATTGAAGTATAGTTGATTTACAATTTGTGCTGGTTTCTAGTGTACAGCAAATGAATCATTATATATATATATGTGTGTATGTGTGTGTGTGTATATATATATATATTCTTTTTCATATTCTTACCATTATGGTTTATTACAAGATTTTGAATATAGATCCCTGTGCTATACAGTAGGACTTTGGTGAACAACAAATTTTATATAGTTTGTATCTGCTGATCCCCAAACTCCTAATTTATCCCTCTCCCACTCCCTTTCCCCTTTGGTAATAACCATAAATTTGTTTTCTATTTCTGTGGGTCTGTTTCTGTTTTGTAAACAAGTTCATTTGTACCATATTTCAGATTCCACATATAAGTGATGCCATATGGTATTTGTCTTTCTCTTCCTGATTGACTTATTTCACTTAGTATGATAATCTCTAAGTTCATCCATGTCACTGCAAATGGCATTATTTCATTCTTTTTTAGGGAAATATAATATTTCATTGTGTCAAAAGCATCACTACAAACAAAGCTAGTGGAGGTGATAGAATTCCAGTTGAGCTATTCCAAATCCGAAAGATGATGCTGTGAAAGTGCTGCATTCAATATGTCAGCAAATTTGGAAAACTCAGCAGTGGCCACAGGACTGGAAAAGGTCAGTTTTCATTACAATCCCAAAGAAAGGCAATGCCAAAGAATGCTCAAACTACCGCACAATTGCACTCATATCACACACTAGTAAAGTAATGCTCAAAATTCTCCAAGCCAGGCTTCAGCAATATGTGAACTGTGAACTTCCTGATGTTCAAGCTGGTTTTAGAAAAGGCAGAGGAACCAGAGATCAAATTGCCAACATCCACTGGATCATGGAAAAAGCAAGAGAGTTCTAGAAAAACATCTATTTCTGCTTTATTGACTATGCCAAAGCCTTTGACTGTGTGGATCACAATCAACTGTGGAAAATTCTGAAAGAGATGGGAATACCAGACCACCTGATCTGCCTCTTGAGAAATTTGTATGCAGGTCAGGAAGCAACAGTTAGAACTGGACATGGAACAACAGACTGGTTCCAAACAGGAAAAGGAGTACATCAAGGCTGTATATTGTCACCCTGTTTATTTAACTTATATGCAGAGTACATCATGAGAAACGCCGGACTGGAAGAAACACAAGCTGGAATCAAGATTGCCGGGAGAAATATCAGTCACCTCAGATATGCAGATGACACCACCCTTATGGCAGAAAGTGAAGAGGAACTAAACAGCCTCTTCATGAAAGTGAAAGTGGAGAGTGAAAAAGTTGGCTTAAAGCTCAACATTCAGAAAACGAAGATCATGGCATCTGGGCCCATCACTTCATGGGAAATAGATGGGGAAACAGTGGAAACAGTGTCAGACTTTATTTTTCTGGGCTCCAAAATCACTGCAGATGGTGACTGCAGCCATGAAATTAAAAGACCCTTACTCCTTGGAAGGAAAGTTATGACCAACCTAGATAGCATATTGAAAAGCAGAGACATTACTTTGTCAACAAAGGTTCGTCTAGTCAAGGCTATGGTTTTTCCTGTGGTCGTGTATGGATGTGAGAGTTGGACTGTGAAGAAGGCTGAGCGGCGAAGAATTGATGCTTTTGAACTGTGGTGTTGGAGAAGACTCTTGAGAGTCCCTTGGACTGCAAGGAGATCCAACCAGTCCATTCTGAAGGAGATCAGCCCTGGGATTTCTTTGGAAGGAATGATGCTAAAGCTGAAACTCCAGTACTTTGGCCACCTCATGTGAAGAGTTGACTCATTGGAAAAGACTCTGATGCTGGGAGGGATTGGGGGCAAGAGGAGAAGGGGACGACAGAGGATGAGATGGCTGGATGGCATCACTGACTCGATGGATGTGAGTCTCAGTGAACTCCGGGAGTTGGTGATGGACAGGGAGGCCTGGCATGCTGCGATTCATGGGGTGGCAAAGAGTCAGACAAAACTGAGCGACTGATCTGATCTGATTTGATCTGATAAACATCTTCTTCATAGATTCATCTGTCAATGGACATTTAGGTTGCTTCCATATCTTGGCTGTTGTAAATAATGCTTCTATGAATATTGATGTGCATGGATCTTTTTAAATTAGAGTTTTTTCCAGATATATGCCCAGAAAGGGAATTGCTGAGTCACATGGTATTTCTATTTTTAGCTTTTTTAAGGAGCCTCCATACTGTTTTCCATAGTGGCTCCACCAATTTACATTTCCACCAACAGTGTAGGTCTTTTTTCCACTCTCTCTCTGGCATTTGTAATTTGTAGACTTTTTAATGACTGGTGTGAGGTGATGCCTCACTGTAATTTTGATTTGCATTTCTCTAATAATTAGGGATGTTGAGCATCTTTCCAGACGCTATTGGTATGTCTTTCTTTGGAGAAATGTCTATTTAGGTCTTCTGCCCATTTTTTGACTGGGTGGATATGTTCCTGTGCTTTCTATTTTATAGTAAACACATAGCCCTTTGGTAATTAAAAAACAAAGGACTAAGGTTTGAAAAAAGGACCGTGGAATACATGAAAGGAGGAGACAGAGGAGGAAGTAGATGTATTACCATGGAGTCGAGTTTAACTGCTGGGTTCAGGGTTGGCTAAGAGAAACAGGATGAGTGGGAGCAGCCTGCAGACACATGGCCTCCACCAGCATGCATCCCCACCCGGGAGATAGGATGCAGGGCCTAGAACTAGGATCAGTGCAGAGGTGCTGAAATGCCTAGGAAGGAGTGGCAGGAAACCAGGAAGAAGAGGCTGGGCCCTGATGGGAGAAGCTCTGTGTGCCCATTGCGTTTTCATCCCAAAGGAAGTAATAGAAGGTAACCAAGAGCATTGCATTTTCGAGTCTCTTTGGTGCATGGAAACAGGCCTGGGGGCAGAGATGAGCTCATCAGAGTTTATTTTTAACCTTCTCCTAAAGGCCAACAGTAAGATACCCCATTTTGCTAGCGGGCTGTGTCCAAAAGGAGCAGTTGGCGCCTGCCTCCCCCAGGCTCCTCACAGTCCCTCTTCCCACTGTGGGGAAAGGCCCAGCAGGCTTCAACGGGCCATCAGTCTTCATTAGGTCAGGCTTTGTCTTCAGGAGGCACAGAGCTCAGAGAGGCTGCTTGATGGAAGCACTGTGACCCCCGGGTTTTTAGAAATAAAGGCTAATTGACCATAGGAAAATCAAACAGATCTCATCACTGGTGTCTGGGCTGTCTCCCAGTCACACTTCCAGCTAGGCCTCAACAATGGAGATGCCTGCTGCGGCTGGCCCATCCTCCCACCCGAGGAACTACCCACAGACAGGACAGATGCCAATGCCTTTGGCGCTCTCCCCATGTGGGGCAGAGCCTGTCCTCTAGGGCCTGAGGTCTTCGCTGCCCGTCTGGCCCAGTGGAACATTCCATCCCATCATTTGGAGACTTTCATCAGAGTAAAAATCCCGCTGCTGGAAGGAATCCAAACGCTGGGCCACATTTGGTGTTGTATATTCTTGCCTGGATGATAGCATTTGATTTGTGTAGAGATGGGCTGTTGGCAAAGTGCCTTCTCATACGTAATTTAGTGAATTTTCACCGGGCTGGCGAAGACTCTCAGAGGCGAAGACTCGGCTCCCAAGCAGCTCAGAGTCCCTGTCAGTGCGAGTGTTTGTGCACACAGAGAGTACTGACGAGCAGGAGTCACCAGGGCTTCTAAGTCACCCTCGGTTTCTAAGGGAAGTCCGAGAAGGGATTGAGAACACGGGTAGGCTCAGCTAACTAGACCTGGACCCCACCCTGCAGTCAGGGAAACTGAGGCACAGGTGCCCAAGGCCACACAGTCAACAGAGCTTCAAATCCAATTTGAACTGATGGCAACTGATGCAGGCCTCAGAGGACTCCGTCAGTGAGCGTGTGACGTCCTGAGGGATGCAAGCTCCCCGGCAGGGCTCTCACCAGACATGGCCTGCAAGCTGGCCAGCGCAGAATCCAGTGTAAGTCCACAGCTGGGCGCCACTGCTGGTCTGCTCTAACCCTGGGGGGCAGTGAGGAGATTGCTCATCATCCCCAAGGCAGAATGTGCTTCAGGGAAGGGAATCGCATGGCTTTCCGTAACCCCTGACTTCCCACACTCAGCCCTGACTCACAGTCAACAGTTCAGCCCCAGCTCTTGCGTCTGACCTTCCTTTGTGAAGTGCATCGTGTGCTTTTCATAGCGTGTGCCTCGACGCCGTCACATCCCCCTCCTATCTGCCCCCTGTCAGTCACTGAAGCAGCGTTTCTCAAGTGTGTATCATCATCTTCTAAAGGACTTAAAATGAGACTGATGCTGCAGCCCACCCAGGCTTTCTGGTTCAGGGGATGTGGGCTGGGCCCTGAGAATGTGCACATGTGACAGGTTCTCAGGGATGCCGATGCTGGTGGGGCGCACTTGGGCAAACCCTGCTCTGGAGTACCATCTCATGAGAGTAACATCAGAGGGAACTAGTGAACAGGAGCAGACCCATCGGCAGAGCTACCTTGGGACAGGGTGAAAGAGAAAGAGAAACCCAGAAACTGCTGCCACACAGCGAAACCTGGGGAGAGGTGGTTTATCCTCAGAGACTTAGTCTCTGCACAGAGCCAGCTGAGTCTGAGTATTCCCAGGAAAACTCTCAGTGAGTGATACCGAATGGAATTTACATTTTGAAAAATCTCGAATGAGAAGGGCCCCACAGAGTGTCCTGTGAAGGGCGGGAAGGAGTAGGGACTGAGTACTTGTGGGCTGCACCTCCACCATGTACAGCATCACATGGCTGACATACACCATCTGCTTGATATTCCCAACAGCCCGGAGATTGATGCTATGCCCCCCCATTTTACAGAAGAGGAAAAATAGCGCTCAAAGAAGTTAAGTAACTTGCCCAAGCTTACCAAAGTAGGGAATGGGAGAGCCTGGATCAGAACCGACACAATACGAAAGAACTCGGTAGAAACCAGGAGCCGCCACTGTTTACCTTAGAATGGACAGAACTTGAGTGCCGTAAGTTTATTTGTGGTGGAGGAACTGAGACAAGCTGTTACTGTCTGAAACAGGCTGATTGTGAACCCAGTGAGGTGAAGAGTCCCAGATCAGGGACATTTGTGAGATGTATTCTACTCTCATCTATGAATAATGGCCTCTGGTCCCCATGTGCCTGATGCCTGAGGAACTGCTATGGACTGAATTGTGTCCCATCCAATTCATATGTTGAAGGTCTAACCCCCAATGTCACTGTATTTGGAAATGAAGCCTTTAAGGAGGTGGCTGAGATTAATTGAGGCCATAAGGGTGGCTCCTGGATCCAATGGAATTGGTGTCCTTATAAACGAGAAACGGGCAGCAGATCTCTCTCTCTCTCTGCCATGTGAGGACACAAGAAGGTAACTGCTTACAGGCCAGAAAGAGAGCTCTTACCACATGCCAAACCTGGCTGGAGCCTCAGACTTTCCAGTCTCTAGAATGGTGAGAAAATTAATTTCTATTGCTTAAGCCACTCAACCTATGGTATTTGTTAAGGCAGCCCTAGTAGACTAACACATTCCAACTAGGAAATGGTCCCCTGGTTTGAGGATCCAGGCCACAAAGGGTTGCATAGTGGGATGGGCTTTGCTTCTGAAACCCTCACTCACTTTTAACTTTATAGATATGGTCCCATGTGGTTTGAGAAAGGGGACTCTGTCTTTAAAAAGACCCCTCATTTCTACCTGAAAATTTAATTAACAACATTGTATCCAAATGTCTTTCTGTTTCTTGGTTGACATACTATAGGTCGGGGTTTTTTAAGGCAATGTTTTCCCGATGTAGCCAGAGGACCTTACATATAGCCTAATGTTCAACTGTTTAACACTTGGGGAACATTACAATTATGCTCCCTTATTGGTGGATTTCATTAACCTTCAGTGACCTTTAACTTATTGATGTAATTTGGTCATAGACAAAAACTGTATGAGGTCAGCAAAGAGTTTTGCTTTTGAATCATGGATCAAGATTATAGGATCTGCATCATGAATCAAGGGGAACCATCTCTTGGCAAAAATGTTAAGTTTTTCCAGCAATAATAGTAATTCAAAATGATTGCTTACTTTATCTATCATTTGTCTATCCTCTATCTGCCTGCCTACCTATTAATATCTTCGATGTTCCTTAAATTTCTAGTGCAATGTCAGTGAAGGAACATGGAACGGGGAAATTTCACAACAGCAGTGAGAATAGGAAGAGTATACACTAGCAGATTAAAAATGACTGTGCTTGACTCTTAAATTATCATCATAATTTGATCATAAAGAGGAACAGACAACCAAAGATCATCAGATCCTTAAGGAAAACATTAAGCAGCTTAAACACACTGCTGGCAAAACCCCTGTGTATCCTAATCCCAGAGACAGATGAGTCACCAGTTCCTGAGTCTGTAGCAGACAATGGTGGACTAGCCATTAGGCTTAATGCTGAGGCATTTGTCATTTGTGGCTTGAGGTTCTGCTCAGTCATTTACTGCTTCTAGTTTTCTTTGTAACTTCCAACATTCTATTGGTATTAACTACTCTCTTATATCTTTAGAAAACTGTGCTTTAAAAAAAAATGACTATCATTTTAACAGGGTTTGGTGAGGAAGCAGAGATAAATGAACATGCTTAGTCAGAAACTCTCTTGGAGTATTTGCAGATCTGGACATACACTTTCTTCTCACTCCTCTGAAAAAAAATTACCTGAGGATATGTTACAAAATAATGAAGAAGTGATCTAATGAAGAGGAGAAGATGTATGCTTTTGAGAAATTGAAGATATAAACCAGTACTCACTGCTGAGAAAATCTAAAGACAGCAGATACGTAGGTGGTGGGTCTAGGAATGAACTGGTCCAACCAGAGATCTTCAAGGAAAAAGTAGATTTACAATATACAATATGATTTTGATGGGCTTCCCAGGTGGCTCAGTGGTAAAGAATCCACCTGCCAATTCAGGAGACTTGGGTTTAATCCCTGGGTCAGGAAGATCTCCTGGAGAAGGAAATGGCAACCCACTCTAGTATTCTTGCCTGGAAAATTTCATGGACAGAGTAGCCTGGTGAGCTACAGTCCACGGGGTCACAAAGAGGTGGACATGACTGAGCGACTGAGCACCATGCACCAGCAATATGATTTTGGGATGAGACAACCTTAGTGATAAGGTGAGTCAAAACATTCTTTTTTAAAAATGATAAGAAAAATACATACAATAAATATTCCAGGAAAGGTGTATAATATAATCATATGAGGAACACTAAAATGTTGCACATTTGGGGAAAAATTATGAACAGTAAGAAAAGAGAACCTCTCTAACATGGGACAATACCACTTGAGCAGCATGGATATAGTGACAAAAACTTCTCTATGGTCCTAATCAGCCTACTGGAATATTACACAATAATAATGTTATAAAAGTAGCTTATTATTATTATTATTAGGATTGATTGATCAGCAAGCACAGGAAACTACCATCTTTCATACATTCATAAAAAGACACCCTTTTTAAAAAATGGAATATCATTGGCAGCATTTTTTAACTTAATGGAATATAAAACCATTTTGTGTCATAGAACTGATGACATACTATATGCAATAAAATTTTATATATTGACAGAGGACCAAGAAAATGTTATAAACCTTAACAGTTTGAAGTAAAAATAGAAATGATAGAAAATGAGATGGGAAAGAGCAGAGAAAGCAAAAGTCTTAATTTCTTTAATTTACATGATGGAGATTCAAAAAGGTGCCCTGGAAAATAGAGATTAAGAAATAACTTTGAGCATTTTTTTAAAATTCAAGAATAATTGCTTTACGATGCTGTCGGGTTCTGCCATACAACAACATGAATGATAAATATGCATATATCCCCTCCTTTCCACCTCCCACCCCATCCCACCCCTCTAGGCTGTCACAGAGCACAGGGGGTGGGCTCCCTGTTATGTAACAACTTCCCGTTAGTTATCTATTTTACATATGGTAATGTATATGTTTCAATTTGGGCATATTTTTACATCATAAGGTAAGCTAAAAGAGGTAACAGAGAGCTACTATAATTATATATAATATAAATAAAGCTTTGGCTGAGTAAAATCTGATGTAATTAATATGAATTTTCTATTTTTTTTAAATAGGGGGAGCCAAGAGACACTGTTGAGAATAAACAGGTCAAGAAATAGAGCTTTGAACATGTTATTGAGAGCATTGAGGTCACAACCAGGAAAATCAAAATTAGAATCTTTGAAAAGTGATTACCCTTGGAGAGTTGCATAAGGAAAGCAAATAAGGGAGAGGTTTTTTCTATATTTTTCAGAATTGTTTGGATTTTTACTACTAAGTGTATCACTGTTATTAAAATTTTAGAAAAATACAATCTAGCACTGAAAAATATACTTCCAAACTTACTTATCCATTATCTTATGCAGTCCCAGGAAAGATGGACATGTAATTGCCTGGTATAAAGAGTGTAAATAGTGTAAACACATGCATCCTCCTCTATGCAGCTGATGAGACATAGTATCTCAGATTGTCTGTGGCCCAAATGACTATGCATTACAGCTATGCATCGCTTGAAAGCAGAACCAACTATTCAAAAATTCAAGTTATAGTTTTCGTAGACAATTCTTAACCTAAGCGGTTTACAAACGAGAATCTCTTTAAATAAATAATTCACTTCACTAACAAGTCTTGGGAAACGGCATTGTTCAGCCTCAAGTTTGGAATACTTTATGAGATTATTTGATTGATTATTTGATTAACAGAGTTTACTAGCTCTGAATATTTTCAAGACTAAAACTATTGTGTCCATTTAATAAGGTTTATGTATGTGTTTGCATTTTCTAGTGGATTCAAACTAATTTTCTGCAGAGGACTATGGAACACATAGACAGACACATGCACACCCTCCCCCAAGCAAGAGCCGAGGCCTGACTCATTGTCGGGCATCTCAGTTTTCCCGGGAGGAGGCCAACACTTCCTCTGCTCAACTTCTTGCCAAAGCTTATGGGGTCTGCATTTAATCAGCAGCTGAGAGCAGCTGCCCATCCTGTAGCTGTTGGAGAGGATAGTCTTCAATTTGTTGACATGTGATAGGGATAATTTCTTGAAAGATCATTAATTATGTCATTCTTCCCAGTATTGTGAAATCTATATTTGCACCAAGCCAGCTAAGCCAGGAGTTGGGCACCTGGAGTGCACAGGCAGTCACTGTTACTAAATTGCTTTGTTGCATGACAAGAACTGATACTATTTCCCCAGGACATCATTCACCATCCCACACTGCATTCTCTTTAAAAAACACTTCCAGGCCTAATGGCTGCCTCATCTGGGTACCATGAACTATTGACATTCTTCTGTATCATCATATGACCTACATGAACTGCAGGAAAAAACCTGGTCTTATTTTCATATGTAGCAAGAATGCTTAGAGAAAAAAACTCTTCACCCTTAGAAAGTAAACTATCATTATAGAATGTGGGTGTTGGCCTTATTCTTGAATTCATTTTCTACCCTCTCTTTTGACTTTTTTCTCCCTTTTATGTCTATACCATTTTAGTCTATCCCATCAAGGCTGTATATTGTCACCCTGCTTATTTAACTTCTAGGCAGTGTACATCATGAGAAACGCTGGGCTGGAAGAAGCACGAGCTGGAATCAAGATTGCCGGGAGAAATATCAATCACCTCAGATATGCAGATGGCACCACCCTTATGGCAGAAAGTGAAGAGGAACTCAAAAGCCTCTTGATGAAAGTAAAAGAGGAGAGTGAAAAAGTTGGCTTAAAGCTCAACATTCAGAAAACGAAGATCATGGCATCTAGTCCCATCACTTCATGGGAAATAAATGGGGAAACAGTGGAAACAGTGTCAGACTTTATTTTGGGGGGCTCCAAAATCATTGCAGATGGTGACTACAGCCATGAAATTAAAAGACGCTTACTCCTTGGAAGAAAAGTTATGACCAACCTAGATAGCATATTCAAAAGCAGAGACATTACTTTGCCAACAAAGGTCTGTCTAGCCAAGGCTATGGTTTTTCCAGTGGTCATGTATGGATGTGAGAGTTGGACTGTGAAGAAGGCTGAGCGCCAAAGAATTGATGCTTTTGAACTGTGGTGTTGGAGAAGACTCTTGAGAGTCCCTTGGACTGCAAGGAGATCCAACCAGTCCATTCTGAAGGAGATGAGTCCTGGGTGTTCTTTGGAAGGAATGATGCTAAAGCTGAAACTCCAGTACTTTGGCCACCTCATGCAGAGAGTTGACTCATTGGAAAAGACTCTGATGCTGGGAGGGATTGGGGGCAGGAGGAGAAAGGGATGACAGAGGATGAGATGGCTGGATGGCATCACTGACTCAATGGACATGAGTTTGAGTGAATTCCGGGAGTTGGTGACGGATAGGAGGCCTGGCGTGCTGCAATTCATGGGGTCGTAAAGAGTCGGACACGACTGAGCGACTGAACTGAACTGAAGTGATGTATCCTAAGAAACTCTAATAGTTTTATAACAAAAAGGATACATTAATAACAAAAATAACCTTCACACCAAACCCATAAGGTAAGTGTCTTGTTCCTATATCACAGATAAGAAAACGGATCATTGAAGACTAAGTCTGTCAAGAAGGTACAAGCAGAATCATTGCTGTAGGATCCCCAAGTCCAGTGGTCTTAGCATCCTTTCCTGTCATATAAGAAAGAGCACCTGTAAAGTTCTTAGGAGAAATTCTGTTTCCCAGAGATTGCAAGGAAACTATTGATGAATATTATATTTTAAAGGACATTTGTTTATAAGCCACTAAAGTTAAGTGACAGACCTGGTGTCTTCTGTGTGTGACCTGCATCCTGACCATGATGGCTAGCAAGACGAGTTGTCTGTATGGGCCCCGGTACGACCAAGCTCTTCCTGTGAGAGTCAGACATGGAGCATGCCCATCTGCCTGGGGAGTCGGGGAGCAGGCTCCCCACGAGCAGCGTGGCACTGCTAGACCCTTCAGGCCCTCAGCCGCTCCCCCTCTGCTGCTCCTCACTTCCCCTCCTTGTCCTACCCCAAGTTTCTCTGTTCTCATGTGGAGCTCCCCGAGGTGCTAAGAAATGGTTGAAAAGCAACGGATCTGCCTGCAACAAAGGAAGAGAGAGGAATGACTCAGAACAGTTCACCTCGGCTCTGGCAAATACACCTCTCTTTTATTCTCGGAGGTGAGGATGAGGACAGAGCATCATCACAAGCTGGCATCGTGGGGCACCGAGTGGACATCCGCTCACACTCTCTCCTCTCTGTGCTCCGTAACTACAGTCTGGGAAGCCTTTTCTGCATCAGCTGGGACAGGACTCAGCTTACTTCTTTCTGGCTCTGGATTAGCCCAGAACCTGGCGCATAGTAGGTGTTCAATAAATAACAGTTTCTTCTTCCGGTTTGGTCCTGAGCTTAGCCTGGCAATTCTGGCTCCTCAGTCCTCCCTGAGTGGGGCCCTTGGTCTCCACCTCCCTTGCCTGGTGTTTGCTCATGCACACTGGACCTGATAAAACCTTGAACATGATTTATCAAACACCTCTCTCCTCCAGCCCCAAGACCCGCAGGGATTTTGAAAGGAAACAGGCTCCATGTGCTTCCAATCGTGCTCCATTTAGCTCATCGCGTTGCTGTTGAGTCGGAGCTGGGGGATGTGCGGACACCCTGGAACTGGTTCGTGACTCTGCTGAAAGATGTTTTTCTTAGAAGCAGGAAGTTACGTCCTGCCAAGAAGAAATGAAAATAAAGCCCCCGAGGGTTCACACGGGGTTCGCTGGGAGCCTACGAGCTGTTGCAGAGCTCTTGGCCCCGCTGGGGAGGAAGCTGGAATGAGGCCTCTGTCTGGGGCTCCAAGGACGCAGAATGCGCCCTAGCAGGGCACTGTCTGGGGCAGAAGGAAGACATGCGTTCTCCCTGTGCCCTGGGGAGCTCTGTGCCACCCCCTCCTGCTCTTGGGTCACCTGCATGGTCAGCCTGGTTGACTGCTCTATCCTATGCCTCTGAATCTCTGTTGGAAGCTGAGGGGGCACAAGGGAAGGGCCCAGGCAAACCTGGAATCTAAATTCTGGCTCTCATCTGATGAACATGCCATCCTTCGACAAACTGCTTCCTTTCTTGGGGTGGCAGATCTGAGCTGTGAACTCAGGTGTACTCTTTCCTCTGCCCTACACTTCCTGACCTCCCTCACCCTTAGCTCGCTCACCTTTCCTACCAGGTTCAGGTAAGACTATTTAATCAAAGACACTCATTGGATGAGTGGAGCTGAGCAAACAAACATCCCAGGAAGGGAGGGTTTCCTCTCCAGGCTGCTCAGGCAGACCCAGGGCAAGAGCATGGCAGACCCCCTCAGGAAAGGACTAGGGGGCAGTTGCTTTTGAGCCTTTTCTCTGCAGCATACAATGCTGTTTGCTAACACTTTACCCCCAGTAGAGCTTCTTTCAAAATTGAAGTCCATCCTTTCAAACCCTGTCACTGCTTCATCAACTAAATCTATGTAGTATTCTAAATCTTCTGTTGTCATTTCAATAATCTTCACAACATCTTCACCAACAGTAGTTCCATCTCAAGAAACCACTTTTTTGTTCACCCATAAGAAGTAGCTCCTCAACCATGAAAGTTTTATCATGAGATTATAGCGATTTAGTCACACCTTCAGACTCCACTTGTAATTCTAGTTCTTTTGCGATTCCTACCACATCCGCAGCTACAGTAATGACGTCAAAGACCACTGATCACAGATCATCATAACAAATATGACAGCGATGGAAAGCTTGAGATATTGAGAGAATTACCAAAATGTGACAGAGACACAACGTGAGCAAATTCTATTGAACTGGTGCCACCAGGCTTGCTTGACGCAGAGTCGCTGCAAACCTTCGATTCGTAAGAAGCACAACAGCTGTGAAGAGCCGTAAAGTGAAGCACAATTAATATGAAGTATGATTGTATTTTTGTGATTATTCTCTATTTATGGCAAGTGATACCTGATTTTCATTTATGGAGTAACAAACAAACTTTCATTTTAAAATAAATATACCAAATATGATACCATCTATAATTGCTCAGAAAAATGAAATACTTAGGTATGAACCTACCAAAATATATATAGGACTTTCATGCTACAAGCTATGTAGTAAAAATATCAATTCTTCCCAAGTTGACTTACAGGTTTAATGATACTTTATAAAAGTCTCAGCACGATTTTTTTTGCGGATATAGACAAAATTATTCCATAATTTATATGAAGAGGCAAAGGATCTTGAATTGTTAAAACAAAGCAAAAAAATGTTTTTAAAGGAGTAATACGATGGGAAGGATTAGTTTACTTGATTTTAAAACTTACTACAGACTTATGGTTATCAACATCGTGTGATATCAGTGGAGGGACAGACCTAAAGAGATATCAGTGGAATGGGGTATAAAACTAAGAAACAAATCCATTCAAATATGCATATCTGAGTTTTGACAAAAGTGCAAAAAACAGCGGAAGATAGTCTTTTAAACAAAAGTGCTGGAGCAACTGGACATTCACAGCCACCCCCCACAAAAAAGAAAAAGAAAAGAAAAAAACTTAAACCTAATATTACAGCTTTATAAAAATTAACTCAAACTCAAAATAGATGATAAAGTTAAATGTAGGAAACAGAACAAAAAACCAACAAGAAAAAATAAAAACACCCAAGAAAACCTCCAGGAGCTAGAGTTAGACAGAGTTCTTAGACTTAGCAAAAGCACAATCTATAAATGGGAAAAATTGATAAATTAGACTTTATAAATACAAAAACTTTACTCCACAAAAATACCCTGTTAAGAAAATGAAAAAGTAAGTCACAGGCTGGGACAAAATATTTGCAAATCACATATCCAAGAGTGAACTAGTATCTAGAATACATAAAGAACTCTGAACAGTAAAAAGTCAAGGAAGAAGAGAGGAGGAGGAGGAAATGGAGGGAAAGGGGAGAGGGGTGGAAGGGGAAAAGGGGAAACTGGGCTCCATGTCTCATTATCCAGGAGGTTTCCAGATGTAGTCACATGGCAGTGGAGGTCCAAGAGCAGCAGAAGGGGAGCCCTACAGGGCAAGCAAGTCTCTGCTTGTCTCACATGAGCTGTTATCCCGCTGGCCAGAAAAAGCCTCAAGGCCAGCTCAAGGTGTTGAAGAAAGACCCCAACAATGGATGGGAGGAGCGGTGAGTTACAGTGCCATTTTGTAATCTACCAGAGGAAACGAGCTTAATAAAAATAGCTGCAACCCAACAGCCCACTCAACTGCATCTCTGCTGGATTTCTGGGCTGCTCTGCCCTTCACTTGCCACTGACATCTCTTCTTGCCTCTCAGTTTTTATTAATTTTAACTTGACCTGGGGTCTTAGCTCCCTCTAGCTTTTCATGCTTCTATATTTATTAGAAGGCTTCTCCTTTTTCTCGGGTTCCTGCCTTCTCTAGGCACGGGCTAAGTTGCAAACCCTCACTCACACAGGGGGACCTTTCTCCAGGCTGCTTCTCCTGCTCTCCTCACTATGAGTTGGAGCTCAAAAGGAAGGTTGGCAGCCAGGGATGCTAACATGAAAGGACACAGATACCAATTTTATGTGGAGTGTGTACCATTAAAACGCTCTCTCCCGCCCTCCTACCCCTCTAATCATAGAGGAAGTGTGTCCATGGTTCTCAGCCAGCCTTTTGATGACTGCAGAAATGGATGTTAGTAAAGCCCTAAAACACAGACCCACCCTTCCACCTATCCCCCACTGGGTGCACTCTAGGACCCCAACAGGGATCTAACTGCAGCTGCCCTTTACATGCCCTAACTCAGTTTAGCCTTTTAAAGTTATACTTCCAATACACGATTTCAAAAGTCCCCGAAGGCCACAGCCCACATTAAAGAACGCACCCTGTATTCCGCCTGGCTAGACCTATTTTCTGCTGGGTCTCTGTGCCAGGGAAGCATACGCAGTCATGGAAAACCTATTCAGTCCACAGTGAGATTCTGGATGACAGAAATCAGCACAAGAAATTCCCACAAAATACAAACAGCACGGAAGGCCCGGAACACTGCCAGTCACATTTCCACCTGTTTTCCCAGGTGCCCAAGTATCCCTGCTATTGTCGCCACAGAGGAAGAGGAAGGTCACCTGCTGTGCTGTGCATTTCTGTATCCATGCCCCTGCTTCTTGGAAAGCCCCTTGCTGCTGCTGCTGCTAAGTCGTTTCAGTCGTGTCCAACTCTGTGCGACCCCATAGATGGCAGCCCACCAGGCTCCCTCGTCCCTGGGATTCTCCAGGCAAGAACACTGGAGTGGGCCGCCATTTCGGTGCACGAATTCCACAGTGGAGAAGTGATGGCAAAATTCCTCCCTTTCCAAAGCATTCTAATGCTTTTGAGATCCTGGCTTCAAACAACACCACCTCACCAGCAATGCCCTGAGCTGGGGGCGTGGGGCCTCCTGGGGGCTCTCACTTGATTGCTGACATGTGTGAAGGCCCAGAAAGCTGCTCTTTCCACAACTTACTTGGAGAGATGAGGAGTAAGTTGAGCCAAAGTCCTATTGACAGCAACTTAAGAAACTGTGGGATGAGGGATCCCGGATGTTCCCTGATTCTGTTAGCAGGTACCAAAATGTGATCTGTAGACAAACAGAGCCTCGTCAGAACTCAGACCTCTGCCAGAGAGCTTCCTACAGCCAGCTGGGGCCTGGGGACTGCTCAGCTGATATCCAGACCACCCTGGGAATTAGAGGCATGGTGAGGGGCTTGCCAGCACCTGGACCACACCCCCAGACCTAAGTAAATGATGATGTAATTAAGTGCTTGGTCAAGGGGCTTCACCCTTCAGGTTCCTCACATGGAGCTGAGCTTCCTGACCCAGCGTTAAGCAGTTGGTGAATACAAAACTGTTTTGTTAACTTGCGAGAATGTGCTTCGAAGGGAGGATGATGGAAAGCAGATGAAGGCAGGAGTTGCTTGATGGCTGTCCTCCTGGGGAGCATTCCACTTGGGCAGCGGGGCCCGCCAGGCTGGGGAGGTCTTTGCGTCTCCAGCACCAGCTCCAGTTTGGCCAGATGCAAAGGGAATGTTCCCGTGTTTCCATATTGGGGGAACATACTAAGAGCAGGACGGAGAGTTCCAATGCTAGAGCTTGTTTTACACACCCCCGGACGTCCCTGACTGCAACGTGGGCAACGGCCAACTCCTCCCTGGAACCATCTGTGGTCACAGATGGGCTCAGCCCCACCCCCTGGATGGAAGACTCTTACTTTCACAAAATGTGAAATAAAGACAGCTGGTCATCGCCTGACACCTCATTTTACTCCGAACAAGCTCTCATTCACTTTACAATGCACTACCCATGGACACCTCCCCTGGGAAGTCTTCCTTCCAATCAATCCAGGCATGATCACTTCACATGGATCACATAGCATCAGCAAAGGTGACTGAAGTGCTTCCTCTCTGACTAGGTGTCCCTTGCAGGTAGATCAGTGCTGAGTCTCTCTGTGTCCCCAAAGTCTAATTCTGGTTTTGGCATAAAGTAGGTGTTAATATGGAGAAGGCGATGGCACCCCACTCCAGTACTCTTGCCTGGAAAATCCCATGGACAGAGGAGCCTGGTAGGCTGCAGTCCATGGGGTCACTAAGAGTTGGATACGACTGAGCAACTTCACTTTCACTTTTCACTCTCATGCATTGGAGAAGGAAATGGCAGCCCACTCCAGTGTTCTTGCCTGGAGAATCCCAGGGACGGGGGAGCCTGGTGTGCTGCCGTCTATGGGGTCGCACAGAGTCGGACACGACTGAAGTGACTTAGCCCCAGCAGCAGGTGTTAATAAGCATGTATTTGATCCATAAATATATATTTTTGCAATGGTTTCCTTGACTTCTAAATAATGGAGGCAATTCATAAGCTTGATGTAGAACATGAAATCTTACTGCTTCTAATATTTACATTTTAAAATTGCTTATGTTTGTCCTCCTCTCTCCCTCCCCAAGAAACTTCCTTCCTCCTGGGATCAGGTCATCATCCATCCTTAGAACTCAGGGAGGCTGGCCCAGCCCAGGTCCTCTTGGTCACTTTCCCCCAGTCTGTCCTTGTAATACTCTCTTCTGGACATTGCTCTTGCTGCTTCCTCCATTTCAGAAACGCTTGTCGGATGCAGAAACTCATGAATATGGTGATCTGGGGACACGGAGCACTAGGTCAGGCAGGAGGCAGGGAGGGGCTTTCCTCATCTGCTCCACAGTGGACCCATATTCGGTGGATCTGGGCCTCTCATGTTCAGTTACTCAGATAGACAGCTGCTTTGACTTACGTACACAGGGGTGCATATGACACTCACAATCACGTGCACCCCATACATGTTCCCAGACATGCTCAAGTGGACCTGGCAAGAGATGTCCAGCCTCAGCCATAGCCTTTCCTAGGCCCTATGTTGGCCCAGAGTGACCAGTTCCACCCTCTCTGCCCTCACAGTGCACCTCCTGTTAGGAGCTCTTCTATCCTTTCCCATCAGTTCTACCAGTAGGGGCCCCCTAATTCTACTCTTTAACATTAAACCTCAAAAAGGGAGCCTAGGAGCTTGTCTTCTTCCAGGACCAAGAATAATATTGAGAAGAATGACCTTCTCAATGCAAAACAATAAACATAAGCAGAGAGCATTTATTTGCTACCATCCAGTAACCAAGAACAAAGAAAGTCAGCTCCAAGGTAATGTGGTGTCTCTACTGATAGCCGGGAGTGGATCTCACTAAGATAATCTAAAGTTCATCCTCACAGGACAACCTCTCCCATACACTCATGACATATAACAGAGATTCAAGAGAATACTGGGGCACATGTACAAGAGACAGTGCTTGTGAGCTCTGCATCACAAAAGACATCATTTTATTCTTATTGTTAAAACCATTGATGAAAAGAAGAGAAATACGAAGTGCATGCATCTCCATTTTCCGCACTGCTTGTTTCTGTTTGGTTCTGACACAGGTCACACTAAAAGGGCCATGGACTGAATTGTGTCCCCCTAAATCCATACGTTGAAGCCCAAACCCCCGGTCTGATTGTGCTTAGAGACAGGACTTTTCAGCAGGTCATAAGAAGGGTATCCTAATCCTCTGTGGGCTTCTGCAATTGTTCAGTGATACAGAATTTGCCTGCCAAGGCAGGAGATGCAAGAGACTTGGGTTCAATCCCTGGGTCAGGAAGATCCCCTGGAGTAGGAAATGGCAACCTGCTCCAGTATTCTTGCCTGGAAAATTCTCTGGATAGAGGAGCCTGGTAGGCTACAGTCCATGGGGTCTCAAAGAGTTGGATATGACTGAGCATCTGAGCGTGCACATACACACACACACACACACACACACACACATATACACACTGATCCATTACAGCCGATGTCATGAATTAGGAAAAGGAAGAGACATCAGAGCTCTGTGTCTGAGCTCCATAAAAAATAAAATAAAAAAGGGAACAGTGTAGTAGAAAGTGTGGGTATTTGAAAAAGAGGTTAAGATACACAGAAGGGCATTGGAAATCTTCCATAATTTATTTCATGCAAGCTCCAGAATTAAGGAGTGGAGGGAAAGGAGAAGGGGGGATGTGTGGAGTGACAATAGACAAGTTGTAACAAGCACCGGGTTTCTGCAAGAGCACGTTCTCATCATCTGCAGAGGCAGGGGCTAGTGGCCACAGACAGACTTTCTCATGGGATGCTGCCTTTAAGGTGTTGTGTCCCTCAGGTAATTACTCATCCGGCTGTTCATTCATTCCTTCAACCTCTTCTTAGCACCTGCATTGTGCTAATCCTTTGTTTGCCATCAGGGAAATGGAGAAAAATAAGACCTGGTCTGTTCTCTGTGGATTAATTGTTTAGACTGGAAAACTGGCGCATGACTAAGTGGTGGCCATAGAATGCAGTGAATACTAAAGCGCAACCATTTGCAAGGTTTCTGGGATGTGAAAAGTGAGCTGGTCACTCCACGTGAGGGGACCACGGAGAGCTTGCTTGGGGAAGCAGCATTATAATCGCTGAGTCTTGAAGAATGACGAGGCTCTAGTAGAACGCAGCTAGTGGAGGGGCCTTCATACCAATGTCCAAATGCATGAACCCGTAAGGTCATTGGAGGGTCATAAGAGTTAAACGGAGGTGGCTTCATGTTTCACATTTTTCACAGGTTTGGAAATTGAGGACTAGAGAGGTTATGCGGATGTGAAGGCAGAATCAAGGTCTCCTATCCCCAAGGCCTTTGCTCCTTTTACTATTCCAACTACATTCATCCGTGTCTTACTTTAATTCAAAGAAATGATAGTGAAAAAGCATAACTTTCTGGAGTAAGGCATTCAGGGTGTGTGCCTATACACGTGGGTGTGGGTGTAAATGTGTTGCAAATGACTGTGGTTCTGGGTGCTCTGTGAGCCAGATATCCATTAGCCGACCTCCAAAGCCATGCTGCTGTGGGTGACAGATGTTTGGATTCAATTATGATGATGAGAAAGTTGCTTTTCCTTCCAAGGAAAGAAAGCATTATTTGAGGGTGAAAGACAGCCATATATAACACTGGTGATGAATATTGTTCACTGTGGAAACACTCTTTAAAAGTGCCCTGTTTCAAAGAGGGTAATGCATTCAGAAGCTTTTAACCCACTGGATTTAATTGCAACTGAGTGCCAAAATAAACCCCCTGTTAACAAACCTCCAACTTTCTGCTGACTTCTCGGGCTTGCCCCAGCTGTGAGGGGAGAATGGAAGTCAGATGCTTGGATTGTTTGCAGGGCATATAAAGAATTCACATGTGAGCCTCCGGCTGCTGTACAAGCAGCAAAGTGTCCTTTCATGAAGAGGACGTTCAGGCAGGGGAGGAGGTGAAACAGCACCGCAGCGTTATCCATTGACCAGCTCTGGCTTTTTACATGTAATCAAGACTTAGCTAAATAACCGCCAATTACTGAACTGAATATGAGTAATTTGCAGGTCACCTAAGGTTCATTAAGGGTAAACACTTTTCCTTAAGCATTTGTGTTCCAAAGTTGTCCCAAAGGGCTCGAGTTTAGTTCAATTTGTATTAAAGTACACTTTGTTCATCTTAGCAAATATTCATCAGGATCTAATATGTGCCAGACAAACTGAGCTGCCCAATGCTCTTCCTCAGAATTACAGGGGATTAGGACACAAAAACCGAGCACGAACTCTCTTACTGTCCATCTTGATTAGCTCATAAACTAGCATTTTAAGGAGTAAGAGTAGATTGAAAAAGTCGAGTGGGAAGTCAATTGGTCCAATGTCACTGTTAAGCCTATGGCCCTCCATGCTTTCTGGCAGCTACAGATGCATGCTGGCATGTTTAGCGTGGCATTTAGGGTGATATCAGAGATGGTCCGCCTCTGGCTCCTCCTCTTACCTCATCTCCATTCTCGTCTATGTTCTCTTCCCATCCTCTAATTATATGCAGTGTCTTTGTTTATTTCATTCCCTTAGATACACTCGTGTTTATCTTCTTAGATGAGGCGTCCCTCAAGACACACGATGTGACCTTCTGTGTTTCCTTGTGCTACCTTCTTAGAGGATTGATCCCTTTTATCATTATACAATATCCCTCTATACCTCTAGAAATGTTCTTAGCTATGAAGTCTTAGTGATCTTAATATAGCCACTCCTACTTTATTCTGATTAATGCTTGCATGCTATATCTTTTCTCCATTCTTTTACTGTAAAGTTGCCTAGAGAAACATCTACTTTACTCAGTCTACTAGTTCACATGTTAATCTCATTCAGAAATACCCTCTCAGATACACCTAGAATAATATTTAGCCAAATATCTGGGTGCCCCATGGCCAAGTCAAATGGACACACAAGGTTAACCCTCATAGTTGGATGCCGCCGAGGGGTCGTGTAAGGTGAGAACTGAACAGCACTTTTTGGATGGTCTGTGAGCCAGTCACTGAGGACTTCTTCTAGGACAGTTTTCTCAGTGCCATAGGGTGAAAAATTTAATTGCTATGGCTTGCAGGCTGGCTGAAAAAAAGAAAGGAATTATTATTTTCATTTTGCCGACTAGAAAGCGGGGGTTTTAGAAGGTTCTCTAAGATTATCTAGATGATGTATCTAATGTTATTCAACTGATAAAGTGACAGCAAGAACATAAATTCAGATATTCTAAAACCAAGCTTAGACTTTTTCCCGTGCAGAATAGGAAGAGAAGGAAAGGAGATCAGCGATGAAGTCGTCCCATTACTACAGTGACTGGGAGTCCTGAAGAATTCCAGTTTATGCTCATTATTCTGACATACATATTAATAGCGTTCCCTTTTTCTTTTAAAATTATTCCAAGCTGAACAATAAATTATATGATCGCACCACCCATCTCCCAAGTTGACCTTCAGCATTGCATTATCTGAACATCTTTGTGGCTATCGCCATTTTCATTTGCTCTTTGATAAACCTTCCAAGCTCAGTGGTGTAAAACAAGAGCTGTGTGATTATGGTCACAAATTTGTGGGTGAGGAATTTGGACAAGGCAGAAAGGGGTTTATGAATGGTTTATGCTCCCTGCTACCCGGGACTCAGCTCAGGCTCGAACCACCAGGAGAATTCTTCACTTGTGTGTGGTGCCTGAGTTGAGATGACTAGAAGGCGGGGCTGCCAAGTACATAAATTTTGGTTGCTGCAGCTGTCAACTGCCTTTTGTTTGGGTTTGGACTTCTCACAGCATGGCATCTGGATTCCAGGAAAAAATGTTCCAAGAGGCAGTGTTGGAGAACAGACAGGAACTGCAAGACAGGACCTCTGTTAACTCATCACTGAGCCGCGGAGCCTCGCTTCTGTTCCATTGTACTGGTTACAAGCAAGTCACTACGTCCAGTGTGGACTCAAAGTAGAGGGGGACTGACATCCACGTCTTTATGAGTTTTAGTCATGTCTAGCTCTTTGAGACCCCATGGACTGCAGCCTGCCAGGATCCTTCTGTCCATGGGATTATCCAGGCAAGAATATTGGAGTAGGCTGCTATTTCCTCCTCCAGGGACTCTTCCAACCTAGGGAAGGTTGACTCCTGCGTTAGCAGGCAGATTCTTTATCACTGAGTCACCTGGGAAGCCCCTACCTCCTTTCAGGAGGCCAGCAAAGTCTCACCACAGAATTCTAAACGGGACAGAAGCTGTTTAATCACTGAGGAAATAGCACCCTGCCACCACTTGATTCTGCTTCCAGAGTCACCAGGAAAGAAGACGAAGTGGGAGTGATGAGTCTGCCTCATGGGTGCTGCAGACCAACGTCAAAAAGACCTTGTGTTAGAACAGCCTGATGGCACAGATGTCACTGGGGAGCTCGTAGGCATTACGTGAAGGAGCTCAGAGCAGGCCCCCCACCCGGCCTGCTTCGTTTGGACACTGTGTCCAGAGGAGGTGTGTCCACTGGAAGGTGAATTTATTCTCATAGAAAATCTTGTAAGATGTTATAAAGTGACCTCATGATTTGGTGTTCATATAACAAGACACCTTCCTAAACCCAGTGTAGATGGATGAGATCACACACCAAGCACCGTGTGAGGCACTAGTTCTTGGACATCACCACTGCCTGTTCCGAGGAGGGAGAAACACGGTCATTTGCCCAGGTTACACGTGAGGGATGGGAGGCTAGACTGTGAGCTCTGAACCTTCAGTTCTTAAGTGATACTCTTCTGGGTAACGGGTGCGGCTTCCCGGGAAAGAGTCAAGAAATTCATGGAGGCTCAGGAAGTCCCTGAGAGGCAGTGACATGTTTATGGGTGGCTCCAGACTGTCTGTGTGTGTGTGTGTGTATGCACACACGTGCATGCATCCCTGGGAGCACATTTTGCTGTGAATGTGCCCCCAGATCCCAGAGCCTTTTCCTCATTTCAAAAGCCCCAACACACAATCGGCACATTCAAAGGGAAAGCAGTTTTGGGCTCCAGCAGGGACTTCAAAGGGTTTTACAAAAGTTCTGTTATTTGGTTTATAGGCCTCTAAGGCTTCATGCATTTTTGGTTTTTTGTACCAAAGGCTGGAGAATGTAATTAAATGTGAACATTAAAATGTCAGGTAGTAATTAGCAAAGAAAAAGAGCTTGTGCTGCCCGCTGGGGGTCCTTCTGCTTCAGGCAGGCTAGAGTGTGTAGGGCATGGCCAACGAGGGTGCAGACAAGGCCTGGACCTTCCAAAGAATACTACCCCAGCCTCCAGGGAGGAGCTGTCAGGACCCACGGTGCTGAGGCCAGAAGATCTTCCCTTCCTGTGTGAGGCTGATAATTACTAAGCATCTGCTGTGCTGTGTGGGAGGCCTGGACTGGACCCTGAGACATGAAGGCCACAGACCTGACTCCCACTCTTGGGGACCCAACTCAACAAGCTCTCCCTAGACCTCCTCAGAGCCTCACCAGGCCTACTGAGGGTCTCGCTAGGGCCGTCCAGGCCTCACTGCCTCTTTAGCTTCCCCTCCTGATGCTCCTCAGGGGCAATGCAGCCATTCTGCACTGCCCACTCCTCCAGGCTGGTGGGACTCACCTCCTCAGAGGCTGGTCTGTGCTGTTCTTTCTGCCTTGAAGACTTTTCCACACTCTTTACCTGACCAGTTCCTACTGGTTTCTCAGAATTCAACTTTAAGTCACCTGCTTGGAGATTCCATTCTCTGATTCTCAGTCTCATTATTAATAAGTCCCTCTGCCCACCCCCGCCCCCATCTTCCCATCTTTTTCTCTCTTCCGTTTTCCCTACACTTACCAGTTTGCTAAGTTCGTTTTTCTGTGTGGTCCCTGCCTGCTGCCACCCCTCCAGGGTGGAGCTTAATGGATAGAACCAGAGCAGAAGTGTGTGTGCTGTCTGGACAGATAGTTATGGGCCCCGCTGGCAGGATTGCTTGGTCCTGAGCAGGCCGTGGGCTTGGTCACTTCTGCGGCAGGTGGCAGCTGGGTGCTGGGTTCTGTCTTGCCTCCCTGTCCCTGCTGCCCTCCCGTGGGCTGGCCTTGATCCAGGCCTCCCCTCTCCTTGCTGGAGTGGAGCCATAGCCTGTTCTCCTTTCCCCACTCCAGGCCTCTCCTCCCCACACAGGAAGAGTTCCCTATGGCTGCCAAGGTCATCTTTCTTGCAACAGAGTCTGTTTTAAATCCTTCAGGGGCTCATCCTCTGCTGCTACCACAGAGTCTTAGCCTCTTCTCCTTGAAGGCCACCAGTTATGATGTCCTGAATATGCCACTTCTGTCCACCCTCTGGGCCTTTACCTGCACCCCTCCCAAATGCAGCCCTGAAACATTGCCGAAGACTGTCCTTCTGCTTTAAGATAAAGTTCAAACATTATTTTTAATTGGGACTCGCTTGAGCTGTCCCTGCTCTGCAGAGAGAGCTAGTGGGGGTCACTATTGGTTTACTTCCCTACTCACTAAGCCAAAGGCTGGCCCACTGTGGCATTTTGGTTTTGGAATCTGAGCTCCAGGTTGTGGTTCAGGCTCTGCTTTAGGGAGAAGGTGAGGCGTAGCTCAGGGGTTGTCATGCCCACTCTCACAGAGGGTGGATACGTTGCTCTGATAGGTGGTGTGATGCAGGGAAGGCCTCCTGCTTCTGTTTCGATTCCGATGCAAACCAGGAATCCTCACATCTTCTCTGGACACCAAGAGGTGCACCCAGAACTAAGAAGTGTTGACTCCCTGCACAGCACAATGAAACACTATAGCTATAATACATAAAAACCACTCTTCTAAGATGACAGAAACTTCTAGAATCTGAGTGCTTTAACTAAATCCCCATGGGCCTGGCGTTCCAGCATTTAGCACATGTTCCTGCCTCTGGCTCAAGGCCCTGGGGTACCAGGGCTCCTGCCCTCACGAACATCACCCTCTAGTATGGGAGGGAAGCAACAATTATATCAGAAGGGACTCTCCCGCTGAAATTTTTTTAAAAAGTATAGTTGTGGCATGTGTACACAACACACTTTAGGGTTGTTTGCTGGTCACAAAGACCATGTATCTGAAGGATGAAAGAGAAAACCATTTGGAAGGAGAGGAAAGACAGACTAAGGGACGACCGTGGCACATGCAAAGGTTCTGGGCAGATGGGAGTGTGGCGGGTGATTTGGGAAGGAAAAGACCAGGGTGTCTGAGGTGCACAGGGCCAGGGAGGAGGCTAGAAAGGAAGGCAGGGCTGTTCACACATGGACGCTGGCCAGTCCAGAAGTGACCACGCCTTGGCCTCCATCCCACAAGCAGCAATAAACTCAGAAGTGATGGAACAGGGGTATGGCTGCTGTATGGGAAGAGGGTGTGGGCCCAAGACCGGGGGTGGACACAGAGGGAAGTGGATGGCTTTGGTGGGCTGGAATGACACATGGTTCAAAACTGGACTGAGCATGGTGCAGGCGCGCAGCTTGTGAATGGCGGTCTTTGGTGCACCTGTTTGTGGATGGTGCGCCCTCTACCGACCTTGAAGAAAAACACTTTAACAGCCTGGTTTCCCTTCAGTAGTCAAGACTAACTCTGACGGAAGAACTTTCTCCCATCTCTTTGCTTCCCTCCTTCTTCTCTGCCTCCTTCCTCTCCAAGACAACGGCCATCTGGGTTCCCAGTTCCTCTTCTGCCCCTACAGCAGCGTTTCAGGAACCCTCCAGGGAGAAATCATGATCCTTGCTTGACAAATGAGGAAACTGAGGCCCAGCGAAGTTGTCACCTTAGCTAAGTCCAGCCAGCCACGCAGCAGCAGCTCTGGGGCTCCAGTCCCCACAGCACAGTGCCCCGAGGAGGTGTGCAGGACCCTGGCAAGAACAGGTCTTTCTTGCTCCCAATCCTGAAGACTCCCTACAGATCTCAGTGCCTGATGAGCCACAGCCTGGGCACTGACCATCCTGAGTCTGGAGCCTAGAGTGGAACATTGACCCCTGATATAGTCCAGCCTCAGTGAAAGAGGCTGAATGGCAGGGGTCCCAGACCAAGAGAACCAGGCCAGATTGGGATGCTTTTTGGTTGAGAATTTGAAACTGGAGTTATTATTTCTTGGACATTGTTTAGAGAACACACCCTCTTGAAAGGCATCATCAGAGGTCTGTGGCATGCACTCTAGTCCTGTGGGAGTAGGAGGAGGGGAGTGGCCCCTCGCCCTGCCCCGTCCTTCATGTCTCGGAACCACGAGGGTGACGTTGTCTGACCAGCTCATATGGCCACAGCAGCCTCAGGAGGGCCTCCCTGGATTTCGCGTGTGCACGACCTGGCCTTCCACTGCAGGTAACTCCCCCTCAGCCCCGCGCCCCGCTTTCTTAACCCGCCTCCCCTTCTGCTTCAGTGTCAGATTATTCGCCTGGGATGGCTTTTGAAGAATGTGCACTTTCACCACTTCCTGCATCTGGAGACTGTCAGGGGAGGATGTTAAAAGTGAAATATGTCAGGTTTAAAATTTGCTACATCCTCTCACCTCCAGACCCTCCCACAGTTCGTGGCATTCTGCCCTGGAAGATCTTTCTTCACATCTGCCAGCTTGGGGCTCCCTCCTCCCTCTGCTCTGCTTCCAGGCTCCGAGAGAGGATGAGAAAGCCATGGGACCCACCAATTGGAGCTGGAACCCTGGGTTCAAGTCCCAGTGTCCCAGAACTGCAGACGAGATCACTGCTCTGAGTCTCAGGTGCCTCATCTGTGATACGGAGATGGCAGTGGTACCTCTCTCACAGAAATGAAATGCTGAGAGGAGTCAGTATGCAGAGCACCAAAACAGAGCCTGGCACATGAGGCAACCAAACACATGTGTTAGTTCCCTCCTAATTTCTCAGGTGCCTTTTAGGTGTCGGTGGTTTTGTCTTGTTTTCTACAATGCAAAACAGAACACATGTATTTGCACGCACAGCAATGATTAGGATCCAAGATGTAAAAGAAAAAGAGAGCAGTCTTCTGTCTATCGGAGAAGATCAAGATTCTTAAGCAAAGCTTACATGCTCTACTTATCCTAACAAATGTTCTCTACAGTTGGATGAGGTGAGAGCTGCTGCTGCGATTCTCCGATTGGGATCCCCGGTTGCTCAGTGGCTGGGTGAAGTCAGCATTGCCAGCTTAGAAGGTTGGGAAGACCCGGCCATCAGCTTTGCAGAGAATTGTAGTCACATGTTGGGTGAGCTTAAACTGTTATTGATCTTCTCTGAGGCTCAGTTTGCCAATCCGCATAATGGACACATTATGGAATAAGGAGTTGGTATCATGCCTGGTCCTTTATAGATACCCATACAGATTCCTGCCCAAGGCTTAGAGAAGGCAGGACCCCAGTGATTGCAGAGTCCTGGACAATGGACTCATCGGGACTCCACAGTGCTTCTCGTCCATAGCCTCTGATCCCAGGGAAGGTGGAACAAAGCAGAGTGGAGACAGAGAAAGTTTGTCTGCAGTAAAGAGCACACCCACATACCATCTGCAGGATCTCTCTTGGAGTGGGCCTTCTGCTCCCTCCCAAGTAGGCAGCTTAGGAGGTGGTCATGGCCCTCTGGGTCCACTGGCTGGATGCCTGGGGCATGTGACCAAACCTCTCTGGATCTCATTTTCCATACTGCCCTCACAGGGCTGTTGTGAGGATGGAGTGTGTGCCTGGCACAGGGCATGAGCTGATAAACAGTGGCCCTTTGTGCTATGCTTGAGGGAGGCCTCTCCCTGCTCGCTCACTGCCCTCTGAAGATCCTGCAAGGTTTATGGGCTGAGCCCTGCTGGTAGTCTGCTCTCGTTGCCAGGGGAAGACTGGCAGGTGCCCAGGATACCCACAGGTCTCGCGAGTACAGGAGGCAGGAAAAAGACTCCTCCAAGGCAGAGACAGTATCTGGGCCCCATCCTCACCAATGGGACAAAGGAGAGAGAGAGAGACCAGACACCTGCCTATCAGTTTTCACTGGGATTGTGATGCTTTTCACAGTAGGGAAAGTAGAGGATCAGAGATGACCTGTCACTTGCTCCAGGCCACACATGTATCAATTGCAGGGCTCAGCAGATCCCAGGCCTCATTTCCTCGCGCCGGGCCCTTCCAGCTGGAGACACTCCCAGCATCCTGTGTCTGCATTCATCCGTGCCTATTCTTGGTCGTTGCTGCACTGTTTTCACCAAAGTCAAGGGTACTGGAAAGTCCTCCGCCAGCCTTGCGGAAGCCCTGCCTTCCCTGGGACCAAAACATCACAGCCCAGAAATTCTGCTGTGGGAAGAACACAGTTGCATGCTTTCTCCTGAACGTGGGTTAAAAAAAAAAAAAAATTGCACTTGTATTTTCTCTCCTTTCTTTTTTTGGCCACGAATAGAAATATGTCAACACAATATATATTTTTTTAAATCACTGAGTTACTATCATAAGCTTTAGCAGCATAGGGCAGAAGAGGCTGTTGTGTTTCTTACAGTTTGATTACAGGATAAACTTGCCCGTGAACTGTAGTAAGTTGTTTCTGGAGCTACAGCACCTCCTGGGAGAATTGCTTTAGGAGGCATGGACTGTTTTGACGGCCTCCCGGGGAGGGAATTTCAGTTGGGCTACACACTCAGGAATCTATGGTCTTGCAGCTTGAGGCCACTGGGCCCCAGGCTCCCTTGCTTGCAAGAGAGCAGTATCCTTGGTCAGGGGCATGAGGAGGTGATTACTGAGTGATTGTGGTTGATGAGAACAGGAAGTGAGGAGTCCTATATGTACAAAATGTGCCTATAAGGTGCTACACTCTACCAGGGACCTTCCTCATGGCTATGATTGTTTCCATTTACTTGGAACATGAAGGTATCATCCACTTGGCAAAGAAATCCAGTTATCAAGTGAGAGAACCTAGATTCAAATCTAGGTCAAAAAAATCTAGATTTGACCCAAACACTGTGCCCTCATGAAAAGAGGTCCACTGGTTGGTGTGGGAAGAAGAAAAATTGGTTGAGAAAAACCATCTTTTTAAGGACATTTGAAGCAGCAAACCAAGTGTAGTGAGGTGGAGTGGGAGCACTGCAAGCTGAAGCCAGACTCTGCTTGCCTTCCCGAAGGGCTCAGGCTTGGGAGGCTGCAGAGAGGCACGGGAGAGTGATGGGAAGGGAAGAGGCATCACAGCTGCTGTCCTGCCGGCCCCAGCAGGTCCCCTGGGTGGACTGGCACGGCCCAGGTAGGAAGTGGTGTCCTGCCCATTCTTCCTGATTCTCCCAACAGAGTGCAGCATTTAGGAGAAGCTTGGATAAATGTGAAAGGAAATGAAAGTGTTAGTCATGTCTCTTTGCGACCCGATGGACTATAGCCCACCAAGCAAGAATAGTGGAATGGATTGCCAGTTCCTTCTCCAGGAGATCTTCCCGACCCAGGGATTGAACCTGGGTGTCCAACATTGCAGGCAGATTCTTTACCACCTGAGCCACCAGGGAAGCCCAAAATCTGCCTTTAGTTATCTCCATAATAATTGCCTAGGGACAGACATACACTGTCATAGACGCAACAGTCATTCTGAATGACTATCCTGGCAATGCCTGATGCAGAGTCAGAGCTTATAGTGATACTAAACATGCATAAGTCAACCTCTAAGACCTCAGCTCTGCCCTCTGTCTTTCTCCTCTGGGATCTCAGAAATATCTTTTGAATTTTCTTGGGATCGTCTCTCTTGAAAGAGACTTTTGTTCCAAGGTTATGAGAGTCATTAAAAGCATAGGAGTAAGCAGTGGAGAGCTTAACAATTGTAGACAGTGTACATATGTGGTCAGAAATTAAGGAGTCTGGGTGGGCCAAGGATAAAGTGGGGTTTGGACTCTGCCTAAATTTGGGGGTTAGCTGTTTTTTTCAGGGATCCAGAGGTCAAGTACTTAGTCTTACTGCCTCATTGTTATAATGAAAAAGTCTGAAAGAGGGCTGAACAATTTTCCTGGACAGATAAATGAGGCCAAAAGACAGAACCACGGGCCCTGGATAGCAGTAGTAAAGAAGTATATCAAAAGATGGGTCCATTTCTAGTTCTCTTTTTACATCTGTCTGTCAGAGCCCTGAGTCATGGGGCAAGACTGGGCGGGGGGAGGGTGTGAGGGTCTGGAATGTTCAATGACTTAGGAAGCCAGTTAGCTACAGAGAATCAAGTGGAAAAGCTCAGCCAGCTAAAGTGGCTTCACTCTACGTCCATTCTGGGAGTGAGGGGGTGGGTGAGCAGGCACGGCTTAAGTGAGGCAATGTCATTGCCAGGCCCCTGAAGCCCTCTTGCAGCCAAAACCCATGCAAGGGGCAGTGCGGAGGCTAACAGAGGCCCACCAAGCCTGGTATGTCTGATGAGTGATAAGGAGACAGAGGAGGCTCAGCCTGGCCTGGCATTTAGACTCCAGGCAGAAAACCAAACAAATCCAGAGTGGGTTAGTTTCTCCCATGGCCAATCTCTCCCTACTGCGGGCAGAAAAAAACAAAGTGTGCTTGTGAACTCAGGCAAGAACTAGGGGTCATTAATAAACATGTTTTGTCTGAGCCCTGTGTGAAGGGTTTGTGACAAGGACTTAATAAAGCGAAGGTCTCATCTGGGCAATCTGGTCAAGTTCTACGTGTCCTACTGAGACAACAGGACTAGACATAAGAGCGGCAGCTTTGGAAAGGGCTCATGCATTCCAGAGCAGCACATCTGAAGTTACCAAGGATCTCTAGGCTGGAGAAGAGCAAATGCAGGCAGAGGACTGATGCACAGGGAGGAAAATGTGTTCCTTATGACACGTATGGATGTGAGAGCTGGGCTATAAAGAAAGCTGAGCGCCGAAGAATTGGTGCTTCTGAACTGTGGTGTTGGAGAAGACTCTTGAGAGTCCCTTGGACTCCAAGGAGATCCAACCAGTCAATCCTAAAGGAGATCAGTCCTGAATATTCATTAGAAGGACTGATGTTGAAGCTGAAACTCTAATACTTTGGCCACCTGATTTGAAGAGCTGACTCATGGAAAAGATCCTGATGCGGGGAAAGATTGAGGGCAGGAGGAGAAGGGGACGACAGAGGACGAGATGGTTGAATGGAGTCACTGACTCAATGGACATGAGTTTGAGTAAACTCTGGGAGTTGGTGATGGACAGGGAGGCCTGGTGTGCTGGGGTCCATGCGGTCGCAAAGAGTCAGAAAAGAGTCGGACACGACTGAGCGATTGACTGAACTTAACTGATGACACCCAGAAGTCAAGTTGGGGCCTACACGTGCAAGTTAAAGGAACCTCAATTCCAGTGTGACCTAAGTGTAACGTTGGGGTTCACCCAGAGAAGCAGAACCAATAGGAGATTTTATATATCTCTATATATTTACACTCTGTTGTAGGGAACTGCTCTAACCCAGTCATGGGAGGTGGTTTGGCTAAGCAGTCTCTGCATGGCTGTTGTCCTCCAGGCTGATGCTGGAGCTTGCAGTCCACAGGGAAGGCTGTCAGGGAGGGACAATCACAAGGAGGCTGGAACCTACAAGTGGGAGGCTGGGCTAAAAACGTGTCTGCTCTTGTTGTCTCTGCCCTGGTGACAAGAACCTGCAGAAGCTGGGCCCTCCATCATGAGGTTAAACACATATATTTGGCCTTGAGTTTAGAGGAACAGATCAGGCTATGGCTTCATACCATTCTGGTAAATTAGTAGTTGCTGGGAGCCGGCATATTGCATATTGAGTGAGGATCTGTAATAGCTCAACTGGAATTCTATCACTGCCGGGAGCCAGCGTGAGGCACTCCGCCCATGACAAAGGTCATGAGGAAGGAGGCTCGGCATACGCAAAGGCGGGATCGAGCCTCAGGAGTCCCCCTGGAAATTCTCGAGCATCTACCCCCAAAACCAGAGTCTGCCTACTTTCTGCTTTGTGCTTTCACCTACACCTCTGACTTTACAGGGGGCTGTCCCCCACTACCTCTCTCTGAAAAAAAGAGTTAGCTTACAGCTCCAGTTAATAATTCCTGGGTGTGACAGTGTTTAACCTACAAACTCCTTTGGAAATCCTCTAGCCTGCCTGAATAGGTTTTTCCGGCCACATGTGATTGTTCAGAGCCTCCCAACTGTGAGAGGCAGGAGATGTTCTAAACTGCCTAAACACAGATTCCTTTGAGCAGTTAAAAGATTGATTAGAAATTGTATTGGTGAAGGGTTTTTTCACTTGTTGGGCCAATGTTTGCTGCTAAGTCTCCATACTCCTTACCTACTGTGTCCTTGGCAGTGTATTGATTGATATAATGGGTGTATAGAAATGTAAAATGCAGCTTTGTCCAATGCTTTTTGGAAGGCTGGCGCCTGACTTTGGAATAATCACCTTTAGAGAAAGATAAGTTTCTTAAAATGTTAACAGGCCTCCGGGCAAGAAGATGATGTCAATCACCTGAACTTTTGCATATGATAAGTTTGAAAGCCTGGCTTCGATTAGGACCAGGAACTGCTGTCCTTGCATGACTCCACCCCTTCCCCCATTATCCTCTATGCACAACTTTAGGTATAAAAACTACTTTGGAAAATAAAGTGCGGGCCTTGCTCACCAACGCTTGGTCTCCCCATGTCATTCTTCCCTTTAACTTCCAGCTGAGTGTCCATCTGGAGCGTGGATATCCTCTGCGACCATTTATTTGCCTGGGCTTCTAAGACCCACTCGAGAAGGTGTCTAAGGTGGGGCACCTTCCGCTATTCGAGAGGGCGCCTGCGGCCTCCGTGGTCAGAGCTAACCTGGTGTCACGGGTTATATTGATTTTCCGCGTAAACCAAGCCACTCAGCTTCTTTTCTCCACTGAATTTTTCTACTGAGCTATCCTTATTTCAGCTTCTTTTCTCCACTGAATTTTTCTACTGAGCTATCCTTATTTCAGCCGCTTTTCTCCACTGAATTTCCTCACTGAGCTATCTTCATTTTATTACTCTTTAAATCTTTGATAAATATTTATAAATAAATAAGTCGCCGACGCCGTCCCCGCTTCGAATACCCTGGATCAGCCGGGGCTGGACCCCGGCAAGTAGTCAGCAACAAGTGTCTGCTGCTACTTCCCCATCAATCCTCCTCAATCAGTCAGTTCAGTTGCTCAATCATGTCTGACTCTTTGCAACCCCATGGACCACAGCATGCCAGGCTTCCCTGTCCATCACCAACTCCTGGAGCTTGCTCAAACTCATGTCCATAGAGTTGGTGATGCCATCCAACCATCCCATTCTCCTCCTGCCTTCAATCTTTCCCAGCATCAGGGTCTTTTCCAATGAGTCATTTCTTCTCATCAGGTGGCCAAAGTATTGGAGTTGCAGCTTCAACATCAGTCCTTCCAATGAATATTCAGGCATGATTTCCTTTAGGATTGACTGGTTTGATTTTGCTGTCCAAGGGAGTCTCAAGAGTCTTCTCCAACACCACAGTTCAAAAGCATCAGTTCTTCAGTGCTCAGCTTTCTTTATGGTCCAGCTGTCATATCCATACAGGGCTACTTGAAAAACCATAGCTTTTACTAGATGGACCTTTGTCAGTAAAGTTATGTCTCTTCTTTTTATTATGCTATCTAGGTTTGTCGTAGCTTTTCTTCCAAGGAGCCCCTTGTCAACCCTCCTAGTCTCCCAAGAATCTTCCTGTGATCCAAGGTAATCAGAAACATAGCTGAAAATGAATTCTGAGAAAAGGAGTTGGACTCATCCAAGCTGACATCTTCCAAAGTTATAACAGTAGGGAAGATTTTTCTTACTATCAGAGCCATCCTGAGATGAACTGGGATGCTTCTGAAATAAGGACCTCCCCTTCCAGTCCCATCCAGTCAGAGTCTGAGCATCTGCTTGATGGGGATCATTGGGTTTGATTAGGAGGTTGTGAGGGTCCTTTAATGCCTATGACTGTGTGAGCAAGAGGCAGGGAGAATGAAAGCCAGGCACATAACACAGGCTCAACCACTGGAAGCCTCAGCCCCAGCCCCCCAAATCCATCTTAGACCAAATTTCAGGTCTACAAGTAAGATAGTCCGGTGTCAGGGTGGGAGGAGAACTTCCTTTCACCTGCTGGGATCTCACTGTAAGTTTTACTTCTTAGGATTGGCCCATGTGGCACAAAACTGCTCTCATAAATAATCTCCTGAAGTGGTGTTTGGTGGCAGAAGTGAAAAGAGGGCTCCTGGAGTGAGAGTCAGGTAGAAAGCAGGGGTCCCCACTAGCTCTCATCATGAGCATCAGCCTGGTGGTATGGACAATGCAGCCTCCTGTCCTAGCCTTGAGATGTGTGTGTGAGAGCAGCTCTGGGTGCCCAGAGTGCCTGCATGGGGATCCATATCATCCAGGCTTTCCCACCTTGAATCTGGAGGCTATTATACCAGTTATTGTATAACTTGTCTATTACCCCTCCCCTGTTTGGTACCGGCTGACTTTGAGTTCAGCCAGTCCTAGGATGGCAGGCAGCGAAAGGTTTGCTGCTGCTGGAAAAAGGCCTCAAAAAGGCCCATAGAAGGAACCTTAGGACTCGAGACTTTCCTGGGGAGGGGAACATTTATTTATTGTTTCAAGGAAAACTGTTTAAGTTATTTATATCTCTCCCTCAGACTCACGTATAGCACCGGCCAGATTGGCCCCATCCATCTTCCACCTCCTAGTTGCAGGTGATGGCCACATTGGCAAACCTCAGTTTTTACATCTGCCAATGAGGAAAAAAGACAAATAGTCAGTGCCCCGTCTACAGGACTGGCTACAAAACATGCAGGACCTTGTGTGAAAAGAAAATGTGGGGTCCTTTATTAAAGAGTTATTAAGAAACTCAAGACAGAAACACCAGAGCATTAAGCTAAATATGAGACCCTTCTGAACATGAGGCTCAGTGGGGTTGGATGGGTTCTACGCCCGTAAAGCTGCTGCTGCCAACACAGTCCCACTGCCACCACGGTGTTTGTAAAGCTTGTGAATGTGTGCTGTCACTCAAAAGAAAAAAGAGACAAAAATGCATCAGTGTATTGCGCCACACATGCGTCAGTATATTGCACTGATGTGTGTGTATGTACATATACATATCTGTATGTTCTCTACAATTCTACATACCAATAGGCTTGACCTCTCTGTGATCCTTCTATCACATATGCAGTGTAAGAAAATCTGATGACAATTGTTAATGGCAGAAAAAATTTGTTGACCTAGTATACAAATGAATTAAGGTTTATATGATATTGTAATCATTAGTCAACTTAAAGCGA
Source organism: Bubalus bubalis (assembly GCF_019923935.1). Classification (NCBI taxonomy): domain Eukaryota; kingdom Metazoa; phylum Chordata; class Mammalia; order Artiodactyla; family Bovidae; genus Bubalus; species Bubalus bubalis. Next base: position 161,542,574 of record NC_059160.1, read on the forward strand.
AGTGAAAGTGAAGTCGCTCAGTCATGTCCGACTCTGTGCGACCCCATAGACGGCAGCCCACCAGGCTCCTCTGTCCCTGGGATTCTCCAGGCAAGAACACTGGAGTGGGTTGCAATTGCCTTCTCCAATGCATGAAAGTGAAAAGTGAAAGTGAAGTCGCTCAGTCGTGTCCAACTCTTAGCGACCCCATGGACTGCAGCCTACCAGGCTCCTCTGTCCATGGATTTTCCAGGCGAGAGTACTGGAGTGGGTTGCATTAAGTTTCAAAAGTAATTAGGAACCAAAGAAAGCACACAGTCCTGATTTTGTGACAGAAGTTTTCACTTTTTATGCTTGATATATCTTTTTTCATTGGCTAAAATGAAACTTCATGGTTTTCAAAATCTTTGTTATAAAAGATGGAGTGAGACATAGACTCTGACTCAAATGGCAGTCTTTTTAGCTATGAGAGTCTTAAGGAGAAAACATGGACCGTACGTCCAATAGACAAATAATCATTTTAAAGTCATTATGGTTCTTTGGCAAAAACACTTGTGAACACCAGGTGCTGCCAAATGAAAGTGTGGCTGAAATGGCTCAAGCTGCCTTGATGAAACCTACAAATATAGTGTAGTCAATAGGGCCTAACCCTGGGGATGTACTAAATTTCCTCCCCATAATTTATTATGTATGAATAAATGACCTCCGTAGCTGATGAGATGTGCAGAAGCCCTTGACAGACAGCTGAGTGGGTTCTCTATTCCTTTCCCCCGTCTCAATGCTTAAGCACACATAGAAAAGTAGTCTTGATAACCTCATATCCCTGAGAAACTACAATGAGCTGGATTCCATGCCCTGAACTCGACGTGTAACAATGAGAAACAAGCTGTCGCACTGACTCCCTGAGATTTAGGAATTGTTTGTCATTAAAATGGAACCTAGACTACACTGACTCATGCAACACTTGAGGTTTATTTAACAGTCTTGATCAAGAAAGCTGCTGCTCTCTACTTTGCTAAGAGAACAGAACTCAATGATGCAATAAAACATTAACTAAGTCCTCCCTTCCATAACTTATTTAAACTTTTAATCATTCAAACATTTAGTTGCACTACAAATATTACTGAGAAGTTGTATTGGGTATAATCCCATTACCAATATATTCATGTAGAAAACTAGCAACTAACATCCAGGAGTCATTCAGTCACTCATGCTTCCATGAGGCTTATCGTTTCCCTTGTTGTTGGTGAGGACAAAATGGCATCACCATAATGAGGACTGAGTACCAACCGATAATGCTTAGGCAAAGATTGGCCATTAGGGCTGTCAGATCTACGCGTTCCAGAATCTTTCATTTTTCTCTTCCCATGCCCCAGGCCCACTTGACCATTACACATATCATTATGTCTATCCTCGCAAAGAAACTTCAAGTTGAAAACCCTTAGCAAAATTCCTGGCACAGAGTGATCATTCTATAAATATTATCTTTCAGCATCAGTATTCATATTATATTACTATCCCCATTTTCAGATGAGAAAGCTCACACTGATTAGTTAAATTGGCCTAAAGTTGTAGGCTTACTAAAATTACTAAACTAGGATTTGAAGTCAGGTTTTCCCACAGCCCATGTTTTTCCACAACACTACCTACCTTTCCAGTAGCTCATGTCTGAGCTCGTCAATGACTGCTCTCCAAAAACAAATGTCAAGGAGCCAAAACTGAAAGGAAAGTGTAAATAACTAGAAAATAAATTATTGAGCCCTTGAACCAAAATGTAAAAATGATCAGTCAGGATTTCTGCTTCTAGTCATCACGAAGTAATTGGTTCTAAAATTGTCCTCCTAATGAAAATAACTATAAGACTGCACAAAATACATGAGGAAAATGTTTTCGAGTATTGAGCCAAGGAAAAGACAGGTCTGTGATCTTTTTAAAAAAGGAATCACATGGAGTGAGCTCCACATTTATGCTGGTTTTATGCCTAGAAGCAAATTTTAGCCATCATATAAGGAGGTGGAGATGGAACTCAAACAGAGGATGTTTCACTGAGCTGAGGAGGCATAAATGATATATTTGGGAGATTCTTGCTGCTGCTTAGGGGAAAATTTATATCTTTTAATATTTATATTAGAAGGAATGAAGATTTAAAAGTCAGCAATCTAAGTTTCCACCGAAAACCTTGAAAAAGTATAAAAAAGTAAGTAGGAGGAAGCCTTGGATAGATACTTTTGCACAAAGAAGTTCAAAATGGTACAGCTACTTTGGAACCCATTTTGAAGTTTCTTCTATTATTAATCAGCAATGGCTCAGCAACTGGACTCTTAGGCATTTACCCAAGAAAAACGAAAACGTATGTTCAACAAAAGACTTATATAAGAATGTTCATAGCAGCTTTATTCACCTCCGTTCAAAAAAGCATAAAACTGGAAACAACCCAATTGTTTACCAATAGGACATAGTAAATAAACGGTCACATATTCATGTAATGAAATGTACTCATCTCTGAAAAAGCATGAAGTACTGATCCGTACAACGGTGCAGATGAATCTTGCAGGTATCTTGTTAAACAAAGGAAGCCAATCATAAAAGAATACATGCTGTATGATTTCACTTTCTTAAAGTTCAAGAGCAAAACAAATCAACAGTGATTACATTGGTTATTTATTGCTGCATAACAAATTATGCCAAATGTTATTAGCTTAAACTGTCAAGCATTTATTATCTCATGGTTTTTGAGGGTTAGGATGTCTTTAGTTTAGATTCTCACAGGCTGTTTCAAGGTATTGGCCAGGGCTGCAGTCATCTCAAAGTTTTACTTGAGGACTGCTTGTTTCCAAGCTCACTGGTGTGGCTGTTGGCAGATCTAAGGTATTTGATGGTTGTGGGCTGGTGAAATTAGTTCCTTGCCTCATGGGCCTCTTCTAATGGACCTGTCCCATGGCAGCTGGCTTCCTCCAGAGATGGGTGTCCAGGAGACAGTGCAAGAAACACAGAAGTTGTAGTCTCTATAACCCACCCTACCCACAGAAGGAGTAAGACGTCACTTGATCCAACACATACACCATTGGCGGGGATACACAAGGGCATGAATGCTAAAATGGACGTCTTTGGGAGGCACTCGTACAAGCTGGCCTCCACAGTTGCAGAAGTCAGAACAGCAGCTGCTTACAGAGGATGGAATTTACTGGAAGGAGGCACAAGTAAACTTTCTGGAGTGATGGAAATATTGTATAATGCGACTGTATTGTTGTATATGGGTGTATACATTTGTCAGATATCCTCAATTTATTCACTTAAGACCTGTACCTTTAACTACATGTAAATTTTTCTTCAATTTAAAAATACTTTAAAAGGACGATTTGTCATTTTAGATATCATTCTAATGAATGCAGACTCTTATACAGCAGACCAAATAGAGGTAACCGCAGAAAAACACATTCATTTATCATGCTACACTTCAAGTATATAAACTTCGTAAAGTCAAAGGAACACAACTGCTGTATTTTTACAAGGCTCTATTTACTCTCCTCTGGGAAGAGTGTTCAAGGTTTTTAGCCAAACCTCTAAGACTTGGTTGGGGATCTGAGGACAACCAGCCACAGCCTCTTCTTTTAAAGTCCCTGTCTACTTATAAAAGAGGGGGAAAGACAGGCAGTACTCTTTAGGACCTTGTGATGAGACATAGATCTGAAATGAGGGCAATTGCCCAGAACCAATTCCTGACTTAGGATGCAGGGGTCACAAGGACTTTTGGACAACAAATACCTCTTAAAACAAGAGTGTTTTGACAAATCAAGTATAAGTGAATCAGAAACAGGCAGCTTACATTTCTCTTAAAATAGACCAGGATTTAAAAATTAAGACAGGACTTTCTTGGCCAAGTACCTTTGAAGTTTTCCAGACCTAAAACATTTAGAAAAGCAGTTTCATCTACTTTGAAAACCCAGAGTGCATGCAGATTGTCATCTTTTGGATTGGATCCACTGAAAATGAACTATTTTGCTCCTTTCCCCTTTGCCATTCTTGAGTGGTGACAATGGATAGGTCTATTATCATGGGTTCAAGTGTTCCCCTTTAGTCACTAAGAGTCATCCATGTGTCAGGTACCATGCTAAGCATGGTAAAAACCAGGCAGCTCCTCCACTCCATATGACAGACTTACCCAGAGGAGGGGGCTTGAACCCTCCTCCCAAAATCAGATTGGTTGAACATGCAGTCAGTTCCCATGGTAACCTTGAGATTTTTTTTTCCCCTCTGGTGATTGGGTTTTAGCAGGACAGACTTCAAGCATTGGTCTCCAGTACACTGGTGACCTTGGGGACTCATGGCATAAAGATCAAATATTTCCAGGGCTACTGAACCCATTAGGTCATGTATCAGAAAGGAAATGTACAAAGGCTTGTGTGTGTATTTGCTAAGTCTTCAGCTGGGCTCCATCCTCCCCCTCTGAAGCAGTAGGGAAGGCTGCCTGACAGTGATACAAACTCAAAGTGAAGCGTGGTTTTGGAAAATCACATCCAATATCTGTGTAACACAATCCTGGGGCTGTTTGAAAGCCAGAGACAGTTCTGACTGGAGGAGAGTAGCCCCTCTCAATCTCAGTAGTGGTGAAAGGAACTGCAAGAATCACAGACAAGTCTTCTGGGACAAACATAGTCCCTTCTCTGATATCCTCTCGGGATCCAGTCCTTCCAACAACTCCAGCAGACATGGGGCAGTCTGGAGGCAGTAAAGTCCCAAGTAGTGTGTTCTCATCTTCCTTCTTCTCCACAAACAAGTGCACACGTGGCAAAATGCGAGTAATCTATTTTCAGTAGATCCTAGAAATACCTTCAGCGACAAATTTCAAGGACCCTCTTATTTTCTATAACATTTTTTAACAGCTCTGTGTTGCACCACACTGTAGCAGAAAAATGCACGGACTTTGGACCACTCCCTGATGAATTTCCTTAAGTAGGAGATGTATCTTCTCTGAGCCTCGGAAAAGTGGTACTTGTAAGAAGTCAAAGACAAGAGAAGGGGCATCTCAAGATTGGAAATGGGTTACCATGAGGCCCATCTTATTGCACAATTCTAGAGGGCCCTGTTGACATTTTATTCCAAAATGTAAATGGTGTCCCTAAGATTGTGCAACTGGGTGCATTCACAGGCCCAGGGACCAGGACTTCTTCTTCCCAAAGGGTAGGAACCCTGAGCCCTTTCATAAGACTGTTCTGAGATGCAGACCACAAGAAGGCTGGCTGAATTTGGAAAACCACCATGCAGTAAGAAGAGAATTTGGAAAAAAAAAAAACTTTAAAAATAATAACCAGAAAAATAAAACCCACAGCAAGATGAGCCTCAAAGCCAAAAGTATGAAACAAACAAGAAAGTATAACACTGTGAATGACAGTTAACAAATCCAATAAATGGGAGAACTAACCTCTAGAGAAAATGAAAATAACAAAGTCATTTGAAAAGGACTTTGAAATTGGTAAGCTTAAAATTCCTCTAGAGACAAAGGAAGGAATAAATGTAAATTTTAAGAATTTACATTCATAAAATAAGAATAGGAGGTTATGAGTCAAACAGCAGAGGCTATACGATAGGATAGGAGCATACAAAAGAATTATAAATCTGAAAGCAGAAAGTACAGTTGTTGAAACAAAAACAAATGATGTTAGAAGAGATAAACAGAGAAATAAGAATCGAAGAGAAGTGATGGTTGAGAAAACCAAAATGAAAAATCTTTAATAAGCTAGTTAGTAAAAAGAGCAAAAAAAAAAAGAGAGAGAGATGGAAAATATGACAAAGAAGTCAAGACCATGGGGGATAGATTAAGAATCTTCAACACACAACTAACAGGAGTTCTATAATAAGAAAACAAGAGACACAATATTTAAAGAGATAATAGCTGATAATATTCTAGAATTGAAGAAAAAGCTTACAGAAGGCCAAGTTAGATCATTTTTTAAAAATCAATCTGGTACAATTCCAAGTACCCACAAGGGTATTTCACAGAGGAAAGACCGCTGAACCAACCAAGACCCACCAGGATAGTCTGCCTTATGCTCCACACATAGTCAACTCCCAACTGTGTACCCAACTCATCCTCTCCACTGGGCACCCATATCCTGTACCCCCTGACACAAGCCATCAATCATCCTCATAGTACGCACCCCCTGCCATCACTCCCCTAGAGCATCCCTCAACTGTGCAAACCCCACTTAGTCACTCGTGCTGTATAGCATTGTCCGCGTGCTGGCCACTCCCTTTCAATGACCCACACAGAACCTCTCTTTGGCATCACCATCTTCTATTCCCAAATTCTATATCTCCCTTCATCAACCTCATATATTCCATGACTATTTCCATCAGAAATGGATCAATGATTATGAGTTTTAGTTGGTGGAAGGAGATATTTTGGAGTCAGAAAATTTCAGACTTCCCCCTGAGTCTTTCTTGGCAGCTGTCATCTTTCTATCTGTTGAATTCATACAGTCATAGAATTTCTAGATGGGCCAGTCTCTGGACGCTGTGTGCATTTCTTCTAAGCGTCCTCAGCAAAGGTTTATCCAGTCCCTTCTGGAACATTTCAGTGACAGAGGACCTCTACATTTAGTACCTCTAGTGTTAGTTGCCCGCAGAAGGTGATGGCGCCCCACTCCAGTCCTCTCGCCTGGAAAGTCCCATGGACGAAGGAGCCTGGTGGGCTGCAGTCCATGGGGTCGCTAAGAGTCAGACACGACTGATCGACTTCACTTTCACTTTTTACTTTCATGCATTGGAGAAGGAAATAGCAACCCACTCCAGTGTTCTTGCCTGGAGAATCCCAGGGACAGGGGAGCCTGGTGGACTGCCGTCTATGGGTCGCACAGAGTCGGACACGACTGAAGCAACTTAGCAGCAGCAGTGTTAGTTGCTCAGTTGTGTCTGACTCTTTCCGACCATGTGGACTGTAGCCCACAAGCCTTCTCTGTCCACGGAACTCTCCAGGCAAGAATACTAGAGTGAGTAGCCATTTCCCTCTCCAAGAGATCTTCCTAACCCAGGGATCAAACCCAGGTCTCCTGTATTGCAGGATTCTTTATCATCTGAGCCACCAGGGAACTAGTGGGCAAAAAAAAAATTGTTTCTTAACATAGAAGGCAGACTCTCAGTCTATAAATCCAATTCTACTTAATTTCTATTTGAAAGTCTCATGCTATTAAGTTTATGAAAAAAATTAAATTTCATCAGTTGTCCTTTCTTTCCCCCACCAAGGTCGTGGTTGTTTAAGAGGAGACTAAAAGCTAAGCAGCGCCCATCCCTTGAGCTCTCTGTCTACTTGGATGTCTGCCACGACGAGCATAGTCTCATAGGTTGCTGACCCTGGGTCTCCACCGTCTCCATGGAGGCCCTCTCCTGCTTGTTGCCATGGCTCCTGCAGACCTCAAGCTGTCCTCAGCTCATCTGCACCATCACTGTGCCTTCCATCACTTGGAGTCTGCCTGTGCCTCTGAGGAGCATCCTGGGCACAAGAAGCTTGTGACGTTCTCTGTCATGCCTCCAAGCACTCAGTTACTCTTTGGGGCTTCATTGCCTCCTTGAAACTCCAGCAGTCTCTGCCCAGGAAGTAGGCCTGTCCATTCTCACCATGCATCCTGGTCTCTCCATGTGCCCACTCCCTCCGTGCCTATATCACCAACCAAGATCTTTTCTAGCCTCTAGAAGAAGCCCTTTTTTTCCTTAGCAGTAACAGTTTTCTTCTCATAGGCACAAGATATTGTTTCTATACCAGACTAAGGTTTTGAGAAACATAAAAGTCAAGCCATTTCTTCATTGCTCCCAAACTTGGAAGCTGAGAGAGAAAGGGGAAAATACTCAAGAAAACAGACATTGACGGTTAAATGTGCAAACATTTAAGTTAGCACACTTACACTGAATTGAATGTATTAGTCATGATTCTCCAGAGAAACAGAACAAACAGGATAGATACACAGATACATCAGTTCAGTAGCTCAATCGTGTCCGACTCTGCAACCCTCCGGACTGCAGCATGCCAGGCTTCCCTGTCCATCACCAACTCCAGGAGCTTGCTCAAAAACATATCCATCAAGTCGGTGATGCCATCCAACCATTTTATCCTCTGTCATCCCCTTCTCCTCCTGCCTTCAATCTTTCCCAGCATCAGGGTCTTTTCCAATGAGTCAGTTCCTCACATCAGGTGGCCAAAGTATTGGAGTTTCAGCTTCAACATCAGTCCTTCCAATGAATATTCAGGAATGATTTCTTTTAGGATTGACTGGTTGGATCTCCTTGCAGTCCAAGGGACTCTTAAGAGTCTTCTCCAGCACCACAGTTCAAAAGCATCAATTCTTCGGTGCTCAGTTTTCTTTATAGTCCAACTCTCACATCCATACATGACTACTGGAAAAACCATAGCCTTGACTAGACAGACCTTTGTTGGCAAAGTAATGTCTCTGCTTTTTAATATGTTATCTAGGTTGGTCATAGCTTTTCTTCCAAAGAGCAAGTGTCTTTTAATTTCATGGCTGCAGTCACAACCTGAAGTGATTTTGGAGCCCCCAGAAATAAAACCTCTCACTGTTTCCATTGTTTCCCCATCTATTTGCCATGAAGTGATGGGACTGGATGCCATGATCTCCATTTTCTGAATGTTGAGTTAAGCCAACTTTTTCACTCTTCTCTTTCACTTTCATCAAGAGGCTCTTTAGTTTGCTTTCTGACATAAGGGTGATGTCATCTGCATATCTGAGGTTATTGGTATTTCTCCCAGCAATCTTGATTCCAGCTTGATTCCAGCTTCATCCAGCCCAGCATTTCTCATGATGTACTCTGAATATAAGTTAAATAAGCAGGGTGACAACATACAGCCTTGACGTACTCCTTTCCCGATTTGGAACCAGTCTGTTGTTCCATGTCCAGTTCTAACTGTTGCTTCTTGACCTGCATACAGAGAAAGAGATTATTATAAGGAATTGGCCCATGTGATTATGGATGCTGAGAAGATAATGATCTGCCATCCACCAGCTGAAGGCCCAGTAAAGTGGTGTCTAAACTGTCTAAACCTGAGAGTTTGAGAATCAGGAGCACAAATATTGAAAGGCAGGAGAAGATGGATGTCTCAACTCAAGCAGAGAAAGCAAATTCATCCTTCTTCCACCTTTTGGTTCTATTCAGGCCCTCAGCAAATTGGATGATGCACTTGCATTGGGGAGGGTGGATCTTTCTTACTCATTTCACCAGTTCAAATGCTAATCTGTTCCTCACAGATGCACCCAGAAATAATGCTGTATAGCTCTCTGAGCATCCCTGAGCCCCGTCAATTTGACATGTAGAACTAGCCATGACACTGTACCTCCCTTTAGCTTCCGCTTGTGATGTCAGCTATTCCCCAGGGCATGCCACCTTAGGGAAAATACACTCAGCTCTCTCAGCCCTGTGAGAGCTCTACAATCCTTCCCCAACTTGGAAAAATCTTTCTAAGAACGTTAGATGACCCTGAGAGGTCTTTCTCTGTAAGATAGGGTAAGCCTAGTGCAGGCCTTGTGGTCTGCTTTGAGCTCTGTGACTGGCATCACGTGGCACTCAGACGGCTTCTCTCCCTGAAATGGTCCCGTAGGTGACCTGGATTAACTCACTGAAACTTTGCAAAACCCAAGAGGAAGGCTATCATTATCCTCCCTATTTTACGGAAGGAACCAGGCAGAACGGAAGTTAAGTAGCTTGGAGCGACGACATGCAGATCCAGCAGTCTGGTTCTGAGGGCACCCCCACCCCGGTCCTCCCCACCACCCCCCACACCAACCCCACTCCCCCACCCCCATCCCCGGCCGTTCTGTTTACTTCCTGAAAGTGTGTGCTGAGGCCTCAAACCTTTATATTGCTCGAAATTTTCATCAGCCTTTTTTCATCTCTAAGTATGTCAGCTTCTATTTTCTGTTAAAAATTGTTCCTTGTGGCTTTGTTAAACATTTTTTTCTAGGGATTAACCCACAGTAATTTGCTCTCTTCTCTTTCTAGTTCAGTTTTTTCGGTGCCATTGGTCTTTCTTCCCCACCCCTCCTCTTGTTCTGTGAATCAACATCTTTGTTTCTTTGTTAATTTTTTAGGTCATTAAAGCTCCTTTAGCATTTTTTTTCAAATTGCCATCTAAAGAAATGACTTTCTCTCTGAGAATGGTGTGGTCTGAGTCTGCACACTTTGCTAGAGTATCTACATTTTAGTTATATTCTCAAATGCTCTTACTTTCTTTGAATTTCCTCCCTGCCTGGTTGATATTTAGGAAACTATTTTTGGATCCTTTGTGGTTAGGTACTTTTAGGTCCTGGCTTTTCTGTTTATTTCCAGGTTTATTGTTTGAGGCTTAGAATGCATGCTCTGAGAACTTCTTGGAAAGTTCCCTTGAGCACATTTAATCCCTTGCAGAGTCCACCTCTGGCCTTCACCACTTCATGTTGGATGGCAGGGGGCCACTTCCCTGTGGATTTGTCCCAGCTGCATTAAGTCTCCTGAGAAAGGGGTAGGGCAACCACCAGGCAATGCTGGGGCCATAGTAGTGGACGAGCCAGGGCTGGACACACAGGGCAGCAGCGACCAGGACATGCCCAGCGGGGGATGAAGAGGCCGAGCTGTAGTGGTGCAGCCACAGAAGCCTGGAATCCTCTGCAGACTGTGGGCAGATGAGCTGGGGCAACTGTGACTGTGATTAGGAACTGAGTGTTTGGATTCTGGGGGAGTTCAAGTGGCAAAGATGACGTGGGCTTCCCAAGGAGCAGGTGGTCATCCTGGGAATCCACAGAGATGAGCAAGGACCTGGCCAAGCCTTTGGCCTCTGACTCATCTTCTCATTTACTGACTTACATCCGTATTCCCACATGTAGATAGTGAGTGTGGGGTGGGGGAGGGGGTCCCACCTCTCAGGGATCTTATAAGCATTAAACTGGAGATGAAAGAGAGTAGAGTGAAGCATCCACAGCCACAGGCTGAGTGGTTGTTTTCATCAAAGTAGAAGCCCGTGATCAGACCCAGCCATGCCATGACAGGTAATCCAGAGTTTGCAGATAGAGCTAAAGGCAATCCATGCACAGCTTGAAAATCCTCTTTCTCCAAGAAGGACCTGGCATGTGAAGAAGAGCTGTGGTCCTTCTCTTGTGCTCTGATTTCATTTCCAAACTGTCAAGCATTTTAAGTCATAATCACCTAAGTGAGAAGAGAAACTGGATGCAGGAAGAGTGTGCCTGACCTGTTTCAGTCTGCCTCTACCTCTCGCTCTTCACACCCGAGTCCTGATGTCAAGTCGGGGCTTTTAGGTAGCCCTAACTCTTCACTTAGGGCTGTGTTGAGGGTCACAACTGCTGCTGGTCTAGTTCTGGCCTTGTGTTCTCCTTCTGGCAACTGAATTTCTGCCTGGTTCCTAAAAGATGATTCTCAATGAATCCCAGCTCTTCTTGAGTTAGAGCTAATTTTGGCTCGAGAGAGTAGCCCCCCAAGACTGAAGTCCTAACTCTGAATCTTGCTAGGGGTTTAGGACAAGCCTACCACCTCCCAGCCTTCCTGAAAGTCTAAATGTCATCCACCCTGGCCACCCTGTGGACAGCCATCATACACTGGCTCTTAAGACTCATGCATCTGGGAGCCAGGACTGCACCTTATGGTCTGTCCATTGCTGCCTATGCCTGCTGTGCCATGTCACCTGGGCCTGTTGTTTTTCTTATAAAGCCGGATTCACCACCCCCACCAACCCTCATTGTCTCCCCATCTCATTTTGGCAGGTGAAATTATAGATCTAGGACATTTCTGTCATAAGTGATCCCTCCATGTCCAGCTAATACAGAAATTGTCTCCATGTAAGTACCAGGGGGAACCTGGAAGTAGACAGTAGACAAGTTTTAAGAATTTCGAACTCAATAGCTCTTTTATAATTTTCATAGCTGATTTACAAATGGAGGTATGATTTATAGCAGTCTGAAGGCCGGACAGGGAAGTTCTGGGACCACACCAGAAAGGGGAGCTAAAGAGTGAGGAGGCTTAGTTACCTGAGACCTTTACTACAGGAAATAAAGGACCAGGGGCATTAGGCATTCATTCATTCTCCCTTTTAACAAATATACCAAATTAGAACTGTATTCCAGATTCTAGTTGGATACAATAGGAACAAAATGGACAGGGCCCCTCCAGGGCCTTCTGGAGCTCACAGGCCAGCTGGTTTCTTTCCCTCATGGGAAGACCAGAAGGAAGAGGTAACTCACATGTGGAATAAAACCAGAACCAAACCTGAAGCCCATTACTCAGAAAACCTGAGGCACAAATCAATAGCTTTGAACCACTGTTGCTAAGACCTCCATTGATTTTATATTTGGGTTTACCGCTAAGACCCCAGACCCTTTCCTAGGTAAGCTCCTCTCTTAATCTGATTGTTTGAGACTAATCTGAAAACCATCTCAGCAACACTAAGACAACTGCAGATCACTGGAGGCTATAGAAAAAGTCAGAGCCTGCCTTGATTTCTAGTCCAATTCTAAACCCACAAAGAAACATGAGACAGGGGGAATTTGCCCAATTTCAGATTTCACTGCAAAACCGTTTATGTACCTCTGTTGAATTGTGTTGGCAATTTGGCCTTGAAATGGCTTTTTGGAAAAATAAATTAATGATCCTTGCTGACTTGTTTCTTCAAAGGGACAGAGAATCTAAAAGAACCAAAATATAAGTATTGGCTAAAAAAGGCACTCCTTCTGTCTGTTGAAATCCTGCTGGATTGGGGGTTCTGGCCCTTTCTCAGATCTTTGGAAATCAGAGCTTGCTCACAGGAAACCAACGCAACTTCCTGTCCTGAGAAAAGCGCTGTCCAAACCTTCAATAACTCTTTCACAACAGCTTTAGTGACCGAAGGGTAAATGGGTTGGAAACATAAGGCTTGCATTTCCCTTGAAGTACAAAGGGGTTTAAAAATTAAGAGGCGGTCTGGAGGGAAAGGATTTGCTGACCCTAACACATTTTTTTTTTTTTTCCAAAACAGTCTAAAAAGGACCATAGGCCCAGAGCCAGCTGAGCTCAAGCACCTCAATTTCATACTAAGCAGATTAAGTTTGTAAATTGTACTGTTTGCTACATTTTCCACGTAGATAAGAATCCCCTAGAATCCATAGGAAGAAAAGAAAAGGAGCCATTTTATGCTCTGCCCTTGGAAAGGAAAGGAGAACTGCTCGATAGAATGACACAAGGCGTTTGGTTGACAGTGCCCACCCTAGAGAGCCTAGGGCCAGAAAGGGCCTGGAAGATTCCGGGCTCCACTGGGCCCTGGCATGGGGAGGGCTGCATGGCCAGCCATCTCTGATTCCATTTCAGCTGGACCTGCAGAACAGTCAGAAAGACCCCCTGAGCAGCATGTGCAGCATCTCTTTGGAGCCTCAAGGACACTTCGCAGCGTGTAGCACTGCCCCATTACACAAGGAGGGAACCGAGGCCCTGGGAGGAAGTCAGTGATTCTCCACTGGCAGGGGTCTGTAAGTCCCGGAGCTAAATTCACTGGTGTCCCAAGAGCGTTTTCTTTATAATGTCAATTTTAAGACAGGTTCTCAGGAACCATCTGTCTCCAGAGTGTGAATAGGAGGCATTTGCTGAGCCAGAGCTGGTCCTGGGAACGCAGTGAGAAGAATCAGAAAGACTGGGTTTGATTTTCAGCCCCCCTGCTTCTAACACACAACCTTACACAACATATTAGCCTCTTTGACTGGTTTTCCTCTTCAGCAGATTGAGGAAGACAGGACTTGCAGAGTTCGTGTGGAGATTAAAGGCAGTGTGGCCCCAGGCTGTGCCAGCACAGAGTGGGCCATCCGTCACTGAGCACCATGGTCCCCTTCTGGGCGCTGCTTGGCACCCACAGCAGGCCTCAGTCCCCCCACGGGACCCCCGCAGCCAGGCTTTCCTACTTGGTCTAAACAGCAGCTCAATCACTTTGATTTTGCAGCAGGAAAAAACTCTCTACCTGGCTTTTGGCATCCTTGTGGCGTTTGTCTTAAAATTAAGTATATTTTCAAAAACTGAAAGAAGCTGGTAACAAAAGGTGTTTGAATCCATTTATGCGACAGTCTGCAGATTGTCTGCAAATTCATGTGACAATCTGCAAAAGGAAAAGTGACAGGGACAAAAACATAAACCAATAGTTGCTGAGGCTGGGTAGGGGTCAGGGATTCTTCAGGATGTTGGGATTGTGCTATAGCCCCCGTGTGATGATGGTTTTAAGAATCTATCTACGTACGTTTATGTACGTAGAACTGTAAGAATTATACACCCAAAAGAGTTAATTTTACTGTGTGCAAATCTTAGTATTTATATGATAGGGAAAAAATAAACTCATATACAATAAAAAATAAAAATTTAAGAAAAAATAGTTTTGACCACAAAGCTACATAAACCAGTCCACATAATCTGAATAAAAGTACTTTTAAATGACAGAAGCGTGATTGGAAAGCTCGCTGAGATGAACTGTACTTCATAAAAAACAAAATTCATGACTCAACCCAACTCGGAGGGTGGGGACTGAGGAAGGGGTGGAAATCAGGGCCCAGGGAGAAAGCAAATCTCTCCTTCTTCAAGGGAACCCTGGTCAGGACAAAGAGCCCATTAGAGGCAGGGATGTGGGGGAGTGGTCGTCACAGAGGTGAGGGCTGACAGGCTTGGCCTGGGACAGTCTCAGGGGAGCCCAAAAATCCTGGCCACAGGAAGCATCAGGGAATATGACATATGATAGCAGGCTTTGCAGATGGCTTACTGAGGAACTGGGGAATTGTGACTATGGGGGAAGCAGACATTGGGGGCCAAGAAAATTCTCTTTATAATGCTGAATTCAAGAGCAAGGGGAGTCCATAAAACACATGGGGGCCTCTGGTTTCCAACTGCTATGTGTTCAAGTGTGAAATAGAGCGAAGTTTTGTGCAAGGCAGAGAAAACAATGCATTCAGCCAGCACTTCTCAGTTCACAAGTCATCTCTGACGATCCCAGGTCGATGGAGACCTTGGGCTCTCATCTTGAAAGTGTGTTTAAATGAGGTGTATCACCAGCTTCCCAAGCTGTGTCATCTAGCTCCCTCTTTAGGCATGTGTCCATGTGTGGCACTCTGTTAAGTAACTCTGCTCTAGTTCCAGTATCACATGGGCCTTTGGGAGGGTATCACGGCTCATCATTCAAATGAAGAAGTCAAGTTTACAAGAGAGAGGACCTTCACTGTGATCACTCAGCTAGTAAGGGGCTCAGAGCTGAGCTGCTGACTTACACGTGCCTAGCTCCATAGGCAGACCTCTTGCCTATATTCCAAGTATAACAAGTGTGAGGATGATGGGGTGGGTGCGGGGTGGGGGATGCTGTGAGTTTTATCTCCCAAGAGGTTTCCTGGCTTAGTTCAGGCTACAAGGCCAGACACACTGAGGGGATATGAGTTCAGGGCTAGAGACAGGCTGCCTCAACTCATGTAGACAGATAGATTCAACCTCCATTTGGCTAACTACAGTGCAGAAAGGACTTCGGAGTGCTACCAGGTACAGGACCCCCCCTTTCTCTAGAAAATTCATGCTCTTCCCATAGGAAATAAGTAGGAGCCTCAGTAAAATTAGAAGGTTGCCAACTAGCCTAAGGCTTCGATATTCATTGTTTGAATTTACATCTCCCCCAGGGACATGATGGATTGTGACCTGAACCAGCACCATCCCTTCCCAACACTTTCTTCTCAAGGGCATTCCTTGTTGGATGTATAGACTGGTAGGGCCACCTAGAGCTGCTGAATCAAGCCCCCAGGAGATTGAGAGGCACCAACTTAGTTGACACAGGGATGGACATGATTTACAAAGGGCAGCAGGATAATGTTCAGATTGTTATAAACCCTCACTAAATGCTCTCGACAGCCTAGTGGGAACACAAGCTGTGCAGAAAGAGTTTTATAAACCTGGATGATAGGGGAAACCCTTGACATTTGCAAAGGCGTTATCTGGAGCTCTAGTGAATCCCATAATTCAAAAACAGTATTACAACAAGAACACTTTTTACGCCGTTCCAAAAAATGTTTATATATGGTGACAGAGGTATAATTTTTTTAACTTGGAAGTCCGACAGAGGGCAGGCGGTTCTCACTCTTGTCTTCTAATGCTCCAGACTTGCCAGAATGGTGAGAGCGGTTTGCTCAGAGGAGAAGGCTGTCAGGTCACAGTCAGGGCTGGGGCTGGCATCTCCTCATATTAACGTGCATCGGTTATTGAACCCCACGTCAGTTTATATCTTTTTCTTAGATGAGCTTCATATGAGTTGTCTGTAGCTGCATAACAAATTGCTCTCAAACTATAGTGGCTTAAAATAACAACAGTCCTTCATTTTGCTCATGAATCAGTTCAGCGGGACAGGGTGGCTCATTTCTGTCCCTAGCATAAGCCTAGGGGTTAGAAGGTCAGCTTTCAACATGGCTCATCCACAAGGCTGGTACGTTGACTCTGGCTGTCAGCTAGGAGTTCAGCGGGGGCTGTGGGCTGGGGTCTCTTCATGGAGGCTTTTCCACAGGCTACTTAGGCCTTCTCATGAGATGGGTAGGTTCCGAGAGTGAATAACACCAGAAGAACCTGGAAGAACCTAGTTTTCTTACACTCTAGCCCGGGTGTCACATAATGTCACTTCCTCTGTAGTCTATGGGTCACCATATAGGTCCCTTGTTACTGGCATTTTGCCGTTTCTTCAGGCAGATCTAGGGTAGTTGTATGGATGGATTGACAGGTGGCTACACATAAAATTATGAATTTGTTGTGATTTCCCAATTCAAATTTAATGAAATAGGATTTTTATTTTAGCTTTTACCCATATTTCCTTTGACATATAGTGAAAATCTTAGTTCTCAGTATTAATGTATGTACCTATTTGTTTTATGTTATAATATCCATTCTATTTCTTGATTCACTAAGTATAATCAGTATCTTGGGATTCCAGTATCATTGGGATTTTGTGCCCCTGAACTTCTTTCTACCTTCCTCAAACTTCCACCTCCTAAACAGAGCATGGCTTTTACATTTTCAGAGTTTTTATCATTTATATCTTGTTTGAAACTGCCATTGTGTCTCAGCTTTTATTTATATGTTGATTCTGAAAGTCAAAGCCCAACAAAAAGAACTTTTGACAGTATAATTATGTATTCAGTTGAATCATATGAACCATATGAAATTCCTTATATTCAATCTGCTTTTACCTCCCAAAAATGTGGCAATTTCCTGTGGTTCAGCCAGATATTTTTATTAGAGAAACATCTACATAAGGACAAGAATGTTTTCCTAGGTCACTGAATCTTTGCTGTTCTACTGAGAATATTCTAAGGTTTAAAGTCAAATAGATTCCCTTTTAAAAATGCCATTCTTTGCTTAAAATTATGCCAAGTTTTAGCTTGTCTCATGTTTGTACCATGACTTTCTTTCAAGCCTTTTGTTTTGTCTGGAGAATCTGGTTGTCTTTTTTTTTTTTTTCTTTTTAGACAGGATATATGGGAGAGAAAATTCCTGAATCCTCGTTAAGACTGAAAATACCTGACTTTCACTCTGACATCTAATTGACAGGGTTATAAGTATACAATAATTTTCCTTTAGGACACCGAAGTCCTTTCTGCCTTTAATTCCAGTTTGTAGTGATGCTGGCCAGAAGGCCTGTTTGATTCTCCCTCCATTGTAGCTTTCTTCTTTGTTCTCTCTAGAAGGAATTCGACTTTCCCTTCACTCTTCCCCCATCTTTCCTGCTTAGCACTCAGCAACTCCTTTTAATTTGAAGATATTTGTTTAGACTATGGAAGCACTATTACTTCTTTACTTACTTCTCTTCATTTTCTCTGTTCCTATTTCCTGGAACAGATAGATGGCAACTGTCCTACATTTCATTTTCCAGTTCATTTACCTCTTCTCTAACACCTGCATCTTTCTCATTACATTGTTCCAAGTCCTGGAGAGTTTCTCTGCATTTTCTTTTAAGCTTTATGTGGAATTTTGAAAATTGGGAATAATAATGCATAATATTATTTTAATTTATGTATATGTTTTCATTTTTGTAAGTCTTCTGAAATTTGTTTCATTGAGGTATAATTGACATACAACATTATGTTAGTTTCAGGTGTACAATATAATGATTTGATATAATGATATATATCAAATATATTAATTTGATATAAACAATATAATGATTTGATATTTTTATATATTGTGAAATAACCATTACAAAAAGTCTAGTTAACGTTAGTTACCACACATAGTCACACAAAATGTTTTTTCTTAAGATGAGAACTTTAAAGGTCTAACTCTCTCAACAACTTTCAAATGTGCAATATGGTATTAACTATAGTCACCAAGCTGTATATTACATAATAATTTTGACATCGGGATAATTATAATAATATTATTATTTTAACTTCTGTGTATACTTTCATGCTCTCTGCTAACGGACAGAGAAATTTTCCATAGAAAATATTTTTCATGGTTTTGGGGTGAAGTGTCTTAATATATTCTTTGAATGTTTCTGAGAATAGTAGTAAGAATTTTATAGTGCATCCAACTAAATGTCAAACAACTGACATATAAGACAGATCTGTTTGAAAGCAGATAAAAATTGTTAAGAGAAGATAATACATAAAGACAATACAACAGGGGGGAAATTGATATTTCAGAGAATCATAATATAGGAGCAAAACATGTATTTGAAGATACAAATGTTTTTAGTTTACTGACGTGAAGAAAAATTTCAATCTGCACATAAAAGTACCTATTGTATAACAGACAAAATAATGACAATCTAAACAGACCTTTCTAAAGAAATGAAATATAATGGGTAACGAAGGAATAATTCAATCCGAGAAACAAATAAAAAATCAAGCTATATATACCAAGTACTACAGTTCAGTTCAGTTCAGTTCAGACGCTCAGTTGTGTCTGATTCTTTGGGACCCCATGGACTGCAGCATGCCAGGCTTCCCTGTCCATCACCAACTCCCAGAGTTTACCCAAACTCACATCCACTGAGTCGGTGAGGCCATCGAAACATCTCATCCTCTGTCATCCCCTTCTCCTCCTGCCTTCAACCTTTCCCAGCATCAGGGTCTTTTCAAATAGTCAGTTCTTTGCATCAGGTGGCCAAAGTATTGGAGTTTCAATTCAACATCAGTCCTTCCAGTGAAAATTCAGGACTGATTTCCTTTAGGATTGACTGATTGGATCTCTTTGCTGTCCAAGGGACTCTCAAGAGTCTTCTCCAACACCACAGTTCAAAAGCATCAATTCTTCGAAGCACAACTTTCTTTATAGTCCAACTCTCACATCCATACATGACTACTAGAAAAACTATAGCCTTGATTAGATGGACCTTTGTTGGCAAAGTAATGTCTCTGTTTTTTAATATGCTGTCTAGGTTGGTTATAACTTTTCTTCCAAGAAGTAAGCGTCTTTTAATTTTGTGGCTGCAGTCACCATCTGCAGTGATTTTGGAGCCCAAAAAATAAAGTCAGAGACTGTTTCCACTGTTTCCCCATCTATTTCCCATGAAGTGATGGGACCAGATGCCATGATCTTTGCTTTCTGAATGTTGAGCTTTAAACCAACTTTTTCACTCTCCTCTTTCACTTTCATCAAGAGGCCTTTTAGTTCCTCTTCACTTTCTGCCATAAGGGTGGTGTCATCTGCATCTCTGAGGTTATTGATATTTCTCCAGGCAATCTTGATTCCAGCTTGTGCTTCATCCAATCCAACATTTCTCATGATGTACTCTGCATATAAGTTAAATAAGCATGGTGACAATATACAGCCTTAATGTACTCCTTTTCTTATTTGGAGCCAGTCTGTTGTTCCGTGTCCAGTTCAAACTGCTGCTTCTTGACCTGCATACACATTTCTCAGGAGGCAGGTTAGGTTGTCTGGTATTCCCATCTCTTGAAGAATTTTCCACAGTTTGTTGTGATTCACACAGTCAAATGCTTTGGCGTAGTCAATAAAGCAGAGGTAGATGTTTTTCTGGAACTCTCTTGCTTTTTCGATGATCCAACAAATGTTGGCAATTTGATCTCTGGTTCCTCTGCCTTTTCTAAATCCAGCTTGAATATCTGGAGGTTCACAATTCATGTACTGTTGAAGCCTGGCTTAGAGAATTTTGAGCATTACTTTGCTAGTGTGAGAGATGAGTGGAATTGTGTGGTAGTTTGAGCATTCTTTGACATTGCCTTTCTTTGGGATTGGAATGAAAACTGACCTTTTCCAGTCCTGTGGCCACTGCTGAATTTTCCAAATTTGCTGGCATATTGAGTTCAGCACTTTCACAGCAACATCTTTTAGGATTTGAAATAGCTCAACGAGAATTCTATTACCTCTACTAGCTTCATTCATAGTGATGCTTCCTCCGGCCTGCTTTACTTCACATTCCAGGATGTCTGGTTCTAGGTGAGTGATCATACCATTGTTATTATCTGGGCCATGAAGATCTTTTTTGTATAGTTCTTCTGTGTATTCTCACCACCTCTTCTCAATATCTTCTGCTTCTGTTAGGTCCATACCATTTCTGTCTTTTATTGTACCCATCTTTGCCTGAAATGTTCCCTTGGTATCTCTAATTTTCTTGAAGAGATTGCTAGTCTTCCCCATTCCATTGTTTTCCTCTGTTTCTTTGCACTGATCACTGAGGAAGGCTTTCTTATCTTTCCTTTCTAGTCTTTGGAATTCTGCATTCAAATCAGTATATCTTTCCTTTTCTCCTTTGCTTTTCACTTCTCTTCTTTTCTCAACTGTTTGTAAGGCCTTCTCAGACAACCATTTTGCCGTTTTGTATTTCTTTTTCTTGGGGATGGTCTTGATCACTGTCTCCTGTACAATGTCACGAACCTCTATCTACAGTTCTTCAGGAACTCTATCAGATCTAATCCCTGGAATCTATTTGTCACTTCCACTGTATAGTCATAGGGATTTGCTTTAGGTCATACTGAATGGTCTAGTGGTTTTCCCTACTTTCTTCAATTTAAGTCTGAATTTAGCAATAAGGAGTTCATGATCTGAGCCACAGTCAGCTCCCGGTCTTGTTTCTGCTGACTGCATAGAGCTTCTCCATCTTTGGCTGCAAAGAATATAATCAATCTGATTTCGGTATTGACCATCTGGTGATGTCCATGTGTAGAGGGTTCTCTTGTGTTGTTGGAAGAGGGTGTTTGCTATGCTAACCTATGGATTCTCTTGGCAAAACTCTATTAGCCTTTGCCCTGCTTCATCCTGTATTCCAAGGCCAAATTTGCCTGTTATTCCGGGTGTTTCTTGACTTCCTACTTTTGCATTCCAGTCCTCTATAATGGAAAGGACATCTTTTTTGGGTGTTGATTCTAGAAGGTCTTGTAGGTCTTCATAGAACCATTCAACTTCAGCTTCTTCAGCATTATTGATAGGAACATAGACTTGGATTACTGTGATATTGAATGGTTTGCCTTGGAAACAAAGAGAGATCATTCTGTTGCTTTTGAGATCGCATCCAAGTACTGCATTTTGGACTCTTTTGTTGACTATGATGGCTACTCCATTCCTTCTGAGGGATTCCTGCCCACAGTAGTAGATATAATGGTCATCTGAGTTAAATTTACCCATTCCAGTCCATTTCAGTTCACTGATTACTAAAATGTCAATGTTCACTTTTGCTGTCTCCTGTTTGATCACTTCCAATTTGCTTTGATTCATGGAGCTAACATTCCAGGTTCCTATGCAATATTGCTCTTTACAGCATCAGACTTTACTTCCATCACCGGTCACATCCACAACTTGGTGTTGTTTTTGCTTTGGCTCCATCTCTTTATTCTTTCTGAAGTTAGTCCTCCACTGATCTCCAGTAGCATATTGGGCACCTACTAACCTGGGGAGTTCATCTTTCAGTGTTCTATCTTTTTGCCTTTTCATGCTGTTCATGGGATTCTCAAGGCAAGAATACTGAAGTGGTTTGCCATTCCCTTCTCCAGTGGATCACATTTTGTCAGAACTCTCCACCATGACGTGTCCGTCTTGGATGGCTACATGGCATGGCTTATAGTTTCATTGAGTTAGGCAAGGCTGTGGTCCATGTGATCAGATTGGTTAGTTTTCTGTGATTGTGGTTTTCAGTCTGTCTGCCCTCTGATGGAAAAAGATAATGGGCTTATGGAAGCTTCTTGATGGGAGAGACTGACTGAGGGGGAAACTGGGCCTTGTTCTGATGGGTGGGGCCATGCTCAGTAAATCTTTAATCCAATTTTCTGTGTTCCCTCCCTGTTATTTGACCTGAGGACAAACTATGGTGGAGGTAATGAAGATGATGGCGACCTCCTTCAAAGGCTCCCATACATGCACTGCTACGCTCAGTGCCCCCGACCCTGCAGCAGGCCACCGCCAACCCATGCCTCTGAGAGACTCCTGGACACTCATGAGAAAGTTTGGATCAGTCTCTTGTGGGGTCACTGCTCCTTTCTCCTGGGTCCTGGTGCACACAAGGTTCTGTTTGTGCCCTCCCAGTGTCTGTTCCCCAGTTCTATGTAAGTTCTGATGGCTCTATGGTGGGTTAATGGCGACCTCCTCCAAGAGGGCTTACGCCATACCCAGGTCTGCTGCACCAGAACCCCTGCCCCTGCGGCAGTCCACTGCTGACCTGCACCTACACCCAAACACAGTTCTGGCTCAGTCTCTGTGGGGTCTCTGGGTCCTGGTGCTCACGAGGTGTGTTTGAGCCCTCTGAGCGTCTCTGGTGGGTATGGGGTTTGATTCTAAATGCAATCTCGCCCCTCCTACCATCTTGCTGGGGCTTCTCCTTTGCCTTTGGACGTTGGATATCTCCTCAAAGTCACTCCAACGCCATGCAGCCACCATTCCCGTGTCTGTCATCTTGCTGGGGCTTCTCTGCCTTAGACATGGGGTATCTCCTCACAGTCACTCCAGCGCCATGCAGCCACTGCTCCGGAGCAGTGTTTTTAAACAATAGCAAATACAGGCTTCCCAGGTGTCTCAGTGGTAAAGAATCTGCCTTCTCCCGGTAGACCTGTAGAGGTAGAAGAAAGCAGATCTTGTGGAAAGGTAATTTCAATTCACAGATTTTAAGTAGTTTTAAATTTTCTTTTTCAAAAATTTTTGTAATAAAGTACACTAAGAGCTGATATAAAAATAAACTTAAATAGATAACTGACAGGAAGAAGTTGTTAACTTTTGGCAGTAGAATTACAAATTATTTTTTCTTTTGTACCTTTATGTATTTATCAAGATTTTTGGTAATCATGTAATTTATCCAGATTTTCATGATTTTGAATACCAGACTTGCCACTTGGGCAAGTTAATTACCCTCTCGGTGTCTGTTTTCTCATTTCTCTTTAAAAGCTTCAATTTACTTGAGGCTTATAAAATGTGGATTATAATGAGATCTACCTCCATAACACTTTACTTCTTATAAGTGCTATAAGAATTAAGGGAAGTGATGCATGTTTGAGTGCGTAGAAGAGGGCCTGGTAGAGTATAGAGAATGCTCAATGAACAAACAGATGTACCTAAAGGAGTTTCTTTCTTGGATTACATTTTCTTTCAGAATATCTTTCTCATCTATGTTTTCCAAGCTCTATCCCCTCCCTCCCTTCTTTCCTTCCTTTGTTATTTCTTTCCTTCCATCTTGTTTTCTTGCTAAAGTATATTTGTATTGGTGCCTGGACATTTGTTAAATCCTTCCCATGCTTTATGTGGTGGCTGTCTCTAGATACTCTATTTGTTCCATACAGATGGTAAAGAATCAGCCCGCAATGAGGGAGACTTGGGTTTGATCCCTGAGTTGGGAAGATCCCCTGGGGGAGGGCATGGCAACCCACTTCAGTATTCTTTCCTGAAGAATTCCATGGACAGAGGAGCCTGGTGGGCCACAGTCCTTGGGATCACAAAGAGTCAGACACGATTGAGCGACTAAGCACAGCCCAGTATGGATAAATCTCCCTGATTTTTTGGTCATGTACTTTGAGGTCTTTCTTCCCCTATGAACTTCAGACAAAGGGTTGGATTTTCTGCAGATTTACCAGAAGAAAGGCATATCTGGGCCAGCACGCAGCCTTCACAGGGTAGGTAGGCTTGTCGCTCTCTTTCGTAGTTTTATTGTGGCTTGTGAGCCTGGATTTCCGATACCTCTTGCAGTCTGAGGAAACCTTTGAGCTTCCCCCCAGCTCAGTGAGGGTTTTACTGACATCCAGAGGAGCCACATGGCCTGTGGGTTTTACACTCGACTTCATCCATCTCTCTCCAGCAGCCACCTCACAACTTCCAAAGACAAGAAGGGAAAACGGGCAAGGCTCTGTGGGCCTGTGTGTGTGAAGAGTGCGAAGAGAGCAAAGGAGGAAAGAAAACTTGGGGGACTTTGCTGTGTCTTCGCTCTGCTCCCTCCCCTTCCAGGGGAGCTTAGCTCTTGGGGTTTTGGTCATCACTTTGGCTACATATGTTCTCCTTGCTGGAGAAACTGAGCTCTCGAGCCCACACCCACTCTGGGTCCTGTTTCCCACCTCCCTCCCAGCAGGAGGCCGCCTCACTGGGGAACCCGGGTGTCTGCCTTTCCAGGGTGAGGCCGAGGGAAGCTTGGGGGACCCTGTGCTCGGGGCCACTGTGGCAGATTCCTGGCTGCCTTTCTTTTACTCTGTTCCCCTCCCAGCTCCTTTCTCTCTTGACATCCTGGGTCAGGACTGGCCCTGCAACAGGTGGAGGCCAGTTTCCTCTTCCTCTGGCCCCCACAGCCTCCCCTGAGGACTGAATATTGCATGTTCCTTAGGATGCTGGAGACCACCAGCCCCCAACTCAATGTTAGCAGGTCAAGGGGGCCTCTGGCAGAATGAAAGGGGGTTGAACGATGGGGGTCAGGACAGTGATGAAAGGCCTCCATTCTCCCAACTCTCCCCCAGCAGACCCACCCTAATGCCCAGAGCTCACTCTCAAGCTTTCCTGTCCAACCTAAATACACGCATCCCCACTATCTCCATGCCTCCACGCCTAGCAGCACCTCTGGTCTCCTGACCTAGAAGTTCTTCTCCTTCCTCATGAAAGTCGGGAAACTCTCTTGAGCTTGGTTCAAACAGATTCTGTTTTGCATTAGAAACTCATCTTTCTTCTTCTGGGAGCTTGGCCTGTGCTGTCAGAAAGGGAAATGGAAATTGAGAGTTTGGCCAAAAGCTGATTGAGGGCAGGCTGCTGACTCCCAAGGGCAGGGCAGAGTGTGAGTGAGAGCAGTCCTCTGTCCTCCTCACTTCTCTGGTCCTGCTCAGGACTGCCGATCACCAGCGCCCTCCCTCCCGGGGTGGGTCATGGGTGAACAGACCCAATCAGGCCCTGGTCCTGGCCTTGGCCCACAGCAGGGAGCACAAGGCCACTGGTTTCCACCTGGTTTTGTGTATTCTTACTACAAACAAACAGCGTCCAATTAGCCTTCTTTTACCAGGACTCTCAAAGAAAGAGACTACATGGAAAGAACATAATCACATCTTGGATAAACTTCAAAATGAGATTTGCTGGGCAGTTTAAGTTCAACAGAAATGACTAATTAGGAGAAGAATTTTCCAGCATGAGTTCGTTGTGACTAGCAATCTGCACACATTCATAACGAACTCACACAGACCCACCTGCTCACACAGCCATCAGCTTCAGGGAATAGATGCCCAGGGGCTTGGTCTTCAGTCCTGTGTCTATGGTCAGTCCCCATGTTGTGGTTCAAAATCCTGTTATGCTACTCCTGGGCTTCCCCACTCTCATTACCAACCTTTTCGCAAATGCTTTTTCTCCTGGCTGTAATTTCTGGTCCCTAATCATAGAAGATACAATGACATTGCTCCTTCTGCCCCCTACTCATAGCAGATACCATGAACTTGGTGCATGCTCGAACCCTCCTCTGTCTGCTCTGATGCTATCTGCCACAGGGAGAAGGCCCTCAATGTTCCAGGCATTCCTGATACATTATTTCATTTAACCTCCACGGTGGCAGGAGGCAAGTAGTGTGTCCACTTTCTAGACAAATAAACAGAGGATCTCAGACAGACATAGTGGAACCAGGTGTGCCTGGCCTGCGGGAGCAAGGGGAGTGGACACTGATGCTCCAGAGTCACCTCCACTTCTCTTTCCCACTTCTATGGCTGCAGCTCCCCAGCCTCAGCACAGCCTGGACTTCTGCTAAGGATTTCTGCCTGGCTTCCAATGGCTCTTCCGTGCTGGTAAGAGCAGTCATGTTGCCCCTTGGGTGGCAGAAGTGAACTTCCTCTGTGTGTGGTATCAGAGAATCCAGTCTCTCAGGAACCAAAATAAGCCCTTCTCTGCAAAACTTTCCAGACCCTTGGCCTGTCTGCCTCCCAGTGACCTGTGAGAACTCGGGGGTTCTGGATCACATACCCCTGGGACCTCCCTCACGGGTCAGAGTGATATGTGTGACACACAGGCCTCGGAGGTCCTGGGCCCCAGCCGTTCCCACAACTTTCTTTCACATGGAGGAAAAAAAAAACCTGAGAATTTTATAATGGTAAGTTCCGGAATGAGCCTGGCTCCCTCCGCAGACCCACCGGGCAGCATCCAGAAAGCAGCCCTGCTGCCTCGATGGAAGGACGTGTGTTGCTGTTGTTTAGTCACCAAGTCGTGTCCTATCCTCTGCAACCTCATGGACTGCAGCCTGCCAGGCTCCTCTGTCCATGGGATTCTCCAGGCAAGAATACTGGAGTGGGTTGCCATTTCCTTCTCCAGGAGAACTTCCTGACCCAGGGATCGAACCCACATCTCTTGTTTGGCAGGCGGATTCTTTACCTTTGAGCCACAAGGGAAGCCTATGGGAGGCCAGTAGTATGCATTCAATTCCTTCAATGCTTCACCCAGAGGGAGGAGAATTCCCCACAGAGATATTGGGATGAGGAAGATGAGTGGATATTGGGCAGGAAAAATGATTAAATATGTACTATTGAAAGAGACTGCGGTCCCAGCTGGGACCGTGGGTCACAAGTAGAGGGGCCAGTGGTCTGCATGGAAAAGTGACAGTGAAAAAGCTGCTGGCATGTCCTGAGCAGCTCCAGTGTGCACTGGAGGTTTATCTACTGAATCCTTGTGGAACTGCTGTTATGCTTACCTTGTAGGCTTAGAAACTCAGGGCTCAGCAAGGTGATAAGATTTATACAACCACGGGCTCCAATTTATGAAACCAAGTGTATTAGAAAATGACTGAGCAAATTGAAAGTGCACATGATTTGAAAAACTTAGTAATGTGTTTTAATAATAACACATTATACACGTGTCAAGAGTTGCGTGTGCATAAGGAACGTGACAGTCCTGCATATCAGAGGACTATCTTTGAATTTAATATGTGCCTTCCTGTGGTCATATTAGAATGAAATCTATCAGTAGTCTGTGGTATTCTGAAGAATGAGCCCATGTCTTCCAGGACCTTTGCCACATGAACAAGTTTGAGAATCACCAGTCAACAGGATCCAGCCCCAAGTCCTTCCCAGATATCCTAACTTCCTCCGCATCACTCTTGCCCTCGCCCAAAGCAGGGTACAGGAAGGGTGTTCCAGAAAGTAGGCATAGTGTGTGCACGGGGAGAGATGTGTGTACAGATTTCCACCTTGAGAGACCTTTCCAGAAACCATGTGGAAGGTGCATTGGTGGAGAAATATGGCAGAAGACGGTCTTATGAGAAGTGGTAAGAGAAGAAATAGGGATGTAAGCTGGGCAGAGCTGGGACTGGCAACCAAAATTGGCACTCACCAGGATGGGAGGGTGGCATCCATGTGGGCTTCAGTGGGCCTAGGAGGACTCTGGGCTGTTCTAGGATATGGCTATGAGGTGACATCTTTAGAAAACAAGGATAGATTTCACCTTGTGTCTTTGGGAGCCCTGAGGACTCTTCCACCCTGGTTATATCACACTTGCCCCTATCCTGACCCTCCCCCAAAGGCATAAACAAATGTGACTTTGCTAATGGAAAAGGGGCTTCAGTTCAGTTCAGTTCAGTTCAGTTCTGTCGCTCAGTCATGTCCAACTCCCTGCGACCCCATGAATCGCAGCACACCAGGCCTCCCTGTCCATCACCAACTCCCAGAATTCACTCAAACTCACATCCATCGAGTCGGTGATGCCATCCAGCCATCTCATCCTCTGTCGTCCCCTTCTCCTCCTGCCCTCAATCCCTCCCAGCATCAGACTCTTTTCCAATGAGTCAACTCTTTGCATGAGGTGGCCAAAGTATTGGAGTTTCAGCTTCAGCATCAGTCCTTCCAATGAACACCCAGGACTATTTCCTTTAGAATGGACTGGTTGACCTTGCCTTTTTTTTCCACATTATGGGGCAATCTGGGGGGTAGCACTAGCCTCTGGGACTTCTTCTGCTGGGAAGTAGATGATTTAAAACTCATCCAGTGGGGCAGTGGCCCTGGCCTGCCCTGAACCGTGCTCTCCTCCACACCTGGCTGCCGTGGCTTCTCCCATTCGTCTGATTCCTACCCCCGGATTTTCTATCCCCGCACCCCAGGGGCCATCACGGTTCTAGGGACAGTGCCCCTCTTCCCTCGGCACTGCGGCTCCTGGCGTCCAGCACGACCTCTGCGGTGGAGCTGTTCTCAGCCACTGGGGGGTAGCAGCCTTTGAGCACATCCAGGGACCTGCTGGGCCTTTCTGTAGAACATGGGTTTCATGGTAGAGCATTAGTCCACACCAGGAACAGGAACCAGGCCACCTGCCAACCCTGGCCTTTGTCAGAACTGTGTCAAAGTGAACTTTCTGAAGCGACTGACTGTAGCATGGTGCCTGCGGAGGTTTCTGACCTTTGAGAGAGAGGGCTGGAATGGGGAGAGGACCCCAAGTGTGGCTAGGTCTGGGCTATGTGTGTAGCTGAGACCCCAGTGGGCATGGCCAAGCGTCGACAAGACACAGAAAGGAGCCAGGATGGGGTGAGGGCTGTGCTTCACGCCTGCACAGCTACAAGGACAAGCTCCCCATACACGTCCAGGGCGAGAGCAGCCCGGTCCACCTGGAGGTGCTTCTAAGGGCATCAGCGGGCACCACAGGAGAAGTGTCAAAGCCTCCAAAGGCATAGCTCATCTGACCCCTGAAGCTGAGATTTGCCTTCCTCTTTTTTTTCTCTGAGACTCACACCTTTGACAGAGATGTGAGTACTCATGTATGTTCCACTGGGATTACATCAGACGGCACTCCATAACCTGCCCTGGGAGAGCCAGATAAAGGCTCTCCGTCCCCCTGCACAGGACTCAGCACATAACCCCAATCGCTTACCCTGACCAGTTACTCCAGTCCTTGTTCCAACCAGTCACCCTAGTCATTCACTCCAGTCAGTCAGCCAGCCCTGCACGGGAGCCATAGCCCAAGCACCTTCTCTGGCTTTTTCTTCTCTTTCACAGTATCTTGTCCTTTTCCACCTTCACCCACGACCTCAGAGATGCCAAGCTTTCTGGGGAAGGCACATGTAAATCCAGTGGGAATTGTAGCACTAGTCCCTGCTCTTAGAGCATTTATTCATCTGCTAAACGCCCTCTAACTCATTGTCGGCACCAGGTCCCTTGGGTGGCCAGCAAAAGGGAATGGAATGAAGATGAATAAGCCATGGTCTGTTCCTATGGAGCTCCGTGGAAGGGAGGTGTGTGACGCTTCCATGACAGAGGCACAGATACCCATGATGGGGCTACAAGGAAGCAGATGGAATGTCACAGGTGAGGTGAAACGGGAGGCCTATGGAATAGGAGGCCTTTGGAATAAAGGCCTTGGAGGATAAATACACTCCTGTAGACAGAAGTAGGAGATACCAGGGAGTCTGGAAAACCATGAACCAAAGCAAGGAGCAGGACAGTGCCAGAATCATTGAGAAATAGCTGGATGCTGAATTGGTTAAACACAGGGTAAGTCAATGGCAGAGAGAAAGAGGAGATAATCTTGGACACAGACTGCAAATGGCCTGGAATGGTCAGCTAAGCTTGGACTTTACTGATCAATAGGAAGAAAGGGAATCATTTGGGGTGAGGCAGGGCAGACCCCAGGGTACTCCAGGGAATGGTCCAGAGCACCAGCCCCTGAACAGGCAGACGAGGGTGTGGGTGGCAGAAGATCCCATGAGAGTGGCAGGAAGCCAGGAAGGCAGCAAAACCTCTCAGCACCCCTGCATTTCCTTCTGTGCGGCCATGCAGGAAAGGGTGGCATGAGGAGCTCCTATCAGGAAGATTGGGCAAAGGGTTCTACGGACCACCTTCCCCCGTAGACGTTCACCCAACCATCAGAAATCTCAGTTCTTTGTTTCTGATGTATCCCAGCGTGTTGTTGTTGTTTAAGCTAAGTCATATTGACTCTTTTGCAACACCATGGCCTGTAGCCAGCTAGACTCCTCTGTCCATGGGATTTCCCGGGCAAGAATACTGGATTGGGTTGCCATTTCCTTTTCCAGGGCATCTTCCTGACCAAGGGATCAAACCCGCATCTTCTGCTTTGGCGAGTGGATTCTTTACCACTGAGCGCCCCATTCCAGAGTATCTCTGCTGAGGAACAGATAAGGCAGTCTCTGTTTGTTTTTATTCTGTCTTCTCTGTCTTAGTCACCTAACTTCATTTGAGCTGGCCACATTCACAACAAGGTTGAGGAAAGGATATTTCATCTTCTAAGCTGGTCTCTGAGCACATGGTCAGATCCAGGACTCATCCCGTCTCCAGCCTGCCCACCGTGCCGTCTGTGCGGTCTCCCTCCAGCCGAGAAGGGCACGTCTAGCCTGGGCAGGCCCAGCTGCAGCTCCACCACAGGGAACCCTCTGCTCTTCACGCTCCACTGAGAGTTTTCAAAGGACTGTAACTTCCTTTTCAAAAATCCTATTTGGCTTCAAAGTTACAGAAGATTGTTCTCCCTGGGGACTGCAGAGATGTTCAAAGTTTGCCTCCCAGAGACGGCCGGAATCTGCTTGAAGTGTTTTTAAAGAGGCATCATAATACCACCATTGTCCTTGTTCCTCAAACGCAAAAATTAAAATCCTCAAACATCAAACGATCTTGAAAATCTCTTGGAAATGTATGCAAGAGCTCGGGCCAAAAATTAAAAATCCCTTCCTCAGGAGGGTATTGATCAGTTTAGAATGGGAGATGCAGAAGGCATAGATTGTAAGAGATTACCCAGGTACTGAGACAATTCCAGGCCCCTCAACCCAAAACTTTAAGACCTCACAAACTTAAACATGGAAGAAATGGGAAACACGCAAATGAATAAAATCTGTATTTCGGTGTCAAGTGCAGAGGAATATGACAAGGAATGCAGAGACAAGATTGAGGGGTTGCTATTGTAGGGGGAATCAGGCAGAACCCTCTGAGAAGGTGCTATCCGAGAAGAAATCAGCCATTCATTCTTGGAATAAATAGTGTTAAAAAGTGAAGGAAGAGGCTTCCAGGAAGAAGGGTGGAATGTGCAATGGTCCTGAAGTGGGAGGGACCTGGACAGTTTGGGAAATAATAGGCAGCCCAGTACGGCTGAAGGGAGTTAGCCACAGGGAGTGAGAAGAGATGAGATTGGGGGTCGGGGGAGGCAGAGTCCAGGTCTTTCACAATAGGAGTCAACAAGCTGTCTCTGTAAGGGGGTAGTTAGATATTTAAGTTTTGCAGCCATACAATCTCTGTCATATCTACTCAACTTTGCTGCTGTTTCATAAGAGCAGCCACAGGCGATATGTAAATGAATGGGTGTGGCTGTGTACCAATAAAACTTTATTGACAGAGACAGGCAGTGGACCAGATTTGGTCAGAGGACTGTAGTGTGCTGACCCTTGTTTTGGAGCCTTGTAGGCCAGGGTGAGAACTTTGATTTTTACTGTTAATGTCGTGGAAGCTATTTAGGACTCTAAGCCTGAGAGGAAAGTGGTCTGATTTACATTTTAGATCATTCTATCTTTACATGAAGAAAGCCTTGGAGGGCAAAGGCAGAAATAGGGGACTGGTTTGAGGTTGTTAAAGTTCTCTGTGTAAGAGAGAATGCAGACTGGGCCTCCAGGGGCTGCGGCAGTGATGCTGCTGCTCTCCTGTGTCTCTAGGGCTCCCCTGGGTCTGTGATCGAGCAGCATCCCCCATTCCTGTGAAATTAGGCGTGGACATGTGATTTGCTTCAACCAAAACATGTGAGAAGATACTTCTAAGAGCTTGCACACACCTTGCCCTTTCTTTGCCATACCTTCTGAATTCTAGAAATTCTGTCAACCTGGCTCCTTGAGTAAGGATAATATGGAGCAGAGCCCTATCAACCAGCAATGCATGTAGAACAAGAGCAAGAAAACTTTTGCTATTTTAAGCCACCAAGAATTAGGATCTACTTGTTACTGAGGCATAACCTAGCTCTTTCTGACTGATGCAGTGGCAGGTTGGGGGATAAGGCTAACTGGTCATGTTGAAGAGAAACTTTCAAGGTAAAATTTATGAGACTTGTTGATAAATTAGTTACAGAATGTTTACAAATAAAAGGACTAAAGGCTGACTCCTAGAAGATTTGGATTGAGCAGCTAGGTGAAGGATGGCACCCTTTAATGAGAAAAGGAAGACTTGGAGAGGGGCGTAAGGTCTAGTGTAAGACTGGCCAAGTTTAAATAATGGTTCACCACTTACTGGCTATGTGACTTGAAGAACTTACCCAGCCTACTCACGGTAAGTTTTCTCTTACAAAGGATAAAAATAGTATCTACTTTAGAGGTTTATGAAGATTTGTAGAGATAGTTTATGCAAACTACTTAGCCTAGACCTTGGCACAAAGAAGTTCCAAAGTGCATGTTAGCTATGCCATCATCTTCACTACTACCATTATTGTAATTATCCTCAATGTCTTAACAGCTTGTTTAGCTATGCCATCATCTTCACTACCACTGTTATTGTAATTACCCTCAATGTCTTAACAGCTTGTTTATTTTTAGTCAATCCCTTGTGCTCAGACAGTCCCAGGTACCCTGAGAAGTTAGATTTCTGTATCTGTATCACTACCAAAAAGAACCCTGCCTGGCATGGCCTTCCCTGGCCCTTCCTTCAGATAGACCAAATGCAGACACTAGCCAGCCCTCTGGCTCCCACTCTCTGGCTAAGCTTCAGCTGGCCGTTGCTTGCTGTCTACAAGGGAACTGACCTTGCTTCCATCTGCTTTTCCAACTCCAGATGCCCTGAACAGACCAGCATGGGGGATTCTTATTCCCACAGTGAATCCAGAGTGAGAACAATGCCACTGCCATGAGGCTGCCACTGTCTTCCTTTATCCTGGATCGCCCCTGTTGGGGGGCAGGTAGAATTGCAACAAACGTTCTAGAAAGTAGTGGCAGCTTCTTGGTCATTAAGAGGAGTGAAAACGTGAGCACAGCCTTTGTGTATCGGTCCTCAAAGCTGAATTAAATGGTTACTTTTCTAGGCCAAGTGCTGGTTTGAAGGGTTTTCTAGTAGAGGCCGTGGTGCACCCAGAGCCCCACCTTTTCACTCAAGTCCCTATTGTGAGGAGGTAGTGCTCCACTTAATCTCTATTACAAGTCCCTATTGTGAGGAGGTAGTGCTCCACTTAATCTCTGGCCACAATAGCTATTATGGCTGTATTACTGTTACTATTATATGTTTGTGTAAATAAATGAGCACACAGAAATGAACAGGTTAAGTAGATAAACTTGCTAAAGACCACAAATTGGTCATTGGGTAAGTTGTCCTGCACTTTCTTTCCAAACATCTCATTATTGTAAAACATATCTGTGGCTTTTAAGTCAAGATGAATCAATGGCCTTATGTAAGATAAAACTACTGAGCTCTTAGAAGAAAACACAGGCCTAAATCTTCAAGGCCTGTCATTTGCAAAGGAGTCTTGGATATGACACCAAAAGCATTAGCAACAAAAGAAAACAACGGATATTTTAGAATTCATTGAAATTTAAAACTTTCTGCTTCAAAGGACACCATCATTAAAATGAAATACCAACACATAGAGTGGAAAGAACTTTCTACAAATCTTATATTTTATATGATGCTGCTAAGTCGCTTCAGTCGTGTCCGACTCTGTGCGACCCCATAGACGGCAGCCCACCAGGCTCCCCCGACCCTGGGATTCTCCAGGCAAGAACACTGGAGTGGGTTGCCATTTCCTTCTCCAATGCATGAAAGTGAAAGGTGAAAGTGAAGTTGCTCAGTCATGTCCGACTCTTCACAACCCCATGGACTGCAGCCCACCAGGCTCCTCCGTCCATGGGATTTTCCAGGCAAGAGTACTGGAGTGGGGTGCCATTGCCTTCTCTGATTTTATATGATACTTGTATCCAAAATAAACAAAGCACTATTACAACTGAATAATAAATTGACAGATAACCCAATCAGAAAATGGGCAAAGGATCTGAGTAGACATTTCTCCAAAGAAGACATACAAAAAGCCAAGAAGCATGTGAAAAGAGAGTCAACATTAGCCATCAGGGATATGCACATCAAAACCACAATAAGATACCACTTCATATGTACTTGGTTTGCTGTGATCAAAAAGTCAGATACTAACAAGTGCTGGCAAAATTAGAACCCTCAAACATCGCTGATAAGAATGCAAAATGGTGCAACTGCTACAGAAAATAATCTGGCAGTTCTTCAAAATGTTAAAAATAGAGTTACTATGTAACCAAACAGTTTCACCCCTGGGTATATACTCAAGAGCAATGAAAACATATGTCCACACAAACATTTGCATATAAATTTATTAAAGCATTATTCATGATAGACAAAAGGGGTGAAACCCAAATGTCCATCAAAAGATGAATGGGTAAAACAAGATTCAGTATATGCGTACAATGGAACACTATCCGGCCACAAAAGGAATGCAGTACTGACACACGCTACAGTGTGGGTGAACTTAAAAGACAAGACGCTGAGTGAGAGAAGCCAACCACGAAAGTCCACGCACTGTATGTGTTCATTTATGTGGAACGCCCAAGACAGGCAGATCTACAGAGACAGAAAGTAGCTTAGTGTTTTGTTACAGCTTGGAGAATGGAGGAATTAGAGCTAAAAAATTGAAGTATTTCTATTTGGGGTGATGAAAATGTTCTAAAATTGATTTGAAATTTCATAGCTTGTGAATATATCAAAATCATCAAACTGTACACTTTAAATGGGGGGATTGTGTGATATGTAAATTATAGCTCAGTAAAGATATCCATGGTTTTATTTGACAAGGTCATCACTTTTATGCCTTCATCAATCCTGCTACAGATTTTATGTACTTGAGAGCCAACTAGACAAAATGCTCTAACTCCCCTCATATCAACTTCCCTGGTGGCTCAAATGGTAAAGTGTCTGCCTGCAGTGAGGGAGACCCAAGTTCGATCCCTGGGTCGGGAAGATCCCCTGGAGAAGGAAATGGCAACCCACTCCAGTATTCTTGCCTGGAAAATCCCCATGGACAGAGGCATCTGGTCGGGCTACAGTCCATGGGATCTCAAAGAGTCAGACACGACTGTGCGACTTCACTTTCTTTCTTTCCCTCATATCTCTCTGCTCCACTCAGTCTTCTATAGTACAAACGCTTTTGTATTTATTCTCTTTGGTTCCTGGAAACCAAACCAAGCCCACCCACCCCCTATATTGGCAATGGCAAAATGTAATGGAGTGTGAGTCTTTTAGAGGCAAGGGCTTGTCAGTTGCCCAGGATCATGTCTGACCCCAAGGTGTGAGGAGAGCCTGTCTGAGGCTCACTTTCCACTGCTCTGGCCCGTGTGTTCTAGACTTCAAATATGTCCATGCCCAAGGTCAGGTACTCAGGCCCTGGAGCTGGCAAACCCAGGATGGATTTGGATCCCACTACCCAGATGATGTGTAATTCAAACCTCGTGATTTAGGAAGAACCCAGAGGAACAGTGCCCATGTCCCATTATAACGATGCTCTGCCATTACCAAAGAAGACCTCAAGTTCATTCTCGATACTGAGGAGCCACGCCTCCCAGCCTGCAGATGCTACAGTGGCTTGCAGAGTGTGCAGAAAAACAAGTATTTACTAACTTCTGAGAAACCTGGATTTGAATCCAGTCCTTCTCTCTGGATTGTCAGTGAAAGAGTGGGTCTCCTCTCTCAGGAGTGAGCCCTTGGCCTTTCCTTGCTCCTCCACAACTTTCTACCATAGGTCAAAAGGCACCAACTTGCTCCTTCATGGAGCCCAAGGAAGTCAGAACAGATCCGTTAGTGAGGAGGGCACACCAGGAGCATTATCCCAGCAATAGCTGAAGGCTGAACGGGAGACACCGCAGCTGTGTAGAGTCGGATTGTAGGCCCTCAAATTCATGTCCTTCCTGGAATTTCTGAATGTGGCCTTATTGGGAAGTATGCCCATTGCAGACACAGTTAGTTAAGTTAGGATGAGGTCATACTGGTGTCAAGTGAGCCCTTAATCCAACATGACTGGTTTCTTTACAAGAAGAGGAAGAGACACGAATAGACATAGGAGAAGAATGTCAGGTAACAGTGGAGGCAAAGACTGGAGTGGTGTACCCACAAGCCGAGCAATGGCAAGGGTGGCCAACAACCTCAGAAACTGAGAAGCAAGGCCGGATCTAAAACCTTGAGAGGGAACACAGCCTTGATGATACCTTGATAGCAGACT
The DNA here is from genome assembly GCF_019923935.1 of Bubalus bubalis. Classification (NCBI taxonomy): domain Eukaryota; kingdom Metazoa; phylum Chordata; class Mammalia; order Artiodactyla; family Bovidae; genus Bubalus; species Bubalus bubalis. The sequence goes on from NC_059160.1 coordinate 161,579,147, forward strand.
TCTGGCCTCCAGAATTGGGAGAGAATAAGTTTCTCTTGTTTTAAGCCCCACAGTTGTGATGATTTGTTTCAGCACCCTAAGAAACTGACGCATCATTCTTTATTCTTTAAGCAGCAAGATGAGCATAGACGACCAACTTTGATGGATCATCCAAGCATCAGGGTCTGGGTTGGAGCCTGAGAAAAGTGATTAACAAAATGCACAGTGTTTCTCTTCTCCTGATACAACTATACGGGGAAGACAGACACCAAATAAATAATCAGGAATAAATCTATGCTTAACAGCTTTCCTAGGAACTAAGATTAACCTCCCAGGAGAGTGTAACTGAGTTCTGGGAAGCAGGTAAGCCTCCTGAGGCAGCGCCATTGTGCTGAGATCTGAGGGAGCGGGTGCCCGGGCAGAGGGGAGACTTACTCAGCAGCACGTGTGTTTGTGTCCTGTTGGGGTTTTGAATGCTGCCCAGGTAGTAGATGGAAAACACAAAGCCAGATGCTCTCCAGGTTAATACCAGGGGGAAGCCCTGTAGGCACGGGAGCTGTGTGCCTGTGTGTGTGTGTGAATGTCCTAAACAAAGGAGCAGGATGCAGGGAGGAACTGAAACTTGAGAATGTGTTTAGAGCCCAATGACAGATAAGAGACTAAACTCATGGAGGCTAGAGGCAAGTCGGGGAGAGGGTCTAATAGGACAAGACCTCCCTATGTCTGCTTCCCCTTCATCCCATGGTCATGCACTCGGCACGGACACTGAACTGTCAGCAGAGAAGCTGCCCTTCCCAGCTAACACGGCTACACCCGACAAGTGCGCTACATGCCGGCGCTGCGGGCACCTCTGCTCCCACTGTATCACAAGGAACCGTTTCTTTCAATCTAGCTCTCTGCTCTGCTGCTGCTGCTAAGTCGTTTCAGTCGTGTCTGACTCTGTGCGACCCCAGAGATGGCAGTCCACCGGGCTCCCCTGTCCCTAGGATTCTCCAGGCAAGAACACTGGAGTGGGTTGCCATTTCCTTCTCCAATGCATGCAAGTGAAAAGTGAAAGTGAAGTCACGCAGTCATGTCTGACTCTTCGCGACCCCATGGACTGCAGCCCACCAGGCTCCTCTATCCATGGGATTTTCCAGGCAAGAGTACTGGAGTGGGGTGCCATTGCCTTCTCCGAGCTCTCTGCTCTACTACTTGGTAAATACTATTTGTTCCAACTCATAAAAGCTGAAAGTAGGGACACCTTTATCCTTATTCAGTGCTCAGAGTGTAGTACAGCACAGGTCTTCCTCACCACATGCCCTGGAACAGCAGCCCGATTTAACACATAGTCATCTACTAGTGTTTTATAGATGATATTTACATCTATTGGTCCCCTTAGAAGTGTGACTGTGACTTATCACTCTATAGATCCAGACAGATAGCAGCTGAAACTTGTTTTCCATCTTAGCAGTCATAACATGTTTCCCCATCTCCTGGAAATAGGTAAAGTGAGTCCCTCCCCATCTAGGAAAACTTACACATGCAGATTTTGCTATGGCCTATTGAGAGGCTTCTCATTAGAGGCAGACGGGACTTTGCCCAAGGTTATGTAATGGTTAAATTATCACCAGTGACAAATCCATATCTATTGAGACTATGGACAAAAGACATGGATTTACAAAAAAACAGCAATCCTTCCCAAATCCCATATTAAAATGTCACATATCAATCTTCCCTCTAATCTTCCCCAGGCTTCCTGTCTGTGGACAGAAGCTCTCAGAAAAAGAAAGCTGTCTCTGCCCTTTTCTTTTACATGGAAAATCAAAACCAAAGCAGCGCTGATTGCTCAGTCCTTTGAAGGAAAGAAACAATGGTTCACAATTTGAGGCTGCAGCTTTCCATGCAAAGGTGTGACGGCCTCTTTTCTTAAGCTCCTCTTTCATTTCTACATCTAGGAAATGGACTCTACAGCACATGTCCGAGGCAGCCAGCATCACTTCTCTCTGGGTCTCCCTCCCTTCACTGGCCTTGAGATGGCTTAATAGTGCCTGGCATGTTTCTCGCAACGGTTGTCTTACTCAGGGTCTTCCTGCACATCTGAAGCACTTGCCCCAAATTAACCCTCCCCTCACACGCCAGCCTTTCCAAAAAGACATTCGGTGTACTTGTAGGGCATAATGAGGGCATCCCCGGTGGCTCAGCGGTAAAAAATCTGCTTGCAATATAGGAGACTTGCAAGGGATGTGGGTCCCATCTCTGGGTCAGGCAGATCTCCTGGAGCAGGAAATGGCAACCCACTTCAGTATTCTTGCCTGGGAAATCCCATGGACAGAGGAGCCTGGTGGGCTGCAGTCATGGGGTTTCAAAAGAACTGGACATGACTGAGTGACTGAAGGACAACAGCAGTAAGCCATGATGAAGGGGAGGCAGCCTCCTGTGTGCTCAGAGCACTTATCACACCTTGTGTGAATGCTGATCGTTTGAAGCTTCTGAGGCAGGAGGCCCTGTAGTTCTTCTCACTGGGATGAACAACTTTCTTTTCTCCCCCAGCCCTGGTTCACACTTTGGAGTTGATGCCAGTATCTGAGTCCAGGGGATCCCCATTCAGGTAACCAAACAGGTAGCCATCCCTCAAAGGGGAAAATAAATATCTTGAAATCCCAAAGCAGGGAAAACATCACTTGAACGTATACTTACACATTCTTGCTGCTACTGCTTCTGGAAATAATTCTGCACTGTCCCTGATTCTTTACATCACTGGCTCCCAGTTTAGGACGTCAGACAAGTGATTCTGGGCCATATAGCCTAGCAGCAGGGAACCTGGAAAGGCAAATTTACAAAATGATCAGCTTGTGTGAGGGCTGATTCTGGGCTAAGGGAGCCAATAATGGTGCACAAATCTTACTAGGTACCAAGATATATTACAATGCTGTAGGAATCAGAACATAGCAGCTTTAGCTGAGGAAAAAACAAATTAGTGAAAGGCAATAGAGTCCAAGAAAAAAGTAGCTCCTCTCTGTTCATGAAATTCTCCAGGCAAGAATATGAGAGTGGGTTGCCATTGCCTTCTCCAGGGGATCTTCTCGACCCTAGGATTGAACCTAGGTCTCCTGCATGGCAGGCAGATTTGTTACCATCTGAGTCACCAGGGAAGCCCATAAATGAAAAAAGAATAATGAAGTAAATAGAACTAGCAGAATCAGGTATCAACACCTGTGTAACAGATCAAAGATGGTTATAAAGTCCTTGATGCTCTTCCCATTGAGAGGTGGAGTCTCCGCTTCCACTTGTGAATCTGGGGTGGATTTTAACTGCTTTAACCACTAGAGGGCGGAAGGAGTGATGCTATGTCAGCTCTCGTCCTGGACCTTAAGAGACAGCTGACGCTGCTGCCTCTCTCCTGCAGCCCGGAGCTGTCGTGTGAGAAGTTTGATACCCTGCGGCAGACATGCTGTGAGGAAGTCCATGCTCACCACATGGACAGCCAGTGGGAAAGAGAGATGGAGGAAGATCCTGGGTCAGCCCCCAGCTGTATGAGGCATCCCAGCTGAGTTCCCAGACATTATGGACCAAGAAGAAGTCATTGCTGCTACGCCCTGTCCCAATTTCTAATCCCATAATCAGACGATGTAGTAATAACAAATTATTTGTTTTGGCCACTAAGTTTGGAGATTAGCTTGCCATGCAATAATAGCTAACGGGAAGACTTTAGGGTAGGAGGGTAAAGTTAGACCTCTAGTTTATAATGCACTCCAAAGTTAGTTCCATAGTGATTTAAATAACTTAAAAAATAAAAGATTAGAATAAAACCAAGACTGACAGTTTACACTACTAGCGAGGAAGTAGGGAAATGGCCACTTTCACTCATTGCTTGTGAGACTGTGAATCCCATGATTTTTTGGAAGGAAATACGCCACATCTACTAAATCTATCAATTCTGAAAACCCAGCCTGTGGAAATCAAGGCCAGTGTGTAAGACTCTCTGTAAGAGGAAGCGCATCACAGCATCACAGACAGCGGCAAAGTACCAAGACAGCCCGGACGGTGGATTCAGCGGCACGACATCCACGCCATGAGGAAGAGCTGAGAGAAACAAAAAGGCTCGATCTGAGTTTAGGAACCCCGAAGGGTCTCAAACAATATTTTTAAAAATAGTTTCACAGTCTGGAAAATGGAAAACGGCAAATTTTTTATAAAACTAACCATGCATTACCATACGACCCACATCTTTTCATTCCTGGGCATTTTTCCAGAGAAATCAAACTCGTGTTCACACAGAAACCTGTACTCAAGGATTCATAGTAACTTTATTCACAGTAGCCCAAAACTAAAATCCAAGCCAGATGTCCTTTAACAGGTGAATGTTAAACAAACAGTGGTCTGTCCATACTATGGAATCCTACTCAGCAGTAAAGAGGAAGGGACTATTGAGAGACCCTGGATGATCCAAAGAATTACGCTGAGTGAATAAAGCAATCCAGAAAGCGATTACACTGTAGGTTTCATTTATATAACATTTTGAAATGACAAAATTATGGGAATAGAGGAGTTTAATGTTGCCAGGGGTTAGGGACTGGAGGAAAGTGGATGAAGTGTTGCTGCAGAGAGCATGCAGGAGGGAAGTGGATGTGCTAATAAAAGGGAGACAGAAAAGGATCCTGATGGTGATGAACTGCTCTGTATCTTGACTGTGGTGGTGGATACATGAACCTGCCCCCGTGATAATGTTGTACACCCACACACACACACAGAGAAGTACAAATAAAGCTGGGGAGAAGACCCCTGGGTCATCCCTGGAGCCACTATCCTGGCTGTGACTCTGAACAGTTTTGCAAGATATTACCGTCGCAAGATATTACAAGATATCTTACAGTTTTGCAAGATATTACCATTGGAGGAAAATGGATGAAAGATACGCAGTATTGTTTACAAGTACATGTAAATCTATAGCTATCGCCATTAAAATTTTTATTAAAAATATTCTTAAAATGCAACAACAGAATCTATAATAAATAAAGCTTTAAAATTAATTTCAGAAATATTAAAGTGCCATCTTCCGATTTTAATAAAAACAAAGCAAAATTAAATCCCATAAATCTGAATATGCATTTGAATGAGCATAAGAGAAGGGGTGGAGAAGGAAATGGCAGCCCACCCAGGTATTCTTGCCTGAAGATTTCCATGGATAGAGCCTGGCAGGCTACAGTCCATAGGGTTGCAACAAGATTCGGACATGACTGAAGCATCTTACAACTCAGAAGAAGGGTGTGGATGACCTCAAACTGCTAAGGCTGGTAACCTGAAGAAGTTGGCCTGGAAGTAAAAAGGAAAGGATTGCTAACTTATCCTGTGACACGTCTCTGTGTTGACTATTGGGCTGCATTAGGATGCATTCTTTGACGTGAAAAATTGATATTTTAAAAGGCTAAATAAAGAAGCCATGAAAGCTTTAGGGAGAGAATTATTTATACAACTTTAGGGTGGGGGCTCCCTTCCACAGAAAGGAAGATTCAACACCCAGAATCCATAAAGGAAACAACTGCGTAATCTCACAAAAATTAAAACACATCATAAAGAAAGTTTAAAAAAAAACAAGCATTTGGAATTTTCTAACAAGCACACGATTCATAGCCAAAAACAACTCTTACAAATCACACAAAGAAAACAATCTGATGGAAAATTGGGTAAAGGATTGGAAGAGACCATTAAGACGAAGGCGATGGTGCTGGATGCTCCAGTGGGCTCTTTCATTCTTGGTTTGCGCAGCCTCCAAAGGTCAAGCACAGCACCGAGGATGCCAACTACCCCCCAGGGCCCAAAGGCTGGGTTCAGAGCCTGCCAGAAGTACTTTCTAATCACTCATTTTCCACCCACCTGCGAGGCAGAGGGACAGGGAATTGGTCCTGGGCTGGTAGGGCCAGGGCAGGGTGGGATGGGAGGAGTCTCCAGAAGAGAGTAAGCGAAGAAAGATCCGTGGGCTACCCAGGGTGTTAATCCAGTCTCTCCTGGAAGTTTCCTAAATGACAGCGAAGGAGGGAAAATAAGGTGAGGACAAAGAAACGGAGAGGAAGCAACAGTGACAAGAGCTTGGAACCCGGAAACCAGCTGCCTGAGTGGCCGTGATGGAGCAGATGTGAGAAGCCGGAAGCCTACCCAGGTGACAGGCGGAGCCTGGAAGCAAAGCAGGGTATGCCAGAAAAGGATCAAGATCGCAAGCGGCAGTACTTCTGCAGGTGGTAATGTGAGTGGAGCTGAAAACAAAGGGCTAGTTAAAAATCAGTATGAGAATGTTTCGGCCTTGCCCTGATTTGTACAGGTCAGGAACTACTTCCCCGTTATCCTGGCAGAAGATGGGGCTCTGCTCTCTAGCAAGAGGGAACTGGGGGCTCTGGATTCAGGAGCCATGGGCGCAGATGCATGTGAGGGTACCAGGCTGACCACGGAGATAAAGTGAACGTGCTGAATGCTGAAACTTGCATCCTATACCTCTTTCTCCTTGAGAACTAAGAACTCAGTGGGATTTTGGATGACTTTTCTCTTAGGGATACTGGGCCAGCACAATAGAATCTATTCAGAACTGGCAGTTCAATCCCTCACCCCCACCCAGTAAAATGGCCCAGACTAGTCTTTCTCCAACAAAGCCCCATCCAGACACACAGAACTTCCAATGTGTTTGTTACAGCCTTACTATTACATCAAGTCACAGGAGAAAACTATCAAAGAGCAAAAAAAGAACTTAGAGGAAACAGAGACACCTCAAAGAGTAGGGGAGAAAAAAATGATTAATATATGTAAATTACAAGTGCTATATCCAGGAAATAAGAAGATAATTCATGTATCCATGAAATGAGTGAGCGGGATGCTTACAAAATAAAGACGGTTTTAAAAGAATTGTTCAGAATTTTTAAAGTGTTTTTGGAAATTAGCATGGCAGATATGCAAAACAAATTAGCATACAATAAGCTTCAACAGAAAGGTTAAGACATCTTTCAAAAGACAAAACACAACCAAAGAGATGAAGCATAGGAGAGAAAAACTGCAAACTCTAGAGAATCAGCTCAGGAGGTCCATGACTATGAAGCAGAATGGGTTAGAAATGAGACCAGAGAGAAAAGATTGGGAGGATGAGCTGGAGGGGTAGAAAATAATAAAAGAATATTTACCAGATTGTGAGTAACAATCATGAGTCTCCAGTTTGAAAACCCCCATGTGAAATGATACCCCATACCCGAGCAGCACAAGAATGAAATGTCTGAAAGATTTCAGAGAGGAAACTGGCCTGAAGAGAACAGCCTCTGACTTCTCAACAGCAGCTCTGTGAGCCGGAAGGCAGTGGGCGACAGCTTCAGAGTCTGAGGGTCAAGCATCTCACCCAAGCTGCCAATAAAATGTGAGGGTAGAATGGCTAAGTTTTGCCTGAACAAACTCTCAAAACACTGTATTAACATAAAACGTTTCTCAGGAACCTCTTGGAGGAGGCAGTTCATCAAAACAGGAGAAAACCAAGAGACTCAACTCGGGGAAGTCAAAGGGGTGCCCAGGACCCCAAGACCACGAGGTGGAGGGGGTCAGTACAGGGAGTGGCCAGTCCACGCTGGAGAGCACGTGAATCTGTACAAAGAGCAAGGAGAGCCTCCTTGAGCCCAGAGTCTACGAATGACTAGTAATCAAACACTAAACAAAGAGAAAACTTGGCAACTCTTTATTCCAAGCAAAACAAAATGCTGTACAAGATAGGAAATGTGCTCTACATGGTTTAGCTGTGAATAATATGAACATAGTCATAACTACATAAAACCGAGTATTGATTTGGCCAAAAATCACGCTATAACTACCATGACGGGAGGATGAAGAGAGTGTGCATTTGCGGGGGGGTGGGGAGGCGGAGGGTGGCTTTAGAGTGCTAAGTCCTCCTCTTCCATAGTCAGAATTCATCAAATAACATTTAAACTGGAAAATCAAGAAATGCAAGTCTAAGCATGTTATTTTAAAATTAGAAGGAAAGCACCAGAAGGATTCAACGTGATGGCCTCTGGGGAGGAGGGTCAGCAGGGGGGAAGGCAAATGCTGGTTTTCATTATAAGTCATGCAGAACCCTTTAACTTAAAACTATGTACATGTATGACTTTGATAAACATAAATTAAAAAAAAAAAATCTACCAAAGAAACAACAAGGAAATGATTAAATGGGTGAAGTCAGCACATTTTGAACTTTTTATCCAATGAATCTCTAGTGAATGAAGAAGTCATTTGGGGCATTTGGGGCACAGACAGAAAGAAGCAGCAATCCAGAAAATTATTTGAAATCTTCCTTATAATCCTTAAAATTCATGCACAAGTTTCATTCTCCCTCATGATACATCCCTGCTTGTTTTTATAGTATGTGGAAGATTTTTTTTTTCTTTTCTTCTTTCTCCTCTTCCTCTGAGTCAGGAACACACCAGGCTAGGATGACAGAGACGGACACTTGGTTAGCATAATAAGGTCCGGGGGCTGGCGTAGGGGGGCTCCAGGTGCCTGGAGGATTGCTCACCAGGGAGAGTGAAATGTCTGAGCATCTTTCCATTGCTCTCGGCTGAGTTTGACTGCTCTGCTGACCCACATAGTCCCTCAGGTGCACTGCCCCTCAATGCGACCATGTGATGAGGAGGATGCAGACAGGTGAGCACCCCATGTGGACTGCAGAGCTAAGCCTGCTGTCCATCAACAGGGCCGCAAGGATGCCGTCGCTCATCCACTTCTCAGTTGATCTGGCCCCAGTGTCTCATTTCTCAGTTGGATGTAAGCAGAGGAGGAGCGTAATGGTGTGTTATTTATGAGACCCTTAAAACCTCAACAGCCATGTGTCAGGCGCGGTGCCTGGTGCTTTATAAATGCAGCATGTCATTGGATCTCCACGACTCTCAGGGGTCAGGATTCGTACCCTGTGAATCAGACCCTCGGCCTCTGCGATTCCCAGCCCCGCTCTGTCTCCCCTGCACTGCAAAGCCTCCCAGTGGGTACAAGCACGATTGCCTCTAAGGGTCTGGTGAGGAATCACAGTGACATGGTTTGGTGTGAGGCCTTTGTCACCTGGAAAGCATGGAGCAAATATAGGCTCCAGCTTTGGTTGCTGAAGAACTGATGATGTCCTGACAGGGGATGGAGGCGGCCGTGGGGGCCCTGTTCCCTGCTCGTCTCAGCCCACACGTTCCCCTTAGATGATTTCATCCGCCGCGTGGCTCCAATTACTGTCTATCTGCTCAGAGTTATGTCTCCAGCCCAGACTGCATGTGGGGATCTGGCTGCAAGCAGCCCCTCTCACTCGGCAGATCCACAGTGACTGCCTCATCCTCATTCCCAGGTCTCCTCCACTCCAGCGTTCCTCTATCTCAGGATATAACCCCATATCTCTCTGATGCTGTCCCCTGTCTCCAGTCTAAGAAGCTCTCCTGGCTCTGTCCATTTCTCTCTCACCACACTGGCCAACATGCTTTCCTGCCTCAGTCACCGCGGTGTCTCTTAACTAGTCTTCCATATCCACTCTTTCCCCTACCTGACCCATTCTGGGCATTAGCCAGGATAATATTTTCAAAACACAGTCCAATCATGTCCACCCCTCACTAAAGCCTTTTGCATATTTCTGGTCCATTTGGAGAGAAAGCAGAGCCCTGGTGCAGCCCCTGGCACAGCAGGGCTGGCCCTGCCCCTCTGCAGAGCCCTGTGCACAATCACCCCCTCTGGACAGCCACCCCCTTGCAACTTGAGCTGCAGCCAGACTCCTTCTCTCTGCACCTCAGAGACCCAGCCCTCCCTGCTCAGGGCCTCCTACAGGTCTTTTTACTCCCCTGGCCTCTTGCTGCTGCTCTCTTGACCTGAGTGACTCCAACCACCCTTCAGGTCAGATGTCACTTCCTTGGGAAAAATGCCCTCATCCTGTAGACTATTTCGTGTCCCCCACCCCCACCTCACTCATTATTTCTGTGAAATACAGATGACTGAAGAAAACACTTATGGCTATTATGATTATTTTGGTTATTTTCATTTCTGGATGATGGTCTTTCTGCAGAATTATATTGTGACCCTAGGAATCTCTTCAGCCTGTTTCTTGACTATATCCCTTGGGCCTCAGAGACCGATTAATAAATATGGATTGAATGAATTACTTAGAAGTGGCTATTAAAGTATAAAATCATGGAATATATTGTTTTTAACAGCTTTTTATTTTTTAGAGAGGCAGGTTCACGGCAAAATTGAGCCAAGAGTAATATAGAGATCTGCCATATGTCCTTGTGCTCATGTGCGTACCATCCCCATTATCAACACCCACCCCAGCAGAGTGGTACCTTCATTACAATCGACGAACCTATACTTACATATCTATCACCCAAAGTCCATAGTTTACACTAGGGTTCACTCTTGGTGCTATACATTCTATGAGTTTGGACAAATGTACACAGGCATATCATGTTTTATTGCATTTCACAGATACTGTGTTTCCTACAAATTGAAGGTTTGTGGCAACTCTGCCATGAGCAAGTCTATTGGTGCCATTTTTTTTCCAACAACATTTGCTCACTACTTGTCTGACATATTTTGATAATTCTTGAAATACCTCAAACTTTCTGATTATTATTATATTTGTTGTGGTGATCTGTGACCAGTGATTTTTGATGTTACCATTCTGACTCACCAAAGTCTCAGATAATAGTTAACATTTTTTAGCAATAAAGCATTTTTAATTAAGTTATGTCCATTGTTTTTTATACATAATGTTATTGTACACATAATAGACCACAGTAGAATGTAAGCATAATTTTTATATGTGCTGGGAAACCAAAAAATTTGCGATTTGCTTTTTGCAAAATTTACCTCATTGCATTGGTCTGGAACTGAATACACAGTACCTCCAAGGTCTGCCTGGAATGACATGCATCCACCACTGTCACGTCATAGGATTTCTCTAAAAAGCCTCTGTGCTTCCCCTATTCATCCCTCTCTCCTCAGAAGGCCCTGACAATTATTGATCTTTTTTTACTATCCTCTTTTCTACAATATCACTTTCCCTTTTCTAGGATATCACTTGGTTAGAATCATACTGTATATACAAATTTTTGCCCCTTTTTACTTGAGTTGTTCACTTTCTTACTGTAAACTTTTAAGAAGTCGTTGTATATTTGACATAGTCCTTTATCAGATACGTCTTTTGAAAACGTTTTCTCCTAGTCAGTGGCATGCATTTTCTTACTATTGTGAGAGCTCCTTGTATAGTGTACATAAGTCTTTTATTAGATATGCCTTCCAGTCCAAAGCTTGTCTTTTCTTGAATTATATTGATTTTTAAAGACAAAAATAACCTGAAACTATTTTAAGGAATTTATAAGAGATATAGATCCATAAAATTTATTCAGGCCTTCTCCCTCGCTCTTGAACCCAAGCACAAACACAGACTGGTAGGTATTCCTCAACATGAGAGGGCAGGTTTGTCAGGAGTTACAGAAATGTCTTCTTAGCTCCCTGGTGAAGCTGAATAACGAACATGGTCAAGTCCATCTCACCTGGCCTGCTAAGCCACTGTCATCTACTCAGGCTAAGGCTTTGGAAAGACTGAAAGTCCTTTGAATAGAGATTCCAAAGTGCAGAGGGATGGCAATCCAAGATCGATGCCACAGGTGGACCTACCTTCAAGCTAATGCCACTTGTAAGCCAGGCTCTGAGTTTGCAGGAGCCCCTTTCAAAGCCCTGTGTTAGCCGCTCAGTTGTGTCCGGCTCTGTGCCTCTATAGACTGCAGCCTGACGGGCTCCTTTGCCCATGGAATTCCCCAGGCAAGAACACTGGAGTGGTTAGCCATTCCCTTCTCCAGAGGAGCTTCCCAATCTAGAGATCAAACCCAGGTGTCCTATATTGCAGGCAGATATTTTTACCATCTGAGCCCCAGGGAAGCCCAATACAAAAAGTGAGATTGCCTTCTTTTGCACTGGGGATACCCCTTTGTCACGTATGTTCCCACCCCCATTACGTGGCACCGGTGGGACTCCAGGCATTTTCGTATCCAGCTAAGGAGACATTCAATTGGGAATATATTGTTTAAATTATAATTTAAGAAGGCATCTTAAACTGTTGCAATAAAACAAATAAGTTATTTGTACGAATAAATTTTTGTACTTAAATTTTTAATTAAGAAACTTAGAGATGAGGCATACTCTCAATATAGAAGACAAACCAGTAGTTACCGGTGGGAAGAAGAAAGCAAGGAGGGGCAATGCAGGGGTAGGAGAGCAAGAGGCACAAACTACTAAATATAAAATAAGCTACAAGGATGCATTTATCAGACAGCATTGGGAATATAGCTGATAATTTGACAATAACTATAAATGGAGATAAACTTTAAAATTGTGAATCACTATATTGTATATCTGTAACATATAAAATTGTACAGAAACTGACTTCAATTAAAAAAAAAGAAACTAAGAGACACAGATGTATAGAACACTCTTTTGGACTCTGTGGGAGAGGGAGAGGGTGGGATGATTTGGGAGAATGGCATTGAAACACGTATATCATATGTGAAACGAATCGCCAGTCCAGGTTCGATGCATGATACTGGATGTTTGGGGCCGGTGCACTGGGATGACACAGAGGGATGGTGTGGGGAGGGAGGTGGGAGGGGGGTTCAGGATGGGGAACACATGTACACCTGTGGTGGATTCATGTTGATGTATGGCAAAACAATATAATATTGTAAAGTAATTAACCTCCAATTAAAATAAATAAATTTATATTTTAAAAAAAGAAACTAAGAAAAATATCACATTAAAAAAAATCAATGGACTATGATGTTTTAAAGATGTGCAATGGAATCAATAAAAATATTGTTAATCAAATTAAAATTGTAAATGTTCAGATTTTACCATGAAGAGGAAGAGCTAATTCTCTAATGAAAAGCATAAATAGGGTCTTGGAATGTTGAAAGGAGTGAATTAAAAGCAGTGAATCCCAGGAAGATAATGGGAAGATATTTAAATTTCCTGCTGAATTCACTAAAACTGACAATGAAAAAAAACACAAAATATAGAAATGCCACTATAACATGGACAAAGATGTGAATATCATCATTCAAAGACTATTTAAGAATAAAAACCATGCAAAAGCTTGAAATGCCCTAAAATTTTATTCCTCAGATACAAACAGAAACATAAAACAAATATTCCCCAAATCTGATAATATCCTATAATTTACATATCATTACCAGTGAGTTATGAAATTGAAAGCAATTTTTCTAAACTACTCAAACACTTTTACTATTTTTGATCAGCCGTGCTCTGAAGAAAGACTAAATTATCTTTTTATTATGACTGCAGAAAATCATTGTCACATGAAGAAAACAAAGAATCCTCAGCCAAATGTAAGGAAAGTGTATAGAAGTATGGCTAGAAGTGAGTCAAAATTATGTGTTTGAAGGGCTTAATGATATTTATGTTATTTATCACCTTTTAAAAATGTCTGATTTATTGAGATTCTGGTCACATTGGAAATGTTCATTTTTTAGATCTAATTTTGTGCTCATACCTCTGTGTTTTTTCTTAAAGAAGCTTCCCAAATTGAAGAAGAACTACTAGAACCCAGGTCTACCGTGACTGACGGGGACAGAATGGGGCTCACTTGCCACCAGACTCGCTAGCACCTCAGTCTTTTGTGGGAGGTTGCCTGGTAGCCAAAGGCACACAGAGCCAACCTGAGAACCTGCAGAAGTGTAGGCTTTTCTACAGGAGGCCAGCTCTCTGTCCCTGACACCTGAGCAGAAGGACCCCTGCCAGGCAGCTCTGTGTCACGAGAGGATTGGATTGGCATCCAGTCACTAGATAACTAGGCACCAGGCTCACTTCTGAGTCATCTCCAGCCCTAATCCTTTCTTAAAGACTGGTGGTGGGTACTATCACACTCCTGGAGACAAAATAAAGTGACTCACACTTTCTGGAAGACAAATTGGCAGGATATAGTCAACATGTTCACACCCTTCAGCCCTGTGATGCCCCTTCCAGAATCTATGAATAGAAATGATTAGAAATGCAGGCAAATATGTCAGCAAAATGAAGCTCCCATGGCATTACTTGGCACAATGATGATACGATAGCAACAGTGTTTAAAAAAATTCCTCTCCTGTGTGCAGTTAGGTGTCTAGAACTAGAAGAAATTTACCAGAGTATTGCTAAAATGCTTCTGAGTGCTGCCATTTGTGATTGTTGATTTCTTCTTTATTTTTTATCCGTTTGTGTGTGTGTGTGTGTGTGTGTGTGTGTGTGTGTGATGAGCATAGGTAACTTTGATAATCAGAAGAACATGCTTTATTAAAATGAACCAGTCATAGAAGGAAATCAGACACCTACACTAAGTGACTTACACACCTGCTCCCACAGGAATGTCTGTCATCAGTCTTTCTTTAAAATAAATTGCTTTAGTCATCAAAAAAAGGATGACTAAACCCACCTCGTTTCTGCAGGATACCTGAAGCCTTTGCCCAGACACTTTGATTCAGCAACTCAGGTAAGTTAGGAGCCACTCTTTGCAAGATTCCTCGCTTCTAATGGGGGCTTTCCCCACTGTAGGTAGGCTATTGAATGCAGCCCCCAGGCACACCCTTGGTCATCTCTGTCACAGGAGTTATGCCTTACCTGGATGGGAATGTCTAAGAGAACATAATCTGAAAATGTCCTTCAGCTGTGGCATCCTTTAGACCTTACAAAGACCAGGAAGCAGAAAAAGAACAAGAGCCCACGTGATGGACCTCATTCCCCTCTCTGTAAAGTGAGGGACTGAGTTATTTCTGGGAACCTGGCTCTACCCCTTAGGGTACTGCTATCACAGAGGTGCATCATGGTAGCTACAAAGCGAGGACATAGACTCCACCCTGTCCAGTGGGATTCTCATGGCTCCATTTTAAGTTGAATGGTTCAATATTATTCATCCCAAACTCAAACTAGCTTCTCTAGGCTGCTCAAGTCTTTAGAAATAAGGCTGGGATTATGGACATATATAAATTAAACATGCTGTACAGTTGTAAGCTTTTAAACAGAAATGAGCAAGGGGAAAGGAGGCAAAAATACTACGTGCCTTTGTGTGCCTGGTCCATGCATGGCGCCTGTGTACGCGTGAGACAAGCCCACGAGCTGGCTCATTGCCCCTGAAGCCAGGGAGGAGATGGGCAAACCTGGTGGTCAGAGCAGGGGTGGAGCTGGTGCCACTGGCCGGTCCTGCCACGGGCGCCTTTGTGCAAGGGCCAGCCATGAGGAGATTCTTCATGGGACTCAGGGCCATAGGAAGTCAGGGGAGTCCTGGGGCCCAATCCCAGGAAGAAGGGGCTCCAGAGGGAAAAAGTGGGGCCCGGAGAGGTCAAGCTAGATGCACAGCTCTGTGCCAGGTACAGAGAAAAACCAGGAAATCCCAAGGGCAGCATGGGCTCAGGGCACTTTGAGGCCGCCAGCCAGGTGCAGCTGGGGAGGAAAGCCCCGGAAGTGGGTACCTGAACACAGCGTGGCCCGCAGACCCTGTCCTGACAGAGGCTCTGCACCCACACCCTCTCATCTCCCGTATCCTGGTATTCATACAAAAGCAGTTTCTATATGTCTATCCAGCCAGCAAAGGCCATGAGCAGCCACAGAAATGAGGTGAAACAGAACCCTTCCAATGCCTTTAAGTTCTTTAATCCTTTACTCAGTGTTATTCAGGCCGGTTCATGACACAAAGAACCATCCACTGCAGAGGCTCTACCTCCAGGAAGCCTTGGGTGCCTCCTTCGAGCCTGCTTGGAAGAATGTCCACATCACAGAAGGTTGGCCAATGTCTTGGAGAAGCTGGGGAAACTGAGATCCACAGGGGGAGGCGTACCACACAGTCCCAGCTGGCCGAGGCAGACTTGGAGGCAGCTGGAAACCACACTGAATTACCATGGTCTGTTTTGGCCACAACCCCCAAGAGGGCATTCCCCCGCCCCAACATGGCCTGCTCATGGGCTTCCAAACCATCCACTTGGAAGCGCCCCCCCACCAGCATCTAATGAAATGCACTCAGCGCTCCGGAGCACGGCCCCACTTTAACCGATTGGAGCAGCCCCTGGTCCAGGCCACACACAGCTGGGGGCAAGCCACTCCGGCTGGTGTGCTGTGAGATGCCGGGAAATGGTCTGCAAAGCTCTGATATTTATTACTTTCCAAATTTATCACAGCTCAGTCTTCCAACACAGAAAAATATGGTTTTAATTTTGTCATCAATGCCTCCAAAACCTCTGTCTGTGGGTCCTCAACAACAGGCCCCTCTTGGTGGGCAGGGCCTGAGGCCCGAGGCTGGGCTCAGACAGGTTGCCGAGCCTTCCTGCCCAGCCCAGCTGCTTCTGAGGACAGCACTGGTGTTGCCGACCTTACTGGGCATCAGCAGAACCCACACAGCCCGCGCGGTGCTTTCCCAGAGGCCTGCAGGCTGGCTGAAGCTTCCCTGGTGTGCTTTCCCTGGAGGGCAGGGATCTCCTAGCAGGAGACACAGCTGCAGCCATCATAAGGAGAGTTCTTGGACACCTGGCGCACGCAGCATCCTTAGTACAGGACAAGCCCTGACACAGGCCTCGAGCCAGGCCTTGGAGGGGAGATGAGAGGACCAGCTGTTCTCAGGTCTCAGTGCAGAGGGGTGGGCCCCCGGCTGGTCCCAAGTCAGGTCGAACCGACATGTCCCAAGAAGCTCATTCAACTTCCTTTTCTTTCTTGTTCTAAATCTGTGTCTCCCTGTCTCTGCGGATCTCTGTCTGTCTCCATCTCTCACCTGCATCTCCCTCTGTCTGTTTCTCTGTCTTTCTACATCTCCCCTTCTCGCTCAGTCTCTCTCTCCTGTCTCCTCCCCACCCCATCACCTTCAGGCTCATCTCTGTGCCCAGGGTCACCTGGGGGCTGCCAAGGTGGGTCCAGCTGCATTGCTCAGCCCAGGCTGACCAGCTCTTGCCCCTGGTCCTGACACCAGGAAGCTCTTCTTGTGCCTCCCAGGCATGCCTGTCCCGGGGAACTGTGGAGCCTCTTCTCCACATTCCTGCCTCCCCCTCAGCTTGGGGTTAAGAACAGTTGTTCCCATGTCTGTTGTCTGTCCTGGAAGCTTGTGATCTATCTGGAAGCTTCTGGAAAGTTTAGGAGCCTCTTTTTGCCCTTTCCCTTCACCTCCCCAGAGTGAGTGGAGCGTTCCTCCCTATCACTGTGACTGGGGTCACTCAGCTCCAGCCTTCTCTCTCCCGGAATGAGAGAATCAGAGGTTGAGCTACTCACAGGGTCCTGGGGTGGTTCCTGCCATCAGGTTTCCAGCCCAAACCCGAATCATTAGTTCTGAAGTGGGGAAGCCCTCTCTCACTGCTTCCCATTCACTCCCTACTTTACTCTGGACTGCTGAGACCAATGACCTTGGGCACCTGTCACCACCGCCATACTCCTCTCCAGAGCAACTAGGATCATAGATTGAGGGTCCTGGGGAGGGGCCAAGGGCTGGAGGAGGACATCCCCATCCATAGTGGGGGCTGCTAACAGAGTGGTCCAGTGGGGGACATATAAGCAGTGAAGAGGGGCAGTACAGAGAGCAGTGCGGTCTGCAGTAGCCCTTTCCCCAACTACAGAAACTGTCTCTTCTCTCACAGTGTGGTTAGATCCTCCATTTTTTCAAGAGAAACTTCAAACCTGGATTTTTTAATAGCAAAATGTTGGGTGGGACATAATCAAAAACTTTTTGAGAAGCACTCTGTAAGTGAAATCAAATACCTTGGCTGGACAAATTTGACCTTCACACCACATTTATGACCTACCTCTGTTTGGTATCCCTTAACACCCATCCCCTAACCTCTAGACCACCCTGAGGATTGGCAGAAAGGCTCCTCACATATCCCACACTCTTCCTTTGCCCCCACCTGGGTCACATGCCCTGTGCCCCAGAGCCATCGAGGTACTCAGATGCTCCCCACGCAGGGACCAGTACAGCCTGCAGCCTCCAGGCTGGTCACCCTCCCCTTGGCCTGCAGACCCCTGGACTGCTCTTACTGCCTCTCACCCAGCATGGCTGACCACAAACTAATCCAAGGCAGCAAGATGGTCCAGGGCACAGGGAGTCCCTAGAGGGCCAGGCTGCTGATGACATGCTTGCTTGGGTGTCTTTCCCCTTCTTTGCTGCTACCAAAGATGATGTTTAAACGCACAGCTATTTTCTGTCTCCACTCAGGCAACCAGGTCTGAGAGCCTGCCAGAGGCTGAGTCCCCCAGCGAGGCCTACCCCTCAGGTGGTGAGAAGCGATGTGTGTGGGTCAGTTACCAGCTTTGCTGAGCTAAGGCTGAGTGGCCAGGGCAAGTGACTAAGCTCAACTGACCTTCATCTTCATCCATAAAACTCATGCTAGATAAAAAGACACAAAATTAGATACCATACTTAAATTTCGTCCCAACTTCCTAACCTGCAGAAACCCTGGAATAATAATAATGGTTAGCATTTGTTGATCCCTACTATGTGTGAGGTGCTGATGAGTGATTATGAATGTCTCATCTAACCTTCACAACTGCCCTGTCAGGCTTTATCATCGCCCCACCCTACCCCCATTTCCCATTTACAGTTGGAATTCCCAGCTCCAGAGAAGCTAGCTAGTTGTCCCTGGAAAAGCTCAGATTTGAAAGTTTAGTTTGTCTTAATGTTGACTCTAAAAATACCCAGGTAGGATTCGGGACCACCCATGCTGGTTTCAGTGATCAACTTCCATCCCTTCCAGCCCCCTTGTCCTAGGAGTGAGCCCCTCCCTGAGAGTCTACCGTTGGTCCTGGGGTCCACCACGTGTGAGTTCAGCTGCCTGAGCGCCCCATGGGGGTGGCTGGCCTCAGCTCTTGGCACGGACCTGCGACCTTCTACCACCTGCCCCCAACCACCCGGCTCATACTTCCTGCTTGCGCAACACAGGCCTTGATAGTGGGACGCAGCCCAGCCAACTCTCATTCATCCTCCAGAACACAGTTCAGACAAAACTTCCACCGAAGCTGTGCCTGGCAGCGCCCCCAACCCCCAGCCGAAGTGGACCCCTCCTCTGGGCCACCTGGCACCCACACTTGTCTTGTTGGTGTGCTCTTCATGCTGCATGCACTCCAGTGTTCTCGCCTGGAGAATCCCAGGGACGGGGGAGCCTGGTGGGCTGCCGTCTATGGGGTCACACAGAGTCGGACACAACTGAAGTGACTGAGCAGCAGCAGCAGCATGCTGCATGAGTCCACAAAACAGTGAGTACAAAATTAGCAGAGGCCAAGCGGCCCCTCCAGGTGTGACCTGAGGGTCCCAGCAGCGTTCCCAGGGCCCCGTTCTTACTGTTTGCCACTGCCAAGAAAACCACACCCTGCCAGGCGGCCTTAAGGCCCCCAAATCTGGGAGGACAGAGGCCTGGGGGTCCTGCTCCAGAGAAGCCCCTGGCCTTCAGGCTCCCTGTTGCTCCTCCTGTGTGGACCGGCACCTTCCCTTTCTCTGACTTTATTTCATACACGCTTCAGATGCCTTTTAACGGGGACCGTCTGTCCCTTCCTCAGGGCTGAGAAGGGCTGAGGGGACCAGGAACCCCAGGCTGCTCCGGGTGTGACATCCTGTGGATTATTAGCACAAGAGGCAATGAGGTGTGGACGGCTTGCCAGCTAGGACTGGAGTTAGATTACCATCCAAGCGATGCCAGAGATGGGCACCCACTCAAAAATGTAAAAATATGTATTTCAGCTGTTGGAAGTGTTTCCTGGAAAGATTGGGGGGAGGGGCCACTCAGTGGCATAGCTCCCCCTGCTGGTCATGATGAAGATGACGCTTCATCCTTTGCCACAGGGAGAGACGAGTCGTGCACGCATGCACCACTTCACTCCATCACACACACACTGATGCCCCTCTTGAGCACCCTTGTGCGCACTGGCACCACAAACCAACCAGTCGCATAGCCAACAAGTCTATAAGCACCTACTGCATGCAGACACTGCCCCAGACTCACCATGTCTGGGGTGACCCCAGCCTTCACTCCCTGTCTTCAGTTTGCTATGCGGTCCCCTGGCCCTCCTCCAATGGCCCCTACCCCACAGAACTGGCCCTCAGCCTCTTCCTTCAGGCCATCATGCCCTCACAGAAGGAGGGCCTGGGGCCCAACGAGTTACCCTGCTTCTGCGGGGTTCTGCACTCCACCCCACACTCCACAGGCGTCCACTGCTTCCTCCCAAGCCTGGAGGGCTCCCCGTGGCAACTAAAGCCTTGGGTCCTGAGACCAGCCTGCTTACCAGCTTCCTACTCGCTCACTCATCCACCCTCCACTCAAACCGCAGCCCTGTTTCCTGAGAGCACCTCCTACCCGCAACCTCACAGACACCGCTCGCCTGCCAGGCACACCTACTTTATGCACCCTGCACAGCCCCAGCCCTGCTGCCCGCAGACAGACTCACACCGTTTCTCTTCCCTGCTCTGTGCCGTGTGTGTCCCCCTCCTCTCACCTTTCTGCATAAGACCCCCGGTCCCAGAAGTCCTTTTCCCTGACACCCTCTCATGCCCAGTCTCTCCCCTGAGCTCAGGGCTCTGCGGAGAAAGGAGGAACATGGGGGAGCATGAAGGTCCCAGGCCCCAGTGCCCAGTTTCCCAGGAGGAGACTTTCAAAGGCATTGCATTCAGAGGGCAGTGGTTGGCCACCAGGGCCCCGCGTCCTGGTTGTGCCGGGCAGCCAGCAGGACCATTGTTCAGGCCTCGGCTGCTGGAGCCCCTTTTCCATTTGTAGAGGCAATGGGAAAACGAGACCTTGAACCCAGAGGCCCAGGGGCCCGTTTGAGCAGCTCTCCTCAAGCAGAAGTTTCCCATATCGCCTTCCAGCTGGGGCGTTGCACCAGGCCTTCCTGCCTCCCCAGCAACGCCCGCCTCCAGCTTGCTTGGCCTCGGCACTGGGTCCATCAGAGCAGGAAGGGCTTGGGAGAGGGGGATAGGTAGGAAGGTTTAGCAGCCTGGCCAGGGTCCTGGATGGTGGTGGTCCTTTCTGGCCCCCAGACCACCTCTTCCCACCACCCAGAGATACCTCAGCCTGCATGGGGCTCGAGGGGTGCACAGAACCAAAGTCCACATTACCGGGTCCCTTCCAAGCCACTGTATGACCCCAGTCAAGTGAGGGGACCTTTCCTGCCCTGTCTCCTCATGCTCTCCCCACTAAAGCAAGCTGGGAGGGCCCACGTGGAGATTCAGAGAGCAATCTCGTGTACAGGCCCCAGAGCAGCATCTGGCACCAGCGAGAGCCCCTTCTCAGATATTTGCTTGCCCAAATCTGAGCATCCTCAGCACTCAGAGACCTCCACACCCAGGTGGAACGGGCTGCTCTCTTGCTTTCCCCTCTGGGGGCTCTGTTCCGGCTACACTGGGGAGGCTGTGTCCTCAGCCCTTACAATGCCAACTGCCCTTGGCCTGAGAGACTAGACGCTGGCCCTCTGTGTCCCCACTCTGAGCCCACCTCTTTGCTCCAGTCCCCCCACCCCACTTGGCCATCCGGGACTTCCAGCCCTCGCTGTTCCTCTGACAGGTTTGCTTCCAGCCCCAGGGTCTCACCTCTACACCCAGCCCCTCAGCAGGGCCAAGTTGCCTCAGCAACAGCTTGGCGGAGGGCAAGGTGGGGGCCTTTAACACACAGATGCCTTCTGTGTTACTCTAAGGAGAGGGGACCCAGAAAGTACTAGCAATTCAGCCTTCTTGTCCCCAGGCCCTTTTGGAGAAATGCTTTCTCCCTGCTGTCTTGGGACCCATCCCCCATGGCTGTTTCCCATTCAAGCTGTAGCCTAGCCATCCCAGTGGGTCCTTGGGCTCCCTGAGTCCATGATTACATGGAGGCCTGGATGTTGTGGTCCTTGGAGGCTCAGGATCCAGGTGCCGAGAGCTCAGGGCCACCTCCTGAAGTTCTCTCTGCAACGGTTCCTCCCATCAGGCCTGCCACATGGGTGGCTATTCACAAGAACATAGCCAGGCTATTCCTGCCTGGCTGGTCCCAGGACCTCTGAGCCCACCCCACCTAGCCAAGATCAGGAGGCCCTGCGATAGGCTAGAAAACTGTGCTCCTCCAGGGTCACCTGTCACCGTGGGAAGTACCACCTGTGAGTGCCTGGCACACAGTGGTGCTCATTAAATACTGGGAAGTGTCCACCGACTTGAGGTCAAGCGGAGGAGTGCGACCTCCCTTGCTGGCTCGAGTCCCATCTGTGCCACGCCCACACTTGTGCCTGCCTCATCTAAAGCTGAGGAGGGAATTGCGTCCAGACAACTGGAAGGTTTCTCCCCTGTCCACCACCAAGTGGACCGATGCCAGAGCTGCGATCCAGGGCATCCCTGCCAAGTTTCCAGGCTCTTGTCATATCCCCCTCTTACCCAGGAGGAAAACCCCTGCACGTTCTCACTTCTTCTGAGACAGATCAATTTGAAGAGAGTTGGCTCGCATCTAAGATAAGGCCTATTTTTTCTACACCTCTTTTGGAAGAGTGAACAAATTATTTTCCTTATTTTCAATGGGTTGCTTAGGATGGGCTCTGGGGCACACGTTCCAAGGCACCTGTCGCTAAATCCCAGGGCTGGGAGGAGATAGTGCAAACTGCAACTGCCGTGGGCTTTGGGATTAAAGAGAGAAGGAACCACTCAGGTTCTCTGTAGTCCAGCAGCAGCATCTTTCAGGAGATATGGCAGGGGTGCCCTGAATGTGCAAGCTGCAATGATGAGGCTGAAGGGCAGGTCTCCACTCAGCCAGGAGACCCTCTCTTGGGCCCATAAGAAATGCACCATAGCTCAAACCCACAGTGGGTAGAAGCAGAAGTGGGGTTTGAACCTAAGACTGTCTGGTTTCAAAAATGCACTTATGAACCACTTTGGTTCACAGCCAGATGGTGCTCTCCCGGGCATCCGTCTGGCAGGCATGGGTACAGAGGCTGTGCTGGGCTGGCATGTTCTCTTCCTGCCCACCTACAATGGACCGTTGATGTTCATGTCACAGCTCTAAAATATTATCACTGGAGGCCATGAGATTTCAGAAAGAACTTCCTTTCCAGAGCCACGTTGCTGTCTATAATTAGCACAAGTTTCCATAAGCATCAAGAAGAGGTGGGAACAGCTGCCCCACGAGCTAGGTTTGTTAATGTAAGGCATTCCTGGGGCTTCTGTGCAGTCCAGGCTGTGCTCTTCCATCCCTCCCTGCTTCCCTGGCCCCTGCCCTCAGCAGCCACTAGGCCCTCATTAAGGGATTAGCAACATCGGCTGTGCAATGCCTTGGCCGTGGACGCAAGAAATGCTGGGCTTTCTGCTCTGGCCCTTCTGCCCCTTATCAGTAATCCCCGAGCCATGTTTGTGCTGGAGAAATCATAGCAGGGCTTGGGCGGAAATTATGGACAATTGGTGTTACACACTAATTAAGGACTCCAGGGTCAAGCATCACGGAGGGGACCGGACTTCAACCTTAGTCCCCCTGCTAATGGAATGTTGAAAAGCACAGCTGGGGCTTCAGACTAAGAAAGCCCACTTTGCCAAGTGAGAGAGATAAAAAGGTGATGCAGCCTGCTGTGCCTCAGGAAAGATGACAGGTCTTCCTTAACCAAGTCCAGAAGAGGGGTTCTCCTACCTGGACCCCATGCCTGGGTCACAAAGGGTGCCGCTGCCAGGGCCTAGCCACATGCTGCGAACACCACCACCATCAGCGGCCCTCTCCTTTCAGTGCAAGGAGACTGGAGGGGCCCTGAGGGATATTCTCACATTGATCACAACACATTTATGACCTAATAGGATACTTGGCGGAGAAGACAATGGCAACCCACTCCAGTGTTCTTGCCTGGAGAATCCCAGGGATGGGGGAGCCTGGTGAGCTGCCGTCTATGGGGTCGCACAGAGTCGGATACGACTGAAGCGACTTAGCAGCAGCAGCAGCAGCAGGATACTTGGGATAATTCTGAGGGTCTATATCGCTGTCATTAAAAACAAAACAGATTAAAATTCAAGGACAATTCTGAATAATGGGAACTAGACAAACATACAGGGGAGAAATAAAAATGTAATCCTAAATGGCTTCTCTTGTTGGTTATTTCCCAGACTCTCAGCCCCCTAGATCATGAGCAACTCCATCAATATGATCTTCCTCTGTTCCTATACCCAAGAAGGGCAGGTGAAAGGTGAAAGCCTGGGGCCAAGTCAGTTGCTGAGCACATATCCTTGCACGAGGGGTGAATAATACACCCAGGTGTCAGTCATATCTCCTTTTGCCTCTCAAACTCACTCAGTCCTTCTTGTGACCGGGGGCCCTTGCTCGAGCCTCCTCCCAGCTCCCAGCCCTTGCTCTCATCTTGCTCCAGATCCCAGCTGAGGACGAACGGACAGAAGACTCCTTTGCTGGTTGCAAAACAAAGGCTGTAAATATGAGACCACTAGAGTTAAGACCTGGCAATATCAGTGCGTTGATATTGCCAGAGTTGGCATAAGCTCCTGCACAGAAAGTATTCATATGATCAGGAACTAGCTCTAAAGTGTCCCATGGGCCCGGAAAATGTCCACAGAGCATAGGCAAGGATGAGCAAAGATGCTCTCTTCCAGGACAAGGTAGCACGGGCAAGGGTCCAGCTCAGAGCCCCTGCCCACTCACTGTCCTCTGGTCAGGACTCCCAGTGGTGGCACTTCCGTTTTGGAGTGATGGTCAGCCCTGGCCCAAGACTACCCTACTCAGTGCAGCCATGTGGCCAGCCTGCATCTACTGGCCCAGGATATTCTCCAGCCTCTTTCTAGACCCCTGTAGGAGAGAGAGTGTTCAAGTTAGGCCTGCCTGTGGCTGATGGTGCTTATGTGTCAGGGCAGATGCTCTACGGTACAATCCAGTCATTCTTGAGGAAAGCTTCTGAGCCCCTTTCTCTTCCTCCTGCCTGATCTCAAGCCCCACTTTTGTTGAACATGTTATTCAGCTTCTTCATCATCCAGTTCCACTTCCTCTGATAGAAGGGACCTCACTTTTATTCAACACCTACTATTTTCAGCCAACTAAGGCCTGCAGGTTGAATTCTGCCCACTGTCGTTTGTCAGTCAAGTTTTATTGGAATGCAACCAGGTCCATGTTTTGTCTTTGGGTGCTTTCAGGCTACAGCGTCAGGATTAAGTATTTGCGACAAAGACCATACGGCCCGCAAAGCCTAAAATATTTACTATCTGACTCTTTACACAGAAATTTTGCCAACTTTGTTCCAGGAAGTTTACAACAATGGTTTTGTTGTGTCTTCATAGTCACCCTGAACACTAGACCCTGATTTCTATTTGGAGAGAAGCCTCTGAAGCCTGGCAAAGTCAAGTAAAACCCACAGTCAGTAAGGAGGGGACACAAACCTCAGTCCACCACACTCTTGGCACTTGGCTTTTATTTTGTGTCTTTGGTAGAACAAGCTGAGGGTGAACAGTTGCCTTGGTCTTGTTTGGGCAGCTAGAACTATGGCTCTCAAACCAGCAAGATGTCTGGTAGCAGACTCCAGCTTTTCTCCATGGAAATCCTAATTAAAAGAAAAAGATAAATGACCTCCTAATTATCTCCCAAGATGCCCAAATTAATCACCTAGATGACTAAGTCCCTCCTTTTACCCTTGGGTTTGTGACATAAAAGTCAATCAATCAATTAGCCCCTTTCCTTTTCCCTCTGATCCAGGTATTAGGCATTTGGACCCCAAACCAATTGGGTAAGGCTAGGCCACACAGCCCTCAAAATCTTCTCTGGGAAAATCAGAGGATTCCCCATGGGCCACGAGACTCAGCCTGAGGAGGCTGATGTGGAAAGGGCCTTAAGGGCACCCAGAACCCTTCAGACCTTATCTTTAATCACCAGGGTCCCCAGAAAACATGTGAATTGGCACTAGGCTGCTTCTCATTCTCTCTGCTGGCTGCCAAGCCTCTGGATGCCCTTTCATGCTTGGAGAACCGGCCTTGGCCTGAGGCTCAGGGGACGCAGGGCACAACCACCGCTATGGAAACTGAGCAGTACGCACACAGCTCTTCAGCCTTTCTCCTCCCTGTGCCCACAGGCCATGTCCCCACACTCCTCCAGCCAGCAGTGGGAAAGGGCGGAGGTGGCAGCACGGAGCAGTGGGGCCAGCGTGGCGGCAGTGGCCTGGGCCCACACCCTCCCAACCCACATGCCAAGGCCATGTAGCTGACCTTGGCAGCTCCACCTGCCTTGATTCCTGCCTGTTCTCCAAGCCCATGCACCAGGCTTCTTTGGCCCTGGCCTGATCTCTTCCAATAAATTCAACTTCTGCTGAAGCTGACTCAGGTCTGCAAAGAAACAGCTTGAAGAGAGTAGATGTCCCTCCAAAGCAACACTAATAGTAACAGGTGGATCTGGGACTCAGTTCCCCAGCTTCTCTGGACTGAATAGGCCATGCCTTTCCTCCAGCCCGCACTGCCTCACAAGGAGTCACACCACTTATTATAGAACCTTAGGAACCGGCCACCACCCAGATAAGGTTGGGACTGTCTCATGTCCCTCCTCACTCAGATCCCAGCCACAGCCTCCCTAACAAGTCTTTTCAGGTCCAGGGCAGCCTCTTGACCCAACTCCTGACTTCTCAGGAAACACAGTCAAATTTCTGGACTACCAGGTAGGTTCCAGAAATGAAAATGGAATTTTTAATCATGTTTGGAATGATGAAAGGAGGGATGGGCTTGGAAGGTACCAGTTAGCTTCAAGA
Organism: Bubalus bubalis; assembly: GCF_019923935.1. NCBI lineage: Eukaryota > Metazoa > Chordata > Mammalia > Artiodactyla > Bovidae > Bubalus > Bubalus bubalis. Next base: position 161,605,823 of record NC_059160.1, read on the forward strand.
TGGGCAGCCTCACCCACGGGCAACAGCCACGGGAGGAGCTGAGTGGGAGATTGGATTCCTGGAGGGCCTGAGACCAAGACAAAGCATGGAGAAAGCGAGCCTGTGGCGGCTTGTTGTCATACTAGAGCAGCATGATCAGGGCTTGGCCACTGGGTGGGTTGTGCAGGTCGGGAGCTGAGAGTGACCTGGGCAGAGGCCACAGTGGCTGCATGAGACAATGCCTCTGGCTTGCACCCCAGCAGGGCCCCTGTATGCCAGGAGTCTTGGGACTTCAGACATTTTTTTTTTTAACCCTCTGAGCCTAAGTTGTGCGGACAGGACAGGTCTGGACTTTATATCGTTCCTCTTGCTCTTGTCCAGACACTGTGGTGGGGGGAAGGGTGGCATTCTGGCTTCTAAGTTTGGGAACCCATGGGCACTGATTTTGCTGTCCAAGGCCAGGCATCTGGGTCTATTGGATTTGACTATGTTCGCTTGGGGTGCTCCCTCCAAAGGTGAGCATGACAGCCCCATGCTGAGCACTTCACATAATTACATGATGGATTAGACACATATATTTGCTGGTCTTCTAGCCGTCTCATTTTTATATCACAAAAGTGAAAATAAATAGGCTTTTAAAAAAGAATTCCTTTAACTTACCTTTGCAGAGAAACTTAAGAAATGATCACACTTCCTCAGGCCTCCAAGTTGCCTTCAAATTTCTGTTGGAAACTTGAAAGGGGACTCGTAACATCCTTGTCAGACTGACCTGATTAACTCAACATTTTATTTAAGTTGCAGTTAGCACCTGCCTCCAATTACTCGGCTCGGGGCAGAGAGCAGAGTTCTGAATAAACGCTTGGCCCAGTTTTTGCACACCATTGCCCCAGGCGAAGGCCCGGCAGAGGAGGCGGCATCTGTCTTCATCAGGCCTGTGCTCCCGCGCTCTGCCACCAGCTGCTCAGGCGGTAAGAGGACGATCAGCCCCCGAGGTGGCCAGGGAGCGATTTGTATTCATTACTGTTCCCCCAATCGCTGTCCCTAGGTTTACGTACAGAACAGACTGCAAAGGCAAGGAGGTGGGGAGGTTAATGCCAGCAATGATGCTGATGACGGTGATGATGAGAGAAGGTGGCGGCCACCGATGCCAATGCTGGTGAGCCCTGTCACTTCAGGGGCACCTGCCATGACCAGGTACCACGGCCATCGTGTGGTCCAGTTCCTCCCAGGCCACACCCACACCAACTCTGTCGGATTAGGTTCTTGGGTTCTCCTTCCCTTTTATAGCCAAGGAAATGAAGATGGGTGCGTGATCACTTCCCTGGACAAATTCAGCCATGTGTCTTGGCTTGGAAGCCCAACTGAAACTGCTTCAAAGGCTTGAGCGCTTGACCCTGCCCCTCATCTTTTCCTGCCAGAAAGTGATCCCTGGGCCAGTGGGGCTGGCTTTCTGAGGTCACAGAGAAGCAAGTATTCTTGGTGACTCTGGTCACAAGCTGTCCCCTCAACCATTTGTTTCTTGATTCAAACAAAGCCAATTGTTTAGTGTATTCATTGTAGTTAGGGTGTGTGTATGTGTGTGTGTGTGTGTGTGTGTGTGTAGCTGCATTTAGAGCTTGAACACTGGGAAGGCTGTGGAATGAGTGAAAAACGTCATGATTCATGGGAGCAACACAGGTTGGAGGCAGAGCTCTGCTTTCAACACTGTGACCTTGGGTAATTCACCCCTGACTAACACCTGCCTCAGAGCCATGCCCAGGAATGAAGCTCCAGGGCTCGACTCTACCACCAAGGGAGCGCAGATCTTTCTCTAACCTTCCAGGCCAGATTAGTCACGTGAGGAGCCAAGCTTCCCATCAGCTTCAGAGTACCGCTGGCCCCACCTCCTATCTCTGCCCACCCTCTCCTCTCCTGACCCGTTTCCACTGACCTGGTTGCACCTTCCTTACCCATTATCTAGACCACGGCTGCTGAAGCAGTCTTGAGAAAATGCCCATGGTGCCACTTCCCTGCAGAAAGTCGTGGAAGAGCTCTTGTCTCCACCCGAGCAGAGCGAAGCCCCTCAGGGCATGGGGCACGTCACCTCACCTCTGCCCCTACTTAGCCCCTGGCCTCCTCTTTGCTACTTCAGTCACACTGAACCACTGGAAACTCCACAAACCTGCTTGAGGGCTCCACCACCTGCACGTCTCAACACCAACTACTCCCTGGCTTGGAAGGGTCTTACTGCTTTTATTTATCCATCAATTATCAGACGATATCTAGGCACCCTGTGCCCACCTCAACCCATCCACCACACCAACCCTAATACCACGCTTTCTGCCTGCTGTTTCCCGTGTCCATGTGTCTCTCATCACCACCAGTCTAGAGGGGCCAGATATAGGAGCTGTTACACACGCTCGTCTGCATGTCTGCTCAGCACGCGCCTTCTCAGGGCTCCCGGCTCCCGACTTGCCCTGGGCCACCCTTGCATCACATGCTGCCACTTGTTAGCACGTTCACCTCAAAGCTGTATGAATGGCTTTGGAATTGCCTGTGCCCCCTTCTTCATCCTCAAAATAGTCACAGGATTCTTATCTCCCAGTTTCTGATTTCCTTTTAATAAAAAGACTCCTTCTGGAGAACCAGAACCATAACAAAGGAGCAAATGAATGGAAAGAAAATAGGATCAAGTCTGAAACCCTTGGCCCTTCATTCGGGGAAAGGGGTCCTAAGGTGCCCTCCCAGCCAAGAGCCATCCAGTAAGCTGTCATGACCACCACGACCAAGGCCACAACCTGGATCACCTTGCCAGCCAATACTTGGTGTACAGCTGCCTGGAGAATGAATCACAGAACCACCCCCTTCTCAGTGCAGAGGTAATTTCCAAGATCCATCGGAACCAGTTCCTGCAAGAAGGGCCACTTCTGTATTATCCCCTAAATGGAGTCCAGCTTCTCAAGACATCCCTGGGGGACGGGGTCCTGGGAGGGACTACAATTCAACGGTCAGAGGGCTCCTTCAAGGTCTTGGCAGCCCCTCCTCTGGCTGCCTCACTCCAGGAGGTGCAGAGCCACCCAGAGGACGTGCCACCAGGGAACAGATGCATCGGCTCCCTCCCTTTACCCCTGCGTGTGGGCAGCACCATCCACTCAGCCACTACACTGGGTGGGTTCCGGGCCCTTCTCTTTGTCTCTCAGGCTCTTCTAGGGACACCACCTCTGTGGGGCCTGAGCAGCCCTGAAGAGGCCCCATGCCCTCATTCGAGCAGTTCCACCTCTATGGATACAGCGAGCATGGGGAGTGGGCTTCTGGCAGCCCTGATTCACACTGAACCTCGTCTTCATCCCCTGGCCCCACCCAATCGGAGTAGTAGAGCCTTGCTCCCCAGCCTCCACATGTGATGTCCCTGACCCTTTCACATCCTTGAACTCAAGCCACAGTAGATTTGGTGACATGCAATGGTCTCAGGGCCTGTGCTTATAGAAGGCCCAGCCAGGGGCCCCTGCTCAGCTTATCCCTGACACTCCCCAGGGGGCCCTTCCCACCTCCCTCTACACCTCCAGCCCCATCTCCTCTGGCGCCAGACCTGCATTTCAATCCAGAAGTTCCAAGGGCCGTTCAAACTCACCATGTCCCAAACTGAACTCATTACTGGTTCTTCCAAACTCACTCCTGTTCCTTGCTCCAAAGAATGACATCACCACCACCCAGTCCCCTCGCCAGAAACCTGGGACTCATTTGAGATGTCTACCCCACCAGTGAGTTCACATTTACCTAATTTTTCTCAGATCCAGCCATCCGCTGCCCTTCCCACTGCGCTTCCCCTAACTCAGACTCTCGTCATCTTTGGTCTGGATTATGCATGCACCAGCCTTCTAACTGGTTGAATTCCAATCTGGATCCCTTCCAAGTCACCCTCAACACAGTACTCAAGAAGCTGTTCCTAAACATCCAGCATGGACATCGGTGGTTTCCCATACATTTCAAGGAAAGTAAACTTGCTAACCTGGCTTTGTGCCTGCTTCCCTAACTTGGTGCCTTTCTTCGCTTTCCTGCGCTCTTAACTCTCTCTTTATTTCCCTGTGACCCACTTTGTCCTCCACCCCCAGCACGGAGCACGCTGTAGGAAGTGACTGTCAAGCATGCATCAAAAGCAACTGTAAAGGCCTGTTAGAGCACAATGCTGGGGCCGCTCCTGTTCACGGTGTTTGATGAGTGAGTCTGGATAGTATCTGAAAATTTGCATTTCCAACTTCAAATCTTCTTAGTGATGATGCTGGTGGCCACATTTACAGAAGCGCTGCCCCAGGGCTTCAGCGAACACTCAGAAAGGACTCAGCAAATGTCAAGTGAGTGAATGAGTTGCACACACGCTGACCAACTCAAGTTTTTCAGCCTATCACGAGGACTCTATTGATCAGGTCTTACATGTATAAGTAATCTCCGGTGGAATTTCTGAATAAGTTAAAAGAGACAAACTACATCATGCCCTCTCCACACTCTGGAGGACCCATCTGAGTTTCTATGATTGGAGCCTTGCCGTGTGCCTGGAGGAGTCAATATCTTTCCCAGGCACAGGGATGGGAACTGGAGGGTCTAGGCCTGGGATCTGTGACTGCATTCCCATTACACCATTTGGAATTCTTTATAGACTGGAGAGCTTACAACAGCATCATCAGAACACGTTTTTGTGATTTTCCAATAGCCCTGATTCCTGCTACCGTGTCCTGTTCCCATTTCCAGTCCACTGCCAAGCTTGGAGGACAAAAGCCAGCAAGCCTCAGAGCTCTCAAATGCTCACAGCAGTCCCTTCTCATGGAGGGAGTCTGGAGAATGGAAAACAGGATGTGAAAGACCCAGAAAATGCTAGAGAAGGTTCTTTAGTGAGCCAGCCTGTAACCAGACAAGCAGGAATTGTGCAGACACCATGCCTGCCGAGTCATGATCAGTTTAAAGAAGACCTCAATGTCCAGAATAGCCATGCCAGCCACCAAGGTCCCCTTGCTTCATTCATCATATGCCCTGAGCCCCAAGCTGGTCCACTTTGATTTTGAAACAGTTAACCTAACTGGAGGGACATCTGTTATCACATTCCTCAGTTTACCTTGACTCCAGGTGCTGCCAACCACCCTGGGACTTCACAGAGGATGTGCAGGTGTGGCTGCTGTATCCATGGCTGCATGTCCCCTGGGCACCACACACCAGTCACTGTGGGAACCCTTTCCCTGGCCTGAGATTTAGTGCTGAACCCTGGGCAAAGGGCACTTCCCAAGTGGAGCAGTGGTAAAAACATCTGCCTGCCAATGCAGAAGAAACAAGAGACACAAGTTCAGTCCTTGTGTCGGGAAGATCCCCTGGAGTAGGAAAGGGCAATCCCCTCCAGTATTCTTGCTTGGAGAATCCCCATGGACAGAGGAGCCTGGGGGGGCTACAAAGAGGGGGTCACAAAGAGTCAGACATGACTGAGTGACTGAGAACATGAGACTGAGCACTTGGGCAAGGGAAGCCCTCCCCAGGGAACTGTCTCGGTTCTCTCTCCCTCCTCCAGGTAACTCCAGATGACTCTACCACAGAAGGATGCGCTGCCCTTGTGCTCCCTGCTTTTTCCCCGTAATGCTTGGGAGTTCACTTTGCCTCAGGATGGCACCTGGATCACACACCAGTGTGTCTGGAACATCGTCATGGAGGGGATGAATGTAAGCGGTGTGGTTGGTGAAGAAGGCTGCAGGCTTGCACCGTTCCAACACCAGCTCTCCACATTGATGGGGTGCCTACAGTTCATTTCATTTCTGATGCTAACTGCCTGATGTCAGAGCAGACCCCATAGGATAAGGACTTAGTCCCCCAGGACTTCCTCTGTTGCCGATGCCGGCCTCAAGTTGGCAGGTGTTCTTAGGCTACCCGCACTTCTGCTCAGCAGACCACACACTAGGGATTCTAGTGAACCACCCCCCAGATTTGATGCTTTGCTAGAGCAACACAGAGAATTTGGGAAAATACTATGCTGACTAATACAGTTTACAGAGGCCACAAGTGGACAACCAGAAGAGGAGCACAGGACAAGATCGGGGTGGGGGGACGCAGGGGTCCAGGGGTCCCTCCCGACACATCCACATGTTCACCAGCCCACAAACTCTTCAGGCTTCCTTGGTTCAGGATCTTTTCTTGGGGTTTCATCACGTAGGGAGATTGAGCAAATCACTGCTCAGCCCCCCATGCCCACCCTCCAGGGGTCAGAACTGGTAGGACTGAAAGTTCTCAACCTCTAATCTCTTGCTTGGTCTTTCTGATGGCCACCCCCCCGCCACAACCATCCTGAAGCTCTCTTGAGGGCCCACCAGGGTGCAATGTGTCTCTGAGACATAATGCCAGGTACAGCCAAGGTGCTCTTTACAAATAACTAGAGACATTCCTATGCTCAGGAAATTCCAAAGGGTTTAGAGCTGTTTGCCAGGAACTGGGGGCAAAGTCCAAATGTATGTCCAAATTTATTTCACCTCAAGGCCCCAAAGACAAATGTAGGGGGGCGGGGGGTTCTTTCCCTTGTAGTGTGACCTCCCAGGTCCTTCCCACAGCCTGCACATTCCCACTCCTTGACCCCCTGGCAAGGCCCATTCAAAGCAGAGGCAGGAACCCCACTGTGGCTCACGGCTCAGACGCAGACCGCCCAGGCTGCTGGGATGCTGGGGCGGGGCACAGGCTGCAGAGGCAGGCAGGGGCCAGAGGGCCTGGGCCTTCGGGGCCTGGAGAGGCGTGCTAAGGCGCCCCCACTTTAGATTCTAGGTGGCAAGCGGCCCTGGGAGCAGAGACGCTGCAAGTGCAGAAAGGCCCCTTTCCTGCTGCGTGGGGACCATTCCCTGTGGGAACACGGAGCATGGCTTCAGGACGGGTTCCCACTGAAGCTCTCTTGAGTGGAACTGGGCAGTTAAAGCCTGAGAGAGGTGATCCTGGAGTTGGGACACCGACTAGGGAAACGTTCCCCTGTTCAGGCAGAGCAGTGGGGAACAGAGGGAAGGGACTGCCGTGTTTCAGTCAGAAAGCCAGGCATAGCTGGACAAACACTGTCGGGGGTGGGCAGGCAGAGGGCACTCCAGGTATCCAGCATGGGGCTCTGTGACAGGCCCTGGGGACACAGAAGTGGGAAAGGAAGAGTGGCAACGCAGCATCCTTGCAGACAGGCTGAGGATGAGGAAAAGGGATACTGAGCTTGGGTGGACAGGGCCAGGGGAACAGAGACCCTCACACGGAGACCTGATCCAGGCTCTTACCCTCCTCCAGGGCTGTACGTGATCTTCTGTTGTCTGAGTGAGCCTGGGCGGCACCCTCCCCACCCTTCCTATGCTGTCCCTTCCTGGGGTAAGGTGGCTCCGTCATCAGGTTTCTCGCAGGAGTTAGCCAGGCAACCTGCCCTGCACACCTGGCTCAGAGGTGGGTGCAAATCAGGTGTTCCCTCCCCTCCTCCAGCGGTGCTTGCTCAGGCTGGGGCTGGGTCCTGGTCACCGCACCCCCCCCCCCACACACACACCATCCCCTCCTCCAGCGGTGCTTGCTCAGGCTGGGGCTGGGTCCTGGTCACCATTCCCCCCACACACACCATGCAGCCACCTTTGCTCATCTCAGGCAACTCAGGGGAAACCTGGATTCCCTGACTAGGGGACTGCAGAGTCTTCAGAAACGCAGAGGGATCAGCCTGCCTCTCCCCCTCCCCCAGCCCCCACCCTCAAACTCCTCAAGACCTCCTTCCCAGCTCCATTGCCTCTGAGCCCAGTCTGCCTGTGTGTGTCCCACTGGAAAGGGTCCTGCCTTGCTAGAGTCAGGACTTCAGAACTGTGTGTCAGGGGCTTGAAGGGCAGCCCATATAACAGGAATTAGCAGCTGTGGAAACACGCTGGGCAACCCTAGGGCATGCCCATGGCTTCTTCCCCTTAAAGAAAGAGGCCATTAATGTCCACTCACACTGCTCTGGGCTCACAAGCCCTACAGGCACTCCCACCCCAGCAGACAGAGGAAGAGCAAAGCCCTGATCACAGAAGCCCCTCCGCCATCTGGCCTCAGTCTTCTCTTGGTCCACGACCATTGATGCACCCACAAGTTCCCTGCCCTGCTCCCAGCACAGCCCCCTCCACTGAGCCTGCGGCAGGACCAAGGTGGGGCCATAGAAAGAGACTGAAGGCGGTCCAGTTTTCCTTCACCTCCCGGCTGTGGGACCCTGGGCAGCTGCTGAACCTCTAAACCTCAGTGTCCTCACTGGACAGGTTATTTGTGAAGATCCAAATCAGTATTGCATGAAAAGTGCTTTCCTGGTGCAAGTGAAGGCTTCCTTCCTCCCTGAAATTAACAAGTGCAGCACTGGGAAGTGGAATATTAAGCCCATCCTCAAATAGAATTCGGGTGGGTCTGATGGCAGCAATTTCCAGATGAGGCTCATTTGTTGGCCACGGACTTCTCACTGGGAACACAGCTGGGAGCACAGACCTGATACGCAGCAGTCAGGACTCACGCGGCTCTGGCCCTGAGCTGCGGCTGCACAGGCACGCAGCGCCACCTGCTGGATACAGTTGACACCACGCATCAGTGCGCAGCTTTCTGAGGTGGGTGTGCTAAGCACCCTCCTATCCCACCTCTCTCACGCGTGACAGGCACACATACACCACAGCGAACACTCACCCCAGGCCTTACCCACACCTGCACCCACACGCAGATGTTTCCCAGCCTCCCCCCTGCTGGGTCTCGCCTTGGGGCTGGCCATCAGCAGCTGTAAAACAATGCTTCCTTTTTCTATCCAAAAACTGATTCTGGGACTTGTGAGGACAGCCAAAGTGTCTGAAAGGGAAATGGGGTGAGGTCACATTTGCTAAGGGCCTGGCCCTGCCAGGCTCCAGCCGTGACGTAGGTGGTGCCATCGCACAGAAAGGACGACTTATCCAGGCCCACCCAGCCAGGGAGGGACTCCAAACACCGGGCCCTGTAGCTCATGCTGCCGCTCCTCTGAGCTCCAGAAATTACTGCATTTTCTAAAATGTTGCTAGGGAGCCTATAACTTCCTTCTTGAACTAATATTTTTATTTGTGCTTGGCCCAGCATTCCATTTTTGGTCCCAAGATGATTTTCTAAGTGACAACAGAACCCCAATTCTCAATGCTCATTGCTATACCTACCTTGTCCTCAGCCTCCTCCTGACAATGGGGTGTGAGTGTGAATGTGTACATGTGTGTGGTTTGGTAAGTGTGTGTGTGTGTGTGTGGTTTGTGTGAGTATCTCTGAATGTGTGTGTGTATGTGTACATGCAGATTGTGATAAGTGTGTGGTATGAGTGTGTGGTGGGTGGGGTGGGGTTTATGGCACAAAGGCTGCAGTCAGAGACAGGTGGGGTCAAACACAGTTCTGGCTCTGGGTATCCTGGGTATCCCATCTCCTTTGTGTAATTCCTCTCCTTGAACAGAAGGTGCCCCTAGTGACTTTCTTCTAAAGAAGAGAATATGGGAAAATGATGTGATATCACTTCCAAAATTGTTACAAAAAAGACTCTGGGTTCCATCCTGAGTGCCCACTCTTGCTTTCTCGCTTACTTGTTCTGAAGGAAGCCAGCTGCCAGGCCCTGAGCTACCCTATGGAGAGGCCCACGTGACAAGGAACCTCACGAGAGGGGCTTCAGTCAACAAACAGCACATAAGTGAATGGTGCCAGCATCACTGGGCAAGCTTGCAGGCAGGCCCGCCCCAGTCGAGCCTTGAGATGATGCCACAGCCCCCGGCAGCACCTGAATGAAGCCTGTGAGCGACCTCAGCCAGGGGCCAGCCAAGCCACGCCTGGATTCCTGCCCCACACAACTGGGAGCTGATAAATGTTTAAGTTGCCAAATTGGAGTAATTTGCTGCGCAGCCTTAGATAACTAACACCTGGACCTTTCCTTTGCCTTTCTACTGCCAGTTTCCCTGCTATAAAACAGGCATTGGATCAGAGGACACGTTTAGCGCAGTGCCTGGCACAAAACAGACTCAACAAAATTTCCTTTTTCCTTTCCACACCGAAGCCTGGCTTGGTGTATCGCTCTCCCAAACAGCTTGAAGTGATGGAAAACCCTAAGTCAGACCCTGTTTGAGGGCTGGAGGCTGATGGAGAGCCCACCTCTTCCCAGCTGGCGACCGGAGTACAGACTGCCATCTCTGGAGAATCAGGACCTGGCAGCCCAGCCGCCCGGAGAGCAGATCTGATGGTGTCAGCATGGGCCTCCCTCCGCTGAGTGGGGCTGTGGTGTCGCCTCCAGCCACAGACGCCCTTGACCTCTGCCCTTACTGGAGGGAGCAGGACCCTCTCCAGGAGGAGGACGGGGCCAGGGCTCCAGCACTCTGATGGCCTGCTGGGAGTCCTCTGGACCAGGTGCTAACAGCCCCAATAGCGGGCTGACTCTGCCTTTCTCCCAGGGAGCCCAGGGATGCACTCAGTCACCACCCACAGCTGTGGGAGGTCCTCCTGTCCAGCTTCTGCTGCCCCAGCAGCACTCAGGCATCTCTAAGTCCCTGTCTGTCCTCCTGGCTAGAGTGGGAGAGTGGGAGGAAGCCTCCCAGCTTCTACCTCTGCTGCTGCTCTAAAGCAGCCCACTGGCACACTGACCTGCTGCCTCTCTGCGGCCATCCCAGGACCTGGCTCTCCAAAACAGGCCCTGGGAGCTGTGTTCAAGGTGGCTATTGGGTCTCCTCTTTGAGCCTAGCCATGCCCCTTTTCTCCTGTGGCCCCTCGGATCAGGTGCAGCAGCGCCACAACTCTGCAAAGCGCAGAGAACTCGCCTCTGAGTCCCAGGCTCCCAGACGGGGCTTGCACCAGCTTCATCCTTCCTCCTAACAAGAGGAGGAAGTGTTTGTCCTCTTTTCTAGATGTGGTTTAGAGTCTCTGGCTAGGTCGCACAGCATGGGTGGCCCTTCTTAAACAGTCTTTGTTCCCCCAATTTTATGATACTCCTGGCACCTAGAGGCTGGGATTCTGCCCTCTGTCCTTGAATCTGGTCCTGGAATGGCTCGACCAAGAGAACAGGGCAGGAGCAATCCTGTGCCAGTTCTTCAGGTGGGCTGCAAGGAGCTGGTAGCTCCCACTTCTTGGAATGTTGCTCTTGGAACTCAGTCACCATGTGTGAGGAAGCCTGAGTGGACACACAGGAGGAACCCAGACCCCGGCCCTCAGCTACAGCCCAACCCCTGCCACCAGCCAGTGCCTGCTCATCAGCCACAAAGTGAGACTCCTTTGAAGCTGACCCTTAGTCCCAGGTCAAGCTGCCCCTGCTGACACCTCCATGCAGAGTCCTGTCCCAGCTTGCCTTGCAGTGTCCGAGCTAAATAAACATTGGTCTTCAAGCCAGTAGGTTCAGGGTGACTTTAAGTAACAGATACAGCAAGAAGTGGTGAGCACAGCTCAGCTGACAGCAAGGTCCAGGCTTCTGTAGATTCCCAGCATGACAGGAACATCCCCAAAATCAAACTCCCCAGCTCACCAGGGGCCAGGAAACTCCTTCTGGCCCAACCTGACTGCATTTCACCTCCAAGCCCTGTGGGAAGGGTAGAAGGCCGAGGTGGGCCTGAAGCCCCTTGCCCTGTACAACCTCCATCCCTTGAGTGTGGGTAAGATTTGTGACTATGATGAAATATCCCTCCCTTGATGAAGTTACTTATATGGCAGAGGGACTTTACAGATGGCATTGAGGCTGCTAATCAGGTGACCTTAAGACAGGGAGACTTGGAGGGATCTCGTCAAACCTAACATAATTGCCTGGGACCTCTAAATGCGGTTTTCTCTGGTTGGTGGGAGACAAGGCATTCGGAGAGGTCTGACATGTAAGGGGGCTTAGGCATGAAGGAGGGGCTCCCTTGCTGAGAGAGAGGAGCAAGGGGCCAGGACCTGAGGATGGTTACTGCGAGCTTAAAGCAGAACCCAGATCACGGCCAGCGAGAACATAGGGACCTCAGATCGAAATTCACAAAGACCTAAATCCTGCCAGCAACCTGAGACAGCTGGGAAGCAGAATCCGCCAAGAGCCTCCAGATAAGATTCTGGCCTGGTGATTTCAGTCTCGTGGGACCCTGGGCAGGTGACCCAGCAGAGCCCATCTACACTTCTGACCTACAAGAACTACGATATGATAACTGGGTGTTCAGTTGCTAAATTTGTAGCTTGTTACACAGCGTAGATAATTAATATGACCCCATTCCTTTAGCTTCCAGACTCTTCCTTCCCTGGAAGCATCCTTCCTTTCTTCACTGAAAACGGAGTGTCATGTAGGCCTTCAAGCATTGGCTGGGGTGGGGATCTACAGCCTGAATCAGGGCCCCTGAACCAGCTCTCAGGAGTAAGTGGTTCCACGCATCGGTGGGTTCAGGCATAGGCCCATGATGGAACCCCTTAGTGTCCCAGGGCCAAGCCTCTGTGGCCTGGCAGGACCTCGGGGGATGGTAGCATCAAGTCCACTGGCCTCCAGCTATCAGGCTCCCAGACTTCCTGTTAGGGTGACTAAGCCCAGCCTTAATTAGCTGGGCTCTGATGACCTGGACACTCCCAATTCCCTCATTTCCAGGACACTTATAGCTCCCTGTTCAAACCAGACTTTCCTCCCCAAGGACCAATTTCAAACTATTCGTATGGCTGATTTATTCTGCTCCCTGTCTAACTAATCCAGCCATGATTTGTCTTGTACCTTCTGTGAACGCAGTAGCATTCTGGTCTGAATCCACAAGAACATCTCACAGCATCAGGACACTGGCATATGCATGGAGCTTTATGGGCTCAAAGCCTATTCCTTTCCTCCCCTCCTCTTGCCAGTCTGTACTCCCAGTTAGCAGACCACACCACGGTTCCCATGCCCATTTTCCAGATGGGAATCCTGAGGCTCAGAGGACTAACCCAGAGCATGGCACTTAGCCTGCCATCTGGATGGGTTTCTAGTTACCTCCTGTCAGTGCCATTACTTCTTAGGTTTTGAAGGACAGTGATTTTTGTCTTCTGTTACCAAGAAAGCCATCTCCATCAGAAAGAAGTGCCAGCCTGGATGTCCACCAGAGTTTTCAGAGAACTGCCCCAACAATGATTCCAAGGTGGTATATTTATTTATCAGATTATGCAAGGGGATAGTGTTTGGATTCTCTGTCTACTCATTTTCTTATCTGTTTATGTAGAAGCGAATTAAAATCTTCCATTATGGTGATAGCTTTGCAATGTTTTATCATTCTGTTCGGTTTTGCCTTATGCATATTGATACAATATTGGTTTTGATACTCCAGGGCTCTGCTATTCAAGAACATCCAGCTCATAACTGCAGATAATTCTTTTAGGATAGTGAATTCCCATTACCCCAAATGCCATTTGCCTAAATTCTATTGTATCTGTGATTAGTATCGCTTCAGCATCATTATTCAGGTTTGCACAAGCCTGATATGTGTATTTTTTCTATCCCTTAATTTTCTGCATAATTTTATTTCAGTTCTGTCGCTTGTAACAGCATATGGATGGATTTAAATTTTTTTTTAACTTGATGGTATCTATCTTTTAATAAGTAAGTTAATCTGTTTGCTTTTTTGTGATTACTGATGTAACTTGGACTTACTTCAGCTATCTTATTTTATAGCTTCTTTTCTCCATACCTTCCCGTTGCTTCTCTTTTTATTTATATTTTTCCTGCACAGGCAATTTTTGCTTTCTTGATGGTTTTGAAATGATTACATTTTTCTGTTCTTGCAGTTGTTACCCTGATCTTTCCAATCTGTATCCCTGACTTACCTTCTCCTTTGAGCTGAGAATAATCTGCATTGTTATTCATCATCTCAATCCTTCCTCTCAAGTACAATAAGGATCTTGCCAGGCTCAGCCACCCGGCCATGGAGCCCTTGTCTTCAATTTGTTATTTTTGCCTGAAGTCAGTTTTACCTCTTATCCTGAGATATAAAATATGACCTTTAATTTTTATAATCAAAAGTGCATTATAGATTCTGACATGCATTATAGATTCCATGCTGTATGACTGATGTGTTGTTTAAATTATTACCAGTTTCCTAGCCCAACAGATATTCTTAGTGTTACATGTTCACATTTTCCTAACCATTAACTCTTGAGCCTTTTGAGATTCAGGGGAGGCCTGAAGCAAAGGCTTTTACTTCAAGAGAGGGGGGATGTGGTTGGGGGGGAAGTATTCTTATACCCAAGCGTGTCACAAAGTGTCCTGTTCAATTTCAAAGCTAACACATCTGAAAACTAAAAAAAAGAAATCTTGAAAGCAGGGTAACAGACATTCATGCATATTAGACCATGCAAAGTGAGGGCTACATGCACTTTCATAGAGCAAAACTGGCCTGAAAGGGACCCTTGAGGTAGCAGAGACTAAGGTGAGCATAGAATCTTAAATAGTGAGAATCACTCCATCGCCAGTCCCTCTGATGTAACCCTCATTGACCACAATCTGCTCCCACTTCCATCTCTCCCCAGTCCTCCTTCATCTGCTCTTTATCTCCCTAAAGATCACCCATTTTCTCATCCCACAAGTTCCTTTCGAAATCAGTTTCAACTCTAAGCTCACATATGGTTCAAAATCCCTGGCTTTCCTGGCATTTTGCCATTCCCACCTTGCCAGGCTCCAACACCAGAGGAGCCAGCACCTCGTTTCCCCTGTGCCCCCTGGTCTGTGCAGCGCAGAGAGGGAGGCTGTGGAACTGCACGCCTCGGCTCAGCAAGCCAGTCCTTGCAAACCTCCCCGGCCCCTTGAGGCTGCTGCATAACCCAGTTTTTCCTCCCTTGCTGGCCTCCAGCAGGTTCCTCCAGCAGCTGTTCCCAATCTTTCTCCTCTCTCCAAGCCCACACACCCACCCCCACTTCCTGAGGAATGAGCTTCGTAATTTATTGAGATTTCATCTGATAATGACATTCTTACTTTCTCTCCCCTTTGCCTCAGAATGTCTCTATCTTCCCCCAGTGGGTCTTTATGGAGAAATAGTCTTCCTCTTTTCAAGACAAACTTTTCCTCCTGGACTCTGGATCCCTCACCTTCCTGATTCCTTCTTGACCTCTTTCCACATTTCTGTCTTATAACTTCTTTCTTTCTTTTTTTTTAGCTTTACTGAGATATAATTCATATACAAAAGCATGCATATATTTAATTTATACATCTTGATGAATTTGGACATATGCATACTCCTATGATACGATCCCACAACCACAGCACCAAGGCACTAAAAATATACATCACTTTCAAGAAAATTTCCTTGTGTTCTTTTTTTTCAGTATGAATATAACATGACATCAATCTTCTTTACATATTTTAAAAAGTACAATACTATGGGGCTTCCCTGTTGGCTTAGTAGTAAAGAACTTGCCTGCAATGCAGGAGATGCGGGAGACCCAAGTTAGATCCCTGGGCTGGAACATCCCTTGAAGGAGAACGTGGTAATCCACTCCAGGATTCTTGCCTGGAGAATCCCATGGACAGAGGAGCCTGGCAGGCTACGGTCCATAGCGTTGCAAAGACTCGAACACAACTTGAAGTGACTTAGCAGCAGCAGCAGCACACACACACACACACACACACACACACACAATACTATATTGTTAACTAACAGGTAAGATGTTGTATAACAAAATCTCTAGAATTTATTCATCTTGTATAATAAATTGTATACCCATTGAAAACAACTCCTCATCCCCTCCTACACCCCAGCCTCTGACAACAACCATTTTATTCTCTGCTTCTCTGAGGCTGGCTATTTTAGATGGCTCATATAAGTGGGATCATGCGGCATGTGTCCTGTGACTGGCTTACTTCACTTGGCACAATGTTCTCTAGGTTCATCCATGCAGTCACAAATGACAGAATTTCCTTTTTTAAAGATTCAGTATACACATGTGTATATATATGTGTATATATATATGATACATATCATTTTTTTGTCCATTCATCTGTTGATAAACATTTGATTTGCTTCCATATCATGACTATTGTGTATAATGCTGTAGTGGACGTGGGGATACAGATATCTTTTAGGCTTCTTGATTTCATTTTTTTGGATATATACCCAGAGGTGAGAGTGCCAGATCATAGTTCTGTTTTTAATTTTTTTGAGGAACCTCTGTGCTGTTTTCCATAGCAGCTGTGCCATTCTACGTTCCCACCAACATTGTATAAGCATTCCAATTCCTCCACATTCTTGCCAACATTTATCTTTTGCTTTTGCTAATTATCATCCTAACAGACATGAGGTAATATCCCACTGTGGTTTTGATCTTGATTTCCTTGATGATTGGGGATATTGAACACCTTTCCATACGCCTGGTGGCCATCTGTATGCCTCCTTTGGAGAAATGTATACACAAGCACTTTGACCATTTTCTAATTGGATTATTGGAGGGGTTGCTGTTGAGTTGAAGTAGATGTTTATGTTTGGGATGGTACCCCCGTTAGATGGAGGGTTTGCATGTATTTTCTCTCATTCCATAGCATGCCGTTTCACCATTGTCTGCTGTTTCCTTTCCATTTTTCCACTTGGATAAAGTCCCACTTGTCTATTTTTTTTCCCTGTATTTTTGGTATCAAATCCAAGAAGTCATTGCAAAGACCAATGTCAAGAAGTTCCCCCCGCGCCCACCAATGGTTTCTTTGAGGAACTTTATAGTTTCAGGTATTACACTTACGTATTTAATCCATTTTGCTTTGATTTTCATTTATGGCATCAAATAGAAGCCCAGTTTCATTCTTTTGCATGTGGATATAGAATTTCCCCCGGAGAAGGCAATGGCACCCCACTCCAGTACTCTTGCCTGGAAAATCCCATGGACAGAGAGGAGCCTGGTAGGCTGCAGTCCATGGGGTCGCACAGAGTCGGACACGACTGAAGCGACTTAGCAGCAGCATGCAGTTTCCCCAGCACCATTTGTTTAAAGAGACGATGCTTTCTCGCTATGTTTTCTGTCTTGTGACTTCTCTTCTTCTACAAAACTCAGGAAAACCGAGTTTACTCCCTTAAAATAAACTATGTCCTAGGCTTGTTGCCTTTCGGATTCCTGCCCATCTCCATCCCAGCTTCTCTCCGTGCTTGTAACGCTGAGCGGTGAGCTGCGCAGTCACCACTTGCCGCTCTGCCGTCCTTCCACCCTCGGTGCGCAGGCGTTGTGCCCCGCCCCACACACACCCTGGAGGAGCGGGTGGAGGAGCGGGTGGGTGCCGTGGCTCCTTTGCGGCGCTCACTTCCTTTGGCTTCTTCACGAATTGTTACTCTTGTGACTTTCCAAGTCTCAGTTTCTCTGATGTGACAAGTTCTCCCACTTCACATTAACCCTGTTTCCTTCCCACAAATCTCTAGGATTCTGCCCTTGACCCTCCTCTTTTGCTCCATATCACCTAGGATTCTCAATGAGGAGACATGGCCCTTTAAAACTTATCATCCAGACTGGGACACTTTGGAGAATTAAAGAAATTACGTAGAGCAATAGGTATCAGGAAGGACTGTCTTGGTCAGACTACCCATAGGGCTGTTGTAAGGGTTCTGGGATTTGTTTTAATCAGGTATGATAAGACACGCAGACTTGGAAATGATTGTCTTGAAAGACTTTGTTACATTCACAGATCCCTAGAAACAGGAGACACAGCCTGCCATGTAGGGCCCCCAGGGTCAATCAGGAGGCAGAGGAAAAGGGGGAAATTGTGGGCAAATGCCTTTATTGTGGTTTTCGTGGGAATGACTAGACAGGGCAGAATGAGGTTGCTTAGGATTGGCTAGTTTGAACAATTTTAGTAGTTCTGGGACACGTTTCAAGTATGTGGCCCTGGGTGATTAGGGCAGATGGATACTGGCCCAAAGTGTGAGAACCACTGAAGGAGGTAGTCAGGTATGGGCCCTGGGTTGGTTGGTTTGCAGTTGAGAAACATACTCTCAGGTAGGTTGTTTACTACCTTTAGGAACTGGCAGCAAGTTCCCAAGGTGTCCAAGCATCAGAATACAGAAGATAAAAGACAGGATCAATAACTTGACTATGGGTTAAACAGTTTTGCTGAACTACTGCACTTCTCACAGCTTTAGCTACCAAGGAGACTTTAATAAAGACAGTCCTCCCAAGGAGAGAAGAAGGGAGTGTGGAGGCTGTTTTTGGTTTTTGTTTGTTTGTAATTTCCTTGGCCTTTATTCTCAGACTCATGGGATTGATGATTCTGAAAAGCACTCTAGTCTAAGAGCAATGCTCTCAGGAGGCTGTGGGGCAGGTGAGTCCTCCTGCATCCTGCAAATCACATCAGCTAGACCGGTACCTATTTCACTGGCGTGCAGTCATTCCCAGCCTCCAATTAAGGTGACCCTTATCCTGAGAAGCTAATATGACCCATCTGTTCCTTCTCTTTAGTTACCCTCGGGGACATAAACTAAGCCAGCCCTTCCCCCTCATCCTTGGCTCCAGTCAAGCTGATCAGCTTGCAGTTTCCAGAATGCAACACATTTCTCTCTTCTGCTCCTTTTCTCATACTACTTGCTTCAACTAAAAAAATATATACATATATATGAAGAGCATAATCCTAATATATATAAAATCTAATACATATAATCATATATGTTCATCTGTATAAAGAACCGTATATATGAAGTTTGAGGTGCACATATATATGGATATGTTCAGAAAAGGAAGAGAAAGTGGACTCTGCTATGGACCCACTTTTCAATGTCCCAAAGTCCTGTATTTCACACCCACCATGTCTTTCTTGTCAACTTGCCCTCCTGCTAAACTCTCCCACTGTGTACAGTCCCCCTCACTCCAAGCAGATGACGCTGCCCCTACTTTCCAGGAGGAGCCTTCTGGAAAGGTTCCAGGAGGAACCGTCTGGTACACAGCCCCCAGCTGAGCCCCTGAGCCCAGCCACTACCCTCCCTCAGCTCTCACCCACCACCCTCGCTTGACTAGCTGCACTGGTCTCTCAATTCCCTGGGCACAGCCCGCTCCCCCTGCATAGGCCCATTGCAGGCAGCTCTGTCTCTGCCATTTAGCACGTCTGGTGGGCCCTCAGCAAACTAACTCTTATTTGCCCTGCAGATCTCAGCTCAGACGTCACTGCCCCCTTGTCACTAGCCCTGAACCCTAAGAACGGATCCCCTTCCTCTGTCATATTCTCCAGGCGCCTGCTTCCTTTCATACCTTGCATCTCCTCAAATAATCATCATGAGATGATGTTTAAATTATAGGCATTGTGATCTTCCTGAAGTGTTTGAAAGCACCGTAGGAACAGGCACCTATCTGCTTCTACTGCTTAGGCTGTCCCTGACACTTAAGAAATACTCAATAATATTTATGACATGAAAGAAAAGGAAAAGAGAGTAAATCAATGAATTAATGAATGAAAATAAAGTCTTTAATACCCATGTTGGAGAATCTTGATCTGATAGGAAATAGAAGCTGTGGCTTGGCAGAGACTCCCTCCTTAACCAGACTGTAGCCAGGCACCTCCGAGCTCTCCTCTGGACTAGGCCTTGTCTTTGGCTGGCAGAACCTAGGGTCATGTGCTAACAGACTCTGAATGGGATGAGGAGACTCGGGACCAAATTTTGGGACAAATTTATACTCGCTTACAGTAAACCCACCTGTCACAAACCCAAGATGGCCCTGGAGAGAGAGCCCTGGCCTCTTTCTGCCCCAGGTCTGGCTGGCCCTGGCCAAGCAGCCAGCCTGCCAGTTCAGAAGGTGCCTGGGGACCCGTGGAAATGGCCGTTCTCATGCTCTGGTAAGGCTGACTGGGAGTGGAGATGTATCAGGCTCCAAACCTCACCTTTCAAGCTTTCCTAGAACAGAGCCTCTGAGGCAAAAACACCTCCTGGTTGTTCTCATTCCCTAAATGGCTGTGTTTTATGATGTGTTAAGTTTGGGGGGAAAAATGAAAATTCCTCCAGCTGTGCAGTTATCCCAGCTGAAGGCCTTGCAGGACGGTGATTTATGATCTGCTGAGTGCCAGCAGCGTGCTCAGCTCCACGAGAGAGCCCGAGAGGGGAGGCCGGGCCGGGGAACTGCACTGCACCCCGCTCAGCAGGTACGACCTCCATGGAGACCCTTCAGCTTGAGAGGCCCCTGTGGGCTCAGGGCTCTCCGCACACTGGGACTGTCTCCAAGCCTGGGAAACTATTGGCCTGCTATTCCAGTCACCCTGAGAGTTCAAGCCTGGCCTTGGTTCATGGCGCTTCTTTGGCTTGAGGGATGGCCTCCTGAGCTGAAGGCCCTGTGGGCAGCTGTTCCTGGCCTGGGGCCCTTGCAGCTTTGCCCCCCTCTCGGTGCCTGGGCCCCTGGTAAGCAGGGCCTGTTTGTCCTGGAGGCTGACCTGGCGACCTCAGAGCAGACTTGGTTTGCCAGCACCCCATTTCCAGACCTAGATGTGAGGGCTGCTGTCGGCCAGTTTCCTTCCCCAGGAAGCAGAAGGCTGTGCCAGAGGAGAAGGCTTCACAGTT
Source organism: Bubalus bubalis (assembly GCF_019923935.1). Taxonomy (NCBI): domain Eukaryota; kingdom Metazoa; phylum Chordata; class Mammalia; order Artiodactyla; family Bovidae; genus Bubalus; species Bubalus bubalis. Next base: position 161,626,225 of record NC_059160.1, read on the forward strand.
GGCCTACCCAGCCGGTTTGGAGCTTTCTGGTTACATGGAGGGGAGCCAGGCCAGGCTTTGAGCAGAGTAATCTCATTAGAGTTAACAGACTCTCCTAGATGGGCACACACTATGACTGCTGGCAGGGGTGAGTGGGTGCCCTCTGGTGGGGGATGACAAAGGTGGGACTGCCTTAGTGGCAGGGAACCATTTCGAGGTGGTTATAAAGGATCCAGGCAAACACTGATCCAATGGCCGCCCACCTTCCTTCTTTGATAGAGCATATCCCACCCTCTCAACGCTAACTGTAGAAACTGCCTGTCATTCCAGGTCAGCCTTTACCAGGGAGCGGGCTGAGCAGCCCAGAGGGGTGAGAACGTGGGGCTTCCAGTCACACAGAAGCCACCTGAGTTCAAACAATAGGTGCCCTGGGCACTGTGGGCTCTGGGGGCAGGTGCTGCTGGCAAGTGGAAAATCAGCCCACACGGGAAGCGTCAGGGTGGCTGTGTTTCTGTCCAAAAGGAGGCTCATTGTCAGCTCCAAATCCAAGCAGAAAAGCAGGGAACCCTGAGCCCCAGTGAAGAGCTCAGGGAGTGCAGAGGGATGGAGAACCGTGGGGCCGGCTCTGGGTATAATTCCATGTGACTTAGAGTCCGCCTCTCCAACAAAGACCAATTAACCTCTCTTTCGGGGGTTCCTGTGAGCTTCAGATGGGGTAACAGACTGAAGCAGTCCCTGTGCTGTGATCTTGCTCAGCAAAGAGACACTGCTCTCACACCCCAGGGTGGCTGTTGCTGCCTGGCAGGTCACACAAAGAACAGGCATTCAACGACATTTAAAGTTGGAATAAACTCACCTCGCTGCCTCTTCTGTCATTTATGCAACCGCTCATTTAATTAACGCTTCGGGGCACAGAAAATACTTTAAGCACTAACAATACAGAGTGAATACAATGAAGTTGGAAATGTGTTAGATCAAGGTTAATCCAGAGGTGAGCAGTAAAATTATCACTCCAACAATAAAATTTTAATATTGTGGTCTGTTTTTTTTTTTTTTCTTTCTTTTCTGTCCTCAGGTGGGATGGATTGTTTTGTAAGAGAAAAATCACATGGAAAATTAGAGCATAACAATTCTGAGAGGAGCTGTGCCTGTTCTAAGCCTGACCCAGTGCTGACCTACCCTGTCTGAAGGGACCCTGAGTTAGAAAGAAGTTGGGATACAACCAAGAAAGAGACAAATGACAGCTGATCCCAGCAACCGGGGCCTCCCAATTCTGGTACCCACCCTTCCTTTTCAGCAGCCTGGAATACAATGATGGCTTGTTCTCAGCTTGGATCTCTCGAGCCAGGAAAAGTCAGTACAAGGAACAGGCCTCAGGGTCTCACTACTTACTGTGGAAAGATGAACAACCACTTCCACTTAAAAGATGGCCATGATCCTCCTCTCTAGCAGGAGAAACGCACATATGCACCACACCCACGCGAGAGGACGCCTGCACTGCGCCTGTGCAAGGCCAGAAGCACACAGCCGGGCCGGTGTGGACACTGTGCCCCAGCCAGCAGCAGGGTTCTGAAGGGGCCTGGTGAGCCCCTGTCCTGATTCAATCCTTGTTTTCCTTCTGATCATTCTCGGTGAGTGAGTCATGTCTTCTCAGGTTCCAGGGTGAAAAGGGCTCTGAATCAGAAGCCCACCTTCTTACCCCTGTCTCTAGGACACACAGGGTTAGGCACTTTCAACATACCCAAGCACTATGCATGAGGAGAGAAGAATCTGGGGTTGACCAACACTCTGACTTATCTTTAGCCAACAACTTTTGCTTTACCTGTTATCAACAGAAAAAGCTGAGCAAAAGGGAATCCCCAAGTCCAGAAGGATTCGCTTAACAGTGATTCCCAAAATGCCTTATACAAAACAGCAACAGCAATCAAAATGGTGATTGTATATTCATTGTTACCAGACTGCCTCTCTTGAGAGATGGTCTGGGAGAGAATGTCAAGTGTTCTCTATTAACAATTCTAGTCTTTAGCACTGCAGCATGAGAAGGCAACGTCTCTTTTCACTTCATGAAGAAGGAGAACTCCTGAGGGCCCTCCGTGACAGCACTAAGCTGCTGATTCACTTGGTTCTCTAACAGTAACGAGTGTTTGTGGTGACTGGCTTAACCAAAGCATTGGGAAAATGCACCCGAAAAATAAGGTATGGACATTCATCCACTCATTCAAATATATGAACTACTTGAAATTGAGGGGCAGGGACATACAAGAAGTCAGCGCCAGTAAGGACAAGTTGAGAGGCAGCAGAGTGAAGTCCAAGCTTCCAGCCCTGACGATACCCACACCACCCTTGACTGTTCACTGTAGACAGAAGGGTTTCCTGTCCGAGTGGAAAGAAGTGACCACGGGAAACATTCAAACTCCAGAGGAGAGGAGACAGGCAACCAGCGGCTGAAGAACACCTGACAGATGAGAATCACGGACCCACAAAACAAGAATTAGAGGAGACAGAAGCCCTCAGAGAGGAGGAGGAGGAGGAGAAAAAGGCCATGGGAGAACAACAGAAGTTTAAACGTGAGTACATGGTGCTTGGGGAAAAATTTCCTGTTTCTTAAACCCAGCCAGCCCTTTCGTCTTCCTGCTGGTCTGGCCATTAATAAGTTAAATGGAACAATGAAATATGTTACCTGTCTGTTTGCATGAGAATTATGTTTTCAACACAATAGCTTCCTCCATAACAACATTCAATGCTATGCGGTTAGGTGCATATCTACAAAACATCTACAAATATCGACAATATCTACAAAACCCTCCAAATGAGAAAAGAATGACTTGTGAATTTTATGCAGAGCCTAACAAACGTCATACTACATGAGAAAGACATTTTCAAATATTCCAGACATGGAATATAGAACTCATGAGCTCCTCTTAGAAAAGCAATTGGAGGATAAACGCTAATAAATGCAATAGAATTCCTATGTAACCACTAAAGAGACAAAAGTAAGTTTTCTATTACAACCCAATATTTCATTCATTCATCCTTCTTCCTGTAATCATAATTTCATACCAAAGATCAAGAGAGATGGCATTTTCTGTGTGCAAGTCCTTCTCCTGGTCCATCTGATGCTAGTACACTAATCTGCACTACAGAACTCCCGCAGAATGAAGTTAGTCACTCAGTCATGTTCGACTCTTTGCAACCGCATGGACTGTAGTGCCCCAGACTTCTCTGCCCATGGAATTCTCCAGGCAAGAATACTGGTGTGGGTAGCCATTCCCTTTTCCAGGGGATCTTGCCAACCCAGGGATCGAATCCAGGTCTCCTGCGTTGTACACAGATTCTTTACCAACTGAGCCACCAGGAAGCCTATGGAATGCAGTATGTCCCAAGAACTCTTCTCTTATTGACTCTCATGGGACTGGTTTCTGTGGAATATGCCTAAGCATTTCTGGATAGTATGCTCATGTCATAAACCAATGCCTAAGATATGAACATTGCTCCAAAATATTGACATTACATGATAGGTATGCAATGACAACTTTTCTGTTCATGCATTCTCCATTCATCTGACTTTTACTGAGAACTTACTCTGTTTAGGCATCACACTCGGTAATGATGACTCAAAGCAGAGGAAAGCACAGTTGAGCCTGTGACAGCTCGTAAGAAAGTCACCCATCAATAGTTATGATGTTGTGTTTGCTGTAGTATATAAACAAGCTGTGATATAACAATGACTAACAGTCTAGGGGTGAGAGTGAAAAAAGTGTGTAATGCTTCGTAAGTCTGCACCTATTTCAAGGAGAGGGCTTTAAGTGGAATATGACACTGTCCCTTCCTGCTCTGCTCTGAAGAAAGGTGGGTGGTGGGGAAAGCAGAGAAGTACCAGGAGATCACACCTGCATGACACTCCATGTATCTGGGTGTGGACGACTAGGGAACTTGTGAGTGAGAATAGACAGAGAGGGCACTTCAGTTCAGTTCAGTCGCTCAGTTATGTCCGACTCTGCGACCCCATGAATCGCAGCACGCCAGGCCTCCCTGTCCATCACCAACTCCTGGAGTTCACTCAGACTCACGTCCATCGAGTCGGTGGTGCCATCCAGCCATCTCATCCTCTGTCGTCCCCTTCTCCTCCTGCCCCCAGTCCCTCCCAGCATCAGAGTCTAGTAGTGTACACTTGTGATTCTCCAGCAAAGCAGCCTACTCAGCCAAGGGTGCCCCCTACCCACAGATCTACGCAGGCTCTCTCGCTGTCCCCCAGCATTACCGCTCAGGTTGCTGCACTTCCCCAGCACTCCTTCCGAGTAGGACACCATCCTGGCCACAGGCACAGATCTAGCCCTGGCCTCGGTATTACAGTGATGAGCAGAGACCTCTTTTCTTCTCATTTAATGAATCCCAGCAAAGGTGTATTCCCAGATTATTTGTTATTATTGCAGTGCTTTCTATGACTTGCTTTTATAGCTTATCTTTTCATCAACATACCTCCTCTGAAGGTCAAGAGCCAGAGGAGATGTGAGTGACCCTGCTCAACCCCAGGCCTCCTTACAAATGCCTTACTCAGGCTCCTTGTCTCCAGCAGGAGCCTGGCAGTCTCTCTGCCCCCTCTCTCCCCCACAGGACTTGACCAGAGGAGCTAGGGGGTGGCCACTGTGGCCAAATGCCATCACTCAGCTCTGAGGGTAGCAGTTAGTGCCAGTGGGCAGAGACATTGTCTCCCCTTAGAGGTCATTAGAACACTCATAAAAATAAGCTGCTCACATAAGTATGCCAGATCAGGTGTCACGGGCAGGCCACAACAGACCCCGATGCTCAATGACAGGCCAGCTTGGACAGTCACTAAGGGACTCACGCACCGTTTTGTTTTGTAGGGCCGGAACTGCTCAGACTCTGACTGCTGCGTCTCTTTGATCTGGCCCTTTGTTGCACACAGCTTTAATGTTCTGCTTCGTTTTCTGCTTCGTACAGGCGGAATTCCCTGCAAACAAGTACCCTAACACTGGAGTATTGAGCTCTTCAGATGTATTTTTTGAGAGAATAAAAACACTAACAGGCATTTCTGTGAAGTAAGTTTTCTGCATTGGATTTGTGAGAAGATTGGTTCTGGATGGCTGACATCCCAAGTGCTGATACTGAGCAGAAAGGATACTGTTTGAGAATATTAAAGCTGTTCTATGGTGTATAATTAACCAAAGCCCTCAAATAGCTAGAAAGCACTTAAGAATCATCAGCAGTAAGGAAGGCATGATCTTTTACATGAAGGGACACTGAGTCATTTCCTTGGAGCTACTATCCAAGCTTGACTGTGTAGCGGACTCAGTTTCCCCAGTTCCACAGCTACCCAGCATTTCAGAAGACAAGTCCAAAACAGCCCTTGATTTGTCGGAGGGCAACCATGTCTTACTATTAAATGAGCATTTCCTGTGAGTTTGCTGCATCTGTTTGCTAGCAGATTAAAGCAATTCTCTTCGGTTCCTAGTTTGCTAAGAACTTTCTTTTTAAAAATCAAAAGTGGATATAAAATTTCATCAAAATTTTTTTCTGCATTTATTGAGCTGTGTGTAGGATTTTCCCTTTTAATCCATTAATGTGATGAATCACATTCATTGATTTTACATTGTTAAACCAATTTGGCATTTCTAGAATAAGCCAAATTTGATCATGATTCTTTTTATATTGCCATGAAAATTCATGAAAGACTTTGAAGTGGACCAAAAGGATTACTTGGTGTTCTCAATGGAGGTTATAATCTGTTTATATTAACAGTTATTGTAAAATATTGGCTATATTCCCTGTACTATAAATTTATTCTTATAGCTTATATTTTACCTAATTATGAATGATTTTTTAAATTTTTCCTGCGAACTAGGTTAGGGGTTCCCTATCATTAATTGATAAGATAAACACACATTTTGACTTGCGTATATTTTGTAATTAAAGTAATAATTACGCTGTCTTTAAACTCTCTTCTAACAGTTTCTCCTGGGCTCAGTTTGCGGCCACTTTGTCTCGGATATGTGCATACCTGTTCACGCGTCAGACTGACCTGGTGAGTTCTCATAGTTCCTTTCTGGGTTTCGCGAGCAACGTTATACTGATCTTTTTCTCTATCAGAGAACTGGATAAGATTGGAGAAATTTCTAATTATTTTTTTAGAACTTGCCAGTGGAGCCACCTACCTGGTTTTTATTGAGGAATGGTTCTAATTAGGAATCCGTTTCTTTGACATTTTAAACCTACTTACTATGAATTTCCATTTTGATTATTAGTTTTAGTATTTTTCTAGGACTCTGTCCATTTCAAGTGTATTGGCACAAACTTATTGATATGCTTTCATTTTCTTTTTTCAACATTTTTATTGAGGGATAATTGACATATAACATTATATAAGTTTTCAGGTATACAACATAATGGTTCTGTATTTGTATACACTGCAAAATGATCACCAGAACAAGTCTAGTTAACATCCTTTACCATATGTTTAAATTTTTTTTCTTGTGATGAGCACTTTAAAAATCTACTCTTAGCAGTTTTCAGATATTATATCGGTGACCATATTATTATCAATGTCACCAAGCTGTATATTATATCCCCATGACTTATTTTATAACTGGAAATTTGTACCTTTGACCCCCTTCACTCATTTCGTCCACCGCCCCCCCCCCCCAGCTATGGCTTCTAGTAGACACCAATCTGTTTTCTATATCCATGAGCTTGGTCTTTGTTTTGTTTCATTTTTTAGATTTCACATTTAAGTGAGGTCATGTAGTGTTTGTCTTTCTCTGATTTATTTCACTTAGCATAATGTCCTCAAGGTCCACTCACGTTGTTGCAAATAGCAAGATTTCCTTTTCTGTTGCTGAATAGTATTCCATTGTGTGTGTGTGTGTGTGTGTGTGTGTGTGTGTGTGTGTATCTCACATCTATATCCATTCATCCATCTATGGATGAACACTTTGGTTGTTTCCATATCTTGGCTATAGTAAATAATGCTGCTGTGAACACGAGGGTACATATATTTTTTTCAAATTAGTGTTTTAATTTTCTTTGGATGAATACCTAGAAGTGGAATTGCTGGATCATAGAGTAGTTCCATTTTTAACTCCTTAAGGGCTTCCCTTGTGGCTCAGCTGGTAAAGAATCCACCTGTAATGCAGGAGATCTGGGTTCAGTCCCTGGGTTGGGAAGATCCCCAGAGACGGGAAAGGCTGCCCACTCCAGTATTCTGGCCTGGAGAATTCTACGGACTGTATAGTCCATGGAGCGGCACGGCGGCTGGAGCTGCAGCTTCATGGTGCTTGAGCGGCGGCTGTGGGGGGCTGGAGTGACTTGAAGGAGATACTCCATGTCCAAGGGCAAAGGAGAAGCCCCAGCAAGATGGTAGGAGGGGTGAGATCGCATTTAGAATCAAACTCCATACCCGCCAGAGACGCTCAGAGGGCTCAAACAAACCTTGTACAAACCAAGACCCAGAGACCCCACAGAGACTGAGGCAGAACTGTGTTTGGGTGTCTCCTGGGGAGGTGCGGGTCAGCAGTGGACTGCTGTGGGGGCAGGGGCTCTGGGTGCAGCAGACCTGGGTATGGCGTAAGCCCTCTTAGAGGAGGTCGCCATTAACCCCACAATAGATCCTCCAGAACTTACACAGGACATGGGGAAACAGATTCTGGGAGGTTACAAACAGAATCTTATGCACATCAGGACCCAGGAGAAAGGAGCCGTGACCCCACAAGAGACTGACCCATACTTGCCTGTGAGTGTCCAGGAGTCTCAGTGGAAGCATGGGTCAGCGGTCGCCTGCTGCAGGGTTGGGGGCACTGAGTGCAGCAGTGCCTGCATGGGACCTTTTGAAGGAGGTCTCCATTATCTTCATTACCTCCACCATAGTTTGTCCAGGTCAAATAACAGGGAGGGAACACAGCCCTGCCCTTCAGTAGAAAATTGGATTAAGGATTTACTGAATATGGCCCCGCCCATTAGAACAAGACCCAGTTTCCCCCTCAGTCAGTCTCTTCCAACAGGAAGCTTCCATAAGCCTCTTATCCTTCTCCACCAGAGGGCAGATAGACGAAAACCACAATCACAGGAAACTAACCAATCTGGTCACATGAACCACAGCCTTGTCTAACTCAATGAAACTATGAGCCATGCCATGTAGGGCCACCCAATACAGACGGGTCATGGTGGAAAGTTTTGACAAACATGGTCCACTGGAGAAGGGAATGGCAAACCACTTCAGTATTCTTGCCTTGAGAACCCCATGAACAGTATGAAAAGGCAAAAAGATAGGACACTGAAAGATGAACTCCCCAGGTCAGTAGGTGCCCGATATGCTACTGGAGATCAGTGGAGAAATAACTCCACAAAGAATGAAGGGATGGAGCCAAAGCAAAAACAACACCCAGTTGTGTGTGTGACTGGTGATGGAAGTAAAGTCCGATGCTGTCAAGAGCAATGTTGCATAGGAACCTGGAATGTCAGGTCCATGAATCAAGGCAAATTGGAAGTGATGAAACAGGAGATGGCAAGAGAGAACACTGACATTTTAGGAATCAGCAAACTAAAACGGACTGGAATGGGTGAATTTAACTCAGATGACCATTATATCTACTACTGTGGGCAGGAATCCCTTAGAAGAAATGGGGTAGCCATCATAGTCAACAAGAGTCCGAAATGCAGTACTTGGATGCAATGTCAAAAACAACAGAATGATTTCTGTTGGTTTCCAAAGCAAACCATTCAACATCACGGTAATCCAAGTCTACACCCCGACCAGTAATGCTGAAGAAGTTGAATGGTTCTATGAAGACCTACAAGACCTTCTAGAACTAACACCCAAAAAAGATGTCCATTTCATTACAGGGGACTGGAATGCAAAAGTAGGAAGTCAAGAAACACCTGGAGTAACAGGCAAATTTGGCCTTGGAATACAAAATGAAACAGGGCAAAGGGTAATAGAGTTTTGCCAAGAGAACGCACTGGTCATAGCAAACACCCTCTTCCAACAACACAAGAGAAGACTCTACACATGGACATCACTAGATGGTCAATACCGAAATCAGATTGATTATATTCTTTGCAGCCAAAGATGGAGAAGCTCTATACAGGCAGCAAAAACAAGACCAGGAGCTGACTGTGGCTCAGATCATGAACTCTTTATTGCTAAATTCAGACTTAAATTGAAGAAAGCAGGGAAAACCACTAGATCATTCATGTATGACCTAAATGAAATCCCTTATGACTATACAGTGGAAGTGAGAAATAGATTTAAGGGACTAAATCTGATAGAGTTCCTGAAGAAATATGGACAGAGGTTTGTGACATTGTACAGGAAGCAGTGATCAAGACCATCCCCAAGAAAAAGAAATACAAAAAGACAAAATGGTTGTCTGAGGAGGGCTTACAAACAGTTGAGAAAAGTAGAGAAGTGAAAAGCAAAGGAGAAAAGGAAAGATATACCCATTTGAATGCAGAGTTCCAAAGAATAGCACGGAAATATCGGAAAGCTTTCTTCAGTGATCAGTGCAAAGAAATAGAGGAAAACAATGGAATGGGAAAGACTAAAGATCTCTTCAAGGAAATTAGAGATACTAAGGGAACATTTCATGCAAAGATGGGCTCGATAAAGGACAGAAATGGTATGGGCCTAACAGAAGCAGAAGATATCAAGAAGAGGTGGAAAGAATACACAGAAGAACTATACAAAAAAGATCTTCATGGCCCAGATAATCACGATGGTGTGATCACTGACCTAGAGCCAGACATCCTGGAATGTGAAGTCAAGTGGGCCTTAGAAAGCATCACTACGAACAAAGCTAGTGGAGGTGATGGAATTCCAGTTGAGCTATTCCAAATCCTGAAAGATGATGCTGTGAAAGTGCTGCACTCAATATGCCAGCAAATTTGGAAAACTCAGCAGTGGCCACAGGACTGGAAAAGGTCAGTTTTCATTCCAATCACAAAGAGAGGCATGCTAAAGAATGCTAAAACTACCTCACAATCGCACTCATCTCACACACTAGCAAAGTAATGCTCAAAATTCTCCAAGCCAGGCTTCAACAATACATGAACCGTGAACTTCCAGATGCTCAAGCTGGATTTAGAAAAGGCAGAGGAACCAGAGTTCAAATTACCAATATCTGTTATCATAGAAAAAGCAAGAGAGTTCCAGAAAACCATCTACTTCTGCTTTATTGGCTATGCCAAAGCCTTTGACTGTGTGGATCACAATAAACTGTGGAAAATTCTTCAAGAGATGGAAATACCAGACCACCTGATCTGCCTCCTGAGAAATCTGTATGCAGGTCAAGAAGCAACAGTTAGAACTGGACATGGAACAACAGACTGGTTCCAAATAGGAAAAGGAGTACATCAAGGCTGTATATTATCACCCTACTTATTTAACTTATATGCAGAGTACATCATGAGAAATGCTGGAATGGATGAAGCACAAGCTGGAATCAAGATTGCCTGGAGAAATATCAATAACCTCAGATATGCAGATGACACCACCCTTAAGCAGAAAATGAAGAACTAAAGAGCCTCTTGATGAAAGTGAAAGAGAATTAAAAAGTTGGCTTAAAACTCAACATTCAGAAAACTTAGATCATGGCATCTGGTCCCATCACTTCATGGCAAATAGATGGGGAAACAGTGGAAACAATGACAGACTTTATTTTCTTGGGCTCCAAAATCACTGCAGATGGTGACTGCAGCCATGAAATTAAAAGACGCTTGCTCCTTGGAAGAAAAGTATGACCAATCTAGACAGCTTTTAAAAAGCAGAGAGATTACTTTGCCAACAAAGGTCCCTCCAGTCAAGGCTATGGTTTTTCCAGTAGTCATGTACAGATGTGAGAGTTGGACTATAAACAAAGATGAGCACCAAGAATTGATGCTTTTGAACTATGGTGTTGGAGAAGACTCTTGAGAGTCCCTTACACAGCAAGAAGATCCAACCAGTCCATCCTGAAGGAAATCAGTCCTGAATATTCATTGAAAGGACTGATGCTGAAGCTGAAACTCCAATACTTTGGCCACCTGATGCAAAGAACTGACTCATTTGAAAAGATCCTGATGCTAGGAAAGATTGAAGGCAGGAGGAGAACAGGACGACAGAGGATGAGAATGTTGGATAGCATCACTGACTCAATGGACATGAGTCTGAGTAAACTCCGAGAGTTGGTGATGGACAGGGAGGCCTCGCGTGCTGCAGTCCATGGAGTTGCAGAGTCAGACATGACTGAGGGACTGAACTGAATAGTCCATGGGGTCGCAGAGTCAGAAATGACTGAGCGACTTTCACTTTCACTTTCACTTTAAGGAGCTTCCATGGTGTTTTCTGTGATGGCTGCATCAATTTACATTCTCATCAATATTTTACGCAGGTTCCCCTTTGTCCACATGCCAAAACTTATATATCTTTTTGATAATAGCCAATCTACCAGGTGTGAGGTGGTGTTTCATTGTGGTTTTGATATGCACTTCCCTGATGTTTAGTGATGCTGAGCATCTTTTCTTGTACCAGTAGGACATCCTCTTTGGAAAAAACATCTGTTCAGATTATCTGCTCATTTTTTAAAACTCAGCTTCCTTTTTGGTTTGTTGTTACTTGTTGTTTGTTATTGAGTTGTGTGAGTCCTTTATAAATTTTGGGCATTAACTCATTTTCAGGCATGATTTAGAAATATTTTATCTCATCCTATAGGTTGCCTCTTTCATTTTGTTGACAGTTTTCTTTACTGTGCAGCAGCCTTTTAGTTTGGTACATTCTCACTTTTGTTTTTGCTTTTGTTGCCTTTACTTGAAGCCTGCATTTTCTTTCTGTCAAGTCTCCAGATTCTATAATAATTTTTTTTCCATTCATGCTCTTCATTATTTGTGCCTTCTCTCAGCTTTCTAGATGTCTTACTATTAATAGAATCAATGTTGATCAAGCTATATTGATTCCCCTTATTATATATTTGTTATGTCATTTGTTTCTAGTCTTAACTTCCTCCAACTTTACTTTGGCTGATTTTGCTGTCCTTTAAGTTCTTGAGATTAATGCTTGTTTATCTTACTAATTTTGCCCTTTCTTTCCTAACATATGTATTTAAGGCCACAAATTCCCCTCTAAATATTGCTCTAGCTCTCTCAAAAAAGTTTTTCAAGTTTCTCCCTAAACTTTGTCACTGCATCTTACAAGCTGATATTGTTTTGTTTTCATTCATTTCAAAATATTTTCTAATTTCTCTTTTTTGTTTGACTCATAAGTTATTTAGAAGTACACTGTTAAATTTCCAAATACCTTGGAATTTTCAAAATACTTTTATATTGTTGATCTCCATTTAATTCCATAAACATATAGTTCTTTTCCTTTTAATTATATTGAGACTATTTTGAACCCCAAATATAATCTGTTGGTGAATATCCCACATGCACTTTAAGAAGTGTGTATTCTGCTATAGTTTGGTGCAGTACTCTACAAATGTCAATTAGGTCAAGCAAGTTGATATTGCTCTACGACTCTTTTACATCCTTACTGATTTTCCGTCTACTTATTCCTATCAACTATTAAGAGGTAAAACCTTTAACTATAGTTGAAGATTTTTCTATCTTTCCAGTTTTGTCAGTTCTATCAGTTTTCAGCTTCATATATGTTGAAGCTCTGGATTTGAAATGCCATTTTTCACGTACAATATGTATTAAATTAAATAGGTTTCTCAGGCGATGCTAGTGGTCAAGAACCTGCTTACCAATGCAGGAGACTTAAGTGATGGAGGTTCAATCCCTGGGTCAGGAAGATCCTCTGGAGAAGGGCATAGCAACCCATTCCAGTATTCTTGCCAGGAGAACCCCATGGACAGAGAAGCCTGGCAGGGACTGTGATCAATAGGGTTGCAAAGAATCAGACATGACTGAAGACAACTTAACATGCACACACATGTATGAAATATTCACAAATATATATGAGTCTATGGACTCTATTTTTGACTATTTTGTTCCACTGAACCATTTATGTATCCCTATACCAGCATCACATTGTTTTAATTACTGTGACTTTGGACAATACCTTGATTATTGCTAAGGCAAACCCTCTCCTTTCCTCACAATTAATTTTTCTTTGCAAAATATCATGGTTCATGCATTTACTATTCATTCAGAAGATCAGCATCGGTTGGTCAAGTTCCCAGTAAGTTTAATCTTCAGTATTTTATACATTTTATAAAATATATACGTTATATATCCCTATCACTCAGAGATACTTTTCCCATTAGAGATATATATTCGAGGCTAGTAACTTCTTCTTTAAAGGGTCATGATGATAAATACTTCAGACTTTATGGGCCATATGATCCCTACCACCTTGCCACTGCCATTGCAGCACAAAAGCAGCTACAGACAATATACAAAGAAGAACTCTATTTACAAAAATAGGCAATAGGTCAGATTTGGCCTGCAGGCTAGTTTGCTGACCCTTGATATGCTGCTGCTGCTGCTAAGTCGCATCAGTCATGTCCGACTCTGTGCAACCCCATAGACGGCAGCTCACCAGGCTCCCCCATCCCTGGGATTCTCCAGGCAAGAACATTGGAGTGGGTTGCCATTTTCTTCTCCAATGCATGAAAGTGAAAAGTGAACGTGAAGTCGCCCAGTCGTGTCCAATTCTTCGCGACCCCATGGACTGCAGCCCACCAGGCTCCTCCGTCCATGGGATTTTCCAGGCAAAGGTACTGGAGTGGGCTGCCATTGCCTTCTCCAGACCCTTAATATAGAGAAAGATTAATTTTTGGTGCATAGATATTTTTTATCCATACTTCATAATGAGTTTTCTAATACTATACTTGAGTTCACTATTTCTAGGTGGGCAAAATATCCAAACAAAAGATTATATGTTCCCATTTGCTAACATTGATGCCAATTATACCATTCTGCAATCTTATTGCGTTGGCTGGGTAACTGTAGAGCAGTTCTCACTATAGTGCTAACAGGAGGTTCTGTTTTGTTCATCAGAAGACTCTGTTTTTTCATCTCCAAATATGATGTTGCTTGCTAGTAGTATGTAAAATATGTTGAGGTTTCAGATATGATGGTTGCATCAGATATCTTTTAAAATTCCTTCTAATTCAAATTGTTTCATTATGAGGTCATTAGTTATTACTTTTTGATTGTGGCAGTGGACAAATTGAGTGCTCCACTGAACGATTCATTATCCCATCATTGACCTATTTAATGAATACTCTCCAATCTTCTGGTTTAGTTACTTGAACTTCAAGACAATATTGAAGAAAATTAATTTTTTCTGGAGATTAAGAAAAAATAAGTAGAACATGAAACTTATTTGTTTTAAAGTTATTTAAGGTGTTTTCCTTGAAATTTTTCAGTATAAATAAATCACTGAAATGACCTTTGAGTAACAATTGTAAACTTAATCGAAAATTCAATAGTCCTTTAGACAAATTGGGGGTGAAAGGTCTGCCGGGAGCCAGTGTGAGGAGCTCCGCCCGTGGCAAAGGTCATGAGGAAGGAGGCTCGGCATACACAAAGGCGGGATCAAGCCTCAGGAGTCCCCCTGAAAATTCTCGAGCATCTACCCCCAAAACCAGAGTCTGCCTACTTTCTGCTTTGTGCTCTCACCTACACCTCTGACTTTACGGAGGGCTGTTCCCCACTACCTCTCTCTGAAAAAAGAGTTAACTTACAGCTCCAGTTAATAATTCCTGGGTGTGACAGTGTTTCAACCTACAAACTCCTTTGGAAATCCTCTAGCCTGTCTGAATAGGTTTTTCCGGCCACATGTGATTGTTCAGAGCCTCCCAACTGTGAGAAGCAGGAGATGTTCTAAACTGTCTAAACACAGATTCCTTTGAGCAGTTAAAAGATGGATTAGAAATTGTATTGGTGAAGGGATTTTCACTTGTTGGGCCAATGTTTGCTGCTAAGTTTCCACATCCCTTACCTGCTGTGTCCCTGGCAGTGTATTGATTAATATAATTGGTGTAATTAGTAGCTTTAATGTTTGTAACCTTGGACCCTTGAGTTAATTCTTTTTCTTGTTATAGCCCACCACACCTTTGCCCCATAGGAATGCAACTTTATTATACTTTTGGAGGGTGTCGCCTGACTAATCACCTTTAGAGAAAAATAAGTTTTCTGAAGAAAGGGTCTTAAAATGTTAACAGGCCTCCTGGCCAGAAGATGATGCAAATCACCTAAACTTTTGCATATGATAAGTTTGCAGGAAGAAAGCCTGGCTTACTGCATGACTCTACCCCTTCCTCCATTATCCTCTATGCATAACTTAAGGTATAAAAACTACTTTGGAAAATAAAGTGCGGGCCTTGTTCACCGAAACTTGGTCTCCTCATGTCGTTCTTTCTCTCACCTTCTGGCTGAATTATTCAGCCTCTTTTCTCCACTGAATTTCCTCACTGAGCTATCCTTATTTAACCACTCTTTATATCTTTAATTAACGTTTAAATAAGCTGTTGTTTCCTAATCACTGATGCCGTCTCCCCTTCGAATTCCCTGGATCCACCGGGGCTGGACCCTGGCAAAGGTCCAAAAGAAAAATAAATTGGTAAGACTTACATGAACATAAAATTTACATTTATTTCTGAAAAGTTTGGGTCCAATATATAAATTCACCAAGAGCATGTGATTTAAACTATATTTAAAGTTGAAGCTAATATGTACATATATGCTTATATTTAAATGTTGTAAAAGTTCCTCTAAATAAGCATTTATATACTCATATAGGTGTTAGGGCTTTCCTGGTGGCTCAGAGGTTAAAGCGTCTGCCTGCAATGCGGGAGACCTGGGTTCAATCCCTGGGTTGGGAAGATCCCTGGAGAAGGAAATGGCAACCCACTCTAGTATTCTTGCCTGGAGAATCCCATGGACGGAGGAGCCTGGTGGGCTACAGTCCACAGGGTCGCAAAGAGTCAGACACGACCGAGCGACTTCACTTTCACTGTCATAGGTGTTAGTGGGAGTTTCATATTTATATCCTAAGGCAAAAATTGATTTATTATTGGCATAAAACTTTGTATTTCAATTAGTCAAAAATTTTCAATTTGGGATTCACTTCCCCAAAATTAAATAAAACAAATGCAATTAGTATTTTCATATTTACTTATTTCCCTGAAAAACTAAAAATTAGTCCAGCTATAAAAATATGAGGCAGACATTAAAGAAGAGACATGTTTCCATCAAGAATTGTGGAAATTTTCTTTATAAGAACATTTCAAGGTCCAAATAATAAAAATACTTCAGGCAATACATAGTAAATCTTTCAATTTAAATAATAGCATAGAATCCTTTTCAGAACTATTACTGTACATTATATTTATTATTTTGCTATGAGAGAAAAGAAAATTAGTAATATAAATATTAAAAGCCAATCATCAAAATTAATGTTTAGCACAGATTATTATTTACAAAAATAATGTAAATAGGTAAAATCAATTCATTTAATATAAATTACATTTCCAGCATTTAATTATTTTTAAAATGAGAAGTATCAATTTTAATTCAACCTATTCAAGTGTTTTTTCAGCTAAGGGAACAAAATAAGCTCTTAAAAATTCAAGACTTATGGATTAATATTAGAAACTTTCTCAGTACAATGCAAAGACTTCTCTGATCTCAACTGAATTACATCATAGAAAGACATGAATCACTTGCTTTATAGTTTATAATCAAGTATAACTGGTCACTAAAATTCCTTGACAAAAATATCATTATAACTGTATGAGGCAAAGTCCTATAATAAGATGAATTTAATAATGGCCACATCTTTTCAAAAACAGAATATGGAAGTTTTCATTTTCACAACTACAAATTTGGTTCTCCAGAATCTGGTTCCCAAAGCCAACTTCTAAATGTCATGGCAGAGGTGGGGCAGTAATGGAAATAAATGATTAAATGGAACACTGAAGAAAAAAATAATCATCATAGATTTTAGTTTGAAAAATATATCTGGCGTAAAAGATACCTGGAACTACGTAATAAAGCTTATATCAAAGTTTATTGCCCGCTAAAGCTAAAGGGCAGAGATTAAGAGGCAAGTAAAATGTAATGTTTGCTTTTAACAAAGCAGACTAATATGTAAAGTGTTAGGGTGGGATAGGAAAGAACTCAAGAACGGGCAAAAATTTCCTCTTGGACTTTCTACATAAACATCTATTTTAGTTTTGGACTGTCCACCAGTGTGCTCAAGTGATGGAGAAGAGGAACTCTGCCCACCCATGAAAATTCCCAGACCTTGTCCAGCTGCTCTAGAAAGGCAGCTTGTCCTTTGAGGTCCCTGGGGCTCCACAGGAGTAGAGAAGTACAGCGAAAGGGAATCCAATTTGCATAGAAAGTTGACCCTTTCTAACTGGGTTCTTTAGTGACCTAAGCTATTCAAATACCACCTAAAAGTACAGACTCTAGTTAAAAAACATGGATACGTATCTGTCTTGAAAATGCTTGTAAGAAATCATGATATAAGCTCACGATCTTGTGATCCTGAAAATTCTCAGCTCCCTCCAGCTGTCTTTCCAAATAAAATCTTAAATAATACAGTTTAAATCCTTTACTGGGTTCTGTAATCTCTTCAACCAAATAGACGGAAGTTGTTTTACATAACTTTCATTTCATGGGAAAATATGGGAAGGTATTTGACATTACCTAAGTAAGATCAGTGGGTAAACACCGTTTACCCCAAACCAAATGGCACTGCCTTCAGGGAACTGTCAGAAAGTCGAACGATATACCAAGAAAGCACATTTGTATCAGCAAAGCCCTTCAAGCACAGCTCGAATGTGTTCTTTAAGAGGAGGCTCCAAGCCACTTGCTAATAATTTCAAGTGTGAGGCAATAGTTCTTACTTTACAGTCCAAAGCTTCTGAAGAACTTCAAGCACAATTTTATAACAAAACATATACTGCTCCTAAACACACACATACATGAAAAACAATGCAATGTTAATTGAATACCAATATCCACTTTCAGAAAAGACATTTGTACTTTTTAACCACAAAGTGCCTAAAAAGAGTGCCTTAACCTAAAAAGAAGTGACTAAAAAAGGTTAACATTTAGCCAAGAACTTCTTATATGAATACATTTTTTAAAGCATCAGGAAGATAAATGGTAATAATATAGTCTTTGGTCTAGAATTAGTTAACTGAACAGAGGGGAATCTGACTCAATATCAGTCTCTTTATATCTTCATTGGATGAATCAAATTTAAACTTTTTAAAGATGTAGCCTCAGATCTCTTAGGCAACCCTATAGTTCAAAGGAAATACTTCATATCACTGAACATTGCCTTAAAAAACCATAAAAAAGATTTAGGGGTACCTGTTTGTTTTTATTATCCATATTCTCTTGACCCTTCAATAATTAGTATAACTAATATCTGTGATATTTATGCTATCTTTTTTATGACATGCCAATGACTGATACTTTAGTTGCAAATAAATGTCCTAAAATTGCCATTCATAAATTTATGGAAAATAACTTTAGATATGTTACTTAAATAACATGGTATTATGGACTAAGCATGTGTTTGGGCATTAGGAGACTTCAGTTTCAGATTTGGCTCCTACACTTGCTCTCTGATAAAACAAACTTCATTGCTCTGAACTTGAGGTACTTCATCAGTAATGTCAGAGCGTAACTTATGTTTACCTCAAACAGTGAGAATTCAATGCAACTGTGTAGGTAAAAGAGCTTTACAAATTGTAATGTGCTGTACAATGTATGTTACAATGTAATATTCATCTTTACATCATTATTGTTCTTATGAGAATTTATGTGGTGTGACTTACCTTTGTTTGGATCATTCCATGACGCTGTTCTCTCATTTGGCCCACTATATTCATGATGTCGAACTGTAACAGGATGACAGTAATTTTGAATTATCCAGAGAGGGGGAAAACACAAAACCCACAGATGCCTAAGGGGTACGCCATACTTCTTTCCAGTAAAAGATATCTCAAGATTTAACTGGCAAGTTCTCGTTTTCAGTCATAAGAACATGTACTATGTTTAACCTAGTCTAGTGGATAAGGAAGACTTGTTCAAATGGGTTTCCAGGAAAAAGCAGGAAGCAATCATTTATAATAAGAAATGTTCTCCAAAAGAAATAACAACAAATTTGCCCCTGTGTATACTTTTCTGTTCTCCAAAGGGAGAACTTAAAGCAGCATTGTGATTCTGCAAGAGTCTGAAGCATAGAAAACCTTTTCTGGCCACAACAGTAACACAGCTGTTTCTCATATAAAGAGCCCTCTCAACTCAAATGGAGACCCTGAGCAGCAGTTGGCCCAACCCCAGATTCTGCACCTGTGCATGGAGAACAGCACTACCCAGTGTGGTCACCAAGCTGGTGCAGGTCTGCAGAAGGCTGTCGCTAGACCAAAATGAGCTGAGGCCAGAAGCTGGTAATAAGTGTTTAGAAAATCTTAATGGCGATCTGGCAGTGGTGCAGCACCAAGCAGCCTCGTCGGTGGAGCAGCCGCATCATAGGCCAGCTCAGGTGCTGCTCAGCTTGCTTGAAAAGCCACACGTGGTGCAAGCTGAGGACCAGTCATGTGCGATAAGACCACATGAAATTTAAGATTTGTCAACTGTCAACTATCATCCAAAAGTACATAAAAATCAGAGAAATGTTAAGTATTCCTTTATTTTTACAACTTTGTGTTACTATAACTTAAAATTTTAATTACTCCTTTGAATATTTTTATATTGAAATAACTATAGATACATAGTAAGTTGCAAAAAATGTACAGGGATAGTCTGTGTATCTTTTCACCTAGTATTATACCAATTAGAGTATAATATTGAAACCAGGAAATTGACATTGGTATAATTTACTAGCCTTTTTAGATTTTGCCAGTTTTACACGCAATCATTCATCAACATAGGCATACATGTGTTATTGTATACAAAGTTATCACACATGAAGATTCATGTAACTGCAACCACAACCAAGACGCATAACTATAGCACCATAAGCCTTCCTCCTGTTATCTATTAGGACTACCCACCCACTCCAATCCTCAACCCTTGGCGACCAGTAATCTGTTCTGAATCTCTACAGTTTTGTTATTTCAAGCAGATCACATAAAGGAATCATGTAATATCCAATTTTTTGAGACTTTTTGTCATTGCTAATTGCTTTGAGATTCATGAAAATTGAGTATATCAATAGTTCATTCCTTTTTGTTACTAAATAGTATTCCACAGTCAGAGAAGGCAATGGCACCCCACTCCAGTACTCTTGCCTGGAATATCCCATGGATGGAGGAGCCTGGTGGGCTGCAGTCCATGGGGTTGCAAAGAGTCAGGCACGACTGAGCGACTTCACTTTCACTTTTCACTTTCATGCATTGGAGAAGGAAATGGCAACCCACTCCAGTGTTCTTGCCTGGAGAATCCCAGGGATGGGGGAGCCTGGTGGGCTGCCGTCTCTGGGGTCACACAGAGTCGGACACGACTGAAGCGACTTAGCAGCAGCAGCACCAGTATTTCATAGTATGGGTGTGTTGAAGGACATCTAGGCTGTTTTCCAGTTTAGGGGGATGATAAATAGATCTGCTATGAACACATACATACAGGTTTTTACATGAACTGAAGTTTTCATTTCCATGGAATAAACACCCAAGAGTATTATTGCTAGGATTATATGGTAAGATTAGTTTAATTCTGCTTTTGTTTGTTTTTTTTTTTTCTAAGAAATTTAAAAACTCCTTTCCAGACTGGATGTACCATTTTACATTCATTCCTATAAGCAATGTATGCTGCTGCTGCTCACTTCTGTCTGACTCTTTGAGACCCTATGGACTGTAGCCCACCAGGCTCCTCTGTCCGTGGGATTCTCCAGGCAGGAATACTGGAGTGGGTTGCCACTGCTCCTCCAGGGCATCTTCCTGCCCCAAGGATCAAACCCATGTCTCCTGCATTGGTAGACAGATTCTTCACCACTGAGCCACCTGGGAAGCATAAGCAATGTATAACTAATCCAGTTTTTTTTCAAATCTTCATCAGCATTTGGTGTTGTCATTATTTTTTGTATCAGCTTTTCTAATCAATATCTAGTGATATTTCATCATGGTTTTAATTTCATTTTGTTGTTGTTGTTCAGTCGCCAAGTTGTGTCCAACTATTCTCAATCCCATGGATTGCAGCACATCAGGCTTCCCTGTCCCTCAGCATTTCCTGGAGTTTGCTCAAACTCATGTCCATTGAGTCAGTGATGCCAACCAACCCTCTCATCCTCTGTCACCCTCTTCTCCTTCTGCCTACAGTCTTCCCCAGCAACAGGATCTTTTCTAAGGAGTCAGCTGTTTGCATCAGGGGGCCAAAGCATTGAGCTTCAACATCAGTCCTTCCAAAGAGTATTCAGGGTTGATTTCCTTTAACATTGACTGGTTTGAAATCTCTTTGATTTCATTTACCTAAAGGCTAATGAAGTTGAGCCTCTTTTCATGTGACTGTCATTGATTCATCCTTATCATTGAAATTTCATGTCTTTTACCTATTTTCTAACTGAATTGCTTGCTTACTTATAAGTTTTGAGGTCTTTACAAATTCTAGGTGTGAGACCTTTGTTGGACATGTGGTTGCAAACAGTTTCTCTAAGTCTGTAGCTTGTCTTTTCATCTACTTCACAGGGTCTTTCACAGAACAAATTATTTTAATTTGCTTTCTCCCTAATATTAGTGACGGCAAGAATGTATGCTCTGACTACCTGTTTTCAATACAACACTTGAAGTTCCAGGTAGTGCAGTAAGACCAGATAAAGAAACAAGAAACAAATGCAGTGGGAAGGGAGAGGCGTGTGTCCCTACTTGCAGCTGGAATGACTACCTATGTAGAAAATCTCAAAGAACCTAAAAACAGAACAAAACAGGGCAAAACACCCTCTTAGAACCGATAAGTGAGTTCAACAAGATCACAGGATACAAGAGCAACATGAAAAAATCAACTGCATTTGTACATACATGTACATACAATGAACATGATAGTAAAAACACAATACCATTTACAGCTTGAAAGAAAGTGAAATAAGATAAATCTAACAAAGCATGTACAGAAGCTGTATGATGAAAATAACAAAATGCTGATGAAAGAAATCAAAGAAGACCAAAGAAGACCTAAATAAATTGACATACCACATTCATATTGGAAGATCCAACATAGTAAAATTCATCCTATCAAAATTCATCAAGCTTTTTTTTATAAACATAGAAAAGCTAATTTTAAAATTTATATTGAAAGGCACAGACTTATAACAGCTAAAACAATTTTGAAAGAGAAAGAATCACTCTCCCTGTGTTAAGATTTCCTATATAGCTACAGGAATCCAAAGTGTGGTAACGGCAAAGGATAGATACATAGATCAGTGAAACAGAATACGGAACTAGAATATTCAAAATATTCAAACTAAATGATTTTGAACTAAATATTCAAAATCATTTCTGACAAAGGTGCAAAAGCAATTCAGTGGAGGAAGAAAAGCCTTTTCAACAAAGGAAACTTAACAGCTGGACATCTTAGGGCAAAAAAAAAAAAAAAAAAGTGAACCTTGACTTAAGCCTCGCCCCTTCTAAAAACAATGAACTCAAAATGGGCTACAGACTTAAATGTCAAACATGAAACCACAGAACTTAAAGAAATGACATCGGAAAGATTCTTTGGGACCCAGGCAAGGTGAAGAGTTCTCAAACTTGACACCGAAAGAATGATCCATGAAAGGAAATATGATACAAATTCAACTTCATTGAATTTAGAATCCATTGTTTCTTGAAAGTTTGTTTTATAATTTATATTTTAAGATTAGGCAAGTTATGGAAATAAATTTGTATTATTCATTTTTAACCTTAATTTACTGATAGCAAAAGAAGTGTCACTGGATTGTCTTCTCAAGAAAAGCACAGCTTTTCTGAATATAGCTTTAGTGGTTAACCAAATAATAATAATGGAAGTAACTGCAAAGAAATGAAGACCAAAAGAGTTCATGTTATTTTTACCTGGAATTACGATTCCTCATATATTGAGTTTTAGAGCCATTATTGATTGTGAAGTGCTAAAACCACACTTGTATTAATTGCAAAGATGTACTGGCTAACATAGCAAAGAAACAATTAAAATTTACTTGTCACATACAGAACAAAATAAATAGGCTCCAAGACAAAAGAATTATTTTCAAGAATACTAAATTAAAAAGCTCATGTTCAATATTTCACATGAAACATATATACTTTGCAGACTTACAAAATAGTGATTTGAACAGCTAAGATTAAAAACACATACACGACAACCAGACAATGGTGATAGAAGTCATACTGAAAGTGTTTTATTGAAAATTTGGAGTGAAGATGTGGCAGAAAAAGGTCAAGTCCCATTTTTATAATGAAATCACAGTGTGACAAATTCAGGGACTGGCGAGTGATACAGAGCAGTACCAACTCACAAAACA
Organism: Bubalus bubalis; assembly: GCF_019923935.1. NCBI lineage: Eukaryota > Metazoa > Chordata > Mammalia > Artiodactyla > Bovidae > Bubalus > Bubalus bubalis. Next base: position 161,649,650 of record NC_059160.1, read on the forward strand.
GAAGTAGCAAAGTATTTACCATCACAACTTGCTGAATAAAAGATACTGCTAACATAAGGACTCAGTATATGTGTGATTTGAACATGAAGTGAAAAGAAGGAAGAATATTTCCTTTTCTGTTTTATTACTGGCAATCACAACTAACTAATTTTAAATGGCACAAAATCGCTCACAAATATGGTTTTTCCAGTAGTCATGTATGGATGTGAAAGTTGGACCATAAAGAAAGCTGAGCACCCAAGAACTGATGCTTTTGAACTGTCATGTTGAAGAAGACTCTTGAGAGTCCCTTGGACTACAAGGAGATCAAATCAGTCCATCCTAAAGAAAATCAATCCTGAACATTCACTGGAAGGACTGATGCTGAAGCTGAAATTCCAATACTTCGGCCACCTGATGCAAAGAACTGACTCATTGCAAAAGACCCTGATGCTGGGGAAGACTGAAGGCAGGAGAAGAGGACAGAGAATGAGATGCTTGGATGGCATCACTGACTCAAGGGACATGAGTTTGAGCAAGCTCAGAGAGTTGGTGATGGACAGGGAAGCCTGGCGTGCTGCAGTCCATGGGATTGTAAAGAGTCGGACATGACTGAGCGATTGAACTGAACTAATTTTAAAGGGCATGAAATTGCAAAGTACTACGTTGTCATCAAATGTAATTTGGAGCTTAAGTTTTGTGTAGAATTATGTTCTGATTGTAGAACTGCAATGACAAGAAAACAGTCTGAGATAGTTACACAGATTAAAGAATTTACCCCAAATTTGAGTCAGTTCTAGTGAGGTGGATGAACCTAGAGACTGTTACACAGAGTGAAGTAAGTCGGAAAGAGGAAAACAAATATCATACGTTAACGCATATACGTGGAATCCAGAAAAATGGTACTGATGAACCTGTTCGCAAAGCAGGAATAGAGACATAGACATAGAGAACAGACTGTAGAGACAGTGAAGGGAGGAGAGGTTGGGACACGCTGAGACAGTAGCTCTGAAACATATGAATCACCATATGTATAACAGACAGCTGCACGGGGAGCTACAGTACGACATGGGGAGCTCAGCTTGGTGCTCTGTGACTGCCTCGAGCGGCAGGATGCGGTCGGGGGTGGGAGAGAGGTTCAGGAAGGAGGGTGCATATGTATGCTTGTGACTGATTCACGCTGTTGTGTGTCAGAGACCAATATAGCACTGTAAAGCAATTACCCTCCAATTAAAAACAAATTTTTAAAAACAGTCTTGCTACCAAAAAAACAAAAACCAAAGAACCCCTTCCAGATGAACCAGACAGTGTGTTTAGTGATACGGTAAGTATTCTTGATTTTGTGAAGGTTAATGTGTTAAATTTTGGACTATTCACTTCGTTACATAATAATATGGTAACTGATATTTAACTGTTGCTGTATGATGAACAGCATGTTAGAGGGGAAAGTTCTATCAAGAATGTTTCAACTACAGAACAATCTCAGGTTTTCCTCAAGAGAAGAGCCAGCTTGTTCCCAGTGTTTTAAGGATTTTTACGCAAGCTTACTTAAAAATAAAACTGACTATAAAATAACAGTAAAAAGAAATAAATCATTATATTTTCTCAGATCTTCATATCCTTTAGAGTTATAACTGATAAACTAATCTTAAAATGTCGGTCACATACGGCTGAAAAGCAGCCTGCAGCATGTAGGTCTCTCTGTGTGAGTTCCACAGCACACAAACCCGTCTGCATCCTGTTTACCAGACCAACCCACTGTCATGCTCTTGGATGTCTCTCAAATATATCAAACTGCTTTGAAAGTTTCTAAATGCTTACTCTCAATTTCAGAAAACTTATCTTTCTGCAAATAACAAACATTCACAGATTGGTACTGGTCCAAGACCATACTTTGAGTAGCTCTGGTGAACAAAATTTCTGAAAAGAGTAGAGATGGGCATCAGTAAGGATACTGGACATCTCAAGCCTCTATGAAAAGCCAATAAGGCAACAATGGATGCATTTCCTATTTCTGAACCGTTTTCCATCAAATCTGCTGCTGCTGCTAAGTCGCTTCAGTCGTGTCCGACTCTGTGCGACCCCATAGATGGCAGCCCACCAGGCTCCCCGTCCCTGGGATTCTCCAGGCAAGAACACTGGAGTGGATTGCCATTTCCTTCTTCAATGCATGAAAGTGAAAAGTGAAAGTGAAGTTGCTCAGTCGTGTCCGACTTAGCGACCTCATGGACTGCAGCCTACCAGGCTCCTCCGTCCATGGGGTTTTCCAGGCAAGAGTACTGGAGTGGGGAGCACCCTTAATTGTAAAATACATCACTATTTTACATATTGCTAATAAAAACACTGTTATTTAAGCTGACAGATGACTTATTATAAAGCACATTTTAAGTTTACAAAAGGTATAACAGCAGGGGATAAAAGTGCTCCGTAGAAGCATAAAATACAATATTTATAGTTTTTACAATTTATATAAGTTATATAAAATGAGAACAAATATAAACAAATTAATTATGATGAAGAACATATAAAAATTATTAAAAAAATTATGCTAATGTATTTTCTGTTAAAAGGATAAAACAACACTAATTACAGGAACACGTAACATCAGATTCATACTACTGAAATTTTCAGCATTTTTTAGTATTTTTGTCATTTTTTGACCACCAAGTTTATATTCATTGTTTGTAATAAAACTCTCAGTTTGCTTTGGGAAACCGTTTCTTTTTTATCCTCGACCGTATAGCCTAGAGTAGTCCTGACTGACTTTGATGGACCAGTATCTCCCACAGTGGTTAGTTTAAGGAAAGAGTTATAGCTGAATCACAAACAGGGAAATGCTAGGAGATTTTGGTTCAAGCTTCTGAGAAGAAGAGACTTCCTCTGTCCTTTAGGAAGTCCCTGGTAGAGGCCATTTTTCTATCCCCGACATAATGTGACCTTAGGATGTAAACATGTAGAACTTATGCAACCCATTTGTTGTCATGGGGTGACCTGGTCACTGCTAGGGTATAACTACATATAGCCTGAGAAAGCAGTGATTTAACATTTATGCTGATAATAAGATAACCGCAGAATTTGCCTATCAGGGCAAATGCCTCCCAGCCCTTGTTGCCTTATGACTGAGCTGCGGACTTGCCTATTCCTTGGAGACACGGTAAGAGGCGCCACCCTCCCCAACCCAAGTGCCTGCTAAGTAAACAAATGTCTTCCCCTCCTCACTTCGGCAACACAGGAAAGCAGTTCAGTAAAAGCAGGCCTTCTGGGGCACAAATCTAAAGTCATGTTCCCTAATTAATCAATCTAAAGGTAACAGTAAAATCACTACATGTCTAATTCTTGTGTCTATCTCTTCGCTGGTTCCAAATTTAGGAAGAAAGTAAAGAATTGTTAATAGTTGACTAAAACCCAGCAATATTATTATCCTTATTTTATGTAAGAGAAAACTAGATTTCAGAGAAAATGAGCAATTTGTACCAAGTCACCAAAACCTAAAGTGTGTGGCAAACTAGCAGTCAGACCCAGGGACCTCTCATTAACTCTGAGGTCTACTTTTTTCCCCAATGTGCTCACATGCATGTATTTCTATTCATTAAAAACAGACACACTTTGGGCCTTCCCCAGTGATCCACTGGTTACGAATCCATGTTTTCACTGCAAAGAGCATAGGTTTGACCCCTGGTCAGGGAAGTAAGATCCCGCATGCTGTGCAGGGCAACCAAAAAATAAACAGGCACACGTCACTGACATTCTTTAACAAGACTTTAAAAACTGTACATGTGGGTGGAAGCAAGAAAAGAAAAATGAACTCATATTTACTGTACTCCAGACATTGTCTGAAGCCATTCATTTGCATTATCTATTTAGTTTAATCCTCAGAACCACCTCCAAGAGCCTGCAGCAGTTAAGTGAGAAGCAGGTATCCAAAGCTGACATGCTTTCTATTGACTCAGTTGCTCTTGAAGACCAAATATTAGTCTCCAGCTATGAGAAGGCTGTTAAAAATACAGTGTTTACTAACAGCATCAGTTTATGCGCTTAATTCACACACTTACTGAAAAGTTCTTTTCAATGGCACAGAATACAACATCCACACACAGGAACACCCCTGTCCGACCCACGCCTGCGCTGCAGTGAACGACGACGGGTCCTGTCAGGTGGCTCTTCCTCACGTAACGAACGTACTTTATAAAACCTTCTGCTGAAGCAGGAGTGCCATGGTCTGGCCAGTTGGTGAACTGCAAGTGTTTTACAAAGTGACTAGCTCCTGTCTGTGGGGGCGGGGGTGGGGAGGGAGAGAGACAGGGAAGGGGAGAGAAGAGATTTATCAACTTCTCATATTAGAGAGCTTCTTTTAATTTCTAATATGCCACAAATAGTAATAATAATCGCTACATGGTAATACAATAATAAAAATAAGACTATTAACAGGTAACATGAATTTAGGACTTACTCTGGAGGAACGGTACTAAAGACTTCACATGCATTATCTCATTTAATCCTCACATCAGCCCTGGGGTGGCAGACACTGTGTTATCCTCATTTTACAGATGAAAAAGTAAGAATTTGAGTGATGGATAGATGTATGCTAGGTCAGGAGGCTCATATGTTTAGAGCTGGGACAATAATGTAGTCCTTCCAAATCTAACGCTACCATCTTTCTTCTGCACCATGAGAATGCAGAAGAAACCAAACAAACCAGGAATCCAAAACAGAGTGGAAATGAGCTAACATGTCGGGAATAATATAGGAAAGCAATATATCTTGGTTTCAATATTATGATGTGCTGTGCTTAGTCGCTCAGTCATGTCCAACTCTTTGCGACTCCATGGACTGTAGCCCGCCAGGTTCCTTGGTCCATGGGGATTCTCCAGACAAGAATACTAGAGTGGATCGCCATGCCCTCCTCCAGGGGATCTTCCCAACCCAGGGATATAACCGAGGTCCCCGCATTGCAGGCAGATTCTTTATTCTTTATTCTTCACCAGAGAAGCCCAAATAGGATACTAAATTTAATTAAAACAGGTAGGTGCTGTCAAGCTGCTTAATCAGGGTTTGATGGGAAGCAACCTCCTCTGGCAACCAGGACAGGGTGGTTAATGACCATGTGAGTAGACTTTGGTCCTTAATTCTTTCGCTGAGCCCCCTGAAAGTGGAGTTATGGACTCTCCCAGGGGTTGACAGATAAGATGCTTTGAGTTTACCCATCATTCTTTCAGAGGGTTCACCCCTTCCCCAGTGTGGAACCCTCATTTTACTCCAGTGGGCACGCTTGTGAAGAAATTCAGGGAGGATTTCTCACTCCTTCTCTACTTCTCCTTAATGCACCACTTTTTCCCCCAAGTTCCAAATAAAAATACCATTTTCTATGGTGTTAGAAAATAGAAAGACTCAAGTTTGAATCATTGGTACATGAAATTGGATGAGGCAAACGATGCTTAAAAATCGCGTGAAGGAACCACATTGAGGATAGGTCTCACTCCATCACGTATTTCAGGAATTAAACCTTTCCTACACTGTTGACCACTGAGAATCTGCACAAAGGTGGGCATCACTGCTTTCCTGACCCAGTACCACGAGGCAGGTTCTTCAAATGTCAGCCCCATGGTTTTGAGGTCTGGGAACATCAGCCCAAAGGCCACCAAGCTCCACAGGTGGACCTGAACATTTGAATCTTTTCAGACAGATCGTTCCTCTGGGCCTCCCACCTGACCTATATTCTCCAAGCATGCTGTCCTTCTCCTGCCACAGCACACATCACATGCCATCTAGAACTGGTGCCTTCCTTCCCCATTAGACTGTAAGTACTCTAAGAGTGGAGCCTGTGCCTGCTTTCTACCTCCAGCGTCTGACACAGTACTTGGTTCACATCGGGGAATCAAGTGTTAGGAGAGGGAGGCCTCAGGCAAATCCTCGGGTGCGCAGAGCGAACGCAGGGCCTCACACACAGCTAGCAAGCCCAACGTCAATGTCAAACACTGTTATTATTCTCGGCCTCCCTGGTCACACCACTGTGTACTCTGATCCTCAGACTCCTCAATTCTATCTTTCTATCTCTCTCCCGACTTTATCTTTTCAACATCTCCCTTCTCACTCAGACCCCCAGTTCAGTTCAGTCGCTCACTTTTGTCCGACTCTTTGCCACCCCATGGACTGCAGCATGCCAGGATTCCCTGTCCATCACCATCTCCCAGAGCTTGCTCAAACTCATGTCCGTCGAGTCAGTGATGCCATCCAACCATATCATCCTCTGTCGTCCCCTTCTCCTCCTGCCTTCAATCTTCCCCAGCATCAGGGTCTTTTGCAATGTCAGTTCTTTGCATCAAGTGGCCAAAGTATTGGAATTTCAGCTTCAGCATCAGTTCTTCCAGTGAATATTCAGGACTGAATTCCTTTAGGATTGACTGGTTTGATCTCCTCAGGCCCCCATGCTACAGTGAACTCTTGGAAGGCATCATCACTCCCCTAAATGCTTCTTCTACTTCCTTGCCTTGCCTCCATGGGTGCTGCACTCTGCAGTTCTCTCTAATCCAGGCCACCTATTCTCCTGTGCTCCAGGTACTACAGAGTCTAGAGATTAGTTGCATTCTCCTTGCTGCCCAACACAATTTCCAACTCATTATTTCTTCTCCTTGTACAAAAACTCCACTTCTTTTTAAGTTTCATACCTCCTAACTTCGTCTTCTCATCACTGTCACCTTACCACAGATTCTGACAGGGAAAATTTGGGATCTCAACAGCCAAACAGACATGCTAGCCTCACATTTTTACTTCTCTCTTACAGAGGAGGCCATTCATGTCTTCTAGTCCTCACAATGTGATTACTCCTTGGACTCACCATCACCTATAATGGCCAGTATCAAAAATCTTCCAGTTCTCAGATTCCAACATCATTTTCTGAGCAGAAACTCTTATGCTACTGCTTTACCTGTGCTTCACCTCCAACAATGTGACTAGATGGAATTCTGCCCTTGACGTCCTCTATTTCCTCCTAGCTGCTGATTCCATTCATTTCCCTAAGTTTAGACTTTATGACTGATTATCTAAATCATTCTCTTACCAAACTGTCAACTCCATTCATCCTTTGAATCTTGCACATATCCTGAGCAACATCTCTCCCTGAATCAGTCCCATAATCTCTGTTCAGGAATCCCATGGTTAGGAAAAAGAAAATCACATAGTTGCATATTTTATTGTTATTGCAAATTATGGGTTCCAACCTCAGCACCTTCAGCAACCTTTTCCTGATCATTGCCTGTGCTCCAACCAACTTCTTCGGTGATGATTCCAAATCTCATCACTCTTCAAGTTTCCAATTTAACTCCCACCCCTTCACTCCTATAGAACACATGTATTACCTACTTGCTAATCAAATCCACTTAGAGCAATGTAACATCACTTTCTCCTATAACTCATTCCTTTGCTATTTTCTGAGTCTGTTAGAGCAAGACATGAATTGCTCTATGGATTATTCTAGACCAATACTTCCCAATATTACTTTCTACAAGAATGCAAATGCTCTGTATCTGTGCTGCCCATATGGTAGTCACTAGTAATATGTGATTAAACATTAGAAGTATGGCTATTGCAAGTGAGGAACTAAATTTGGTATTTTATGTAAGTTTAAATAATTTAAATCTAAAACAGTCAAATGTGGCTATCACATTGGGCAGTATAATTTTTGAACACTCCTTATAAGTCACAAGTCATAAGTCATATAAAGTCTGCCAATTTTATCGGAAAAGCATCAAAGTCTTTGCTTTCTATCTAATTGCTAGTTGCCCTAAGTTGATCATATACCCTTCTTACTAAAATTCTTCAATGTCTCCTAATTATCTTCATAATAAAGTTTGTGTTCCTTAGCTGAAATCCAAAACATTTCATGTTCTGGCTTTCTCTACTTATTTTCTATAGCCTCATCTCATCTCTCATTTCTCCCTGGCATTTGAACTTTTACATTCCAGAAACTCTTAACTACCTACATCTCTCTATACATATGCCCCATGCTATTTTATACCTTCATCATCTACTTACTGTTTTCATTTTTCTCACTTGGGTAAATTCAGATGTCACCTCCTCTAGCAAATCGTCTGTCCAAACCAAAAGAGAGCCTCCTTTCTGCAGCCCGTACAGATCTCAGTATTACCATCCACTGAGCATAGTAACTGCAGGTACCAGTGAGCGCCCCGAACAATTGCAGCCACGCCCAGCCCAGCGATTATCAGCATGTCTCAAGGACTTCATCATATCTGTCCCTCTCAGCAGAGGTAGCCAAAGCACACCCCAGGATTAGGTAACTTCCAATACTCTTTCTCAACCGCCCCAACTCCCCTTTTCAATTATTTCGTCTCTTCAGTCCGAGTTTGGCTAGGCAGAAGAAGAAATGGCATTGTCTTAGTTTCTGGTAGCAGGGAGAAGTAAAAACAAGTTACTTTAAACAAGTGTCCCCAGCTATGGCCCACCTTACTCCTAACTTCCTCTGGGACATGTGTGCATATATAACGAAATATATATCTAATACTGATTTTATTTTTTAACTTACAGACTTCTTAACAACTTGAAACATTCGAATGATGAAATACCGAAGTATCTGGTAGTTCTCCAGGAAGATACGACAGTTCTTCAATTCCAAAGGTTTCTTCATAGAAATGGGCCAGTAATGGTGGCATTTGGTAACTCCACCTTCTTTCTCTTTGGTTATCATGGCAATAACATTAGAGTTATTTTCCCAAACCATTTGCCAAAAGTCATTCGTGGTAGTTGGCAGTGGCCCTTGGGTAGCAATATAGTAATAGTCTTCTCTAGAATTGGCTATTTTAATATAACTGGCATTGATGTAGTCCTTGTTTTCTCCAAGAGGAACACGTGTTGAATCATCTATTACACAAACAGAAACATATAGTAGATAAAGGAAAAGCAGGATATGCAATACACGCAGATTTCATGAAACCATTTCACAAAAGTAAATCTATTTATCTCTTTGACTAATAGAAAAGATGGCATAGAAATTTCTAGAAATATACAATTAGAGTAAGGTTTAGAAAAAAATCGGTTTCTACTAAAAAGAGAAGAATGCCATCAGTATCCAGACACCTTGAGAGATTTCTGTTACATATGGCACAAGTAGGAATCGGCCAAGGGAGGTATCTCCCGGCCTGTAACTAAACACAGCAGAGGAGGAGCCCCCTGAAGCAGCAAGTGAGTGAATGGCGTTCTCCCACAAATCCAGGGAACCGGAAAGCTCAGAGCAGCAGTGGCCAGAAAGGAACAAATGTTTTTGGGAAAAAAAAAAAAAAGACTGGGATAGTTTATACAAATTCTAGGATTATTAGAATTCTATCGACTCCCTGCACACAGAGTAGCCATCTTTCGTGTCCATTCTCAGCTTTTACTGGTGAAGCAGCATGCTCATCAAAGCAAAAGCATTGTGCCAAAAGGATGCTACAAAGGGGACTTGCTCAAAGTATGGACTATTATTAACAAATATGAGAGGGGAAAGCCAATTACGTGGCTCAGTGGCCTGGGAACTCTCTCTTCACCCTACATGGACATCTGGAGCTCTGCTCCCACGGGGAGAATAAAAAGAGGGTCTTTCCCTGCCATGCAGGGGTCTCACCAGTAGCTCCTCCCTAGTACTCAAGTCAGGAAGCCCGCTCATCTACCAAAAACACTGTGACAAGATCTCTAAACAGGGCTTACACCAGTTCTGACAGAACCTTTCTCAAATTCAAAAATAGCAAACATAAATCTCTCCTTGTAAATATGAAGAGACAAAACAATCACTAGATATGTAAAGATACCTAGTACTCCACAAAAGGATACCATTCTGAGAAATCACAGAAAATGCCTTCCTTTCTATAAGAGAAGAATACTTTAAAAACTCTTATTTGTATTTTAAATGAAATCTGAGCAAACATTTTATTATTTAAAGGATGATATACATATATATGTCTGTTTATTGACATAAATTTGTTACATTATTAAATTACAAAGGAGGTAAAAGAGCATTAAAGTGAGATCTTTCATCATATATATGTATATATACATATATATCATATATAAGAGCTTCTCTGGTAGCTCAGAAGTAAAGAATCTGCCTGCCAATGCAGGAGATGTGGGTTTGATTCCTGGGTGGGGAAGATTCCCTGCAGAAGGAAATGACAACCCACTCCAGTATTCTTGCCTGAAAAATCCCATGAATAGAGAAGACCGGCAGGCTGCTGGAAGTCTATGGGGGCACAAAGAGTCCGACATGGCTGAGCACAACACAGCACAGCATTTATCCAAATGCTAGTAGGGACTGTTTTATTATCTAAATTTTTACAGTGAATATGTACCATTTTGTAGTAGGAAGTAACTTTTTATTTTCAAAGGGGGAATTTAATAAGTAAAAATTAAACAATCTAAAGTAATAAAAGCTTGCTTTCAAATAAAAAACACAATTTATCAATTAAAAATCCCTAAAGTGAGAAGAAAACAGAAAAACAAATTAGTGATTTAGAAAACAGCTTAAGGAATTTTCCCAGAACCAAAAAAAAAAAAAAATAGATGAAAAGAAGGACAATAATTATTAAAATACTGAAGGATGCAGAACATACAAAGGGAATATATAAAAGGAAAGGATTTCAGAAACAAACTATAGAACACAAGCATACATCAGAGACCACACAGGTTTGGTTCCGGACAATAAAGGGACTATCGCAATAAGTAAGCCACATGAATTTTTTTGTCCCCTAGAGCATATAAAATTATGTTTACACTACACTGTAGTCTAGTAAATGTGCAATAATAACATTATGTTTATATAAAACGAAGTACGTATTTTAATTAAAAAAAATACCCTACTGCTAAAAAAAAAATGCTAACCATCATCTGAGCCTGCAGCAAGTTGTAATGTTTTTGCAATAGTAACGTCACAGATCACTGATAGTAGATCACTGTAACAGATACAATAATAATGACAAAGTTTGACACATTGCAGAAATTATCAAAACATGACACGGAGACATGAAGTGAAGAAATGCTGTTGGAAAAATGGTGTTCAACACAGAGTTGTCACAAACTTTCAATCTATAAAAAAAACACAGTATCTGCAAAGTACGATCAAGTGCCGCACTATAAGACCAGGGATGCTTGTACTCAGCAGGGAAGAAATAGCCCTGGCGGCCACAGGAGAAAGGTGGAGGTGGCGGTTTAGTCTCAGTTCCCCTCAAAAAGAGAATTTAGCGCAAACACGCAAGCCATGCATCACCTCATCTGAACTTCAAAACTGTCCTTTGAAGAGTCATATTATTATTCATGCCTTTCAGATAAGGAATATTTATTCAAAGCACCTAAGTCATTTGTTCCGTATTATGCAGCAATTCTTCTAGACTCCATAATCTACATATAATTCCATGATTTGCTGCCCTTCAAGGAAGACTCAAGTTTTCAGGTGGAAAGTCCTTACCAAATACCAGATGCCATTAATGAAGAGAGCCACTAAGACCTTGAGACCAGCAGAGCATAAGGTTACAGTGACAGGAAGCAAAAATTGTGTTAGTGGATCACTAGCAGTAACTAGCGGTATTGGAGAAGGAAGTGGCAGCCCACTCCAGTGTTCTTGCCTGGAGAATCCCAGGGACGGGGGAGCCTGGTGGGCTGCCGTCTACGGGGTCGCACAGAGTCAGACACGACTGAGGTGACTTAGCAGCAGCAGCGGTAACAGTGAGGCTTCCCTGGTGGCTCAGACGGTAAAGAATTTGCCTGCAATGCAGGAGACAGGGGTTCGATCCCTGAGGTGAGAGGATCCCCTGGAGAAGGGAATGGCTACCCATGCTACAGTCCATGGAATCACAAAGAGTCAGGCACAACTGAGCGAGTTTCACTTTCAGCTTTCACTTCAGAGGTGACAGTGACTGGGGCCACTCTCATCTCCATCCCTTGACTCCTGACTCCTGGCTGTGGCAGAAATAGCATCATGTATTGGACCCTAATTTGGAGCAAATATAACCTCTTGGCAAACACTGCTCCAGCCCTGTGAGGTACTGCCACCTAGCTGGCACTGTTACTGTGTCTACAAAAGGTCATTCCGTTGCTCTATCAAGCCAGCTCCCTCGGAATGAGGAGGAGTGTGTCAAAGCCAGTGAATTACATGATCATGGGCCCACTGTCACAAATAATTTGACTCTAAGTGAGTTCCTTGATCAGAAGCAAAGCTGTGTGGACTACCATGATGGTGGTAAGGCATTCTTCAGGTCCATTTGGTAGATTTGGTAGAAGTTTGTATGCAGGGAAGGCAAATCTATGTTGTGTCTATTTTAGAATGCAAAAAAGCATTGTTCCTTCCATGACAGAAGCAATTCAATGTAATCCACCTGTCATCAGGTAGCTAGGCGGCTGGTCACTCTTGGAAATGCTGTCATATTAGGGCCTCAGTGTCGGTCTCTGCTACTGGCAGATTGGGCACTCAGAAATGGCCATAGCAAGGTCAGCCTGGTGAGGAGAAGTCCATGTTGATGAGTCCATGCATAGCGTCTATTCCTGCCAGCAAGTCTACTTTATTCATTAATCCATTGGGTAATGACAGGAGTATTTGAGAAAGAGGCTGACTAGTATCCACAGAATAGGTCATCCTATCCACTTGATTGTTAAAACCTCTTCTTAAATCACCCTTCAATGAACGTTCACAAAAGACACCAATATATCATGTTTTTGCCCTTTCAGAGAGATCTATACACACTTATCTCTCCCAGATTTCCTTGTGATCAACTTCCCAGTTATGTTTCTTCTAAGTCTCTGACAATCCAGTCAAACAACTGACTACAGCCCATGAATTAATAAAGATTTGTACCTCTCACCATTTCTGCTTCCAAGCAAAATGAACAACCAAGTACACTGCTTAAAGTTCTACCAACTGAGAGGACTTCCCTTCACCCCTGCCTTTCAGGCATGTCCCAGAACAGCACTGTGGAGTACCTGCTAGCTACTTCTAGGTGCTGCCTGCATGGCACGCAGCCTGCATGGCACGCAGTGTCATCTGTTACCCGGGCCCAGTTCTCCTGTCCTTGGTCACCTGATCATGGGGAACCTGACACGAAGCCGCAGGTGCAGGCTGGGAAAGAGGTCATGCAGCAGAAGGGGGGGATTTTGGCCACTTCATGTAACTTATTTGTGCCGTCAGAGCTTTTAGGGGAATTATTTCAGTAGCTACTGTGAGTAGATGGGAGTAGAGGCAGTGAAGAAGACGGAGACTGGCCGAGAGAGAAAGCAGGCTCAATCTAGGCTAGCGGCAGTGGCAATCAAGAGATGCACGGGGACTCTTGCGGTACTAAGAAGGCAGAACTGAAAGGACTTTGTGACCACTTTGGATACTGCAGCTGACTCAGGTTCTCTGGCTTGAACAAATGAGTAGTTAAACTAAACAAGATACAGGATAAAGAAGAAGGTCATTTTGTAGGAAGAAAAATGGTAATTTAATTTGGGAAGAATTTTTTGACTTTGAAAGGAATGTGAGGCATAAAAATGAGATTTCCACCCTAAGAGTAAAATTGTGTTGCTTTGTTTCTGCTCTTTGGAAGGTCTGAGACAAATGAATCTGTAACTGGGTGGGGAAGAAACTAGCCCTAGAAAGCAAAGAGTAAGTCTTTGGCAACAATCAAAGGGAAGCCTCCTGTTGGAGGGTAGATTGGCAGCTTTATTGTTCAGGACAAAGGATAGAAATAGTGCCACTGTATTTGTGTGTCTAAACAAAATGATCAGGGAAGGTGGTAAGGGTTTAGGGTGGCAAAAGTGAAAGATGTCTCAGTAATAAACTTTCTGTTTTAGCTGCAACAATGCATAAGATGTTTTTTTTTTTAATTAATTTTATTTTATTTTTTAACTTTACAATATTGTATTGGTTTTGCCATATATCAAAATGAATCCGCCACAGGTATACATGTGTTCCCCATCCTGAACCTTCCTCCCTCCTCCCTCCCCGTACCATCCCTCTGGGTCGTCCCAGTGCACCAGTCCCAAGCATCCAGTATCGTGCATCAAACCTGGACTGGCAACTCGTTTCATATATGATATTATACATGTTTCAATGCCATTCTCCCAAATCATCCCACGCTCTCCCTCTCCCACAGAGTCCAAAAGAGTGTTCTATATCAGTGTCTACATCAGTGTCTCTTTTGCTGTCTCATATACAGGGTTATTGTTACCATCTTTCTAAATTCCATATATATGCATTAGTATACTGTATTGGTGTTTTTCTTTCTGGCTTACTTCACTCTGTATAATAGGCTCCAGTTTCATCCACCTCATTAGAACTGATTCAAATGTATTCTTTTTAATGGCTGAGTAATACTCCATTGTGTATATGTACCACTGCTTTCTTATCCATTCATCTGCTGATGGACATCTAGGTTGCTTCCATGTCCTGGGTATTATAAACAGTGCTGCGATGAACATTGGGGTACACGTGTCTCTTTCCCTTCTGGTTTCCTCAGTGTGTATGCCCAGCAGTGGGATTGCTGGATCATAAGGCAGTTCTATTTCCAGTTTTTTAAGGAATCTCCACACTGTTCTCCATAGTGGCTGTACTAGTTTGCATTCCCAGCAACAGTGTAAGAGGGTTCCCTTTTCTCCACACCCTCTCCAGCATTTATTGCTTGTAGACTTTTGGATTGCAGCCATTCTGACTGGCGTGAAGTGGTACCTCATAGTGGTTTTGATTTTCATTTCTCTGATAATGAGTGATGTTGAGCATCTTTTCATGTGTTTGTTAGCCATCTGTATGTCTTCTTTGGAGAAATGTCTATTTAGTTCTTTGGCCCATTTTTTGATTGGGTCATTTATTTTTCTGGAATTGAGCTGTAGGAGTTGCTTGTATATTTTTGAGATTAGTTGTTTGTCAGTCGCTTCATTTGCTATTATTTTCTCCCATTCTGAAGGCTGTCTTTTCACCTTGCTTATAATTTCCTTTGTTGTACAGAAGCTTTTAAGTTTAATTAGGTCCTATTTGTTTATTTTTGCTTTTATTTCCAACATTCTGGGAGGTGGGTCACAGAGGATCCTGCTGCGATGTATATTGGAGAGTGTTTTGCCTATGTTCTCCTCTAGGAGTTTTATAGTTTCTGGTCTTACGTTTAGATCTTTAATCCATTTTGAGTTTATTTTTGTGTATGGTGTTTGAAAGTGTTCTAGTTTCATTCTTTTACAAGTGGTTGACCACTTTTCCCAGCACCACTTGTTAAAGAGATTGTCTTTAATCCATTGTATATTCTTGCTTCCTTTGTCAAAGATAAGGTGTCCATATGTGTGTGGATTTATCTCTGGGCTTTCTATTTTGTTCCATTGATCTATATTTCTGTCTTTGTGCCAGTACCATACTGTCTTGAGGACTGTGGCTTTGTAGTAGAGCCTGAAGTCAGGCAGGTTGATTCCTACAGTTCTTGAAGGAACATACCTCAACATAATAAAAGCTATATATGACAAACCCACAGCAAACATTATCCTCAATGGTGAGAAATTGAAAGCATTTCCTCTAAAGTCAGGAACAAGACAAGGGTGCCCACTTTCACCATTACTATTCAACATAGTTTTGGAAGTTTTGGCCACAGCAATCAGAGCAGAAAAAGAAGTAAAAGGAATCCAAATTGGAAAAGAAGAAGTAAAATTCTCACTGTTTGCAGATGACATGATCCTCTACATAGAAAACCCTAAAGACTCCACCAGAAAATTACTAGAACTGATCAATGAATATAGTAAAGTTGCAGGATATAAAATCAACACACAGAAATCCCTTGCATTCCTATACACTAATAATGAGAAAATAGAAAGAGAAATTAAGGAAACATTCCTTTCACCATTGCAACGAAAAGAATAAAATACTTAGGAGGAATATATCTACCTAAAGAAACTAAAGACCTATATATAGAAAACTATAAAACACTGGTGAAAGAAATCAAAGAGGACACTAATAGATGGAGAAATATACCATGTTCATGGATTGGAAGAATCAATATAGTGAAAATGAGTATACTACCCAAAGCAATTTATAGATTCAATGCAATCCCTATCAAGCTACCAACAGCATTCTTCACAGAGCTAGAACAAATAATTTCATAATTTGTATGGAAATACAAAAAACCTTGAATAGCCATAAGATGTTTTAGAAGTAGTAATGCATAAGAACGGAGAAGGCAATGGCACCCCACTCCAGTACTTTTGCCTAGAAAATCCCATGGACGGAGGAGCCTGGTGGGCTGCCGTCTATGGGGTCGCAGAGTCAGACACGACTAAGCGATAGCAGCAGCAGCAGCAGCAATGCAAAAGAACAGAGTTGAAGGACTTGTGAAAAGAATCCTGTGACAGTGAGTAGATTTACCTGGGATAGAAGATTTGACCTTCTTCATGACCTAAGATAACCAAGAATATGCCCAGGTCACCCGGTGCTAGCTTCCAGAGTTCTTCATCATGGCCACAGGTCAAAACGGCTAATACCGAAAGCCATACAACCCACTTCTTACCTTTCATCAAGTGTAAATAGGAAAATAATTAAAACCATTGTTAGCTTACATGGAAGAATATCTCGATATCTGTTTTTGTCTCTGTTGTGTAGTTCATTCCCAGAGTGGAAAACAGCAGGCAGATTCTTAACTTCCAATGCCTTTAAAAGGTAAGAAATATATGTGATATATTTACTATGACAGAAAAAAAAAGGAGGAGAGAAAAAATATCTGTCTTTGTGTAGTGTTCATGATTCTCAAGTCCCTTTATGACATATCCTGATATTCAATGTGTTCTATGGTAAGTAAAGAAGTCAGAGCTCCACTGGAAAAGTCCTATATAAAATATCTCGGATTTGAGATGTGAATCAACAAGCTGCTTGATAAGGAAATGCTCAACTCTCTGGAGATACTTTTTCCCTTGAACTCCAAGATTTTTCCTTTTTCATTAAAAAAAAAAAAAAAAAAGCCAATACAGAAGAATTCTTCTTTTCAAAAACTTTATAACCAACTGTGAATTCAACATTAAATGAACATTTAGTATGAACTCATCACTGTCCCACATTCTGCAGTACAAAGATGACTCTGAAAATGGCTTTATACGTAAGAAGTTAACAGCAGCTAGAGAGGTGGCCACGTGATCAATGTAGAGACACACCAGCATAAATGACTAGACCGCACTCAAAGGCACAGAAAGGAAAGCTCCTAGAAAGAAAGCAGCACTTGAACTGAGCCTTCGAGGCTCAGAAGTTAGTAGCGTGGAAATGGGTGTGTGTGAAAGGAAAGAAGAGGTGAATGGGTATCACACCAGGTAGGGGAACAGTAATAAAGGCATGGACGTACACAGGTCCTCTTTAGAAAACAATCAGCAGTATGGCAGCAACAGCGCAGGACACAGGAACGCAGAACACAAAAGGGGAACTAAAACTAAGCAGGAACGCCTTGTTTCACACACACAGGAACGCAGAACACAAAAGGGGAACTAAAACTAAGCAGGAACGCCTTGTTTCACACACACAGGAACGCAGAACACAAAGGGGAACTAAAACTAAGCAGGAACGCCTTGTTTCACACACACAGGAACGCAGAACACAAAGGGGAACTAAAACTAAGCAGGAACGCCTTGTTTCACACACAAAGGGAGCTGGTACGTACCCAGCCCTACTCTAGTTGGACAGTTGCGGATAAAGCCTGAGGGTGCACACTTTTTAAAAACTCTTCAGCAGCTCTCGGGTAGCCAACTTGGCACTACCATAAGTTAATGTTGGCCACTACTGCAATGGAGAATGAGGATCCAGGTTTTAAGCTATAAGATAATATCAGGGTCGCATATAGATCTTGGTTAAAACCAAAATATTTACCACAAATTCCTGGGTGATTTCATATTCTGATACTTTTTTTTGTAAGTACTTTAAAATAATCCCTGATGGTTGACTGCTCCGGAGTATTGAATATTAATGGTCAAACCACAGCTAACTGAACTAGCTCCTTTTCAGAAACAATTTCCACACCTATTTTTACAGTTTAATCTTTCTACAAACCAATTCTAAAAGTAGTCTAGGAAAAAGCAACTGTAAAAAGAAGCAGAACAATTCTATAAAAGAAGAGTAATGAGGGAAGACGAGTCTTAATCGATGGTAAAATATAATACAAAGCTATGTTAATTTTAAAACTTTGGCACGTGAATAAACAAATCAATTTTAAAAATCACAAAAATAAAATATATATGGTGCTTCAGTTATGAAAAAGTAGCATTTCACATCACTGAAGAGAAGTTGGGACAAGAGGATCATTGGACAACTGACTAGCTATAGAGTGTTGGATCCCTACCAAATATCTTATAACAAATTAAATGCTAGCTGGATGAAAGATTTATGCATTGAAAAAAATCACAAAATATTAGAAAAAAAGCAAGAAATAATTGCTATGTTCCTAGAGTGAAAGGGGAATCCCTAAAGGATGCAGAAAACCCTGAAGCCCCCAAAAGAATGACATTCAACCATTAAAAATTAGCTATTTCTTCACAGTAAATGTATATGCATGTAACACGAAAAACAAAGTGGAAAATTTTACCATATATACAAAACACGTACAAAAAGGGTAATTTCTTCATTATATAAAGAGTTAATAACTGATAAGAAAAGGAATAAATAGAAAATTAGACAAACAACTGGAACTAGTTCACTGAAAACAAATATGAAAGGCTTAAAAGCATATGGAAAGCTATCTGTTCTCAAATTAAGAAATGCCAATTAGAATATCAACAAGAAATCATCTGTCACTTAAAAGATGAGTAAAGACCCAAAAATCTAACAGCACAAAATACTGGTTGTCTTTCCAGGAATTTGTTCTAAAGACTATGCATAGGAACATGAATGAAGAGGGGCAATGTTTTTCATAATAACAACATCTGTAATAAACTAAATGTTCATCATAGAGGACTATTTAAAGAAAAAAAGTCTTCATTCATATAACTACCATGCAATACTTAAAAGAATGAGATAGAACTATATATGCTCATAATATATTTGGGAATTATTTCTTATTGGAATTCTTCATAAAAGGAAAGAAAGAGCAAAATAATAAAGTACATGCCAGCAATTTTTCTGAAAGTTTATATGACAGATTTAATAGTGGTATAGGGAATCAAGAGAGAAAAAGAGACTTTATCTGTTTTATAACATTTTATGCTATTTTATTCTTTTACTATGTACACCCATTACTTTAGAAACAAATTTAATATTTAAAAATAAAAACAATATATTCAACCTGAAAAAAAAAGAACAGATATTCTCTGATCAAGAAGTAGAAAAACAAATCATATATAGACCTTGGTTAAAACCAAAATATTTACTTTAAATTCCTGGGTGATTTCATCTTCTGATACTTTTTTTGTAAGTATTTTAAAATAATCCCTGATGGTTGATTGCTCCTGTGTATTGAATATTAATGGTCGAACCAGAGCTAACTGAGCTAGCTCCTTTTCAGAAACAATTTCCATACCTAAGAAAGAGAAAAATTCACATCTCTAAGTTACTTATATATGTGTGAAGGGAGATTTTATTTTTATTGTTTTCTTTTAAGTAAAGAGCCAGCCATTTAAGAAGTAATGAAATTTTATTTTTCCAGAGGTGAAGAGTCTATTATTACTTTTAAAGGAAGGGTCCTTATTTTGGAAAAATCATGACTATACACCTTGAAATTACACAAAATCCACTATTCTTAGAAAAAAACTATTGCATTATAAATAGATATGATAGACTGAGAAGTGATCTGTTTTATAATGTGACTGAGTGTATATATTGACAATTATGCCAAGGCAAGCAAGGTAGAAGAACCAGAGATCAAATTGCCAACATCTGTTGGATCATAGAAAAAGCAAGGGAATTCCAGAAAACCATCTATTTTTGTTTCATTGTCTATGCTAAATTCTCTGCGTGGATCACAACAAACTGTGGAAGATTCTTAAAGAGATGGGAATATCAGACCATCTTACCTGCCTCCTGAGAAACCTGTACACAGATCAAGAAGCAACAATTAGAACCAGACATGGAACAATGGACTGGTTGCAAATTGGAAAAGGAGTACATCAAGGCTGTATATTGTCACCTGGCTTATGTAACTTATATGCAGAGTACATCAGGCGAAATGCTGGGCTGGATGAAGCACAAGCTGGAATCAAGATTGCTGGGAGAAATATCAATAACCTCAGATATGCAGATGACACCAACCTAATGGCAGAAAGCAAAGAGGAACTAAAGAGCTGCTTGATGAAGGTGAAAGAGGAGAGTGAAAAGCTGGCTTAAAACTCAACATTCAAAAATGAAGATCATGGCAGCTGGTCCCATCACTTAATGGCAAATAAATGGGAAACAATAGAAACAGTGACAGACTTTATTTTGGAGGGCTCCAAAAGCACTGCAGACAGTGATGGCAACCATGAAATTAAAAGATGCTTGCTCCTTGAAAGAAGAGCTATGACAAACCTAGACAGCACATTAGAAAGTAGAGACATTACTTTGCTGACAAAGAGACATTACTTTTGCTGATACAGTCAAAGTTATGGTTTTTCCAGTAGTCATGTATAGATGTGAGAGTTGGACCATAAAGAAGGCTGTGCGCCAAAGAATTGATGCTTTTGAACTGTGGTGTTGGAGAAGACTTGAGAGTCTCTTGGACAACAAGGAGATCAAATCAGTCCACCCTAAAGGAAATCATTCCTGAATATTCATTGGAAGGACTTACGCTGAAGCTGAAGCTCCAATACTTTGGCCACCTGATGCGAAGAGCCGACTTATTGGAAAAGACGCTGATGCTGGGAAAGACTGAGGGCAGGAGGAGAAGGGGGCAATGGAGGATGAGATGGTTGGATGACATCACTGACTCAATGGACGTGAGTTTTAGCAAACTCTGGGAGATACAGAGGGTGTCCCTGGTGGCTCAAATGGTAAAGAAGTGGGGAGATACAGAAGGCCAGGGAAGCCTGGCATGCTGCAGTCTATGGGCTCACAAAGCGTCAGGCACAACTGAGTGACTGGACTAAAACAAAACACATACAAGACATGGACGGGAAAAAGAAAGAACTTTTGTCCTCTCTGGGACCAAGTGTTTAGAAGTCCCGGACCCTGGAATCTGAGATGAGAGTATATGCAGAGTCTAATACACCTCTGACTCTAATTCTAAAACAGGTCAAGCATGCACATGTGCATACACACACACATCACAAGGATTAAGAGGATCTATATAATTGATAGCACTAAAATAAATGTATAACATTTATCTCTATATGCTGTATACAATTGTAAGTAATTTGGATGGCATCACTGACTCAACAGACATGAGTTTGAGCAAGCTCAGGGAGATGATGGAAGACAGGGAAGTCTGGAATGCTGCAGTCCATGGGGTTGCAAAAAGTTGGATATGACTGAACGACTGAACAACAACAAAAACAATAATGATATATTATACTACAGATACAGATCTATATTATATAGCTATATACTTGTAACCAATCATAACAAAAGAGCATACATTCTATTTAATAGTACATATGGAAATTTTCTGAAAAACTAATGGTCTTTTAGGTCATGTCAATAATCTAGATTCTAAATATCTAAAATTTTAAAGATCATGTACACTGGCCAAAATGCCATAAATCTAGAAAGTCAGTATTAAAATAATTTTTTTAATATGAATTTTGAGGGATTTCCCTAGTGGTCTGGTGGTTGAGAATCTGCTTTCCAATGCAGGGGGTTTGATCCCTGGTTGGGGAACTTGGTTCCCACATGCCTCAGGATAACTAAACCCACACACCTCAGCTACTGAGCCCAGGTGCCTCAACTAGAGAGACTGCATGTCACAGTCTACAAAGTCCATGCGCTCTGGAGCCCATGCATCACAACTAGAGAGAAGCCTGGCGCCACAACAAAGATCCCACATGCTGCAACTAAGACCCAACACAGCCAGAAAAACAGAGAGAAATCCTGATACATAAAAGGGCTCTCATTTTTTAAAAAAACAGAATAATTCTGAGGTAAAATGCGTAAGTGAAATCTCTTTCCAAAGCCAAATCTTATAACAAAAATCAAGTAAATACCAGCAAAAATACACAAGAAGCAATTAAACAAAAGAACTGGCATAAAGAAGAGATAGAAGTTTCCAAAAATCTGCACTGCCACGAGAAACTCATCTTGTCTTGGACCCTATTATATCCAAAAGCTCTTTCTAGAGGCGAAAATGAGGAACTGTTGGTGGGGAGAGGCAGTCACAGAAATCCTAAAATTTCCCACAAGTATCTCTAGGAAGCCCAGAAGTAAAGTCACTCAGTTGTGTCCAACTCTTTGCGACCCCGTGGACTGTAGCCTACCAGGCTCCTCTGTCCATGGGATTTTCCAGGCAAGAATTCTGGAGTGGGTTGCTATTTCCTTCTCCAGGAGATCTTCCCAACCCAAGGATTGAACCCAGGTCTCCTGCATTGTAGGCATATACTTTACCATCTGAGCCACCAGGGAGTAGCCACTAGGAAGCCCAAGGAGCAGACAAAATTCCCATTCAAAGCCATTTTGATCATCTCCCATCCCCAACAGAAACACCCGTTTGGCTTCTCAATGTGTTCTAGCCTTGCTGGGAAAAAAACTGCTGAGAGAAGGCAGAGACAGTATTATGGTTTACTTTATTATTCATACCTATATTTTCTTTTTTCCCACATATGATAATGTATAATCCCCCAAAAAAGCTATTATTTTACTTACAAAGTAACTGCTGCTGCTACTGCTGCTAAGTCCCTTCAGTCGTGTCCGACTCTGTGCGACCCCATAGACGGCAGCCCACCAGGCTCCCCTGTCCCTGGGATTCTCCAGGCAAGAACACTGGAGTGGGTTGCCATTTCCTTCTCCAATGCGTGAAAGTGAAGTCGCTCAGTCATGTCCGACTCTTAGCGACCCAGTGGACTGCAGCCCACCAGGCTCCTCCGTCCATGGGGTTTTCCAGGCAAGAGTACAAAGTAACTATTGTGCAACAAATTCAAATTAAGTAAATGAAGAAGCAGGTAATATTTACTCTATAAAAGTTGTTAAGAAATAAACAGCTCATTTTATTAAATTGGCATGTTTGCTATACTAAAATACTTAAAGAAAGAATAGAAATGTACCCTTTATTAATGTGAGGCATGGAATAGTTTCTTCATTTTTAAAGGAAAATCCTAGAAAATCAACTTTTTCCCTTTTGAAAAAGTTTTTTCTAGCTCTTTTCCTGCATCTCTATTAGAAATTTCTTGTGCATACCTCTTAAATATAGCCTCATCAAGAATCTGCTAATAAAATGGGATGAGGGCATACCCTGAAGTGCAGGATGGGAAGGCCCTGCAAGCTCTTCATCTTCATTGCTCGACTTCTGCTTTAGAAAGAAGCTATTGGTTTTCCGCAAGGTGCCGTCATTCTCACTAGAAAAGAAATTTATATTTGTCCATGGCTTAGAGAATGTATGTGTATTTAAGAGAGAATCTCTGATAATCTACATTAACTAGTCAATTGACATTCACCTCCATTTCAGTTAAACCACCCGCTTCCATTGTCAACCCCAGGAGCTGGCCCACTTTCAAAGAGATAGTTCCAAAGTTCCAACGTCTGATCACAAACTCCAACTTTAGCTTTCACTTTGCTTCTATTTCGTTTCCTCTACCACTCCTAATTTCTGAACTACCGTTCTCAGGTACTACCTTTCTCAACGCTCTGCTTTAGTAACAGTGCAGCCCCTTCTATGAAATGTAAGCCAGAAAGTAAGAACTTTTTCAACTTACTCTCTTTAAAAATGTACACTTAAGTGCATCAACATTCTTCATTATTCCTTGTTTTCTCCATGTTCAGAATTAATCCTTTCAGGTTTTCAACTCTCTGCTGTCTCCTCTGAGACATTTTTCTAAAATTATGTTTTCTTCAGTTCAGTTCACCTCAATTCAGTCGCTCAGTCATGTCCAACTCTGCGACCACACGGACTCAGCACGCCAGGATTCCCTGTCCATCACCAGTTCCCCGAGCTTGCTCAAACTCATGTCCATTGAGTTGGTGATGCCATCCAACCATCTCATCCTCTGCCGTCCCCTTCTCCTCCTCCCTTCAACCTTCCCCAGCATCAGGGTCTTTTCAAATGAGTCAGTTCTTTGCATCAGGTGGCCAAAGTATTGGAGTTTCAACTTCAGCATCAGTCCTTCCAATGAGCATTCAGGACTGATTTCCTTTAGGATTGACTGGTTGGATCTCCTTGCAGTCCAAGGGACTCTTAAGAGTCTTCTCCAACACCACAGTTCAAAAACATCAATTCTTCCGCACTCAGCTTTCTTTATAGTCCAACTCTCACATCCATACGTAACTACTAGAAAAACCATAGTTTTGACAGGATGGACCTTTGTGGGCAAAGTACTGTCTCTGCTTTTTAAAATGCTGTCTAGGTTGGTCATAGCTTTTCTACCAAGGAGTAAGCATCTTTTAATTTCATGGCTGTAGTCATCATCTGCAGTACTCTTGGAGCCCTCCAAAATAAAGTCTGTCACTGTTTCCATTGTTTCCCCATCTATTTGCCATGAAGTGATGGGACCGGATGCCATGATCTTAGTTTTTTGAATGCTGAATATTTTCTTAAATATAACTAATTTCTCCCTACCTACAAATTCTTCCATATCATAAGAACAGACATGAATCAACTGATTCTCTCTCACCTTAAAAATAAAAAACCCTTAAAAAAAACCCTTTAATCTTTCTATCTCCATCGAAATACTGTTCTATATACTCTATCAGGTTCTCAAATACCAGCCCACGTTCCCTTTCCACTTCCTTTCCACCTTCTCACTACTCAGTGTACTCACTTACGCTATCAGCTGGGCTCTTTTTGCACTTTCATTTGCAAGCCCATTTAGCAAAAGGCTCCTAATGTGATTTCTGGGTCTGCTCTCCAATTCCTGAGAAAATTCTCCCCTAAATGAAAATTTAGGTGTTGTACTTTCCCACCAACCTCAGGATAGACTCAGGCTCCTCACTGAACCCATAAATCCAGGAGGCTAATAGTCTCACCCTTGCCTACTTTTCTGTCCTCATCTCTATTAATTTCCTTTATGTACTGTATGCCTCAGCCTTAACAAAGTAAATGTCTTTCCCCTTTGTTTCTGTGGGTAATAACAGGTTCCTAACTCTTTGCTCCTCCCTCCTTTCTTGAGTTACTGTAAACATCCACTTGTTCTCCATTTGCTACCAGCTGTCTTTCACCATCAAGCCTCCTTCCTGATAGATAACAGATAGATGGATGACTGATAGACAGACAGGAAGATGCAAAAAGACTCCATCTGTGCTTCATTTTCATTCTAACAGACTGAATAAAATGTGTACTCCTTGGTTTCACATATCTTCAGTTCATTCAAACTATGGCCCACATTATACTTTCTATTCTGTCTCTCATCTTCCCAAGCTTCCTGGAATTCCAAGAAATGTATATCCTATAACTCTTGACACATAACATTTCTCACCAATAATAAGATATTTTCATGGCTCCTTATTTTTGCTCAAACTTCTTCCCACAGCTTGAAATTTTCTTCCCTTGCTTTTCACCTGCTGAACCTTTGTTTATTTAAGATCCTAAAGCCAACCAAAATCTCTTTTCCTCAAAGCAGCTGCTGGAGAACTCTCCCCCTTGCCTAGTTTTTGTTTTCTGTATCCACAATCCTTGGACTCTGATTCTATAACAATATTTACTACTGTATTTAACTTTGTCTTGTAGGTGTCTGAGCCCCAACAGTAAACTACAGAACAAGAACTATTAATATTTTGTATTTGTATACAGTGCTTAGTATGTAATTAGTATCTAATAATTAGTATATATTAGTAACATATAATATTATCTCAAAACACTTTTGAATTAATGTTATTTGTTGTTCATTTAATGCATTTCTGAAAGTTGTTTATACAACTATATACTATACACACTATTATGCAGTGCTCTTCCAGTGACTGTAGCTAATATTACTTACAAATCTCTAAGAAAATATGACTCAATAAAATAGTTTCTTATTTAATGTCTTTGTACATAACATCTAAATTTGAATATTTATAAGCATTAAAGTTGCTGTTTCTTTTGTTTCTAATGGAAATTTACTTTTTCTCCAAGTTTTTAAATTTTTTCATATGTAGTATTCACCATGCTAATAGTTCCATTTCTAGTATACGTTATTTTCTTTCTGGAAACATGTAACGTCTTATAAAACCTAATTGTGTACTAAGCTTTACCTTACTCCAAGTACACTGCCCCATCCAAGAACTCAAAACACACTTACAAAGGTTTTGGAACTGGGTAATTGTTGAGATGATAGAGAAACTGAATTCTTTAGGAATACCTTTTTCTTGTGTTAATATCATACTTATGAGATCATAAATACATCCTATTTCTAGATAAATCAGATTGTACTTACTACAAAGTACTATATTTTTAAAATTAATCAAACATTTGAGGGCCGCTATTCAGCCTCCATCAAAGGTTTAGCTATGAATATGAATAAGCAGGAAACTTACTAAATAAGCATATGAGTTATACCTTTCAGCCTCGTCTTTAAACTGATCTTCAAAATCATCACTATGTTGGAAATCTCGAAGAAAGACTTTTAGCTTCCTTGATTTAACTTCATTTTGAAAAACCTTTAGGCGTATGAAAAAAATTATAACTATGTTTTAGGAATCAATAGTTTAAGAGAAAATGATTTCTATAGCTTCTCATGAAGAGCAATAAGGTCTTCAATAATAGAATTAAATCACAATCATGGTGTGATTTCTACTCTTAGAAAATCACTTGAAATGTATATCTCCCTTTCAATATTTTCCAATCCATCAAAACAGCATGTAGAGTACCATGCACATATAAATTATTTCTATTGAATCACCCAAGTTTTAATCATCCAAATTATTTTCCAAAAGTTCATGAAAAGAAAGCTTATTTTTCTTAAAAACAAACAAACAAACAAAAAAAGATTACTATTGCAGCCCAGAGGAGATTCTTATAATGAGTGCTTATCTCATTTAGCTTACTCAGATGACCATTGTATCTACTACTGCGGGCAGGAATCCCTCAGAAGAAATGGAGTGGCCATCATGGTCAACAAAAGAGTCCGAAATGCAGTACTTGGACGCAATCTCAAAAACGACAGAATGATCTCTGTTCGTTTCCAAGGCAAACCATTCAATATCACAGTAATCCAAGTCTATGCCCCAACCAGTAACGCTGAAGAAGCTAAAGTTGAACGATTCTATGAAGACCTACAGGACCTTTTAGAACTAACACCCAAAAAAGATGTCCTTTTCATTCTAGGGGACTGGAATGCAAAAGTAGGAAGTCAAGAAACACCTGGAGTAACAGGCAAATTTGGCCTTGGGATACGGAATGAAGCAGTGCAAAGACTGATAGAGTTTTGCCAAGAAAATGCACTGGTCATAACAAACACCCTCTTCCAACAACACAAGAGAAGACTCTACACATGGACATCACCAGATGGTCAACACCGAAATCAGATTGATTATATTCTTTGCAGCCAAAGATGGAGAAGCTCTATACAGTCAGCAAAAAACAAGACCAGGAGCTGACTGTGGCTCAGACCATGAACTCCTTATTGCCAAATTCAGACTTAAATTGAAGAAAGTAGGGAAAACCACTAGATCATTCAGGTATGACCTAAATCAAATCCCTTATGATTATACAGTGGAAGTGAGAAATAGATTTAAGGGCCTAGATCTGATAGATAGAGTGCCTGATGAACTATGGAATGAGGTTTGTGACACTGTACAGGTGACAGGGATCAAGACCATTCCCATAGAAAAGAAATGCAAAAAAGCAAAATGGCTGTCTGGGGAGGCCTTACAAATAGCGTGAAAAGAAGAGAAGTGAAAAGCAAAGGAGAAAAGGAAAGATATAAATATCTGAATGCAGAGTTCCAAAGAATAGCAAGAAGAGATAAGAAAGCCTTCTTCAGCAATCAGTGCAAAGAAATAGAGGAAAACAACAGAATGGGAAAGACTAGGGATCTCTTCAAGAAAATCAGAGTTACTAAAGCAACATTTCATGCAAAGATGAGGTCGATAAAGGACAGAAATGGTATGGACCTAACAGAAGCAGAAGATATTAAGAAGAGATGGCAAGAATACATAGAAGAACTGTACAAAAAAGATCTTCATGACCCAGATAATCACGATGGTGCGATCACTGACCTAGAGCCAGACATCCTGGAATGTGAAGTCAAGTGGGCCTTAGAAAGCATCACTACGAACAAAGCTAGTGGAGGTGATGGAATTCCAGTTGAGCTATTCCAAATCCTGAAGGATGATGCTGTGAAAGTGCTGCACTCAATATGCCAGCAAATTTGGAAAACTCAGCAGTGGCCACAGGACTGGAAAAGGTCAGTTTTCATTCCAATTCCAAAGAAAGGCAATGCCAAAGAATGCTCAAACTACTGCACAATTGCACTCATCTCACACGCTAGTAAAGTAATGCTCAAAATTCTCCAAGCCAGGCTTCAGCAATATGTGAACCGTGAACTTCCAGATGTTCAAGCTGGTTTTAGAAAAGGCAGAGGAACCAGAGATCAAATTGCCAACATCTGCTGGATCATGGAAAAAGTGAGAGAGTTCCAGAAAAACATCTATTGCTGCTTTATTGACTATGCCAAAGCCTTTGACTGTGTGGATCACAATCAACTGTGGAAAATTCTGAAAGAGATGGGAATACCAGACCACCTGATCTGCCTCTTGAGAAATCTGTATGCAGGTCAGGAAGCAACAGTTAGAACTGGATATGGAACAACAGCCTGGTTCCAAATAGGAAAAGGAGTTCGTCAAGGCTGTATATTGTCACCCTGCTTATTTAACTTATATGCAGAGTACATCATGAGAAACACTGGACTGGAAGAAACACAAGCTGGAATCAAGATTGCCAGGAGAAATATCAGTAACCTCAGATATGCAGATGACACCACCCTTATGGCAGAAAGTGAAGAGGAACTCAAAAGCCTCTTGATGAAAGTGAAAGTGGAGAGTGAAAAAGTTGGCTTAAAGCTCAACATTCAGAAAACGAAGATCGTGGCATCCGGTCCCACCACTTCATGGGAAATAGATGGGGAAACAGTGGAAACAATGTCAGGCTATTTTTCTGGGCTCCAAAATCACTGCAGATGGTGACTGCAGCCATGAAATTAAAAGACACTTACTCCTTTGAAGAAAAGTTATGACCAACCTAGACAGCATATTCAAAAGCAGAGACATTACTTTGCCAACAAAGGTTCGTCTAGTCAAGGCTATGGTTTTTCCTGTGGTCATGTATGGATGTGAGAGTTGGACTGTGAAGAAGGCTGAGTGCCGAAGAATTGATGCTTTTGAACTGTGGTGTTGGAGAAGACTCTTGAGAGTCCCTTGGACTGCAAGGAGATCCAACCAGTCCATTCTGAAGGAGATCAGCCCTGGGATTTCTTTGGAAGGAATGATGCTAAAGCTGAAACTCCAGTACTTTGACCACCTCATGCGAAGAGTTGACTCATTGGAAAAGACCCTGATGCTGGGAGGGATTGGGGGCAGGAGGAGAAGGGGACAACAGAGGATGAGATGGCTGGATGGCATCACCGACTCAATGGACGTGAGTCTCAGTGAACTCTGGGAGTTGGTGATGGACAGGGAGGCCTGACGTGCTGCGATTCATAGGGTCGCAAAGAGTCGGACACGACTGATCGACTGATCTGATCTGAACACACTAATAAATAAGATTACTTATCTTTATTTCCATGCTTGTGTAATTTAATCCAGTAATTCTAGGTATGTCTCTGCATGAGATTTTGTACTACTAAATGGACTTTAGTCCACAGTGTTGACTTTGCACTGTCCTGTACAGGACCCAGACCACTGGTAAATAAATTGAATATAATTAAAGGGAAAAAACACCTTAAAATAAGGAATAAGTAATCAATATTTTTGCCCTCAATTCTGCTTCAATTAACCCATTCATCTGACAGTTCTTTTCTGGGTCCAAATACATGGAGATACTGTTCTAAGTGCTACAGATAAAACACTGAATAAGAGGCATGATGTGTTCTGCCCTTGTGAAATGCATACATTCTCATGGGGAAAGAGAAAATACACAAGCAAATATATAAAAGCTAAAATAATGCAGTAACAAAGTATGGTGATACTTAATCACCATGTACCTAAAAGATAGAAGGAAAGTTAGACAAAGAAACAGGAAAGCATCCTGACCAAAAGGAACAGCAGGTCCAAAGTCCAGAAGGCCGCCATGGTCTGGCCTCTGCCTAATTTTCCACCCCCAGCTCCCACCTATTTATGCAGCATCTCCAGCCATACACTGTGTTATGCCTTGTCATCTTTTTGAAGTGTCTTTTGATGATTCTTATTTTGTGAAACATTAATCCTTTCCCCTCTTCTTAGTCCATATTCATGTGTATGTGTTTTGCTTGATTCCACGAAATTTCCTAGACTTGAAATACTTCTTGTGGGTATGTATACATTTTTGGACATATGTACAGCTGACATTCTAGAACATGGACCGAAGCACAATTAATTTTAAATATAAGCATATTAATGGTATAACTACCTAGAACTCTTACCAAGCACATTCATTTTGCAGTATAAGTCAAAACATATCACTTATTAAGTCTTAACTTCACATAAATAACCACTAGTGGAGGTGATGGAATCCCAGCTGAGCTATTTAAAATCCTAAAAGAGAAAAAACAAACAAACAAACAAACAAAAAATCCTAAAAGAGGGTGCTGTTAAAGTGCTGCACACAATATGTCAGCAAATTTGCAAAACTCAGCATTGGTCACAGGACTGGAAAAGGTCAGAAGGGCAATGACAAAGAATATTCAAACTACCCTAAATTGTATTCGTTTCGCATACTAGTAAGGTTATGCTCAAAACCCTTCAAGCTAAGCTTCAGCAGTAAATGAACTGAGAACTTCCAGATGTACAAGCCGGGTTTAGAAAAGGCAGAGGACCCAGAGATCAAATTGGCAACATTTGTTGGATCATGGAGAAAATAAGGGAATTCCAGAAAAATACTACTTCTTCTTCATTGACTACACAAAACCCTTGACTGTGAGGATCACAACAAACTGTGGAAAATTCTTAGAGGTGGGAATACCAGATCACCTTACCTGTCTCCTAAGAAACCTGTATGCAGGTCTAGAAGCAAGAATAAGAACTGGAATGGAAAAACAGACTGGTTCAAAATTGGGAAAGGAGTACAAGGCCGTTTATCGTCACCCTGCTTATTTAACTTATATGCAGAGTACACCATGGGAAAATGCCAGACTGGATAAATCACAAGCTGGTCTGGTTGGTGATGGCCAGGGAAGTCTGCTGTTCTGCAGTCCATGGGGTCACAAAGAATCAGACATGACTGAGTGACTGAGCTGAGCTGCATCACTAGCCAGTCCCTGAATTTGTCACACTGTGATTTCATTAGGAAATGGGACTTTATCTTTTTCTGCCACACCTTCACCCCAAATTTACAAAAACAAACCCTTTCAGTACAACCTATCACCACTGTCTGGCTGTTGTGTATGAGTTTTTAGTCTTAGCAGTTCAAAGCACTATTTTTCCTCTTGGAATAACCAATTGTATCTGCACCATAAATTGAACAGACTATTCTATCCACAATGCCACTTGTCAGAAAAAGTTCCCATATATGCATAGGTCATCTTCTGTAATCTCTAAACAGTTTCATCTGTCTTATTTGCCACTTCCTAAATTACTACCACATTTCCTCAACTCGTGAGGTTTATAATGAGTCTTGATAATCTGCAGTTATCCCAGTTCTCATTCCACCACATATACACTTTGCCTTCCTTTCCTAATACTGCATATTTTTGGACTTCTGTTTCCCCAAGTAAGTTTGATTCAGCTGATTAAATCTCTCTCTCCCTCACCTACAAACACACAAAATTTGAAATCTGTATTAAAACTAGGTTAAATTAACTTTGTAATTTAAATTAAGAAAAACTGTTATCTTCATTATATTAAGTTTTATTATCCATTAATATGACATCAGTTCAGTTCAGTCGCTCAGTCATGTCTGACTCTTTGCGACCCCATGGACTGAGGCACACCAGGATTCCCTGTCCATCACCAACTCCCAGAGTTTTCTCAAACTCATGTCCATCAAGTTGCTGATGCCATCCAACCATCTCATCCTCTGTCATCCCTTTCTCCTCCCGCCTTCAATCTTTCCCAGCATCAGGATCTTTTCAAATGAGTCAGCTTTTCACATTAGGTGGCCAAAGTATTGGAGTTTCAGCTTCAACATCAGTCCCTCCAATGAACATTCAGGACTGATTTCCTTTGGGATTGACTGGTTGGATCTCCTTGCAGTCCAAGGGACTCTCAAGAGTCTTCTCCAACACCACAGTTCAAAAGCATCAATTCTTTGGCACTCAGCTTTCTTCACAGTCCAACTCTCACATCCATACATGACTACTGGAAAAACAATAGCCTTGACTAGATGGATCTTTGTTGGCAAAGTAAAGCCTCTGCTTTTTAATATGCTGTCTAGGTTAGTCATAACTTTCCTTCCAAGGAGCAAGTGTCTTTTAATTTCATGGCAGCAGTCACCATCTGCAGTGATTTTGGAGCCCCCCAAACTAAAGTCTCGCACTGTTTCCACTGTTTCTCCATCTATTTGCCATGAAATGATGGGACTGGATGCCATGATCTTTCTTTTCTGAATGTTGAGTTTTAAGCCAACTTTTCACTCTCCTCTTTCACTTTCATCAAGAGGCTCTTTAGTTCTTCACTTTTGGGCATAAGTAGGTGTCATCTGCATATCTGAGGTTATTGATATTTCTCCCGGCAATCTTGATTCCAGCTTGTGCTTCTTCCAGCCCAGCATTTCTCATGATGTACTCTGCATATAAGTTAAATAAGCAGGTGAGAATATACAGCCTTGATGTACTCCTTTTCCTATTTGGAACCAGTCTGCTGTTCCACGTCCAGTTCTAACTGTTGTTTCCTGACCTGCATGCAGATTTCTCAGGAGGCAGGTCAGGTGGTCTGGTATTTCCATCCCTTTCAGGATTTCCACAGTTTATTGTGATCCACACAGTCAAAGGCTTTTGAGTAGTCAATAAAGCAGAAGTAGATGGTTTTCTAGAATTCTCTTGCTTTTTCCATGATCCAGCAGATGTTGGCAATTTGATCTCTGGTTCCTTTGCCTTTTCTAAAACCAGCTTGAACATCTGGAAGTTCATGGTTCGCATATTGTTGAAGCCTGGCTTGGAGAATTTTGAGCATTACTATGCTAGCATGTGAGATGAGTGCAATTGTGAGGTAGTTTGAGCATTCTTTGGCATTGCCTTTCTTAGGGATTGGAATGAAACTGACTTTTTCCAGTCCTGTGGCACTGCTACATTCTCCAAATTTGCTGGCATGTTGAGTGCAGCACTTTCACAGCATCATCTTTTAGGATTTGAATTAGCTCAACTGGAATTCCATCACCTCCACTAGCTTTGTTCGTAGTGATGCTTCCTATGGCCCACTTGACTTCACATTCCAGGATGTCTGGCTCTAGGTGAGTGATCACACCGTTGTGATTATCTGGGCCATGAAGATCTTTTTTGTATAGTTCTTCTGTGTATTCTTGCCACCTCTTCTTAATATCTTCTGCTTCTGTTAGGTCCATACCATTTCTGTCCTTTATTGAGCCCATCTTTGCATGAAATGTTCCCTTGGTATCTCTAAATTTCCTGAAGAGACCTCTAATCTTTCCCATTCTATTGTTTTCCTCTATTTCTTTGCAACGATCACTGAAGAAGGCTTTCTTATCTCTCCTTGCTATTCTTTAGGCTAATAGAGTATTGCTGAGAGAATTCACTGATCATAGTAAACACCCTCTTCCAACAACACAAGAGAAGACTCTACACGTGGACATCACCAGATGGTCAACACTGAAATCAGATTGATCATATTCTTTGCAGCCAAAGATGGAGAAGCTCTCTACAGTCAGCAAAAACAAGACCTAGAGCTGACTGTGGCTCAGATCATGAACTCCTTATTGCCAATTCAGACTTAAATTGAAGAAAGTAGGGAAAACCATTAGACCATTCAGGCATGACCTAAATCAAACCCCTAATGATTATACAGCATAAGTGAGAAATAGATTTAAGGGACTAGATCTGATAGACAGAGTGCCTGGTGAACTATGAACAGAGGTTTGTGACATTGTACACAAGACAGGGATCAAGACCATCCACAAGAAAAGGATATGCAAAAAAGAAATGGGGCCATGCTTACTCTTTGACAAGATCCCTCCCATCTCCAAAAAGACATGCTAAAAAACCATTTGTATACAACTCATTTGCTAAGAAAAAGTGACATCAACTGAATGAGAAGTCCTACCATAATTTAAACCTGAGATATACTTCAAGCCATGCTTCAAAATAAACTAGATTATATTTATCAAAGAAGCAAACTGTTCTACATAGCTGTAATTCAAATAAGGCTCACTCAGGACTCTAACATGTCTCTGATGGAATGAAATGTGATTTGGTTAACAATGCCAAGAAGGCACAAAGAGAAATATTTTAAATTATCAAGATGCCAGGTCTTTTTGGAGAGTGCTCTTTTTGTCAAATTAATATCAAAGAAAAGATTGTATACATTTTTCCAAGGAGCCTAAGTTAACTGTTCTGCACTACATATGCCAAAGATTTATGAGTGAAATTTGAAAATAGTCAGCTAAGAGATTGAAGCCTGGTTTCTAGTCTTTTTTATGTGACTTGAAGAGCTGTATGATCACAGAAAAATCATTTCAGCTCCCTAGGACTTAGTTTTTTCACCTTTAAAATGAGTGTTGGAATAAAAATTTATTTATCTATCTACTAAATCTAATCATCAACACAGAAGTCTATGAAGTCTAGACAATTCCTAGGGACAGCATCATAACTGAAAGGCTATCAACTGACTATAACACCAAATTAATTCATGAAATGTAAGCAAGGCAAATTCTAATAAAACTAGCTGGTTTTCACAACATATTCTAAAAACACCCGGAAGTATTCTAA
This sequence comes from Bubalus bubalis, assembly GCF_019923935.1. NCBI lineage: Eukaryota > Metazoa > Chordata > Mammalia > Artiodactyla > Bovidae > Bubalus > Bubalus bubalis. Next base: position 161,684,687 of record NC_059160.1, read on the forward strand.
GATATTCTTTTCTAAAAGGAAACTTTAAAAAGTATCATAACTCATTCTAGAAAAGTCAAGTCATAAAATACAGAGGAAAAATCCAAACTATAAAATATACTCAGTTACTCAAAAAAAAATCATATACATTTTCTCTAAATAGATAACTTTGAAAAAATTTAAAAAATAAGATATACTCAGTTCTAGAAGGCAGTCAAGTATGGTTATGTAAAGGATCTACTCGAGACAGTCCATGAAGTTTCTCACTTCCAAATACTTCTCCAAGTAGAAAATCATTCAGATCAGAGAAAAGTATCAACAGCGGAACTGAGAACCGTGGATTACACTGAGAAAGACTGCCAGCCACAAATGGGATGGCTGCTTTGATGTGGCCATCCTACATGTCACAGAGGAATGGACAGACTTCTACACGAGAGAACAATCAAGCCACAATGATTTTTTTCAAAGCAGAAACACACCTGTCAGCCCTGGGTGGCAGTGGCAACCAAATTGGGAAAGTTGGGGAGACAGTTCCTGCTCTGGGCACTGATTTTTATCTCTATTAATTCTGGAACCTACTGGAAGTGAATATGAGGACAGCAACATGATTGAAGTCCCAAAGCTCCAATAGATCAGATAAGAAAAAAGGGCAAGGCACCCACAAGATGAAAATGCATTTCCCTTTTCGTAAAGGACAGAAACGGTATGGACCTAACAGAAGCAGAAGGTGTTAAGAAAAGGTGGCAAGACTACACAGAAGAACTATACAGAAAAGATCTAGTGACCCAGATAACCGTGATGGTGTGATCACTCGCCTAAAGCCAGACATCCTGGAGTCTGAAGTCAAGTGGGTCTGAGGAAACATCACTGCGAATAAAGCTAGTGGAGGTGATGGAATTCCAGGTGAGCTGATTAAAATCCTAAAAGATGATGCTGTGAAAGTACTGCACTCAATATGCCAGCAAATTTGGAGAATGCAGCAGTGGCCACAAGACTGGAAAAGGTCAGTTTTCATTCCAATCCCTAAGAAAGGCAATGCCAAAGCATGCTCAAACTACCACACAATTGGACTCATCTCACACGCTAGCAGAGTAATGCTCAAAATTCTCCAAGCCAGGCTTCAACAGTACATGAACTGAGAACTTCCAAATGTTCAAGCTGAATTTAGAAAAGGCAGAGGAACCAGAGATCAAATTGCCAACATCCATTGGATCACAGAAAAGCAAGAAAATTCCAGAAAACCATCTACTTCTGCTTTATTGACTATGCCAAATCCTTTGACTGTGTGGATCACAACAAACTGGAAAATTCTTATGGATATGGGAATACCAGACCACCTTACTTGCTTCCTGAGGAACCTGTATGCAGGTCAAGAAGCAACAGTTAGAACCAGACATGGAACAATGGACTGGTTCCAAATTGGGAAAGGAGTACATCAAGGCTGTATACTGTCACCCTCCTTATTTAACTTATATGCAGAGTACATCATGAGAAATGTCGGGCTGGATAAAGCACAAGCTGGAATCAGGACTGCTGGGAGAAATATGAATAACCTCAGATATGCAGATGACCCTACCCTTATGGCAGAAAGCAAAGAGGAACTAAAGAGCCTCTTGATGAAAGTGAAAGAGGAGAGTGAAAAAGCTGGCTTAAAACTCAACATTCAAAAAACTAAGATCACAGCATCTGGTCCCATCACTTCATGACAAATAGGGTAAACAATGGAAACAGTGACAGACTTTATTTTCTTGAGCTCCAAAATCACTGCAGATGATGACACAGCCATGAAATTAAAAGACACTTGCTCCTTGAAGAAAAGCTATGACCAACCTAGACAGCATATTAAAAAGCAGAGACATTACTTTGACAACAAAGGTCGTCTAGTCAAGGCTATGGTTTTTCCAATAGTCACATATGGTTGTGAGAGCTGGACTGTGTGAGAGCACAAATAAGGCGGAGCGCTGAAGAACTGATGCCTTCAAACTGTGGTGCTGGAGAAGACTCCTGAGAGTCCCTTGAACAGCAAGATCAAATCAACCCTGAATACTCGTTGGAAGGACTGACGCTAAAGCCGAAACTCCAGTATTCTGGTCATCTCATGGGAACAGCTGACTCATTGGGAAAGTCCCTGATGCTGGGAAAGATCTAGCACGGCAGAAGAGGTGTCAAAGGATGAGACGGCTGCTGGCATCACTCATGCAATGACATGAACCTGGGCAAACTTCAGGAGATGGTGAGGGACAGGAAGGCCTGCTGTGCTGCAGCCCATGGGGTGGCAAAGAGTCAGACATGACCGGGTAACTGAACAACGACACAGCCAACTAGCAGAGATCCCTCTCCTTCCAGGTTTACCTTATGATTCACTGGTCTAGGTGTGGTCTCCTGACTCGATGAATGCAGGTGGTCATGACATGATGAGTAATGCAGGTCTTCACAACTTGATGAATGCAGGTCGTCATGACTTGACGAGGGAAGGTCGTCATGAGGTGACACAGGCAAAGGTACATTCAGGTTTTTCATATCAGAGTCCTTTCCTTTCTGATCTTCTCCTGAACAAAGAAAAGGAAAGAACTGATTAAATGTAACGGGTTACAGAGGACAGGTTGACACTTAGTGAGAAAAGTCAAGTTACATGAGGGGAACTTTCATCCACTTTTCCATTTTAGAGTCACCTCATCTTAATCTCCTGTATTAATCACTTTTCTCCTTGCTTTGAAAAAATAACTTAGCAAACATGATCCTACCTCTAGGATTTTCCTCAGAAAGTGGATTTTTGAGCAGTCTCTTTGTTCCTGCTTCCATATTACTCAGTAAAGTACTCTTCAGGAAAATTCTAAATATATAGCACCTACAGAACCTGTGCATTGGGATCTATAGAATTCAATTCTTCTGTGTTTCAGAGTCTATTTCTTAGATAAAGAATAGTGTCTTATATAAGTCTCCTTTTTACATTTTGTATTGTTAATAATAAATCAAAAATATGTTAGTGTACATAGAAAGTTGTCTTAGACTTTATTGAAGAATGTCATATGAATAATCCCTAGGAAACTCACTGTTGGCTTTATTTTAAGATTTTTGGTAATTATCTGTTAATTTCACTCCACAGAATCTTTCATAGAAACCAAGGGAGTTATTTTTCTCTGATCTTAGAACTGAGCACTCAGAGTACTGTTTCTTATATCACAGTAAACTTAAACGTTATGATTGAGAAATTTATAACATAGCATATTAAAAAATCAACGATAAAAAGTAAAGCATAGTTAACAAGTACTGTAGAAATGGAAAAATGCATTTCTGAATGTGTCAAAAAAGGAAATCAAATAGAAATTATGAACTATAACATGAATTAATTTTCTAAGTATATATTAAGAAATATCAATGAAACACAACATATTAAAACTAATGTGAAGTAGCTAAGGAAGTGTTTAAAGGGGAAATGTATAGTTGGAAAAACAGTTTTTAAAAGACAGAATAAATGACAAAAATGTGTTTTGTATTCAATCACAAAGGCCAAGAATAACTAAGGAAATCTTGCAAAACAGAAAGATTCATAAAGAAAAATAACACATAGAAAATAAGCTAACATAACAGAATAATCAACAAAATCAAAAGTTGTTTCTCTGAAATCAAAGACTTAAAAATATACAAACTTGTTTCACTACACCTTATAATAGCAAAAATGAAAAAAAAAAAGCACAATCACAAATCCAACTATCATTTTAAGAACTAAGAAGAAAATTCAATTAGACAAACTTGATTAAATGGAAACTTTTATAAAATTATAAATTATCAAAATCTACTCAAGAACATACAGAAAGTCTGAATAGTATAACTATTTAGAAAGTTAAACCAATAATAAAAAGTCTCACACCCTGGAGGAAAAAGGAATCTGGACCCAAACAGATCCCCAGATGATATTTTATCAAATTTCGAATGAACAAAAATCTCTTTCTTATGGAAACTGTTTTAACAAAAATTTTAAGTACTGTTATTTCATTTATATTAAAAGGTGAGCAAATCCTGACATGAAAACAATGCATGTAAAATACAAGTAAGAAAAATTATAAGCCAAATTCAAAAATGAACATAGCTGCAAAAGTCCCAAATAAAATACTACTAAATGATGCAGTAGAAAAAATGCATAGATGAAGATTTATCTCAAGAATTCAAAGTATGCCCAGTTTCACAAAAATCTGTCAATGCAAACTGGCATATTAACAAATGTTGACAAAAGAAAGGACAGAAATCCTATTATCATCTGAACACAAAAAAAATCATATGAAAAATTCAATAGTATTTCAAGGTAGAAACAGAAGAAAACTTCTTTAATTTATAGACAAGTTTTATCTGATCAAAATACTGAACCAACATTATCCTTAATGGCAAAACTTTAGACACATTCTCATTGTTTTAAAGAAAATATAAGAAAGTCTACTACTTACTTAACATTAAAGACATAATGACTGGGGGAAAAGCAAGTAAATTGTTATCTGCAAATATTGTAATTGTCTACATAGAAAATTAAAGAGACTCCAAGGTCAAATACTAGTAATAATAAGAAAGTCTGACAGAAGAGTTGACATGAGATCAATAAATTAGGATCATTCATAGGCCAACAACCAGATACTGCAACAAAGGAAAATGTGTCATTCACAATAGCAATAAAAATACAAAGTAACTAGAAGTAGACCAAACCAAAAATATATAGTGAAAATAGCAAAATTTTGTTAAGTTACAAAAATAGAATTAATAACCTATATTTCATACAAATGAAAACTCCTATCATAATAATGGTAAGTACCCTCCAAATTAAACCGCAGATTCAATGCAAATCTGATAAATATTCAAGTAGTATGTGTGGAGGTATTTGCGTGTATGTATGTGTGTGTGTGTAAACAAACTCAGAAACAGAAATCTAAGAACAGGAAAAACAATTCTGGAAAAGGAGAACAGACTGGGTGTGTTTGCCCTATAAGATACCAATACTTATTATAAACTAAAGTCATCAAAACAGTGTGAATTGGTGTAAGGATGGGAAAGCAGGTCAATATAAGGGAACTGAGATTCAAAAACAGTCTTGAGCATGTAAGAGCATCTGCCATTTGATAACAATGGCAGTGCAGATTAGAGTGGGGAAAGTACCAAAATAAATGGGGACAACACAGAAATGCAAAGGATCGTAAGAGACTATTAGCAGCAACTATATGCCAATAAAATGGACAACTTGGAAGAAATGGACAAATTCTTAGAAAAGTATAACTTTCCAAAACTGAACCAGGAAGAAATAGAAAATCTTAACAGACCCATCACAAGCACAGAAATCAAAACCATAATCAGAAATCTTCCAACAAACAAAAGCCCAGGACCAGATGACTTCACAGCTGAATTCTACCAAAAATTTAGAGAAGAGCTAACACCTATCCTACTCAAACTTTTCCAGAAAATTGCAGAGGAAGGTAAACTTCCAAACTCATTCTGAGGCCACCATCACCCTAATACCAAAACCAAACAAAGATTCCACAAAAAAAGAAAACTACAGGCCAATATCACTGATGAACATAGATGCAAAATCCTTAACAAAATTCTAGCAAACAGAATCCCACAACATATTAAAAAGATCATACATATGACCAAGTGGGCTTTATCCCAGGGATGCAAGGATTCTTCAGTGTCTGCAAATCAATCAATGTGATACACCACATTAACAAATTAAAAGATAAAAACTGTATGATTATCTCAATAGATGCAGAGAAAGCCTTTGACAAAATTCAATATCCATTTATGACAAAAACCCTCCGGAAAGCAGGCATAGAAGCAACATAATAAAAGCCACATATGATAAACCCACAGCAAAATTATCCTCAATGGTGAAAAATTGAAAGCATTTGCCCTAAAGTCAGGAACAAGACAAGGGTGCCCATTCTCACCACTACTATCCAACATAGTTTTGGAAGTTTTGGCCACAGCAATCAGAGTATAAAAAGAGATAAAAGGAATCCAGATTGGAAAAGAAGAAGTAAAACTCTCACTGTATGCAGATGACATGACCCTCTACATAGAAAAACCCCAAAGACTCCACCAGAAAATTACTAGAGCTAATCGATGAATACAGTAAAGTTGCAGGATATAAAATTAACACACAGAAATCCATGCATGAGGCAGGGTGCTCAGGGCTGGTGCACTGGGATGATCCTGAGAGATAGGATGGGGAGGGAGGTGGGAGGGAGGGTCAGGATGGGGAACACATATACACCCATGGCTGATTCATGTGAATGTATGGCAAAACCACCACAATATTGTAAAGTAATTAGCCTCCAACTAAAATAAAAAAATAAAGTATAGGCTGCACACCAGAAAAATAAAATAAAATAAATGAGGCTGGGACAATTGGTTTACCTACCATAAAAGAAAGATCATATCCCTTCCTCACTGCATAAGATCAAAAATCAAAATATACAAAAGAAAAGAGACTATTTTTATTATTTCAGAGTAGAGACAGATTTTGGAATCATGAAAGCAGAGTTTATATAAGAAAAAACTGATATTTGAATATCAAAAGATAGTATCAAAAAATAAGCATTTACTAGGGGAAAATGATATAACTGATGACGAAATTTATCTAGGATATATAAAGAACTCTTAAAATTCAATAAGAAGAGAAAGCAACTATTACTGATTTGAGAATAGAGAAAATTTACCTCATGTCCTCTGGGAAACTCTTTTAACCACTAAAAAAAAAACTGAGCAATAAGATAGGGTCCTCTGACTGCTGTGGGATACAAGGCTAACACTCCTGATAATGAATGTTAACATTGCGCCTGCTCCCTAAAGCCCTTGCCATTGGATATCGCCGCCACCACTGCCTCACATCCAGATTTAAACAGCACTGAGCTCTTCAAACCTAAGAAGGAGCTTCAAGTGCAACAGAGGTCAGTTACATGGAAAAAATGTCTAGAAGAATTATTAACAGGCAATTCATAGAAGAAGAATACTTAAAGACTAATAAATGTATGAAAAACTGTCCACCATCAGTTAATAAAGAAATGAAAATTAGAATAACCTACCACTGACTTTCACTTCGGCCCATGAGGGATTCAGTGCTGAAAAACTTATTCACAACCAGAAAATAGCACAAAAGTACATGTGACAACAACCTTCAGATTCTGTAAGATAAGCCTGGAGTATCTTATCATGCAGTCAAGTCATTAAAAGCTCGGAAAACAAAAGGATGGGTTATGTCAAAGAGACACAGGAGTCAACCTGAAAGAGCTCCCAAGGGCCCAAACTGGAACATTTTGAACAAAGTAAATAACATAACTAGATTATAATATAAATTATAAAATACATATGCACGAGTCCATACTGATATATGCTACTGCTAAGTCGCTTCAGTCGTGTCCGACTCTGTGTGACCCCATAGACCGAAGCCCACCAAGCTCCCCCGTCCCCGGGATTCTCCAGGCAAGAACACTGGAGTGGGTTGCCATTTCCTTTTCCAAAGCATGAAAGTGAAAAGTGAAAGGGAAGTCACCAGGCCTCCCTGTCCATCACCAACTCCCGGAGTTCACTCAAACTCATGTCCATCAAGTTGGCGATGCCATCCAGCCATCTCATCCTCTGTCGTCCCCTTCTCCTCCTGCCCCCAATCCCTCCCAGCATCAGAGTCTTTTCCAATGAGTCAACTCTTCGCATGAGGTGGCCAAAGTACTGGAGTTTCAGCTTTAGCATCATTCCTTCCAAAGAAATCCCAGGTCTGATCTCCTTCAGAATGGACTGGTTGGATCTCCTTGCAGTCCAAGGGACTCTCAAGAGTCTTCTCCAACACCACAGTTGAAAAGCATCAATTCTTCGGCGCTCAGCTTTCTTCACCGTCCAAATCTCATATCCATACATGACCACTGGAAAAACCATAGCCTTGACTAGATGGACCTTTGTTGGCAAAGTAATGTCTCTGCTTTTTAAAATGCTGTCTAGGTTGGTCATAACTTTCCTTCCAAGGAGTAAGCGTCTTTTAATTTCATGGCTGCAGTCACCATCTACAGTGATTTTGGAGCCCAGAAAAATAAAGTCTGACACTGTTTCCACTGTTTCTCCATCTATTTCCCATGAAATGATGAACCAGATGCCATGATCTTAGTTTTCTGAATGTTGAGCTTTAAGCCAACTTTTTCACTCTCCTCTTTCACTTTCATCAAGAGGCTTTTGAGTTCCTCTTCACTTTCTGCCATAAGGGTGGTGTCATCTGCATATCTGAGGTAATTGATATTTCTCCCAACAATCTTGATTCCAGCTTGTGCTTCTTCCAGCCCAGCGTTTCCCATGATGTACTCTGCATATAAGTTAAATAAGCAGGGTGACAATATACAGCCTTGACGAACTCCTTTTCCTATTTGGAACCAGTCTGTTGTTCCATGTCCAGTTCGAACTGTTGCTTCCTGACCTGCATATAGGCTTCTCAAGAGGCAGATCAGGTGGTCTGGTATTCCCATCTCTTTCAGAATTTCCCACAGTTGATTGTGATCCACACAGTCAAAGGCTTTGGCATAGTCAATAAAGCAGAAATAGATGTTTTTCTGGAACTCTCTTGCTTTTTTCATGATCCAGCAGAGGTTGGCAAATTGATCTCTGGTTCCTCTGCCTTTTCTAAATCCAGCTTGAACATCTGGAAGTTCACGGTTCACATATTGTTGAAGCCTGGATTGGAGAATTTTGAGCATTACTTTACTAGCGTGTGAGATGAGTGCAATTGTGCAGTAGTTTGAGCATTCTTTGGCATTACCTTTCTTTGGAATTGGAATGAAAACTGACCTTTTCCAGTCCTGTGGCCACTGCTTAGTTTTCCAAATTTGCTGGTATATTGAGTGCAGCACTTTCACAGCATCATCTTTCAGGATTTGAAATAGTTCAACTGGAATTCCATCACCTCCACTAGCTTTGTTCGTAGTGATGCTTTCTAAGGCCCACTTGACTTCACATTCCAGGATGTCTATTACCAGCCATAAAAAAGGACAAAATAATGCCATTTGTAGCAACATGGAAGGACCTAGAAACCATCATACTGAGTGATGTTAGACAGAGAAAGACAAATATCATATGATATTGCTTATATGTGGAATCTAAAAAAAGGGTGAAAGTGAACTTATCTACAAAACAGAAGTAGAGCATGTAGAAAACAAACTTATGGTTACCTGGAGATGAGTGGGGGGAAGACGTAAATTGGAAGATTGAGACTGACACATACAGACTACTACATATAAAATAGATAACTAATAAAGACCTCCTGCATAGCATGGGGAACCCCACTCAGTACTATGTAATGGCCCATACGGGAAAAGAATCTAAAAAAGAACGGATGTACGTATTAACTGATGCACTTTGCTGCACACCTGAAACTACACAATGTTGTAAATCAGCTATACTCCAGTAAAAAGTTTAAAAATAATAACGTAGTTTGGCTCTTGCTTCGTCTCTTATTTTGGATTTTAAATTCATCCGTATGTTTAACTTTTCAATTTTACAAAGCATCCTCTTTCCTTGAGAAAAGAGACAATTCACTAAGTGGAAAGAATAAAACTATAAATTACTATAACATTATGTAGTTCTTTTTGAATATAGAAAAATACATTCAGAATCTGAAAAGTTCTACCAATAAACTACGATAATTGTTAATTTTACTTTAATTTCTTTCAAGAAAGCACACCCAGTTGGGTCACTTGCATATTAATTTGCAAGTGTCTTAAGAAAATTAATGACAAATATTCTTTGTATACTGTTTTTTGTCCTTTGCCCAGATGCTAAAACAAAGTCGTGGAGTGCGTAGGATGTAATAGGAAAGAAGGTGAGTCAAATTATATTTTAAAAGATTCCTTTAAAATTTAAATTTCATCAGGTTCTCGAATAGAAGGTCAGAAGATAATTGATAGAATGGTTAGTGCACAGTTAGCTTAAAATGGGAAAAGTATCAAGCAGATTTTTTTAAAAATCCGGTTACACGAAAGGAAATAAATAATCCTGGACAGTAAACACAGCAATGTAAATTAAAGGAAGCTCAAGGCATCATTTCAAAACAAGTAAATTAACCACAATTCTTTTTGCTATGATAACACCAAATCTGGTGAGATTATAGTATAACCAGTATATTGCTGGTAATGTGATTTAAACTCTTCTAATAATAAAAAGTGATACAAAATTCAGATCCATTAGCTCAAGAATCCCCATCTGGAGAATTTATCCTAAAGAATAAATTGGGCTTCCCAGGTGGGGCTAGTGGTAAAGAACCTGCCTGCCAATGCAGGAGACATAAGAGATGCGGGTTCGATCCCTGGGTCAGGAAGATCCCCTTGAGGAGGGCATGGTGACCCACGCCAGTATTTCTGCCTGGAGAATCCCATGGACAAAGGAGCCTAACAGGCTACAGTCCGTGGGACTGCAAAGAGTTGGACATGACTGAAGCGACTTAGCACACATCCTAAAGAAATAATTCAACAAAAGAACAAAATCTATAAATATTATTAATAAATCAATAATAGTATTTATAGTCAAAGGGAACAAAAACTGGAAACAACATACATGTTATGGATAACTAATATCACAATGAGAAAGAAAGCGGCCTCCAGGCCTTTCAGATTGCAAACAGGACCAGAATACTTCTGGAGTCAGACCTGCAAGGCTAGAGCGGCAGCCTGGCAGGGAACGCCCATTGTAGAGCTCTGGCTTAAACCTCTAGCTGGAGGGAGCAGCACCCACACCGATTACAGGGAGGCAGCGTAGAAGAGCAACCAAGGGCTAAGCTGAACAAGGAAGGAGTGAAAAAAGGTACAGGAGAAATGTTGGAAACTGACGGCAAGCTACTAATGTGTGAGGCGTGCACGACAGTGACAACATGGGTCGGCTGGGGACAGTCAGCATCTAATCAAAACACTGCGTTAGTATTATACACAAAATCCTCTTTTTTGTGTTTCTGTGCTTTTATATACTTTCTAAAGTACATAGGTATTTCTGTAATACATATATATTACACCTACAATCAGAAATAAACATTATGTAATCAGAGTAAAATAAAACACAAGAGTCTAATCTTTGCTATTCCCAGCACGGTGGCTTGTTAAGAGATGCAGAATCTTGGGCCCCACCGCAGACCCAGTGGATCAGAATGTGCAGGTTAACACATTCGCAGGTGGTTCATACATATTCGCAGTCTGAGGAGCACTGCCCTGACTCTCCTGCTCCCGCACCCGCCACAGCGCACAGTGCCTAAGAACCTACCAGACGCTGCTGTAGCATTTTCCGGTGAAGACATGCCGTCATTCCCAAAAGAGATGGGTGAAAGGCTTCTCCAGGTACTGAGCCTTGCGTTCTGAGAGTTACATAGACAGTCTAATTAATATCCTGGGGCTGGCACACAATTGTTTTTCACCTGGTCAAACATACAACGTAAAGGAATTTTAGACAACTCGAGTTCCCACAGTTTTAACATATTATTACTCATTTATTTAGTCACTGTTATTCAGCAAATTGAAGGCCGGGAGGAGAAGGGGACAACAGAGGATGAGATGGTTGGATGGCATCACTGACTCAATCGATGGACATGAGTTTGAGTAAGCTCCAGGAGTTGGTGATGGACATGGAAGCCTGGCATGCTGCAGCCCCTGGGGTCGCAAAGAGTCGGACACGACTGAATGACTGAACTGAACTGATTCAGCGAATTAATTCTTTTATGCCAGACTTATTCTGAATTAGGTGCTGGGGACTCATTATTGAAGGATAAAAATTAAGTTCAGAGCCTGTCTTCAAGGAGTTAGTTCATTTTCAACCTATAAAACAGCCCTCACATAGGATAAACATTTTTTTCTCTTCTGATCTTTGCCATAGTAGGCCTGTAAGATGATGTTATATTGTTCCTATTGGTTAAAATTTAGAGGGTTTTGTTTTGTTTTGGTCTGGAGACTTATAGTTTACTTGCCAATGAAATAAAGTGAAACTGTTAATTGCTAAGTCATGTCTGACTCTTTGCCAGCCCGTGAACCATAACCTGCCAGGCTCCTCTGTAGAATACTAGAGTGAGCTGCCATTTCCTAAGCCAGGGGATCTTCCCGACCCAGAGATCAAACTCATCTTCTGCACTGCAGGCAGATTCTTTACCATTCCACTACAGAAATAAGGTTACTATAACTGAACCTAAAAGTTATTATTTTGAAACATATATTTTAAAACTTTATGATACAGTATGTTAAGAATGATTATTTAAAACATGGAAGTAAGGCAAAATCATAGGTGGCATGTCCTTCTAACGTTATACGAGAATGGTGTTTAAAAGGCCCTCCCAAGGATTATTTAATAATATAAAGGGATTGTACTTTGTACAACTCATTATTTACTGTTGATTAAAAGTCCTAGACTTAGTAAGAATACGTGTTAACCTATAAATCTTCATCCTGTAGGGATACAAATAATTTCCGTCTGGATAAAGAAAGATAATACCAAAGATTATAATTTATCGCCCTGTTGGACATAGACCAGGCTTTTAAAATCCGACCCAGCAGTCTCACTCTGACATTTGTTCAGAATACGTATAAAACCTAGAGCCTCGAAATGTTCTCAGGACCACCTTTGTCACCTTCCCGGCTGCTTCACTAATAAATAAACTGAATAAAATCCTTAACACGGTTTCATTTCAAATTTTAGTGAGTTACATTTTAAATTTTTTGAAAATTCTACTTTTATGAAGGGGGGGTAGATTTCTTCTTTTTAAAAGGACATCAGGACTTCCCTAGAAGTTCAGTGGTTAAGACTCTACATTTCTAAAGCAGCAGACGTGGGTTTGATTCCTGGTCAGGGAACTAAGATCTCACGTGCCGTAAGGCCAAACAATAATAAAAGGGCAGCAGTGGCCTTGTGACGGGCACTGAGGCGCTGGGCGTAAGTGGTGAGCCTCCTCTGGAAATAGCACTGAAAAGTCAAACATCTTATTGTTAAATAAAACCCACCAAGAACGATGCCCAAGCCTCTGCCTCCCAAATATATGACTGAGAATATTTTAAATGATACAATCTTCTAAAAGTTTTGAAGTATGGTTGATTTACAACATTGTGTTAGTTTCTGGTATACACCAAAGTGATTCAATGATATAAACACACACACACACACACAGTGTTTCCCATTTCAGCTTCTTACAGGATTTGAGTATAGTTTTCTGTGCTATACCATAGAAGCTTGTCGCTTATCTATTTTATAAATGCTGCACTGTGCTCAGTCGCTCAGTCATGTCAAACTCTTTGCAACCCCATGGACTGTAGCTCACCAAGCTCCTCTGTCCATGGGGATTCTCCAGGCAAGAATGCTGGAGCAGGTTGCCATGCCCTCCTCCAGGAGATCTTCCCAACACAGGGAATGAACCCAGGTCTCCCACATTACAGGCAGATTCTTTACCATCTGAGCCACCAGGGAAGCCCATTTTATATATAGTAGTTTGTATCTGTTAAACTCCTAATTTATCCCTGCCTTATGGTTACCCCTTTGGTAACCATAAATTTGTTGTCTATGTCTGTGAGTTTGTTTCTGTTTTATAAATAAGTTCATCTGTATATTTTAGATTCCACAAACAAGTGACATTATATATTTGTCTTTGTCTGACTTAACGTGATAATCTTTAGGTCCATCCATGTTGCTGAAAATGGCATTATTTCATTCTTTCTTATGTCTGAACAGCAGTCCATTGTTTATATATACCGTATCTTTTTTATCCATTCATCTGTCAGTGGACACTTAGGTGCTTCCATGTCTTGGTTATTGTAAATAATGCTGCTATGAACACTGATATGTATGTATCTTTTCAAATTAAAAGTTTTCTCCAGATATATGCCCAGGAGTGGGATAAATAAACAAGTATTTTTGTAAAAATCAATAAGAAAACAAACCAATTTTAAAATAGGGAAAAAAAGCTAAACTGACACTCCACCCAAGAATATGTTCAGATGGCAGGGGATTCCCTGGCAGTCCAGCGCTTAAGAGTCCATGCTTCCACTTCAGGGGGCACAGGTTCGACCCCCAGTCAGGAAACTAAGACCCCACATGACACTCGGTATGGCAAAAAAAAAAAAAAGGTACAAATGGCAAACAAGCATATGAAAAGATGCTCAACAGCATATGTCACTCCGTTCAGTTCAGTTCAGTCACTCAGTCGTGTCCGACTCTTTGCAACCCCATGAATCGCAGTATGCCAGGCCTCCCTGTCCATCACCACTAGAGAACTGCAAAATAAAACTACAATAAGATGTTAAGAGCTAACTATCAGAATGGTTAAAATTCAAAAACGTGACAATATTAAATGCTGGCAAGAATGTGGATTCACTGCTGAGAATACAAAATGGTACAGTCACTCTAGAAAACTAGCAGATCCTTATAAAGCTTAAAATAGTATTGCCATATGATCCAGCAATTGTTCTCCTAGTTATTTACCCAATTGATCTGCAAGTATATCCACACAAAAACATGCATTCAAATGAATATAGTTGGTTTATTCATAATCAGCAAAAACTGGAAGTAATCAAGATGTAATTCAACAGTGGAATGGATAAACTATGGTATATCCAAATGAAATATTACTCAGTGATAAAAAGAAATAAGCTATCTAGCCAGAAATAGATATGGAGGAATCTTAAGTGAATGCTGCTCTGGGAAAAAGGCCAGTCTGAAAAGGTATGATTCCAGATTGGCCGTATGATTCCAACTCTATGCTGCTAAGTCACTTCAGTCGTGTCCGACTCTGTGCAACCCCATAGATGGCAGCCCACCAGGCTCTCCCGTCCCTGGAATTCTCCAGGCAAGAACAATGGAGTGGGTTGCCATTTCCTTCTCCAATGCATGAAAGTGAAAAGTGAAAGGGAAGTCTCTCAGTCATGTCCAACTCTTCGCGACCCCATGGACTGCAGCCTACCAGGCTCCTCCGTCCATGGGATTCTCCAGGCAAGAGTATTGGAGTGGGGTGCCATTGGCCTTTATCAGATATGTGTTTTGCAAACATTTTCTCCTAGTGTACAACTTATCTTTATTTTCTTAACAATATCTTTCACAGAAATTTTTAATTTTAATAAAGTCCAGTTTGTAAGTTTTTTCTTCTATCTTTTGGTGTTGTGTCTAAAAAATTCATTGCCAAAACCAAGGTCATCTAGATTTCTCCTATGTGACTGTGTCCTTTAAAGAGCTATTTTAAAGTCCTAACCTCCAGCATCCGTGAATGTGAATTTATAGGGCATTTCCAGGTATAACCAAGTGAGGATGAGTTTCTAACCCAATGACTGATATCCTTAAAAGACAAGTGAAATTTGGACACAGATACAGAGGAAGAAATCCACGCAATAACAGGCAAAAATTGGAGTCAAATGTCTACAAACCAAGGAACTCAAAGATTACTGGCAATTATGAAAAGAGCGAGGCAAGGAAAGATTCTCTCATAGAGACTTTAAAGCCAGAAAGGCTTGCTGACAACTTAATTTCAGAATTTTGCCTCCAAATGTGAAAGAATGCATTTTTCCTTTTTTAAATCATCCAGTTTGTAGTACTCTGTTATGGAAAACCTAGGAAACTAATATATATTCTGGCACCAGAATGTTGTGCTGATGTATTAGTTATGTAAAAATGTAGAATTAGGTAATGGGTAGAAGATGGAAGAGTTCTGAGGTGCAGAAAGAACTTAGATTGCCTTAAAAACACTATTGATGCAAATACAAATGTTAGGGATTTCCCTGGTAGTCCAGTGGCTAAGACTCCACGCTCCCAATGCAGGGTACCTGGGTTCGATTCCTTGTCAGGGAACCAGGTCATACATGATGTGTGGCATGGTCAAAAAAAAAAAAAAAAAAACAATTTAATTATTTAAAATTAAAAATATAAATACAGATGTTAAAGGCAATTCTAGTAAAAGCATTGTAAAGAAAAGAGGGGAATTTTAGAAAAAGAACATATCCCAAACATACAAAAAGTTTTACAACTCAAAAAGAAAATCAACCCAATGTTTTTTCAAACGGGCAAAAAATTTCAAAAAAAAATTTTTTTTTACAAAGGAAAAATACAAATGGTACACAAACAGATGAAAAGATGCTCATCACCATTGGCCATCAGAAAAATGCAAAAGAAAACAATACTAAGATATCACCACATACCTATTTTTAGAATGGCTGAAATGAAACATATGCACACAAACCAATATAAAGTAGTTTTGGCAACAATGTGAAGCAACTGGAATGCTCATTACTGCTGCCTGGATCACTTATTACCCTGTTTATTTTTCTTAGAAGCACTTGTCATTACCTTAAAATTTGCTTACGTATGTATGGAATAAGTCAAAATTTATCTGCTTATATGTTTACTGTGTATCTCAGTCAATATAAGGACCATGAGGCTGGTGACTTGGTCAGTCTTGTTACCATTTTTGACATCTCCGCACCAAGAAAGATGGCACAAACTGGGCACTCAAAACATATTTATTAAGAGGCAGGAAAGAAAAGAAAGGACACTAAGATAAGTGAACTTGTGGGGGAAGGAGCCAGTCACAGTGCACAGAGGACAACATGCTGTTATAAAAGAAGATGAAGTTAGACCACCAGAAGGCTCCATGCAGAGGCCGTTAACTTCAGCTGCCTGTCAGAATTACCTGGAGAGCTTTGCAAAGTGCCGATCCCTACACCAGATCAAGTTGGGAACCACTGAGGAAACGGAGCCTAAACCACAGAGCTGCCTGCATCTGGGTGTAAATCTGGGACCAGTCACTTAACTTCCCTTTGCCCCAAAATTCTCACCTACAAAGTGGAAATAATACACACTTCCCGGAGTCACTGTCTAAAACTAAGACTACAGATAAAGTTCTCAGTAAGTGATAATTCTCCTCCCCAGGGAAAACTTGATGAAATCGTCACTGCCCAGTGAGAAATGCTAATGCACTCATTAACTTATTTCAGACAGTGCCTGAAGCCATGAAGTTAAAGACACTTGTTCCTTGGAAGAAAAACTATGAAAAACCTAAGCAGCAATATTAAAAAGCAGCTAACATCACTTTGCCAACAAAGGTCCGTATAGTCAAAGCTATGGTTTTTCCAGCAGTCATATATGGATGTGAAAGTTAGACCATAAAGAAGGTTGAGCGCTTAAGAATTGCTGCTTTCAAACTGTGGTGCTGAAGAAGACTCTTGAGAGTTACTTGGACTGCAAGGAGATCAAACCAGTCAATCCTAAAGGAAATCAACCCTGAATAATTTTTGGAAGGATTGATGCTGAAGCTGAAGTTCCAATACTTTGACTACCTGATGTGAAGAGTCAACTCATTAGAAAAGACCCTGTTGCTGGGAAAGACTGAGGGCAGGAGGAGAAGGGGCAACAGAGGATGTGGTGGTGCGATGGCATCACCAGCTCAATGGATGTGAGTTTTAGCAAACTTCGGGAGATGGTGAAGCACAGGGAAGCCTAGTGGGCTGCCATCCATGGGGTCGCAAAGAGTCAGACATGACGCAGCAACTGAACGACAACAATCATCAATTCGTATTTTTCTTTCTTACTTGATTATTAAATTGAACATCTGCATTGGGTAGATTTAGAAATACAAACTTTTTTTATTCTCCTGCTAAGATGATGTCTGAAGCCATGTGATTCTCAAACCTGGCTCTAAGTTAATTACCTAAGAAGACTTTTTTTTTTTTAAATATCAATACCAAATGTCCAGACTTGGCCCAAGTCAAGTGACTTAGAATCTCTGGGGTGAGTCTAGAACATCAATATTTTTAAAAAAGTTTAACTCAACAGTGATTTTAAAACACAGGACTGAAAAGCACTCATTTGCATTAATGATATCCCATGCTAACTGCACGTAAGAGTCATTCAGGGAGCTCTTAAAAAACAGATTGAGTCCAGAACACCATCATGACTTACTGATTCAGAATCTGTGGATGTAAAGCCTATCATTTTGCAAAGCTTCATTAAACTCCCCCAGTTATTCTGGTGCAGACCCACTGGGAACCATTACTTTATGCCTTGCATTCAGTCTCCTGTTGTCCACCAGAAAACATCCTTTAGGACTTTCACTGGCCTCCTGTGCCAAGCCAGTGGCTTTAAGTCAGCAGATGAAGTGACACATCACAGTAGGTCTTGATGTTACAGATCTTTTCAGAACATGTTCATGGGGTACCCCTTGACCCAATCGTTTACCATACACTGTGCCCAGCGCTAGCTATATAGTCCATTGTCCCTTCTAACCAAACCCCTGTAAGAGGCTGCTGATCTGGTAAGGACAAAGTGGAATCACACTACTCCCTAAGCTTTATTTCCCTCTAAATGGTATTGCAATGCCAGGACAAATTAAATGAATATCACTGGTCAGATGAATCTGAATGAAATCAAAGTTGTTTTCTGCACTGAGAAGAAAACTGATATGTTTGCTTCCCTCAGAGAGGTCATAAAAGTAGGGAAAACAAAGATGATCCCTGAGTTAAGAGCATTTTCAAACTCAACCTAAATCCAGCAGCAGAAACCTCAGAAAATGATTTTAGGGGTGTCAGTCAGTACACACACCACCATGGCTGCACTACCAGGCATTAATTTAGGTTTAGTAAGTATATTAATTCGTGTGATCCTCACAGGAACCCTATATGTAGGTATTATTTTTATTTCATGGATAAAAAGGAACAGAGGTTAAACATGAGTCTGAGTGAACTCCGGGAGTTGGTGATAGACAGGGAGGCCTGGTGTGCTGTGATGCATGGGGTTGCAAAGCGTTGGACATGACTGAGCGACTGAACTGAACTGAAAGGTTTATTTATGGATTAAGGACTTTTGTTAATTACATTGCAGTTTAAGTTGGCCTTTCCAGAGGAAGGTGTTGTGTCTGTTTTTGTTTCGTTGTTATAAAATTTAAAATACACATTTGTTCATAAAATATATATATATATATATATATATATATATATATATTTTGCCCAAAGTCACATAGCTAGTGGGTGGCAGTTTCTGAATCCAGTCAACCTGCTTCAGTCCATTATCTTGTCTACTCCACTACTATGGTATAGATGAGTGATGCCTAAGTTCTTAGAAAAAAAAAAGTTGAAATCTGCAGCAGAAACTGGATATCAGACCATGTGTACCTAGGGCAAGTTACTTAACGCCTCTGAGCCTACTTTTGCATCTGAAAAATAGAGATAATAATAGTACCTGCCTCGTTGAGTTGAGGTGACAATTCAACAAGACTATGCATATAATGTGCTTCTAAACAGTGCCCGGCACTTTTAAGAGCTGTCAGGGTCAGCCATTATTATTATCTGTATCATAATACAGCCCAAGCAGTCAGGGAGAAATTACAACCTATGAGGCTGAACATTTTCCCTGCTGATCTTAGATCTGTGGATTCCCATTACACCAGAGCCAATAAAACAAGTAATAATAGATAGTCACAAAATCTTAAACTGTCACTGAGGAAAACCCCCAGCCCCTCCAGTCCAAGGTTATGAGTTGGTCTGGAAATGGAAAGCTCTATTTGCTATAGTTTGGCTCTTTTTAGAAAAACATGCTCAAGTATCAAGTTGTATAAATGTAACCGCACCAGGAGCTAGACTTTCAAGTAGCTGCAGACTGTGGCGGACTTTGGTTAGAGAATATGTCACAGGAGAAGATTCCCCTCCGGTGGTAAATGTCGCTTTCCTCAGTCACATTTGTATAAACAAAAGAAAAACAAAGTAAGGATTCAAACAGGTAAGAGTCACCATATGCTTGAGACTGTACTAAACGTTTTCCATGTATTACCTCACCTAGTCTTCACTTTTCCCACCCACAGGAAGCCAACAACCCCACTGGGTTAATCTCACTTTTAAGTTCATGACTACACATCTCAAACAGGCACTCAGCGCTGCCTAGCAATCCAATTCCATTTCCCTTAGTTCACTTCCCCACTCTCCAGAAGGGCTATGTCACAGGTATCTCCTAACGCATCTTCTCCTCTCCCCTGCTGCCCTTACTCTCAGCCGGTGGCTGCCTTCATAGACAGATGGCGCCTCTGCCACCCGTCTGCATCTGTACTTTCCTCAGCTTCCCCTCTAGATACAATGGAATATATGTTCCTATTCATTTCAAACCCAACTGCTCACCAGCACTGGGGTCTCCTTTCTGAGGTATTCAAGTACTTCCCCTGAAACGTTCCCCTTTCTCATCTGCATCATTTTCCCCTTTCTATGAATTCAATCCCACTAGCACATAAACGCGGAGAAGGCGATGGCACTCCACTCCAGTACTCTTGCCTGGAAAATCCCATGGATGGAGGAGCCTGGAAGGCTGCAGTCCATGGGGTCACTAAGAGTTGGACACAACTGAACGACTTCACTTTCACTTTTCACTTTCCTACATTGGAGAAGGAAATGGCAACCCACTCCAGTGTTCTTGCCTGGAGAATCCCAGGGATGGCGGAGCCTGGTAGGCTGCAGTCCATGGAGTCACACAGAGTCGGACACGACTGAGCGACTTTCACTTTTCACTTTCATGCACTGGAGAAGGAAATGGCAACCCACTCCAGTGTTCTTGCCTGGAGAATCCCAGGGGCGGGGGAGCCTGGTGGGCTGCCGTCCATGGAGTCGCACAGAGTTGGACACGACTGAAGTGACTTAGCAGCAGCAGCAGCGGCACATAAATATATTCTAGTTTCCCCTATCTTAAAAGAAAATTCCACTTGACTTTAAGACCCCTCTATTCTACCAAAGTTTTTCTTCTTAAAATGATGAAAATCCTCTTAATTGCCAAACTATTCTTGCATATTCACCGTGGATGGCCACCATCTCCCTCCGGCTTCCCTTCCTCTTCTCTATGTACACTCCCAACCTAGGTGGTCTCACCTAGTCCTTTAATTTAAATCCCACCTATGTGATAATGATTCCAAAGACCGATTCTAGCCCTAAAATCCCCTAGGACTTTAGACTCAAATTTCCAATGGCATATTTGACATACCACCTTAAAAATCGACTAAGTGGTTTATATTACATATGTTTTACCACAAAAAAAAAAAATCTACCAGGTGATTGACAGAGTGACGGAGAGATGAAAAACAAGCATAGCTAAATATTAATAGTAGGGTCTAGGTGGTAAGCATATTCACTGTAAAATTCTTTCCAAGTATATTGTTCATATGTTGTATGTTGGGGGAAAACCTATTAGGAGTCTCAACATAATATATTCAAAACAATCTTTGATTCCATCCACCTACAGCGTTCTCCCATCTCATTAAATAGCAACGCAAAAGCCCAAAACTCAGCCTTGAGTGGCTCTCTCCCACCTGGAATATAATTCCATGAAGGCAAGGACGCTGCTCATCTAGAAAAGTCCTAGCACACAGGAGGTGTTCAAAAATATCTGTGGAATTAAATGCATTAATACTCTGTTTCTAAGTCCTACAAGCCTCACTAGTCCTTGCGTGAGAATGGAGCTCTTGGCCTCCAAACCTCCCCAGCCCGGGGAGCAGAAACTGTGTCCTAAGGCCCGATTATGGCTTCTTACCAATCATAGCAGTTCCGTGCTCGTCAGCCAGAGTTCAACGCCCTTCTTTACCACAGAACCAACGTGACTCCTGTCCCAAACCTGCGACACACAGGACCCATGACACATGTCACAGCACAGCTGGGCATCACACGGCCCAGGCTATCTTCCCCCAAGGATTCAGCGGACTCTGACCTCACTTTGCCCAGGGCCTGCCTGCCCGAATCCCGCCCAAAAGACCTCCCTGCGGTGACTGGGGCCACAGTCCACTCTTCAGTGGGCACCAGTGGCATCTTCCTCTCAAGACCATTGGCTGGACCCAAGTCCGCCCTCTCACGCTCCTGTGCAGCAGCCCCTCTGCCCTCCCCATGTCCCACCTGGCCCCCACCACCTGTCCTCACCTGGATCTACCCCGCCCAGCCTGGCCCCAACCGCCCCGCCCGCCCTCAGCCCCCTCCCTTGCCAGTTGGGTTCACGCGGGAGCTCTCAGGAGGGGAGAGAGCGGTGCCATCCAATCCTGGAGGCTCCCGTGGGCCTGCGCAGGGAGCCTCGCCCTGCTCCAGAGCCTCTGCTAGCGGTGCTTCCCTCTGCTGGCCTTCCGAAGCACTGCCGCGATCACCAAGGACCCGGTGGCAGATTTCCTGTGGTCCCCGGTCCACTGCCCTGTGTATGCTCCTTCCCAATGCCAGCAACTCTCTGAGCTATGCCCACATCCACTGAACCACTGACGACTGTGTTCTCTGGGGGTGACCGCCTGGTTTACATCTGCCCCTAAGCTTCCTACTGAGTTGGAGAGGAGCCAGGATAGGGTGCTGGTTTGCAGTGTCAGGATAAGGCAGGTGGGGTTTAGGCACTTCCGACAGGATAGACTATTGCAAAAGGAGTCACTAGCCTGTGCCAGAATGCGAGGTCATTTAGCTGCTAAGTCGAATGAGACAGTTTCAGCTAGGGTGGTCAGTGTAGGGGGAATTCAACATACAAGCCAGAATCGTTTTATCCTAACAACAGCACCTCTCTTCATTTGGTCCTGACCAGAGCCACTCTGGTGAACCTAGTTCCCTTAAGGCATGATGAGACCTGCCTCACTTAACCCACAGCCTGGTCCAGGGGAGCCATATCATTGAACTGAGCTGGGACTGAGTAAAACAGGTCACCCTCTGTCCAGGCATAGGGGTCAATTTCCTGCTTGGTGAGTCACAACAGCTACCTACTGCCCACCAGAGGCCTGGCCATCCCTCAGCAGCCAAGGCTTCCTCCAATCTCAGGATAGGATTCCTCCTTAAAAGATGGGCTCCCGTTTGATGCTTCTGTTGTTTCTGATAGTGTCTAATGCCAAAGGCTGCGCATCATCACTATTTCACTATTCCACAAATCTGAGCAGCACAGATGAATCAGAATGTTCTGTTGATGAG
Source organism: Bubalus bubalis (assembly GCF_019923935.1). Lineage (NCBI taxonomy): Eukaryota > Metazoa > Chordata > Mammalia > Artiodactyla > Bovidae > Bubalus > Bubalus bubalis. The sequence continues at coordinate 161,707,576 of NC_059160.1, forward strand.
TTCCTACGTATTATGTGGCTGTCATGGGGAAACAGAGACAGGTGTCACCCATGGCGTAGGGAAAGCACTGAATAGAGACTGAATGAACACTTGGTGGAAGTGGTCCCTGAGGTCTCATCCTGTCCCTCAGCTTTCTCTTAAACCATATCCTATTCCCAGTGGTTACATACCCAAGAGGCTGCTTCTGTTTTCACCAGTGAAAATTTTGAAGAATTATAAAGTTAGTTTTTCATCAAAATTTCTGCCATTCTTTGGCAGTCTTGCTATCACCATAGTACAAGGTACAAGTGCAGGCCAAGATTTAAGTCCCTCCTTTGCTACTGAGAAGTCCCCTTTCTAGCCTGACTGAGGAGTAGCTTGGTTGTCCCCTCCCTGCTGCCCCCAGATACCACCTTTCCATATCCCGCTCGGTTCCAGGTCCACTGTGGATCCCTCGGAAGCTCAACGAGTGTAGCAGCAGTGACCAGCACAGAGGTGATGCAGATTCTGGAACCTCAGTCTGCATTCCTGACCCTGGTCTGAGCACCCGGCCTCCCTCAGGATGGACTCCGAGGGCCAGGCATACTTCTGCTCTCCATTGAGCTGAGACCCATCTGCTCCTTTCAAGTGCAAGAATTTACTGCCCAAATGGCCACTCAGTCTCCAGACACAGCCAGAGAGGACCCTTGAGGGCCTCCCAGGTCCCAGTAAACAGCTTGCACCCAGAACCTCAGGACCCAAAGTCATGTCTTCACAGCCCCCAAGGCCCATGTTCAAGTTCAGGGTTTTCTAAACCTTTCTTGGGGACAGGGAAGAGCAGATAATTAAGAACAAGCAACGCTGACCAAAAAAAAAAAAAATCATTTCCGCCACACTACCCTTCCACAGGCTCCATCGTGGTACAGACCTCTGCTTTACAGCCTGGTTTATTTTTGGATGGTGCTCTTCACACCCAGCACCAAGTGTGAGTCAATGGGGACTGTGAGCTTGGAAGAAGCTGTGGGCCTTTTCTGTGTGCTTCTTTCTCTCTGTTCAGTTTTGAGATACTTCACATAAAAGACTCTATAAAAATAAATTGTGGAAAGTACAAGGCCAATAAAAATCCCAGGGGAAGCTGAACACTAGTTTATTTAAAAAGCCGAAGAACATGCACTTACCTTGTTCTGGATTCCCAGCTGCCTAGTTCCTGGGCCTGGCACATGGTCAATGCCCCATAAATATTAATTGATCGATCCATTAAGTTGGTTGCTCACCCATTTGCAGAGCAACAGTCTACCGCTCTGCTTGCACACAGACACAAGCCTAAGGAGAGAGTCCTTAGGCTATGATGGGAGAGTTGCTAAGTTGGCAGGGGAACCTGCCACAATGCCCTGCCTTCTACTTCCAGCTCTGCTTATTAAGAGTCAAATAACGATGTGGCAGGAAGTGAATTGCAAACATTGCCAAATTCTAACAGAGGAGCTGGACACATGCCTTTCAGGCCTCATGTATTTGGTCCTCTTGGTCTGTGCCAAGCCCTGTGCTTTGCAGCAAAAATCCAGATGCTGCCATCTTACTGCATCTTATTAGCTGGACAGAATAGGGTGCATGCAGAAGGCAACTTCTTTGTTCCTTTCTAATGTCTTTCGAACCCAGTGCTCAGATGCATTTTTTCCCCCTGGGGTCTTGCATATAAAACCTTGGGCAGGTCTAACTTTGAGCACCCAGAATAGTCCTTTTCAGTGTAAGACTCCTTCTGACTTCTTATCTAACTCCTGGGCTCTCTCTATCTTGAGGCCAGGACTGCTTTGGGCTAGAAATTGGCATGGGAAATGGGCACTTCAGTTTCTCCTTTCTTACCCAAATTCACACCCACATTCTACCCTCCAGACCCAGAATCTGACACCTCTGCATCTGGAATCCAACACAGGGCCTTCTGCTGACTGTCCTGAGAAAATCCTAGGCTTTCCCTAAGAATTTCCCCAAGAATTCCTTTTTGAGATACCTCCAAGGGCAGCTCCGGGGCTTGGGTGATGTTGCCATTCGCCAGTTGTTTATTATGCCCTCCCTCTTTTCAAATGAAGAAAGGGCCACCTTCAGGTCATTCTGAAACTTCCTATAGAACATGCCCTGCCAATACATGAGCAGTCATGGCATGGTTGGAGCAGAGTAAAGAAGACCACTTTTCAAAATTAAACTTTTTTATTTTGAGATTATTGTAGATTCACATGCAGTTATATGAAACAATACAGATGATCTCCTTACTCTTCACTCAGCTTGCCCCAATGGTAGCATCTCACAAAACTAGCAGGACATCACAACCAGGATATTGACATTGATGGATCCATCCTCTTGTTCAGATTTCTTTTGTTTTACTTGTACTCATTTTTATGTGTGTATTTTAAGTTCTATAAAACTTAAAATTTACATACATAATACTGTACATCAGCTGTTTCAATTTTTTGAAAAAGCTCTACATAATTTTATCATAGGAGTAGGTTTGTGTATCCACCACCACAGTCAAGATACGAAACACTCTATCACCGTCAGAATGGTGCCCCTTTATAACCACACCCACTTCCCTCCTACCTGCCCCTCCTCCCCGCTTCCTCCTAAATCTAGAGTAACCACAAATCTATTCCCCATTTCTATAACTTTGTCATTTTAAGAATACTATATAAATAGAATCATGCTGTGAAAACTTTTGCGATTGACTTTTTTTTTTTCAGCATAATTCTCTGGAGATGCATCCAAGCATGAATCAATAGTTTACTCCTCTTGGTGTGAATGTACAAAAGTTTGTTTAACCATTCACCTGCTTGAAGGGCATCCAGATTATTTGCAGTTTTTGGCTATTACAAATAAAGTTGCTACAAACATTCATGTACAAGTTTTTGTGTGAATATGTTTCCATTTCTCTGAGATAAATGCCTAATATGTAGTTGCCTAGTCCTATGGTAATTGCATATTTATGTTTTTATAAGGAATTGCCAGTCTTCTAGAGTGACTGTACAATTTTATATTTCCACCAGCAATAACCAGTTTATCCATATCTTCACCAGCATTTGATATTGTAATTATTTTTTATTCAACCATTCTGATAGGTATATAAAGATATCTGTGGTTGACTTTGCATTTCTCTAATCACTAATGAGATTTAACATCTTTTCATATGCTTCCTTGTCATTTATATATAATCCTCAGTGAACTATCTGTTCATTTGCTATTTTCTAATTGGATTTTTTATATTCTACTGTTAACTTTTGAGAGTTACATTCTAGATACTAGTCTTTTGTTGGATACATAGCTTGCAAATAATTTCTCCCAGTTTACAGTTTGTCTTTTCATCCTCGTAATAGAAACTTTCACAGAGAAAAGGATAGATTTTTCATTTTTCCTTTTATGGACTGTGATTTTGATGTCAAGTGTAAGAACTCATTGCCTAGCCCTAGAACCCAATCCAGGGTTTCCCAGGTGGCACAGTGGTAAAGAATCTGCCTGCCAATTCAGGAGACACAAGGGATCCAGGTTTGATGCCTGGGTCAGGAAGATCCCCTGGAGGAGAAAATGGCAACCCATTCCAGTACTCTTGCCTGGAGAATCCTATGGATGGAGGAACCTGGAGGGCTGCAGGCCATGAACTCGCAAAGAGTTGGACACGACTGAGTATGCATGCAATGCAACAACACGAGAACCCAATCCTTTCCTTTTATTCATCTAAAATTCTCATGGCTTTACATTTATATTTGAATCTGTGATCCATTTTGAGTTTGTTTTGTTTTTGTTTTGTAAAATCAATAGGGTTAATGGGGGATTTCTGTTGTTTTGTTGTGTTGAGGTTTTTTTTTTTTGGTCTATGTATGTTCATTTATTGAAAAGCCATTTTTTTCCCATTAAATTTCTTCTGTACCTTTGTCAAACATTAATTGGGAATACTTGTTCAGGGTTATTTCTGCATTCTTTATTCTGTTCCATTGAACTATATGTTTATCACTCTGATAGATTATACTGACAAAGTATAGATTATACTTCGATTATTGTGGCTACATAGTAAGCCTTATTATTTAGTACAGTGATTCCTACTTCAGTCTACTTTTTCAAGATTATTTTAGCTGTTCTAGGGTTTGCACTTTTTCAGAACATTTTTAAAAATAAAAATATAAAATAAAATTTATAAAATGGATTTCAGAATTAGCCTATCTATGTCTACAAAATGCTTTCCTGGGAATCTGATAGGAATCACAGTAGACCTGTAAATTAATTTGGAGAGAATTGACATCTTTACCATGTTGAGTTGGGAAGGCCATTTTTGCTCTGCAGTTTAGTGATTGAACGTGTGTATGTTTGAGCAACCTAATACAAATAGTGTGCTGGCAGATAATAGAAGCTTAATAAATATTTTTGGCAGAAAGGAAGGATGGGAGAGCCTGGCAAAATCTTGAAAAGCTTGCATCAGTGGTTCCCAAATTTGGCCACACATACAATCCTCTGCTGACAGTAAAAGTACAGATTTCTGGGTTTCACCTCAGCTTACCCTGCTGGTTCCGATTCTCCAGGGTTGAGGCCAGTGGACCTCTATTTTTAACACTATCTATAATTGATTCTCAGGTACAGTCAGGTTTGAGAACATACGATACAGAAACTAGACATGGAAGCAGTTTGCAGGCAATGAGCTGAGTCCCTTAGGACCACACTGTTCTTTTTGATATTTGCCCTAAAACAAAAGAAGTGGCAGCTGAAATCAAGTTCATTTAAGGCAAATGAACAAGACCTTCAAGAAATATGGCTCAAAATGAGTAAACAGCCCTGGAGGGAGGGGGAATGTCCTTTCCTATAAGGAGAAAGATTAAATTCATTTTGAAACTGTAGCCACCCATTTCTTTTTCAAAGACAAAATAAGAAACCAGAGTTCAGAAGACTGCAAGCAGTTGCAAAGTTGTAAATACTGTTATTTATTCACTGCATTTCCTACTTGATTAATCCCCTAACCTTGAGGCCCATGAAACTGTGCATTAGGGCCCCCAGGGAGCTGACTCCAGCCCCCAGAGCATTGGAAACAAGACTGTTCAGATGCCTGCAAACTTCTTTCCAAATAACCTATCAGACTTTTCTATTATAGAAGAAAGTGAAAGTGAAGTCACTCAGTTGTTTCAGACTCTTTGTGACCCATGGACTGTAGTCGGCCAGGCTCCTCCATCCATGGGATTCTCCAGGCAAGAATACTGGAGTGGGTTGCCATTTCCTTCTCCAGGGGATCTTTCTGATTGAACCTGGGCCTCCTCCTGCATTACAGGCAGATTCTTTACCTTCTGAGCCACAAGGAAATCCCTTCTCTTATAAAGAAAACAGGAAATTAGAAATAAAAGTACATAGAGAAGAGCTCATAAATTAAATTTTTAAGCACAGGCTTCTTTAAACCTTTGTCATTGTTTTTGTTTGTTCTTTCTCTCTGCTGCTTTCAATTTTTTTTTCAGTGTAAAATTCATTACTTAAGTAATAAATATATACAAGTAAAGGAATTTTTAATAAAATATTCCCCTAATTCCATCACCCAAACACTGGGCGATTTCTACTAATATTCCATTGGTTCCCCTTCCCTGCTCTTCACTGTATTCCTCTGTGTGCGTACATGCTTTTCTGTTGCTTTTTATTCAGTTCAGTTTAGTTGTTCAGTCGTGTCCGACTCTTTGTGACCCCATGAACCCCAGCACGCCAGGCCTCCCTGTCCATCACCAGCTCCCGGAGTTCACTCAGACTCACGTCCATTGAGTCGGTGATGCCATCCAGCCATCTCATCCTCTGTCGTCCCCTTCTCCTCCTGCCCACAATCCCTCCCAGCATCAGGGTCTTTTCCAATGAGTCAACTCTTCGCATGAGGTGGCCAAAGTACTGGAGTTTCAGCCTCAGCATCAGTCCTTCCAATGAACACCCAGGACTGGTCTCCTTTAGGATGGACTGGTGGGATATCCTTGCAGTCTAAGGGACTTGCAAGAGTCTTCTCCAATACCACAGTTCAAAAGCATCAATTCTTCAGCACTCAGCTTTCTTCACAGTCCAACTCTCACATCCATACATGACCACAGGAAAAACCATAGCCTTGACTAGATGGACCTTTGTTGGCAAAGTAATGTCTCTGCTTTTGAATATGCTATCTAGGTTGGTCATAACTTTTCTTCCAAGCAGTAAGCATCTTTTAATTTCATGACTGCAGTCACCTTCTGCAGTGATTTTGGAGCCCAGAAAAATAAAGTCTGACACTGTTTCCACTGTTTCCCCATCTATTTCCCATGAAGTCATGGGACCGGATGCCATGATCTTAGTTTTCTGAATGTTGAGCTTTAAGCCAACTTTTTCACTCTCCTCTTTCCCTTTCATCAAGAGGCTTTTTAGTTCCTCTTCACTTTCTGCCATAAGGGTGGTGTCATCTGCTTTCAACTAGCATACAATTTGGAGTTCTTATGTCAAACATTTTCCTAAGTTGTGACTTTTCAGTATTTACTTTAATTGTTTGTTGGCTATATAATATTCAATAGTGCTAATATACCAGAACTGCTCTCTTTCACCATGTTGTCTTTAGTATTACCATATTTTATCCTATTACCATTTCTATTCTATTCTTTTTTTACCAAAAACAATTGTTTTTATATTATTACTGATATATTCTAAGGCATTCCAGCCATTTTTAGTTTGTTGTTTTAATCAAGAATAATGAGATGAACATCTTAAACAGATATTTTCTTATTCTGAACTATTTCTTTGGGATAAATTCTCAGGAATATCATTGTTAGGTCATTGGGCATAAGTATCTTTATGGCTTTTGATATTTCTTAGAATACCAAAATCACCAAAATTTTGCCAAAATTGGATAGTATTTTTTAAATTTTGCAAATGCAGTGGATGCAAATGTATATATTGGCATCCATTATTTTTTATTAGAATGTGTCTGCCATTTGTATTTTTATCATATACATTGTCTATTTAAATACTTTATTACCTATTATAAATTATAATGACCTTTCTAAATATTATAGATATTAATCTGTATTCACAATTATGTAAATGTTTCCCTATCCACTGCTCCTATTTTTACATTAATTTTGTCATTGTTAATAAACAGAAGTTTTAACTTTTCCAATATTGTCAACTTTGCAATTCTTGTTTGTTATACGCCTTGTCTATTGTGGGCTACCAGAGAAAGTTACTATGCCTCTGTAGATCTGATAAAACCAGAGTCTATTTTCTACCAGTTTTCCTATGCTTTTTTTTAACCCAAACTGTATGTAGTTTTAGTGGATGAAGTGAACTTGGAATCTAAGTTATCTCTTCCAGCTGTTTCAGTTCTGCCTGTGGAGCTGGCCTCTTCCCCCGCCCTGAGGCACTGACTGCGGGAAGCCCCCTGTCACAGAGCACTCGGTGTTCCTTGGCTCACACTGTGGTCCACCAAGCCTGTTTCTTCTGTACACTTGATAGCTCCAAGTTTTAGGACTTTAGTTTTTGCTATGGTGGTGAGTATCTGGTAATAGTGGATCTGCCATTTCACTCTTCCTTTTTTCTTAGAGGGTCCCATCTTGTTTTTCTTTCCTATAATTTTTAGAATCAGAGCCCCAAAAGGAAAATGTTCTTAAAAGAATGTATAACTATTTGGAATTGCATGGGAAAAACACAGACAGATAACAAAACATATTACTCCCATGGCCTTTCAGCCAAGTCTGTCATCAGATTCCTTCAAGGAATCTGGGGGCACTTTGAATACCATGGAAATTCCTTCAACCAATGGAGAACCCAAAAGTACCAGCTGCAACAAAGCATGTGTCCCAGAAAGTGTGACCAGTGCACACTTGTGGTACTGTGAGAATGTACCCTTTACTGGTTTATCTTGATGTGAGAGGTTGATTCTCAAATTCTTTCACCAGAGGAAGTCCCACTTTGAGCTCTCAGGGGCACGTGCATGCGCCTGCCTTCACACACACACACACACATGCAGAGCTTTATTCAACATAAACCCCAGAACTAAAGAGGGCCACAATCACTATTCAAAAAATGAGTTTCAGAAGTGACAGGCATGCTTTTTTTTTTGAAGTTACTTTTTAAGTGGGCCAGACCTTCCATCCCAGGTCACCTTCTTAGCTGGCCTCCTTCCTGATTGTAGAGTATGTGGGTACATTCTTTAGACCAACATCTGAGGCTCTTCCATGTGATCAGGGTCAGAAGGATGTCCAGGCAGAAACCCTTGGGTTCTGCCTCTGGAGATTGTCCTACTTTTTCTGTTCACCTAAAACAATAGCAGCTTTTATTGGATTGCTTTGCCATTTGGCCAGCAGCCTTCCCTAAACAGAACAGTTCAATTGTCTTTTTAATCTTACTGGACAGCAGTGGTTTTTTTAGCCTCGGAAGAGAGAAGCAGGAGGACGCATGACATGTGATGGAAAGACGTGTGTGTTATACAAGTCCACGTGGACAGGCACATTCTAGGGGAAATGTAAAAATGCACCAAAAGGGTAATCAGACAGCAGAGGTGTGAATCTGCCCCTCATGGCTGCATGATCTCAGACAAATTAAATAAACCTTCTAAGCTCCGTTTAAAAAAGAGGAATAAGAATACCACTCAAAGTTGAAGATTCAATGAAGTCATTTATAGAAAGTACCTATATACTATTACTGTCTTAATATCTAAAAGAACCAAATAAAATAATTTGTTACACAATTTGAAAGGATTCATGACTCCATCCATAAGCAAAGTCCCATTATACTCTCCAAAACGTCTCCATACTTCCAAGATGAAAGAGAAAAATGTATACAACAGAGACCCTTAACCTTTGGGAGGTTTATTCTCCTGGAGAACTTGGAGAATGTTAAAAGTTACTTTTTCCAAAGATGCAGCAAGTCAACATTCTAACTGTAGAGCTCCCCACCTGCCTCGAAGCACACCTGTGGGCAGCTCCATGGAGCCCAGGCTGGGAACTCACGCCTTGAGCCTCACCGCCCACAGGGCCACCTTCTGTCAGCAGGGAGAATAAGTGACCACGACAGGACTCGGCTTAACTACATCCCAAGCCATCGTCCATCTGAGGGCTATTCAGTCACCCTGAATCTTGACATCTCTGCCATAAGCCAGCGCTTCTCCTCACCCCACCTCACACCCCATGCTCGGGCACAAGCTCTTTGTCTACAAGGGAAAAAAGACAGTGTATTGAATGCATTAATAAGGCTGCATCATCTCACTGCTGTAATTTCCTCCTTTATGATTAAAAGCAGCTAGCACTTTTTGAGTTCATACTACCTGTCACACAGTGTGCTAAACACGTGACTCAAACTGTCATCTAACACTCCCAGGAACAGCATGTGGTGGATTTCATTATCTCCACGTGGCAGTCAGCTAGCTGCATCTTAGATGGTTTAAAAGAATCCACCTGCAATGCAGGAGACCCGGGCTCGATCCCTGGGTTGGGAAGATCCCCTGGAGAAGGGAAAGACTACCCACTCCAGTATTCTGGCCTAGAGAATTCCATGGACTCTACAGTCCATGGGGTTGCAAAGAGCTGGACGTGACTGAGCGACTTTCACTTCACTTCATTTCACTAGATGGTTTAAAGTCACTTGCTGCAGGGCATCTAGTCAGTGAGTGGCGGAGCCTAGCTTGGAGCTGTGTTCTCACGACTCTGATCTCTGCCTCCTCCCTTCAGGGCACTGCAGATCTCCTAGGACATTCCATAAGTACTGACACTTTCGGTCCCTAACTGTTTCCCCATGGATCACCAAAGCATTGCTCACCCTATTTGCTTTTAGCTCCCCAGCCCTAAAGAGCCCCCTCTAGGAAGATTGCCCTCCACGTATAAGCTGCTCTCTGCTTGCTTTACACTTTTGTGAACCCATAATGCATCACTCCTAAAGTTGTCAGAGTGTCCAACTTTCCCATAAATGGCATGCAGGGTCTTCAGAGCCTCAATGTCGTCCTCTCTATTAACACATTGCTTCCTATTTCAGATAAGAGCCAGCCCATTTGTCATATTTGAATTTCAAATATCCACCCACCTTATCAGCTTGCCTGCCACTGTCCGTTGAGAGTCCAGTTCAGTCATTTGTGATGAAAATGTAGCTGGGACACAATATAAATGAAAGTGAGAGAGTGTGCTTCAGTTACACCTAAATCTTCACAGGCAGTGCCTTGGTAAGTTTCAGTGTGTCATGAAAATGTGTTGATGCCAATGTTTCTTGAACGTTCAGCATTTTTCAAATACTGGAACTACCTGTGTTGTAGGCACGTGAACAGAACTCGAGAGTTTCTGTGACACTTACTCCTCCCGTGTCTTCATCAGTCTGATCTGACTCCTGCCTGGTCATCCCAGCTTCTGGTAGCAGTTCGTGTGAACAGTTTGGCTTTCTTGATCAAGAAAGAGCTCACTGTGTTAAAACCACAGGGGCTCTTGAGAGGGGCCACATCACATGTCACCAAGACTCTTCTCTGAAATACACTTAGCCCACGGGAAGGCATAAGCGCACAAAGCAACCCACCGAGAGACAGTGCTGAGGAGGGACAGTGGGCCTGGCCACGTGCTGCAGGCAGCAGAGGCCCGTGAAGGGGCCCTGAAGTGGGAGGCCTGGGGCTGGATTCTGACTCCATCACTTGCTTACTGATGACCCTGGGAGAGTCCTGAATGTGCCATCGGAATAGCGTGAAGTGTCAGGGCATAGGGCTGTCGCCTTGGAACATGGAATATGGTAAGTACCACAAAGAGGTGTGACCCCAGAGGGGAAGCAAGGGGAATGCTGTAATGCCCATGGACCATCACCCAGCCAAAGTAGAGACACGGACTCCCTCTAGAAGAATTTAGCCCAGCCTCATTCCACCCAGAGTGCTACCCACCTGAGGGGGCCTTCATCTGCGTGCTCAGCCTCCTCGAAGTCTTCCCACTCGCTCTCACTCTCATGGGACACTTCTGGAGGCAAAGACTGTGAGAAAGTACTCCAGGAACAGAACTGTGGTAAGGGAATGGTCCCTGAATCTGCCTCCAAACATTCTCCACAGGGTAGCTGGTCTCCCAGTGAAGGGTTGATAGTAAGATACACTTCATCCTCCGAGGTAGGAGAAGGGGTCCCAGGTGGATGGTGCATGTCCCGTTCCTCATTATCACTCTACAGCTCAGGACTAGAAAACAGAAATCCACGTTTCTTCCAGGGTTGATCACAAATCCCGCTCCCCACCTTGCCTTGCCTTCAGGATGCGGTCATGACCTGTCACAGGCAACTGCCACAGGCTTCAGACAGCTGCTGCCAGAGCCTCCTCTGGGGCCAGGAGGTGAACAGTGAACCGGGTGCGGCCCTTGACCTTGAGGAGTCCGTGATTTAATGAGAAGAGTGAGCGGTGAGCAGACGTTACAATCAGGTAGTTAGTGCTACAGTACAGAATGTTATGAGGGTGGACAAGCTCCTTACTGAGTCCAGGAGATGGTGGGGGGACTCACCAGAGGACACGGATCAAAGCAGAGCTCTGACCCACGCTTCATATGGGAAGACAGTCAGACCTCAGGCAAGTTTATTAACTTCTCTAGAGCCTCAGTTTTTTCATCTGAAAAAATGGGAAAATCAAGAAACTTATGGGAGTGTTGGAATGCTTAAGTTAAATAATTCTGATACAGCCAGCCATGGCTCCTGGTACAGGGTTAGTTCTCGGTAAATGGAGGAGGCTGTGATCACTACTATGATTATAGTTCTTTCAACAGAAGAATTAGATGGAAAGGGCCAAAGCAAGAGGCTCAGAACAACTCCAGCAGGTGACCTTCAAAGCACTTTGTGCAAATATCAGGTCCTTTTCTGAGCATTGCAAAAGTGCTTATTTGGAGAGGCAGCTAGCTGGAGTGACATTTACTCCCTGCATGACATAGGAAGCAGGTGAATGGCGAGGCTCATTGGTAACAAAGATGCAGAAGCAATGGTGAAAGAATAAGTCTTCCAGGGGTTTCCAAAAGTCACCACACACTCCTTTTTGATTAGAAAGAGCAGTCCATGAAGATGACAGAGCATTTTGCACAGGGCTTCCAACATGCAAAGAAGGTGCTCAGAAAATGTCTGTAGACAGTCTGGTTAGAGAAGATGAGTAGGAAAATCTACAAGAAATGCAGACAGGTTGGTCTTTGTACCAAATACACAAGTCCTTGTTTATCAGCCTCTTTACCCACCCCCATATCAACAGGTTGGTTTTGTCAGTATCCCCTGCCCTCCCCTTCCCTTTCCTGCAATATGTCTTTCCCTTAAAATCAGTGCTGGCATCTCCCTATAGCCAAGAGCTCCCAAACACCCATACAGGTGGCCCTCCTTCCGGTACAGCCAGAGTAGCTGTCTCAACCTGAGTTTTGCTGTTAAAGAGACATCCATTCTGCTCATGAGAGATACAGGGTTCAAGTAAATGTGCATTTCATGTAAATATACAGACACATGCTTAAAAAGGGACTATATTCTGTAAGGACATTCACTTTAAGGAAATATTTTAAAATCCCTAAGCACTTGAAGAAATTGGTTTAAAACCTTAAGCTACTCAACCAAATTGTGTAGAAAACTGTGTTTCTTTGTAAGTATAGGGAGGGAACATCATGGAAGCTTTACCAAAGGGCAGGAAATCCAGCCTGGTGCCCAGGCCCACTCTGTCCCCTCCCCCAACCCCCTAGGCAGCCAACCTGTGCCACCTTTCCTGTGCCACCTTCCCTGCGCCACCTTCCCTGCGCCAGCTTCCCTGCCAAGAGGCAGGTGACAGCAGGGCCACGCCTGGCTGTCCACACTTCACCTCCCACGACTGTGCTCCTCCAATCTTTCTAATGATCTCCATGCTCTCCGGATTGGATCTGGGGCTCTCGCTGCTGGCCCCACCAGGAGAGAGATCCAGGGAAGCCATCAGCCTGAGGAGCAAGAGGCAAGGCTGCTGGGTGTCTGGAGAAGGGTTAGTGATTGTCAGGAAGCATTTAACAGGAGGCTTCCTGTGTGCTGTTTTGGATCTGTCAGGAATTCTCTGCTCCTTATTAATTCCTGAATATTCAGGAATTAAGAGGAGAGGCAAGCCTCTCCTGGGACTGAGGAATCCAGGCATTTCCTTCATTTGTTTTTCTATGCGGTGATAAGCACCCTCTTCCTTTTTATGAACCATATGGTAAAAGTGGTTATTTACAACTCTCTCTTTCATATGGATGTTGCTGAAAATAGCTATCCTGTAAGACAGTATAAATACCTACATAATGTTGAATAAAACACCTTTGCTCCATCAGAGCTCTGGTTCCCGTGTCTTTCTCTCTCTCTCTCTCTCTCTCTCTCTCTCTCTTTCAGGCTAATCCCCTGGAGCACAGAGGCTCTCTGAGTTCACTTTCCTGCCCAGGCTTCTAAGACCCTCTCGAGAAGGTGCTCTGCACCTTCACCCCATCGAGAGGGCGCCTGAGGCCTCCATGAACAGAGCAAGCCCCGTGCAGGGGCTTTATTGGCTTTCTGTGTAAACCAAGGAATATCAGCCTCTTTCTCTCCTTTACTTTCTTATCATCAACTCTGGACCACCAAGTTCTGGTACATTAAAGGAGCTCAACAAGTGATCTCCACGGTGACATTCTGGCCATTCTGGTGACATTCTTACCTCAGGGAGAATCACTGCCTTTCCATCCACCCTTCCACCCAGGCTCCCGACTGCTCCTGGAGCTCTGACCTGGGGTTTGCTTGTGGATGTGGGGAAAGAGAGGTGAGGCAAGAAGAGGCATAGGAAGTCAGATACTGTGTTGCTTTCTTACATGTTTTGCAGAGACCTACTACTATGTGGCAGCAGTATGTGTACAGTGTGGTAAAAGAAGAGAACAGGGCAAGAAAAGGAGAATTTCATCTTCTCCATGAACACTCTGGGTTTGCAAGGGTGCTGGCAGCCACTTGACTGTGGAAAGTAACCACCTGGTAGATGGTAAGATCTGGCAGTTTGCTGGGAATTTCAATTGATTGGGATCTGTCTTTAGCTGGAAATGGCTGAGGAAAGAGAAGGAAAACTGACTGGTGTTGAGTTCTGGTGTGCCAGGCTCTGGGCTAGCGCTCTGCATGTGTTATTTCTTTTGAAGGCCACAGCACACTTTGGAGTTACCGAGGTCTTCATTAACATTTGAGAAGCCTCAAGCTCAGAGAAATCAATTCGTCAGACACGCTAGTAAGTAGTAGAGCTGAAACCGAGGCTATATGATCAAGAAGTCAGTCATCTTTTTGATCTAAACCACTGAAAGAAAACTTCACTCATGGATGCCAGAAGCAAAGAGGCAGTTACCTGGAGCAGTCGCTTCAGAACTGAACTGCGGACATTCAAGGGAGATCCACAAAGAACCACAATCCCACCTTGGAATCCTAATTCTGACGCTGCCCAGGAGCTGGGGGAACTGTGTCCAGAGATTGCTGGTCGTGTGCCATGGCTTTCCTCCTGTAGGGGGAAGCGACTAACTATACGTGCTTTAAGTGCAAGCTAAGGTTCTCTTGGAGGAGAAGCTAACACAGTTGAATTTTGTTTGCCTGGCACAACACAGTATACTTTTAAAAAATTCTATCTGGATGCTTCTAGGAAACATGCCTGGCTTCTGTCTGTCACAGATCGAGCCCTGTCTAACTGCATTACCCCAGCTGCTTTATACTTCGTGTCACTACTAGTCCCTGTAGATTGGCCCTTATCAGCCTTCTAGGATGCCAACAGTTAAGAGCCACTTAATGTCAGTGGGTTTATACAATGTCAAACATGAAACATTGTTCCCTGTTGTTTGGCTGCTTTGTGCCCGTGCATCTAACTAACAACATGCCTAGGAGCAATATCGTACCCTCTCTCCATATCCGTACCCCTCTCTTTGCTCCTGACAGGTTTCCAAGCACCTTGGATATGTGTAGTAAATACTCATCAAACTGAATGAAAGAGTTTGTTTTCCCTCAGAACAGGATTGAGAAGTGGAAATACTTAGGGGTGGATGAGCACAAAAATGCAGACTAAGTTAAAAACAAATGGCTATTAAAATGAACATCACAGGGCTTCCCTCATGGTCCAGTGTTAGGAATCTGTCTTGCAGTGCAAGGGATACCGGTTTGATCCCTGATAGGAAGATCCCACATGCCTCAGAGTAAACTACAAGCCAGCACTCTGGAGCCTGTGAGCTGCTACTACTGAGCCCATGTGCTGCAGCTACTGAAACCCAAGTGTCCAGAGCCCGTGCTCTGCATGAAGAGAAGCCACTGCAATGAGAAGCTCTGCATACCGCAGGAAAGAGTAGCCCCTGCCTCACTGCACTAAAGAAAGCCTGCGAACAGCAACAAAGATGCACCACAGCCAAAAAATACTATTAAATAAAGAAATCTTTTTTTAAAATGAAGGTTTCAGTCTGGTTTTGAAGATGTAGTTTTTTTTTTTAAGCTTCTATTGATTATAAAGCATCATATTAGCTGTAGAAGTGATGATGCACACAAGGGAAACTCTTTCTTATCACAAAGCTTCAAGAGGCCATGAGGGACGCAGAACAAAGGTTTGTATGCGAGGAAGAAATCCCAAGGCCTGCCATCTGCAGTCCCCAAGGATACTGGAGGACCACTGGGTGGGGTTTGCTTTCCCAAAATCTCACAAGTTGTGATTACCTCAGCTCCAGATTTCATGTTTCTCTTCTTTCATCCTCCCCTCCAAATGCGCAGAACCCTCCTGGCCCAGCAAGCATCTGAGCCATGTTATTAATTGTTTGCTTGTAATTTCTAGCAATGACATGCATACAATTTACAATATGTCTGCAAATGGACTGAGCCTTACCTTCCAAGTCTCCTGATATCACAAACTGAATCACAGTTTTGCCTCAAATCCTTCTCCAAAGAGGTAGCCAATGTTGATGCCTCCATTTCTTGGTGAAGTCTGCATAGATGAGGGAAGGAATCCCGAGGATCAGTCAAGGAAGTGGCCCAGGGTTTCTCGGTGTCTTGGTCCCGTTGTGCCTCTTGGGTGGCTTGTTGGAAAGACTCTGGCTGGAGACCTACGCCCTCCCCTGTGTCTGGGGAGGCACTGTCCCTCCGGCTGTCCCCCTGATCCAGGCTGGGGCTCTGCTCCAAGTCAGCACATGCTGCCCTGGAGAATTCTTTGTCTGCTGCGAACACAGGTGTCTATTGAAAGAAATACTACGGATTATTGGATCCATGGTGCACATTGAGCAAAATCTAAATGTTGCTTTCGTACCAGTGGGTACCACAGTTGGTACCAATCCACCCCTTTTCCGTGCTCTTCAAATGAGTGCCTAGACTTGCTATTTCTGTGTCCACCTCTTCTTCCTTGCACCCACCCGAACCAGGCTTCTGACCCATCACTCAACTGAAAGATATCTAATTAGGATCTCTAGTTACCTACATCTTTCTAAAGCCAAAAGATAATTCTCTGTCTTCATCTCTAACTCTCAGCAATGTTCAACATAATTGGACCTTCCTCCTTCCTGAGAATGTCCTTTACTCGTTTACTCTACTTAAACACTGAGTTTACCCTAAGCTCCACCTTTATCCAAATCACCTCCAAGGCTCCTTCTCAGTCTCATGCGTTATCTCATTTCTTTGGGGTGTCGCATCGCTCACTTCTCAGCCCTCTTCTTGACTTTTTTGGGATTCCTCCCCGAGAAGATCTCATCAAATTTACAGCTCTCAGTGGCATTATCTGCTGGTAATTTCGAATTCACATTTTCCAGCCCTAGCAGATATCTCCATTGAATGCTCGATAAACATTTGTTTGCAGGCTATTAAGAACTACTGTTTCTTTCCACATACCTTAAACTGCTCCCTCCAAGCACATCCTGTCTTGGTAAGTGGCACCACCATTCATTCAGTTACTTGAGCCAACTCCACTCCCGGTCTTCACACCAATGTCTTGTCCAAAAATCATCCCATGGGCTCTACCTCCCAGAGTATCCTCAATCTGACTGCTTCTTACAGCTATCTGGCTACAGCCCGAGCCTAAGACACCATATGTTATGTGAATCACTGCCAGATTACCTGCTCCACTCCATCTCTCCCGGCAACCTAAGTGACCTCTCCAAAGTGTGGGCCAGATGAGGCCACATTTCTGCTTCACCCTTCATCCTCCCACCTCCCCAGCCCAGTGGCTTCCCATGGCATCCAGGATGGGATCAGCACATTACCAAAACCTACAAGCCCTACCTGATGCAGCTCCCAACCCCCTCTACAACTCCTCCCCCTCCACAGTTCCCTTTATTAACTACTGTCCAGGCACAATCCTTATCTTGTGTCCTTCAAAAATCTAGGTCTTTCCTGTCTCAGAGCCTTTGCACTTGCTATTCCTCCTGCCTGAAATGACCAACTCCAGATGTTTACAGAGCTGCCTCCTTCTCATAACTATTCTAGTTCTAAACCAAAGTCTCCCTTCCTTGGTCTTCAATCAGAGCTCTGGAACCAAGCGAATGAATGAAAATTCTTCTTCCTTGTGGCCCTCAGGTATGAGGAGAGAAGAAGCATGCCCACCATTCCTCGCCTCAAACCCTCTCCACTGGACACTTCTGGGTTCTCTGGTAGAAGTTCTTCTCCAGGACAGGACAACTGTTTCCCTGGCATTTACCAGATATCTGAACAAAGACACAGGGTACCAGCGCCTTGGCCTGATGGTCTTTGAGTGTGTGAAATGTGACCCTCTCCCACCCTGTTCACTCGCTTAACACAATTGCTATCATCTACCTTCTTTCCAAACTAGCAGCTCTCTGGTTTCCTTCCTATAGCTCTTGTCTCACCAAAGTTGGTATAAAATGCCTCTTAGAGTCCAAGCATCAAGAATACGTGGGTCACCAAGTCCCTGTGCTGTCTCTACCAACTGTCACCCTCGGTGAAAAGTGACTGGTTATGACCGATAAGTGACTGATCAGCCATGGACACGGCTTGTCCACGTCTCAGATGAGGAATCATGAGACCTAGAGGAGTTAGGCAAGTGCCCAAGGTCCTTGCAGCAAACAGAGCAGGTACAGATGATTCCGGGTGTCCACGCACACCCTCCTCCGTGAGCGAGGTCTGCTGGTTGCTGGTGGCTCGCA
Source organism: Bubalus bubalis (assembly GCF_019923935.1). Classification (NCBI taxonomy): domain Eukaryota; kingdom Metazoa; phylum Chordata; class Mammalia; order Artiodactyla; family Bovidae; genus Bubalus; species Bubalus bubalis. The sequence continues at coordinate 161,725,578 of NC_059160.1, forward strand.
GCAAGCCCCTCCCCAGGAATTGTGTTCCGCTTAAGGGAACTGCCTCAGCCAGTTAGGCCCCTCCCTTGGGCAGCTCATACCCAGTGCTGTTTGGTGCAGATAGCAAAGGTACAGGCTCTTCTGCTCCAGTGAAGGACAGCTCTGAGGGGCCATCTCAGCTTCAGAGTTCCCTCTGGGGCCAGCTGAAGCCCCTATTGCAGCTGAAGCTCATTTACTTCCCCTTCCGCCCAACCCTGCTTCTCTCACCCTCACAAAGGTGTTCCCAAGAGCTGTCCCCATCCACCTCCAGCACTCCAGTCTCTGTCACAGACTCTGTGTCCTGGAAGCTCAGCAGGTGGAAATGTGATGGGTAACACTAAGTGTCATCCTGGCTAGAAAGTGAAAGTGAAGTCACTCAGTCGTGTCCGACTCTTTGCGACCCCATGGACTGCAGCCTACCAGGCTCCTCCATCCATGGGATTTTCCAGGCAAGAGTACTGGAGTGGATCGCCATTTCCTTCTCCAGGAGACTACCCAGATATTTGTTCAAATACAAATCTAGATGTGACTCTAAAGGTATTAAAGAGAGTTGTCTATAAATCAGTAGACTTTGAGTGACACAAATAACCTTCTATAATGTGAGAGAGCCTCCTTCTGTCAGTTGAAGGCCTTAGGAGAAAAATGACTGAGAGCCCCAAGAAAAATGAGTCCTGCCTCCAGACTGCCGAAAGATTCACACTGTGACATCAACTCTCTGCTAGATTTCCAGTCAGCCAGCCTATTCCACAGAATTTCGACTGGCCAGCCCCACGACAGGGAAGCCTGGTGTGCTGCAGTCCATGGGGTCACAAAGAGTCGGATACAACTGAGAGACTGAACTGAACTGAAGCCCCATGATTATCTGAGTCAGTTCCTTAATCTCTCTCTCTCTCTCCACACATGCACACACATATCCTATTTGTTATATTTCTCCCAAGAACCTAATACAGGCATCAACATAACAATCTGAACTTTCCAGATTCCAATGCCTGTCTTCTCTGCACCAGACTAAACATGCCTAATCCATGTTTTAGAAGGCTGGACTTAGATCCTTCCTATTTTCCCCTGCATTTCATTCTTCAGAATGGAAATTCTTACCTCCCCTTTGTCTGGTTTTATATGCATTCTCCTTGTTCCTGGTTTCCCCTTTCTGATGCCTGGCTGCCTCTGATGCCAGAGAACCCAGCTCTAGAGGTTTCACAGTCAAGATTTAAGTATGTAACCAACTATGCGAAGACCCAAATATTGGGAGAGACAGAAGCAGGGAGAGGAAGAGAGAAACAGGGCCTTATGAGCTTGTCATAGACTAACTGAGGTTAGGGTGGTGAGCTACGTTCCTGCCCCAATGAAATAAGACGGCACTGAACCCTATTGAAGGCAAAAGTCAAGCTTCTCAGGACCCACCAGACAAGAAAGGGGTGGCTGAACATGATGCATGTGGAGAGAGCAGAGGGCAGCACCCCTTACCTGCCAGCCCTGGTCCATCTCAGGCAGCGCACCTGGAGGGGGTCGGCAAAGCAGGAGCGTGACTTCCTGTGAGGCGCCTTGAAGTAAATGGAGCACCTCCTACCAGAAAGCAAAACCTATGGTTAGTTATGGGGCTGGCCTGGCTGTGGGGGTGTCCTCCTCTGTGTTCTCCACTATCTCTCTGGCCCCTCCTCTCAGTACCTCATTCTGTGTCTTGGCTGCAGAGAACTTTGGAGAGCACTGCTGTGGGCCTGACTTCCCCAAATGCATGGATCCAAGGCCACAAAATGATGAGCCAATGCTGAGCTTTAAACGACCAAGGTCTGCTCAGGGCCTTTACATAGCAGCATCTGCCAATACTGATGCCTCTTCTTCAGAGAAAAAGAGTGATTCTAGCAAATGACTCTTCAATGTTCATTGCTTCTCTACCCGACTCATATCAGGAGCTATCGGTCACATAAACACCACCACTCCAATCTCTAAAGCCTGACCCTCAGCCCCGAGCTTCTGCCCAGTCTCAGCTCAGGCCCTCGGACCCTCTCACCTATGACACCGCAGTGACCTCCTCTCTGCTCCCTGGCTCCTCCACCCTCACCCACCTCCCTTCCTCCACATTGCTAATGTGCAATCGTTCCAAAATGCAGATGTCATCAGGTTCTTCTTCTGCCAAACCCCCTCTCTGGCTCATCTCACCCTCAGCATAAGCACACCACCCAGAACCTGGTCTTACCTGCTGTCTCTCTCCCACTTTCTCCTCCCTGCACCCACATCTGTAGCTCCCACCATAGTGAACCTCTTGCTCCAAGCCATCCTCTCACAGCCCCAAGCGTGAGGTTGCCTGAGGAGCTCTTCTTATCTAACTAGACCAGGACTTCTCAACATCTCAGCACTACTGGCACTTTGGGCTGAATAACTTTGTTGTGAGAGCTGTCCTGTGCATGGCAGGATGTTGAGCAGCATCTCTCTACCCACTAGACACCATTAGCTGTGACAACCACAAGTGTCTCTGGGCTTCACCAAATGTCCCAAGAGGCAACTTCACCCCTACCTGGGAACCGCTGATCTGGATCCTACTCAGTGCCCCCAGCTACAAAGGACTGCCACAGAGGGGGCTCCTTCCCACTCCCTGTGCAAGCAGTGGAGCGGGGCTTTTCTCTCTCATTTATTTCCCCCAGTGGGTGTTGTTCTTGTCTATCCCACCAGCCCCATGAGCTCTGAGACCCTACAAACTGTCCGTCTGTGTGTTTCCAGTTCCTGTTGGAACTGTTGCTGGCCCAGCAGCAGTTCTCAGAGGACAGTTCCTGGATCAGATGAAGGATGCAGGGTGGATGGAGACATCCCCCCTCTAATCTTGTTCCGAGGATTCTCCACCCTTCCCCATCCCTCCTTCATGAGCCTTGCTCTGTGCCCTGGAGATGGACCTGCATCGTGGGCTACAGAGAAGCTTTCTGCTGGGTTCAGCCAACGAGTGGGTGAGCAGGGGTCAGATCTGAGGAAGAAGGGGACGTCCAGGTTGGCTTTCCTGCCCATGCAGTTATCATGGAATCATGATATCTCTCAGCTAATTTTATAGCTCATGTCAGCGAGTCTACTTCACCCAGCTCACTCAGTTTCTGCACTTTGGTAACTGCTTCTACCCACTCCCTCTGGACTTGGGGGAGAGGGTCGATAACTGCATCCTCTGCTCTCAGCCCCAGGGCTCTATACTTTCCCTTGAGTTTCCCAACAACCTCTACACCTTTATTAAGCTTTCTCAAATGGTCCAATTTCTGCCAGGACCTTGACTGATATGTACAATATTTCACTGAGCTATTATGCCATAAACATCATTGTTATTGTTCAGTCACTAAGTCGTGTCCAGCTGTTTGTGACCCTATGGGCTGCAGCACGTCAGGCTTCTCTGTCCTTCACTATGTCCTGGAGTTCACTCAGATTCATGTCCATTGAGTCCATGATGCCATCTGACCAGCTCATCCTCTGCTGCCCTCTTCTCCTTTAGTGTCCACTTTTTACTTTCTTTTTTATTATGTTTTTTTATCATAAACACAACAACCTATACAACTCTACATGTTAAAGCTGTAAATTTAATAGAGAAATGGGAAAGAGCGCAGAAAAGGACCTACCGTGGCCCACTGAAACTTCACGCCCACCTCTGGGAGTGAGTGTTAGGAGACCTTTAGCACAGAAGTCAGAGTTTTATCTCGAGTTTCATTACAAACCTAACTCGAAACAAGGCTTACTCAAGGTCAGATTCTTCAGAATTGAGATGAAAATTTTAACATGAGGATGTTCTGCCAGTTTCTCTCTTTACGTGATTCAAGCTCAGACTCCAGATTGTGATCTCCAGGAGCCCACAGTATTCCTCACTGAGGGTGGGTGGCCCTGAAAGGAATGTCCCCACAAACCTTAGTCCACAAACAGGACTGCATCCCTCACGTCCTCCCACCTGGAAGTCCAGGCCTTCTGTGGACCTTCCATTCACAGCCAGGATAATGTCACCAACTGCGATGGCCCCGTTCTCCTCCGCCGGCTGCCCCGGGAAGAGCCGCTTAATCAGCACGAGATCACTCTTGAGGTGGCCGCAGTGCTCGCTCTCCATCTGCACAAAACTGAATCCCAAACCACTGGCGTTCTTTTTTAGCTTGACTTCAAACTTGGGGCCTGTATCATGGGATGTGAATGAGATCCATCCTTCAGTAAATTACAGATGAAATTTGCCAGCCTCAAAATGCAAATTGTCAAATAGATGAATTATTTCTGTTTTCTGTTAAAAGATTTCACTTTGTTCACTTTTATACAGAGTCTATTATACATTTTATAGGTCAATGCCATCCAGTAGAAATATGTGAGCTGCATATGCAAACTACATATGTAATTTCAAAGTTTAACCCAACATATCTAACGTATTACCTTTTCAACATGCAATCAATGTGAAAAAAATTATTAATGAGGTATTTTACATTCTTCTTATGAACTAAATCTTTAAAACTGAGTATGTATTTTATCAATTTGGATTGGCCACACCTCAAGTATTCAATAGCCACATGGGCAAGTGGCTATCATATTGGACAGAGTAATTATAGATAGCCAACAAAGGTATATGTAAAGATACAGTGTATAGCCATCTACAATAGACCCATATTATTTAATAAAACTTGCATCTCATATATTCCTGCTACCCTTTTAGAACCCCAGTCATCTTTTAGTGTACTTGAAAAAAACTTTTGAAATAACTAGACCATGACAATAATTATGGCCAACTCTACGAAAATGTTTTTGCTGCCATTTTGTTTGGCCCTATGAACTGACCATAGACACAACAACTGCTTCTGGGCACCAAGGTGGACAAAGACTCAGGAACTTTCATAGTCTGGCAGCCAAAGAGGTCTCTAGGCCTCCCCTGGTCTGCCTGTACCACCCCAATAGAGGGACAGAGCACTAATTTATAAACTCGGATTTGGGGCAAGAATGAAAGTGTCTGAAGCAATTAGGTTCGGGTGTGTCACATGACCGATTTCAGCAGCAGCATCATCTGACCACCGTAGCTCACTCTGTAGTCAATTTCTCAAAGGTCCTCCGTGGAGTGAGCTGAGGAACGATGAAAGAGCAAATGGGCTTGTTTTACACACACGCCTCCCCCCTCGACCATGGGTATTCAACCTGACTTATGCCTTCAGAAAACTCTCCATAAAGGGGTTGAAGAGCGGTTAAGCTCCAAATCATGATATTTTAAGGGAATAAGTGTATTCCAGCAGGAAACAAAACCATAGGAAAGTCAGAAAGGCAACCCCTCAGAAGACGTGCTACAGTGTCCCCGTAAACTGATCGTGGGTTTGCTTTTTTAAATGCTAATAACTAAGCTAGGTTTCTGAGCACCTTCCTCTCCTCACCCACCTCCGCATTCCTCAGATTTTGCCACAAAAATCTTGGCTGAAATATGGACATTTGATCAGAAAAGGCATGACCCTTTCATTTCAATTTCAACCCCAAACACTTATACACAAGCATTCCAGCAGCTGATCAGAAAACCTCAGAAGGCTTTGGGGCAGAATTATACCTGGTCATCATATTTTGGACAATGAATTTTTTTCCCTAGAAATATTTCATTAGATTGCCTTCCATCACATCAAAGTCGGCCCCATTATAACCACCACTGCTCATTATCTTTTGAGAACCCAGATGAAGCCTTCCTGCTTTCCCTTTGGAGATGACAATTCAAAAGCAGCGCAGGATGACATGACAATAGTACCACTCGACTCTCTCTCCTCTCACCATCTGTCGCCGAGACCCTGCTTGCGGGCCTTCCAGGCAAGACTGTTGCCAAGGAAACAGCCGTGCACTCCTCTCCCATCCTGTCATTAGCAGAAGGACACTGCTGTGCAATCCTGGGGCCTCTTCTCTCTAAGACCAGTCTTGCAACCTAGAAGTGTGGGTGGATGAACTCAATTTACACCTCATATGGAAACCAGGAGGCTCTCCCTCCACACTGCAAATGCTTCATAATTTTTTTGGTACTTCTAGTAGCTGCCTCATTTGAATCTCAAATCAAAATCTCCAATCTAGCCTATTTGTTGGGGTCCAGAGCCACATTTCCAACTGTCTATTGGACAAATGATCCTGGGAGTAATGCATGTACTTCCATTTCAGTATATTCAAGTCCAAATCATCTTCTTTGTCTTGCTCTCCCTCCCTACCCCCTCCTCATTCTGCCTAAAACACTCCTATTCTTGCCTTTGCTCTCTCAGAACCCAGACCTGTCCCTCAGCTAACCTCCCAGGGGCCACTCTTGCAGTAGCCCAACTCTCTTCCTTCCACCTTCCAAATACACATCTGGCTTCCAAGGCTTGCATGTTCTCCACCAGAAACATCCCCCACAATGTTCCCTTCTCCATTCCCTCTCCTGTTGCCAATGGCCAGCTGAACTGGAGCAAGTGCCCTCCCACTTGACGTCCTGGACCCTATCTCCTCTTCCTTCAGTCCATTCCCCTCAAGGTTGTTGGTGGATTAAAATAAGACAAGAGTTGAACATGCAACACTCTTGATTAAAAGTCTCCAGTGTTTTCCATCACCTAAAATTCAACCCCTTGGGACAGTATCCCAGGTGGCTTATGTCCATCCAGCCTCCCCCTTTATTTCTGGTTCAGTTTCCCACCCTCCTCCCCGACACCATATGCTCCCATTACCCAGAGCATGACCCCATCACCTGGAAGCTCTTGATTCTAAGCTTCCACTCAGGGAACCCAACCCTGCCAACACCCTCCTGCAGCAATGGTCATTCAGCACCAAGCCTGTGACCCCAGAGTGACAGTTGCCACCTGTCATCACCGCTAGTAGGTTGGCCAAATACATTCTCTGAGCACGCCCATTAGCAAAGTTCCAAAGAATACAGAATACTAATAAATGATGACTCTGTTTTCAAGATATGTCAACCATGGTCACCAAGACAAGTAAATCTCATCACAAACTAGAAGAATGCTTTGGGCAAGTAAGCAGAAGGAGGCCCTTCCTTGCCTCTATTTGCCAGTGGGGGTCCTAGGGGTTCTCTGCATTTCTGCCAATTGCTCAGTTGCCAAGAGGGAGGCCCCAGTTCTCTAGCTTAGGACACTGTGGCAAGCAGAAGCTCCCACTCCCAGGTGGAGGATGGGACAGAGAACAATAACATCCAGATGCTGCCTGGATACTGCACAGAAAGAGAACTTTGAAGTTAATGCTCTGTGCATCCTGATTTCTACGTCATTGTCGTTAAAGGGCCCCCAGACAGTGTGTCCTATGATTACAGAAGATGATGGGACTGCCACGAACCTGGGGTGTGCTAGGGTGTCAGTGCATGCCAAGGCCAGTGGTGAGAGGCCCTGAGAGCAGATGGAGGCATTGGCCAGCTATGGCTGGAGCTGAGGGTATGAGAGGACGGCCGGAGCCAGGCAGGAGAAATCCCTTCACTTCATCAGCTCAGTCCATCTGTCTGATTCCAGACTCTAGGCAAGTGACAGTAAGATTTTCAGGGCTCTCTATGGGAGGTGAGCTTCCCTGCCTGGGAACATCTGCCTGCTCCCTCCTGACTTTGACACCTCCAGGGAAAAGTGCTGCTAAATGGTAGATGTGAAAGGAAAAAAAAAAAGCAAACAGAAAAGAAAGTCTCATTTGTTTCCTGCCTACCCCTCTCGCACCCAGAGGCAACTGCAGCTTCCGATGTTGCCAGGAAATCTCTGGAGGGATGGGAAGCTCCACAGTAACCAGCAACGCTGCACTCACCTGTCCAGAGCTCCTGAGGCACTGCACGGCCTGCTTGTGGGTGAGGCCGCGCAGACTCGCTCCATCCACCTGCAAGAGCCGGTCACCTGGGAGGGGGAAGACGTCATGTCCCCGAGCTCCTCAAGCTGCAGGAAGGACTCTGGGGAGACCCTGCCCAGCACCTCTCCATGCAGCCTCAAGGAGGAACAGGGAGCTAAGCTGGGAGGAGCCCCAACTAGGCCTGAGTACTGGCCCCTTGTGAACACCTCCACACTCAGTGGTCCAGAAACTTCTGTCATTGGCTCAGAGTAGTTAAGCCAACTAACAAGCATGGCCTTGTCCTTTTTCTCAACTTCCCATGAGACTATTTTTGAAAGTTTTTGCAAGTCTCTTACAGGTAACATTCATATCTCCAGGATATTTTTTATTTCAAAAAAAGGTCAGGGAGACCCAGTTGATGCCAGGGACACTGAAATTCTAGTGGAAATGTATGTAGGTAAGATCTCAGTGCATTTTTTAGCTCCATTCTGGCCATTTTGGAGAGCAGTGAAAACTCTCCCCCTTCCTTCAGAGCAATGGGCTTGAGGAAGGGCAGATAGGAGGCTTGCTGGAGCACTACTCCCATGAAAGCCAAATGGCCACAAGCTTATTTAAAAATCTCATATTTTTAAATCATCTGTGTTTCCCAAGTATTTTGAGCCCCATGTTACATGTCAGGTAGGTGGGCTTTTCCAGGTGAAGAGGCTGAGCGCTAGAGAAACAATCATTTGCACAGGAGAAAGAGTGAGAGTTGGGCAAGCCTTGCAGGCTGCAACCCCCAGGCCAGGGATCCTCACACCACAGAATGCAGAGCCCATCCCTCACCCTGCAGGATCCGCCCTTCCTTGGCAGCTGGCCCTCCGGGAACGATGGATTTCACGTAGATACCTCCACAGAACACACTTGTGTTAATTCCTCCCTGGAAAATAGAATAAGAAAAAAACACACCAGCCATTTGCTCCCCTCCTAAAGGGGCTTCCCCAACCTCCCTGACTCAGAGAGCCCCCATCTGCCGTGCAACTCTACCTATCACGTCCTATTTATGTGACACCATCTTATATATTCACTTGTTCGTTTAGGCTATATTATCCCGTGAGCAGGAAGGTGAGATGCTCATAAGAAGTATAACAATATGAGCTGGATGAGAGATTTGTGCTGTATCCAGCCCAGCACTGGCCCATGGAAGATGCTCAGAAATGAATCATATCAATGTACCACTTTGTGTCTCCATAAGCAGAGAACAGCAAAAGTGGATACAGCTATGATCCAAAAGGCTGGTGCCTGGCCTGTCCCATATGCTTGTGTGTTGATCTGTGTATGCAAAGGTAGAATTCAACTACACAGCGTTCTGCAATTTACTGTTTTTTTAACTTAACAATAGATCACTAAGGTCCATACCAACACTAGACAAAGATCTAACCCTTTTTCTTCTAGTTTTTCCATGCATGTATGTACATACATATAAAGATTCAGTGGGGTTATATCATTTATGTACAATTTTATCCTCACTCCTCCAGGGTCCGCCAGATGGAGCTCAGGAATCAAATGCAGTGTCCATCCTGAATAGAAGTCTTGCCAACCTGACTTTGTCTTGACCTTGGACATAGGAGCATGAGGCCCCTGCTGTGGATGACTGGAGACAACCCCACCCATCTTTGGCTTGTGTCCCTGAATCCCACCCTGCCACCCTCTCCTTATTGTCCAGAGTAACCTTAATTCCAACCGTGCTCCTTGGAGTGTCTGCTCATCCCAAGTTTGTCATTAGTCCCCCAGTTTCACCTTCCTATTCCTCACTGAGGCTCCCACAGATTTCCTTGGTTCATCACTTCTGGTATACTGCTTGTACCCAATGGGCACTGGGTTATTAGAGATTGGCATATGAGTGCAATGCCCACCAAGGCTCCAGATGAACATCTTTCAACTATTTACTTTTCAAACTCTCTTAGAAATTCTTACAGTCACGCTGAATCCAAGTGTCCCATCTTCTTTAACCAGCTCCACAAAGTAAATTTCACTGGCATTAGTTTCTGAAGGTGATGGAGGACAGGAAGAACAAGCACCCTGCCACAAACAAACAGAAAGAGAGAAGGTGTTAAGACACTGGCCCTGCCTAAGCAGATGGCATCTCTTACCCTCACTCTCAGGAGATAGAGAAAAAAAAATTGTACACTAAAAAAATCGTAAGTTTCAGGGTTGGGCCAACAGAGGATTCCTTACATGAAACTTGGACTTGTCTCCTGGTCTCTCCAGCCTGTTTCCCAACCCACAAGACTGGAATGAGAGATCTCCTTCTAACAGTGAGTATGAATGATGCCTGACACCTAACAAGGACTCAGTCAATTCCCTTCTGTTTCTACTTGAGATGCAAATATTGTTATGAGAACTGAAGTCATTCAGACACTTCCTACACACACGACACCATTCAAGTGAGGGCATGCTGGATACCAGACACATAGCAGCTGCCCCAGCAGAAGAAAACCTCAGCAGGATCTTCAGCCATCTCGAGCGAGAGTAGCTGCATGGGTCTCTACTCTACAGTGAGTGAACGCGTGAGGGAAGGACAGAAGAGAAAATCATCGACCTCATCCCAGGCATTCTGCTCTCTGCTGTGACAGGCATGATATGTTGAGTCACCCTTCCAATCATAACCTTCATTGAGCACCCACTGTATGCCAGGTACTGTAAAAGTTGGGGAAGTGGCAGTGATGAGACACGCCTGCCCATATTGAACAGTTCTAATGGGGAAGGATCTTCCAAGGAGCTGTGCCAAGAAGATGGGGCCACATACTCCCAGCCTTTTGTCCTATCTGCCTCCTTGACTTAGCTTCTTCTTGGTCTGCCTTGTCAGAAAATACAATCAGCACATAGAAAATAAACAGGCTGAAGTTAGCTAGAAAAAATCTTTGATACTAATATTTGGTCTTTGATTTTAGTTCCTGACACAGAGCTCTCAAATCGCTTGGAATTTTCTGGGTGAGGAGAATGTCTTTGGTTCTAAAGAGTGGACTCTGGCTTCCTGTACAGTTTCAGGATGGGGACTGGTGACCAGAAAATCAAACCATGATTAGAAGCTTGGAACTTTCCACTCCACCCAACTCCCCGTCCTCTGGGGAGGCAAGAGGAGCTGGAGGTTGAGCTAAAGACCCATCATGTCTGTGTGCTGAAGCCTCCATAAACATTTTAAAATTATGGGATTCATAGTTGCTGTGCTGATAAACCCATCTACACAGGAAGTATGGCACACCCGCACTCCAGAGGGACAGCAGATCGCGCTCTCAGGACCCATCTAGACTCCATCCTGTACATCTCTTCATGTGCCCGTTTCCATTAAAAACATCCTTTACAGTAAATCAGCAATGGCTGATTTCCATTTGAAACTGAACCGTTTCTGAATGAAACTCTTTTCCTGGGTTCTGTGAGTTGTTCTAGGAAATTAACAAACCCAAGGAGGTGGTTACAGAGAACTCCAGTTTGCAGCCACGTCGGACAGGAGTGTGGGTAACCTGGGGACCAACGACTTGACTGTGGTCTGAAGTGGAGCCATTTCAAGGAACTAGTCCTTCACCTGTGGGATCTGGTGCTAATTCCAGCCCATTAGTAACAGAATTGCTCGATGTGGAAAATCCACAAAACTGGGGTCACGGTGTGTGAGATAAAGGAGAACAGAGTTTCATTCTAGATGCAGGGCTTTGAGGTGGAGTGAGCCAGAAGACACACAGCTGACACCACTCCACGGGGCCCAGAGCAAAAGGGAAAGAGATCTGTGGGGCAAGGAGCCCTTTCCGTCAGTGAAGCACAGCTGGAGGGTGGTGGCCCAGGAACTAAGGCAGACAGTTCTCTGCACCCGGAAGCCAGCCTTTGTCTTCTTCCTCCTTGGTGTGTTGTCAGGAGCAAAGCCAGTGAGTTGCAGCTTGAGGGCCAACTAGAGGCCAACAGTGCAAGAGGTCTGATTGTCCCTCCATTGGCCTTAGCAGCAGCCAGTCATTACCAGCCGCCGTTTTAATTAGTGGCTGGGGCCACTGAAACCTCAAACACTGAGCCCTGGCACTGCATGCGAAGTTTTCCCTTTTCCCTTTTATATTTTTCTCAACAACCATGTACTGTGAGCATTTATTTCCATTTTGAAGATGAGAAAACTGAGGGTCAGAGAGGTTAAGTAACCTCTATCCGCCTGACGTGGCAAATAGAGAACAAAGAAGAACTTTTGAGCCAAGGCCGTTGGGCTCCACAGCCTGTTCTCTTTACTCCGGGCTCTAGAGTGAAGCAAGAGGATGATTACCTTTAACGGCAGAGCAGACAGCTGAGGGCTCAACCCGGGCATTATGCTCTGAGTCTGAGCCATTTCCAATTCTTCGATATTTCTCTCCCGGTCTTGTGTGTGTGATGAAAGACTTCCCTGGTGCCCGTTGCTCAGGCTGTCTGTAGAGCATACCCCTGAATTGGCTGTGCTGTTCTTCTCCTTGCTTGAGGTATTGCCACAAACACCTAGAAAAACAAGCCAAGGGGAAATTGACAGCCTGGAAAAAGGCTGGGGTCTCGGTGGCATTTCTATGTGGGGCACCGTGTTTTCCTCCAATGATGGAGAGGTCTTTCATAGCAGCTGGGAGCAGGGTGAGTTTAGCACCTCACAAAAGATGATGCACTTAGAGTAGAGGAAGGGAGGATTCTGGATGTGTTCTAGAAGCTTAGATAGAGCTCGTGTGACCCAATTATGAAAACGCAGGAGCCACGGACAGTTATAATGGCAGTTCCCCCTAACTAAGCTCTTGTCATGCAATGAGCACCAAACACACACATACATATGTATCTTTCCATCTGTTTTACATGCCCGCCAGGAAGGTGTGACCCCAGCTCAAACATAAGAAAGCAAAGTGAAAAGGATTAAATCTTGCCCAAGACCCTGCCATGCGGCAGCGCTCTTAAAGCTGGCCTCTTCCAGGGTCCCTGCTGATCGCACCTGTAATCACCCTATGATCCAAAGACCAAAGTGTCTAGTCACTGGAAGCAGCTTTGTACTAACTGATGGTGGACTCCTTTCGGGTGAAGACCGGGCCACTGATGCCCTTTTACCCCATGTCTTACCCGTGAGCTGACATATAGCAGAGGAAAGAACCTGAAGAATCAATAGGCAAAACCCTGGGCAAGGTGATTCACATTTCTGGACCTCAACCTCCTTCTATCTAAAATAGAAATAATATCAACTACTTCACAGGGTTGGTGAGGCTTAGAGATTAAATACAGAGAAAGATGTTTATATATGGAGAGAGAGGGGGAGAGAGATATTACAGCTTAGTACTTGGTACTAAGAGCCTGGATACATGTATTTACTATTCATACATTAGTAACAGTGATTCAACTAGATCCCCGTATATAGGAGGAAGGAACACAGTTAGATTTTCTTTAAATCTGGATATATAGACACATAAGTAAGTTTACGACTTTTGATACAGACTCATTACCACCCAAGAAAGTGCCCAAATCCAGTGAATGAACTTAATTTAATGAATTAGATTAGAAGTTGTTCAATCCTAAAGGTATTCGGTAGAGTGCTGGAGCCACCATTCAGTAATGCCTTATTTCTGGCCATTTTATTCAGATTCTACTGCCATTGTCCTCCGGCAACGTTGGCAGCATCTGTTCATTTTCTCCCATACCCTCGACAAGAGATGAGGACAGGACTTATAATTGTATTAAAATGTCAAGCTGTGCAACGTATGTCCTGCCTAATGGAAATACAAGCTAGGAGACCTTCTACGGGTAATTAAAACTCATTTTATTGTAGATGGTGATGACTGCTCCTGAGGGAATGATATCTGTCTTGTTCCTGACCTCCAATCTAGAGCACCTCCCCCAGTAGCGCCTCAATCACATAGAAACTCCTGGCGATCAAGCCTCTGCCCACAGTGACCAGCTGGAGTCTCTGTGAAAACATCTTCCTCCAACAAAGGTAGCAGCTGTGTCGAGGATCTCCAGCTGTGACCAGGCGGAGTTACTAACAGGTGACAGGTTCCCAGGATGAGAGTACGTGTAATTCAGAGGCACTGTGGCTGCTCTATCATCTAAAATTCTGAGACTGTGATTTTGAGCCTCACAGATTTGGGGTGCCACTTTTGGTCACCCTCCAATCCTAGCTGGCACCCTTGTCACAAATGACTCCAGCTCAACTGCATTATGTTTCTCGATTTAAGAAAAGGATGGTTTGATTTCTCCTTTCTGTCCTTCCTGTGGAACGTGTAGAGGGAAACCAAGGACCTCTAAAGTAATGTGGGGAGGACAGTGACCCTATACAAAAGCCAATACAGCAGTGAGCTGCGGCTGGTATTTGGGGAGGGCTGGGCAGGCTCCTGGGTCAGCTCTAAACACAGGGTGAAAGGCACATGTCTGCGGCCCCAGCTTTGCCCCCTCTCCCACTCCCCGTAGCTGCTGGGCCGGGGGTGCTGCGGCCCCGGGAAAGCCATCTGGTGATGATGTGCACACATGCAGGAATGAGAGAGATTTTTCAGCGGGCAAGGCAAAGGGGCAACGACATTTAAGACCTAGCATTGCTGGCTGGTGTGGCTTGAAGCATTGCTGTACATGAGAGGGAATTATACAAAGCTCCTCGAGTGTGAGCCTTGCTTTGTAGGCAGTCTGCTGGCAAACAGGATCATCCAACCAAAAAGCAGTGGAGGGCCTAGGTGACTGGGAGGGAAAGAGATGTTAATATCACCCTATTACTTCCATCAAGCCCCCACTAAATCTGCCCCAGATAAACATAGTAATATCATTTTTTGATAGTAGATAGTCATATAGTTATCTAAAGGATGAATAAAAACATCTTAAAAAGAGAAAAACAAACCTTTACTCTCTTGATTGATCTGTAACATGCTAAGCCTTGGTGAAGTAAGAACAGAATGCTTGTTATGTGAGTAGCCCCCACCCCCGTCTCCTTCCCTTTTGATTGCCACACCTATGCCCCCAGCTATGCAGAAACCCCGCAGCAGCAACTTTCAATAAGGACTTGCGTGACAGAAAGCAGATCCTCCCTGTCATGCAAGAAAACTGGCACCGAAACACGCAACGGCTGCATCTGATAAAGAACCAAGGCAGGCTTCTCCCGTTCAGCAGGACAAGCAACGGTAGAGCCTGTGCTGGCCCTGAAATTGCGGAGTTTATTGATTTGTGCCAAAACCATTACCACGGGGAAAGTAATGAACAAGACCTCCATGACTTAAAATCCCAGTCCCAGAAGGTAAAGATGCACTCCTGAGAATAAAGAAGACTCTCCAGCTTCTGAAAGCAGAGGAAGACATACCTTTTGACTGAGAAATGATTAATTCTATGTTGTCAGGAGAATTCTGAATCATTCTAACAGCCATATCGAATGTGAAGCCCTCCAGACTGATGCGATTCAGGGCTAGTATCTGCCCTCCTGGAAGAATAAGACATCTCAATCATCCCATCAAGAAAATGAAAAAGAGCAATTCCTTAAAGCAGCATCTCTGGCAATTTAAAAAGACATACCTGGTTTGATCTTTTTGGCTTTTTCAGCTGGTCCCCCAGGTATAATAGAAGATATAAAGATGCCAGGATCGACTTTGCCTACATCTTCCCCCTCATTAATCACAAAACCTGTAGTCCAATTATATTAAAGAAGATGATGATGATTTTGCAGCTCAGAGAGGTTGGGTTATTTACTTGAGATTATGCAGCTGATATTTGTACCTAGGCCCTCTGATCTTCAAACAGCTCTTTCTACTCTGCCATGACACATGGAGAAAAGTATATGGTCTCCCTTTCAGAAGCACAGCTAAAGCCCATCAATGTACATGGATTTTGCTCCAGTACATAATCAGAGATAAGAAAAAGATGGTTTTTAATCAAGTACTTTCTCTCAGTGCCTTATTTCTTGCAAGGTTATAATAAGGTTCTTAGGGGTCTTCAAATGTGGTAAATGGTAAGAGGTGAAAAATATTGTCTATTCTTCTCCATCACTAAGAATTTGAATATACTAAGATATGGTGTTAGGTGAAAAATTGTTTTTCTACCTTGTTCTTAGATTTTCAAGATACGCACTCCAAAATCTTATAGGATCTAAAAAGAAACTTTTGTCCCCAAAGTCCCATTACTCATTAGGGATATTTAAAGGGAAGAAAAAGAAGTGATCACTGAAAACAGGCAAATTGGAAGAGGACAGGCAGGAAAAGGGAGTAGGAAACTCTAAAGGGAAGATGGTACACACCTCCTTTCTGCCCAGAGAGAGAGAGACTGGGACTCCTCTACCGGGGGCCCTCTTACCAAAACCACGGTGTGGGTCCCGGCTCAGAGTCACATGCACAATTTCTCCATCTGGTTCAGCTATAAAGCTCCTTCTCCTGTTATTTCGTGATCCTAGATATGGAAACAAAGCCACACATTGTGCTTTTCCCCAAAATTTCTGAGAGGTAATGCGAAGGGTGTGAACAGCATTTCACACACACATGCATGGGCGCGAGCATAATACTGGGCACAGACCACGGGACACGCACCAGATGAGCTCCCTGGGCCAGCGGCGGCTCATCCAAAGCAGAGGCAGGCAGGTGGGCCATGCGCTTGTCCTGCACAACTTATTACAGCTGTTCTTTTTCTGCACTGGTCTTAGGATAAGACAGAATTTGAGCAGAGGTGACTTTGCTGACAGGGCTTCCCAGGGAGTACAATGGTAAAGAATCTGCCTGCTGATGCAGAAGATGCAGGAGACATAGGTTTGATCCCTGGGCCGAGAAGATCCCCTGCAGGAGAAAATGGCGACCCACTCCAGTATTTTTGTCTGGATAATCCCATGAACAGTGGAGCCTGGAAGACTACAGTCTGTGGGGTCACAAAGAGTCGGAAACGGCTGAGCAACTGAGCCTGTACAACCTTGCTGACGATGAAAGCTAAAACTAAAGTTGGAGCACAGAGATGACACAGCAAAGCCTTCCTCTTGTTGGCCCCTCACCACCAGGGGTGATGTGGCCTCAAAGTCCAGCGGAGGCACCCTGCAAGTTAGCCCCCAGCTTGGGTCTTGCAGGGGACTCAAGACAGAGCCTTAAGGGGCATTCCAATGCTGACCACAGAACACATGGAAAAATCCCCAAACGGTAACCCACCCCTCAACAATTTCCACATCACTCCCTCCCACAGGGCACCATAATGGGACTGGCACACAGGTCATGTAAAGAGCCTCCTGGTGGTATTCCAGATCCAGCCCCCAGGCTTAATGCTCATAAATAATATAAATATTAATATTTATTAATATGTATATAAATATCTTCATAACATAAATATCTTCTCTGACTCAGGAATCTTTATGTCCCACTGGGGACCTTCCTAGAGGATATATGACAAAGAGGGAGGCCGCCTGCCCTGTGTATGTTTTCTGATAAGAGAAAGTGAAAGTGAGAGTTGCTCAGTCATGTTTGACTCTTTGCAACCCCCTGGACTGTAGCCCGCCAGGCTCCTCGGTCCATGGACTTTTCCAGCCAAGAATACTGGACCGGGTTGCCATTTTCTTCTCCAGGGAATTTTCCAGGGATTGAGCCCAGGTCCCCCGCACTGTGGGCAAATTCTTTACCATCTGAGCCCCCAGGGAATCCCCTTTCTGGTAAGTAGTGGGAGATGATATTCTGGGACTGCATGAAGAGTTGTAACAAAAATGAATGAAGCATTTTTCTAACCATGCCTCTCCATGGCAGGTATTCCTCACACTGGACCAGAGTGCTCAGAATCCTGGCCAGTGCTCACACATTTCAGATCAATGTGCCCAGCCCAAGCCAAAGGTGGACAACAAGGGCTCTTCTCAACCATAAGTAGTTATGAGATTAATGGAAAAGCAAAAAGACTGTGAACATTGTTGGAGAAGCAAAATGAAGTGATGGCAAAAGACTGAAAGCAAGCTTAATGTGTAAGGCTTCCTTTACCCCTGCTTGGCCGATGGTTGGCCTGTACCTGTACATATGCTCTGAGCAGGCTGCCTAGAGAGAGGGTCACAAGTTGTTGACTTCTGAATCAAACAGAGGCGATCCAGCTGCTCGCGGCCAAGGCAGGGGCTGTGGGAAAAGACAACAAGTTTTGACAAGAGGCCCCTGGGAGGCAACTTCCCACCATTCAGAGTATGTGTGGTGGTCCCATGCTCTATCGGTCAGCAGATCTATAGATGCCATCAAAGGCTAATCTGGTTATTCCCTTTTTATGGAAAGTTATCAGTAACCTCTGATGAAAGAGATGGGAATACCAGACAACCTGACCTGCCTTTTGAGAAACCTGTATGCAGGTCAGGAAGCAACAATTAGAACTGGACATGGAACAACAGACTGGTTCCAAATAGGAAAAGCAGTACATCAAGGCTGTATATTGTCACCCTGCTTATTTAACTTATATGCAGAGTACATCATGAGAAACACTGGGCTGGAAGAAGCACAAGCTGGAATCAAGATTGCCAGGAGAAGTATCAATAACCTCAGATATGCAGATGACACCATCCTTACAGCAGAAAGTGAAGAAAAACTAAAGAGCCTCTTGATGAAAGTGAAAAAGGAGAGTGAAAAAGTAGGCTTAAAGCACAACATTCAGAAAACGAAGATCATGGCATCCAGTCCTATCAGTTCATAGCAAATAGATGGAGAAACGGTGGAAACAGTGTCAGACTTTATTTTTGGGGGCTCCAAAATCATTGCAAATGGTGACTGCAGCCATGAAATTAAAAGACACTTACTCCTTGGAAGGAAAGTTATGACCAACCTAGACAGCATATTAAAAATCAGAGACATTACTTTGTCAACAAAGGTTCGTCTAGTCAAGGCTATGGTTTTTCCAGTGGTCATGTATGGATGTAAGAGTTGGACTATAAAGAAAGCTGAGCATCGAAGAATTGATGCTTTTGAACTGTGGTGTTGGAGAAGACTCTTGAGAGTCCCTTGGACTGCAAGGAGATCCAACCAGTCCATCCTAAAGGAAATCAATCCTGGGTGTTCATTGGAAGGACTGATGTTGAAGCTGAAACTCCAATACTTTGGCCACCTCATGCAAAGAGCTGACTCATCTGAAAAGACCCTGATGCTTGGAAAGATTGAAGGCAGGAGAAGAAGGGGACGACAGAGGATGAGATGGTTGAATGGCGTCACTGACTCAATGGACATGAGTTTGGGTAAACTTCGGGAGTTGGTGATGGACAGGGAGGCCTGGCGTGCTGCATTTCATGGGGTCACAAAGAGTCGAACACGACTGAGCAACTGAACTGACTGACTGACTGATGTGAGTCATTAAGGGTTGTGAAAACCTGGCATTCATAAACTAAAAGTAGAGGAGATTACTGAGGACTCTGATTCAGCTTTCGATTGAGAAGGCCAGCTGCCATGCAATGTTGCCAGTCCCCTCATGGGCATGTCCACTAGTGAGAGAGTCAGTTCCTAGGCAGGTTGATAAGGAGTCTAGGGGTCCCCAAGGAGAGAGGGGTCTGGAATTCTCAAGGAGGAAGAAAAGACAAACTTTTTTTCTTTCTCCACATTCCTTAGGATTATATAACAATAATGTATCCTGCCTGAGGACAGTCTCTGGATTAAACCTTCTGGCTAATTCTGTTATCTTAAAATGTAAATTATGGGAGGTCTTTACAACCTCCAGACATTCTTTGGATTATATAACTTCATTGTTAACACTAGCAAGCGGGTACTCTTTCTGCCCCCTTCTGATGCCTATGTCAGAAGCTTTCTCTATCTCCTTTATACTTTAATAAAACTTTATTACACAAAAGCTCTGAGCAATCAAGCCTAGTCTCTGGCCCCAGATTGAATTCTTCTCCTCCAGGGGCCAAGAATCCCAGTGTATTCACGTGATTCAACAACAACCTTTCACTAGCAGGTCACTGGAAGGGTATCTTGCAGTCAAAGCATTCTCAGATGGCCTCAAGTCAGTCATGGCTTCTTTGAGCTTTTAATCTATCAGATGAGCTGAGCTCACCGTCCCAGTCATCCCCAGCAGCGGGCTGGGCATGTAAATAACACAGTCTTGGAGGCGTCAGACCAGTTCAGATGAGTACCATCAAGAGGAGAAGAATCAGCCAGCCAAGCCCTGCCTTAAATTTGTAACCCAGAAAAGTGTGAAATAGAATAACACAATGCTTGTTATTTTAAGCCACTGTGCTTTGGAGTTGTTCGTTACACAGTAATAGATAGTTTGGCTTCATCATTACTGACTGGGTTTGCAGTATATGGTGATGCATATTTGCATCAACAGATTGGGAGCCATAATTTTCTATGAATTGCTTTAAGATATAATATATGCATCACAATCCAAATCAACCACCCTTTCCTCTTGCTGAAACAGATGTATAACTCATTCCAAAGAACAGCTCCTGTAACATCTTCATTGCTCCTATAACATCACATGCTGCCTGTGAATCTGTGGTATTTTTATTGCACCATGTTAGTGCAATCCAGCTGATAGGCTATTTTAAAATTTATGGATCATTGTGTTATACTGTAGAGTTATGTTGATAAGCTCATTATTTTGCAAATTAAATCACAAGTGATTCATCAACAAAGAAAGCAGCGGTAGTGTAGCAGTTAGGAGTGCAGATTCCGGGGCCAGTTGTGTGTGTTCAAGTCCCCAAATGGGAGAAAATAGAAACTACTTTGTAGGGTTGTGAAGGCTAAAGTCTTTGATGGGTACAGTGTTTAGAACAGTACCTGGTTCATGACAAACCCGAAAAGGCTACTACAACTTGTTTATTTTGTCCTCATCAATTTCGTATCATCACCTAGCTCTTTCTCCGCCAAAAGATAGAGCAGCATAGCAGGGGGACACGAGATATCGGCCTTAGAGTATTTAGCATAGATTTGGCCCACAGACAGCCTTCGGGAAATCTCTGTGGAATTAATTGGTAATTACCCAATGAACGCGTACTTCCCTGAGACATCTGACCTCCTTTAAACAAGGTCTTCACGTAGGGATTGCTCCAGAGCACCAAGTACACGGCGGTTCAGGCCCAGAGAGCAGACGTGTCAAACCCACCTGCCTCTGAGTCCTTGGGCCCTTGTCCCCTTGCTGGTGTCCATGGTGAAGTTATCCAGTGACCTGCGCAGCAGGCCCCCCGCGGCATCCTCCAGCCCGGGTATGAACAGCGCATTTTCTGAGCACGACAGTCTCTGAATCCAAGTGAGTTGGTTGGACTGGGCCAGGTGTGCAAGACTCAGACTGGCCATTTGCACACACTTATCGAAGTCTGAAATGTGGCAGAAACAGATAAACATAAATACCCACAAGAATGATGCTGGTTCCATCACTCTCATGGCAGCAACACATCACAGGCCCCAGGTGCTGTCCTGGCTTTACTTTGTCTGCAGGGAGGGACCTATTTTTCCTCATGCTGGCTCTTGGAGCTGCTGTGATGAGCCCTGAGAATGCCAAGTCTGCCTAGTTAGCACTCACTAAGGAAAGAAAACTCAGACACACAGGTAGGAAGAGACGGGATGCCCTCCCTGCCCCGGCAGCTGAAGGACTTTGAGGCACAGTTCACGGCAGCGTCACAGCGCCAGCAGAGCCTTGTGTAAAATTAACTGCCTCCACCCGTTCTGCTCGCTGCCTTTACAAACCATTCTCCAAACGTTAACAAATAGGTCTGCAGATTACCTGAGCTCCCAAGATTCCTCTCTGCACTGTGGAACATAATCTTTCATCTCTACACAGCTTAGTTTCCTTACTACTAAGATTTAAGATCCGATTTCCTGAAATATGAATAGATCAGATGTGTTGTCTTCCAGTTTTAACAACGCCCTCCCTCCCTTCTTACAGAAAGAGGTAACAAATGATTTTGATGAAATCCCTAACGTGAGCCCAGGAATGTGAGTGACTCTCACCACTTCATTCGTAAGAAACTGGATTTGACAGATAGATTCCTTAACTTAACTAGAATTTATACAAAGCCCAGTTTGTAATTTGAAAAAAGAAAATGATGACTATGTTCTGACTATCAACCAATGGCACGACCCTGTTACGACCCAGAAGAAAAGAATGCTCAGCACGTGGCCCCGGTGTGGCTCCAGCCGTGTGTGAGCGTGTGCCTGCACGCATATCTAAAGCAGTGAGGTGCCTTCAGGGAGAGCTTGTCCGTGGGCATTTATTTCCTCTGGTGGACAATCCCCCTGATGCACAAGGGCCCGGTTCATTGTCAGTACTGCACCCACCGAAAAAGGCAGCTCTTTTTTTTTTTTTGGCCTCGCAACATGGCATGTGGGATCTTAATTCCCTGACCAGGGATCAATCTTGCACCACCTGCAGGAATCTTAACCACTGGACTGCCAGAGAAGTCCCAATGTAGCCTTTAAAAAATATTTTGGGGGAACATTCTGTGTCTAGGAGGCATTCAGTACCATCATTCACGTACAGTAGGCAAGGGAGATGGAGAAGGAAATGGCAACCCACCCCAGTATTCTTGCCTGGGAAGTCCCATGGGCAGATGGGGTGCAAAAGAGTCAGACACGACTTAGCGACTGAACAACAACAGGCAAGGAAGAAAAGAAGACTAAACGCAATTTGAATATGATATAGCAGCAATGATAGTAATATCCACACTAGCAGCCTACCCATCCTGTGTGCTTATCACATGCCAGGCACAGTGGTAAGCATGTTATCTGTATTGTCTCATTTAATCCTCACAAGAACCCTGTGGGTTAGATATTATTATACCCACTTTATAGATGAGGAAAAGTGAGTCTAAGAGAGAGTTGACAATTTGCTCAAGGTCCCCAGGGCTTGTAGGTGGTAGAGCAAGACTCACTCAGCTGACTTTACAGCCCATACCAGAAAATGGATGTACCGAGGACGTGGAGATAAAAACAGCACGGGAGATTCATCTGAGGCGTGTCCAGCCCCCTCTGATTGCCAAGGTCTAAGGGGAGAGTGACCGTAGCCTTAATTATGGTGGATGTTTAATACTCACAGGGAGACACTGTAGAGAAAGAAAGTGATGACAGGGATTCAGCTCAAAAAGGTTTTGTGGATTTCAAAGAACCCTATGTACAGAGGTTGGCGGTACAGGAAGAAGAGGTGTGCCCAAGAGAGGAAGGCTCCAGAAGGTAGCAGAGGAGTACACGAAGGGCCTGGATTCCCAGCAGAGTTCTGTCCCCAGCAGAAGATGGAGAGCATTGGTGCACCAGAGAGGAAGCCACAAGGAAATGGAGAAGGGAACTAGGGCAGGACGGCAGCTGGTCACTGCAGGTCTGTGGAGTCTGACAGCCACAAGCTTGTGGAAGGGCCACAGGTACCCCTGAAGCTTTCGGCCATCTGTCTGAAAGGACGAGAAAAGGCCTGTGGTCCCCCTCTGCGATGCTGACAGATTCTCTCTGATTTAACCCTGAATTTATGCACTTGTAGAGGCTCGGTGATTTTTCTCTCGCCCCAGGGACTCAAATATAACTATTAAGTAATATGCTTGTTGAGACAATTCACAGAAGAATGACTAAGAAACATTTGGAAAATGTCCAACTTCCCAACAGTCAAAGAAATGCCAAGTGAAACAACACCAAGGAATCATCTCTCCCCATAAATGAGCAAAGATAAACATGAAGCTATCTCTTCCAGCAAAGATGCAATGAAACAGGCACAGTGATACTGGGCATGGGAATGGTGCTCAGAAAACCCGCAGAAGCCCTAAAAGTGCCCCTGCCTTTGTATCCCAGATTTAAATGAAATCTAGCTTAAAGAAATAATACAAGATACAAAAAAGTTTTTCTTCCACTGATGTTTGCTGCAATATTATTTATGATATTGGAAACTGAAAACCAAATATAAAATCAAAATAGAGGCACAATTAATTAAATGATTGTATTTCCACACCAATTATCCATCCATTCATTCAAAAAACGTGTGTTAATATCAACCATCTCACTTGATACACCTCTGTTTCATGTTGGAACAGTAAAGGCGGGGACCCTCTCCCTACCCTCTGGGAACTCCCAGCTCACTGAAAAGTGGAGGCAGACACATCCACAAATCCAAGGGGCTGAATACCACACGTGAGAAGGTGGAGCCTGCATGAAAGAAGAAGCAGTCAGCTCCATCTGGGAAGGGAGCACAGAGGCAGTTAACTGGCAAGGACTGCAAGGAGCGGATTGTCCTTGAACTTATTCTTGGAGAATCAGACTTATCTTGGTTGTCTGAGCCTGGAAGAGCATGGCAAGTAGAGGCCATGCAAATATTAGATTCCCCAAAATTCCTATTATGATCAAATCTGTAGTTTGAGAAAACAGTGTATTATGAGCAAGACAGGCTTAAAAGGACTAATTTTGCTAGTAAGCCCATGGAGTCTTTATAAATATTTTATGTTCATTGATATCAGGCAATAAAATAGATACGGATGATGTCTCACACTTTATTTTAGCAATAGGAGGTAAAACGTAATTTACATTCATTATTTCTAGCTCCCTGGAAACATCATAGAAATGCTAGTCTGTGACTTCAAAGACATATTTATATATTTGTTTGGTTTTGCTGAAAATAATAGGCCACTTTTATTTTCTGTATTTGGTTCTGCATCTGAATGCTCAACAATTTTGTTTCCTATTTGACCCCCAACCCCGGGATGCCAGGACCCAGTGATGCAGCTCCCCTGTGAATTGACTGGTGCCGAACAAAACCCCTTGGCATGCTGCAGTCTATGGGGTCACAGAGAGTCGGACACGACTGAGCGACTGAACAACAAACAAAACCCCCACAAGCAAGAGCTGCCGTAACGAGTCACGTGGAGCCATGAACATCCGACATTCATTCTAGATGAGTGAGAACAGCACGGCCTGTCCTGTTGGGGCACAGCACGAACCTGCTGGATGGGCAGTTGCTCAGTTGAGGACACCGAGGCCCAGAAGGGCAAGTGAGTGTTCAAAGTCACGCAGCTAGTAACTGGCATAGCTCTGAGTCTGCTGGACTCCAGGGTCCACATTCCAAGCCTGGGGTTCATCTGCGTCCAGATCACCTGGGTTCTTTTACAAGGGCAGATTCTGATTTGGGGGCCTGAGACTCTGCCTTCCTAGCTGGCTCCCAGGTGATGCACACACAGAGACCACTCTGGGAATACGAATGGTGAAAGCACTACATTATATTGCTCCCTTTTATAAATGAATAGGAAATAATGGTGAGAGCTCAACAGTAAACATGATACACCCAGCCTTCAAGCCCAGCTAGCTTTAGGTTGAGAACGCAGTGTGTACTCACCACTCATAACTCCAGGAGAACTCATCTGAGCATTAAAGCCATGCTGGGCGCAGCACAGGCCCAGCAGATATTTACAGGTCTTGACTGAATCAGTGACAAATGTGTGCTTTTTCCCAGTGATGCTGCTTGTGATGATGAACTTCTTTCGCTGCGGGGAACAAACGCGGACTTTAGTACATTGACCATTCTCACCCATCTATCGAAGCACAACTATCCAGAAAATAACCAAATGCAGGAACTGTCAGTTGGATACCAATGTAGGCATCCAGAAGGGTATGGCAGATGTTGTCTGCCTATGGCCCAATATTTTTTCTTAGTTTAAATACAATCCCTCTTTCTTTTCCCCTTCATTCATAAATCAAATGTTTCTTTATTGAGCAATTGCTATCTGCCAAGGACTGTGCTAGGTGAAAAGAATATGAAATGAGTTCAGTACAGGCATTTCGCTCAGCAAGAAGTGAATATAATTTCCACGTGCATTGGGAAAGGCCATTAAATATACTTATAGTTTGCATTGTCCAAACTCTCGGACTTGGAAAGCAAAATCTCAGCTAGCAGGTTTATAGAAAAGATAAAATCACATCAGTAATCTCATGTTTTCATGCTGTTATGTGCCAGGTTCTGTTCTAAATCCTCTCTGTGTCTTAATTCATTTCATCCTAGAAGCTACAGAATGAGAGCAGTCCCATCATTATCCTTACTCTACAGATGAGGAAGCAGACAGAGACTCCTCAGAATGCAGCAGGAACTGAGGTCATATCACCAAGAAACACTTCCTCAACATTTATACCTTCAAGGCCCATGCACAAAGGGATGATTTTTGTACTGCTCACTGAGATAAACTGGAGAGGAATATCTATATGGGGTTATCTATATGGAGCTTCCATGAAAAGATCCTTAAATGTTTGCAATATATAACTCTAATAAGAACAATGAAATATACAGTAATAGAAATGCTATTAAATACAAATTTATATATAACTTCCAAATAAAATCTCTATTCTAGATATTTCATAAGAACCTTGAGCTTGCTCCTATAAAGATAACTTTATAAGTACAGGTTTTATGCTTGAAAGGGCATTCTGAAACTCCTGAACTCCTTTAAGGCTGCTGCTGCTGCTGCTGCTAAGCCGCTTCAGTCATGTCCGACTCTGTGCGACCCCAGAGACGGCAGCCCACCAGGCTCCCCCGTCCCTGGGATTCTCCAGGCCAGAACACTGGAGTGGGTTGCCATTTCCTTCTCCAATGCATGAAAGTGAAACGTGAAAATGAAGTCACTCAGTCGTGTCCGACTCTTCGCGACCCCATGGACTGCAGCCCACCAGGCTCCTCCATCCATGGGATTTTCCAGGCAAGAGTACTGGAGTGGGGTGCCATTGCCTTCTCCGTCTTTAAGGCTAATCCCTTTTAATTTTTGATAATTGCCATTCCCAAGAACCTCCATCCACGCAATCAAATATGAACAGAGGGTGACAAGTGTTCATGCTTCCCCTTTAAAAACGCTTTTTTACCATTAACCTAATTTCAGATACTTTAAGCATTCTCTAGATATCCTTTACTTTTATTAACAAATTAATGTTGAATCTATACTAATGTGAATGGATTTTGAATTCAAGTGAATTATACCTAGTATTTTTTATTTAATGCATTTTCTCAAACATTAATAGATGCTATCTAACTATTCTTACTAATTTTTTCCTCAGTATTCAAATTATAATGTCTAAACTCCACTGGCTGATCATTTTATCCACACTTTTCCAAAGTTGAATATGTGCTTAGAATCCCATCTACTTTGTCAATATGCATTGACATGCTTATATACAGTCATGACAATTTTATATTAAATTCACTCAGGTATTAAAAATCTTAGATAAGTCATTTTCTAAAATTGAATAATTCTTCTTTAACAAATCTAAAAAAAGAGAACTGTTCACACGGGCACACATATATACCACATCTTTCTTTCAGACCATAAACACTTGCCAAACTATCGTACTTTTGGACCCCAGTGCCCGAAGGTATTAAACACCCCAGAGAGTAGAATTGCTATCTCATTTCTTGGCATGAAGCTGAAAATAGTCTTGACTGTAGTGGTTTACATTTTTTTTTTCCCACTTTGATAACATCGTTTAATGGGAAATCCATATCTTCAAGCCAACTTTCACACAAGCAAACTGCTCTATGAATAAGATGATGTGTAACTTGAATCTCAGGGTTTTCAGCACAAACACCAAAAGTGTATTTACATCTGTGTTGTTACAGAATAAAAATACTTGGTGTTTCTGTAACATCATGTTTGTTTCAAAGCATGTTTTATCATTTCAAATATTTCTTCCCTGGTAATTTTATTGTTCTTCCTTTGCAGGCTCATTTATTTGTTTGGCTTGACACATCTTTGCAGGATAAGATTCTCTCAGACAGAGGCAGATGTGCCCAGCTAAGGAAGTTGAAACTCCAGACCCCTACTTGGGAAGGCCATTTCCTGGAAGGGGCCCAGCAACAGCTTCCTGTGTTTTTATAAAATGTAGAAAGAAAGATGCTTTCACCACAATAAATTAAAATCACTGACTCTTCTTTCCACTGGAACTCAGTCTTATTTTTCTCACCAGAGATAACACTGCATGATGGAGAAGCAGACCCCACTAAGGAGAAGCGGAAATGAATGGGACTGCTTTCAATGTACAGTTAATGGGATTTATTTACGTGATTTACAGTCTCTTCTGCAACAGTTTATTGCCAGCCATCCCAGAATACTCCTTCCATTGGACCAACTCACCCAAAATCTCAGCATAAAGACAGGACCAGTAATCATGTAAAATTGACCATGCCCTACAATAACCAGCCTCAGAAGTATGTGGCGTCAGCCCCAGAGAGGAATAAGATTTGAAATGCAGAGCCAGAGGCCAGTCTGCAGGAAACATTTTCAATCATCAGAAATGAAAACCTGTAATTTAATTCTCAAAAACATCGAATTAAGTGGAATTTTTATCCTATCAGGAATGTACTTTGTAATTGTACATATACTGCCTTATCAATACAGTGCACATTTTTTTCTTTTTGTTTTCTTGATGGGAATCACACAATATGAAATTTATTTGATTTTCCTGTGTTGGTAGCCTAGAAACCTGCAGTGGCGCTTCAAAGAGCAAGAATGTCTGTCGCAAAGCTGCATGTTTTATGGATCTTATCAACAATAAAAACAACTTTCAATCAGATGTGCTAGATTTCTCTTCTCTCTAGAAAATAAGATATTACAAAAGTATCATCCTACGGAAAAGTACAAAGTGTGTGCCACCAAAACTTTGAAAGAGAAAGAAAAGAATTATAGAGTTTATCCAGAAATTCATTAATAAGAATATTAACTTTTTTACTTTGGGGATTTTGCAGTAGTTGATCTTTTAAAATTCAAGAGTTGTGGTGATTAATTTTCTCATTCTACATGAGCAGTCACTTTAAAACCTTGTTTGTTTTGGAAATTTGTGTCCTTGTTTTTAGAGAGAGCCCTACAAATGCTGTATCCTCCCAGGCTTCGCGCATTTCTCTCCAGACATTTTTAACTACTATTAATATCCAAGAACAGTTATTAGCATGGGTAAGTTCATTATTTAACAATGAATGCTTTCGTGATTGAATAAGCTTTTGAATCGATGTCTCTGTCACAGGCGGGCTGCCAATGTACCTACAAATCATATTCATTGTAAAAATGGCATTTTTTTTCTATTTCCTTGGCTACCTCTCTTCAGGATGACAAAACACATGTTAGCAATTGTCTGAAGCATTCTGGCTTCCTCTAGTAATTAAGCTAATTTGAAACTAGCTTCCTAAGTTGTATCATGAACAGCTCAAGTCATTTTCTGTGTAAGATGCTGGGTTTGTGGCAAGCAGCTGGTGATGTTACTTCCCATGATGACTTTTCCATAAAAAAAGATATTTATGTTGAGGAAGAGACTGGTCATCAGAACATGGAAATCCTAATTAGTGACTGGGTGTTTTTAAGCTACAACGTTTGTTTTGTGAACCAGATGACTTTCCAGCTTTAAACAAGAAATTCTTTGTGGTCATGGGGAAAATAAATAACTGTAAAAGTTAAACCAACTTAAATATAAAATACTTCAGGGGGCTGTTAAATTTATGGTTTCAAAAATTCTAGTTTTCAAAATTACTTGGTAGGTTGTCTGCACTTCTACAAATGTTTTAAAAGAAATTACACTGAGAATTGAGAATTTTGAACAATCAAATATGAGATAGAGAAAATAGGAAGTAATAACAGTATTGAATATTCAATAATCACAACCCCACTGTGGCCTGCCAGTCTCCTCTGTCCATGAAATTCTCCAGGAAAGAAAACCGGAATGGGTAGCCATTCCCTTCTTCAGAGGATCTTCCTCACCCAGGGATCAAAGCCTGGTCTCCTGCATTGCAGGCAGATTCTTTATCATCTGAGCTGCCAAGGAAGCCCTCATTGTGAGTCAGCTGTTCACATCAGGTGGCCAAAGTATTGGAGTTTCAGCTTTAGCATCAGTCCTTCCAGTGAACATTCAGGACTGATTTCCTTTAGGATGGACTGGTTGGATCTCCTCACAGTCCAAGGGACTCTCAAGAGTCTTCTCCAACACCACAGTTCAAAAGCATCAATTCTTCAGTGCTCAGCTTTCTTTATAGTCCAACTCTCATATCCATACACAACCACTGAAAAAACCATAGCCTTGACTAGACAGACCTTTGTTGGCAAAGTAGTGCCTCTGCTTTTTAATATGCTGTCTAGGTTGGTCATAACTTTTCTTCCAAGGAGCAAGGGTCTTTTAATTTCATGGCTGCAGTCACCATCTGTAGTGATTTTGGAGCCCAAGAAATAAAGTCTGTCACTGTTTCCACTGTTTCCCCATCTATTTCCCATGAAGTGATGGGACCAGATGCCATGATCTTAGTTTTCTGAATGTTGAGCTTTAAGCCTACATTTTCATCAAGAAGCTCTTTAGTTCTTATTTGCTTTCTGCCATAAGGATGGTGTCATCTGCATAGCTGAGGTTATTGATATTTCTTCCAGCAATCTTGATTCCTGCTTGTGCTTCACCCAGTCTGACATTTCACATGATGTACTCTGCATATAAGTTAAATAAGCAGGGTGACAATATACAACTTTGATATACTACTTTCCCTATTTGGAACCAGTCTGTTGTTCCATGTCCAGTTCGAACTGTTGCTTCCTGACCTGAATACAGATTTCTCAAGAGGCAGGTAAGGTGGTCTGGTATTCCCATTTCTTTAAGAATTTTCCACAGTTTGTTGTGATCCACACAGTCAAAGAATTTGACATAGTCAATAAAGCAAAAGTAGATGTTTTTCTGGAACTCTCTTGCTTTTTTGATGATCCAGCAGAGGTTGGCAATTTGATCTCTGGTTCCTCTGCCTTTTCTAAATCCACCTTGAACATCTGGAAGTTCATGGTTCACGTTCTGTTGAAGCCTGGCTTAAAGAATTTTGAGCACTACTTTACTAGCATGTGAGATGAGTGCAATTGTGCAGTAGTTTGAGCATTCTTTGGCATTGCCTTTCTTTGGGATTGGAATGAAAACTGACCTGTGGAGGTACGGGTCAGCAGTGGCCTGCTGCAGGGGCTGTGGGTGCAGCAGACCTGGGTATGGCATAAGCCCTCTTGGAGGAGGTCACCATTAACCCACCCATAGAACCACCAGAACTTACACAGGACTGGGAAAACAGGCTCTTGGAGGGCACAAACAAAACCTTGTGTGCACCAGGACCCAGGAGAAAGGAGCGGTGACCCCACAAGAAATTAACCCAGACACAGCCATGAGTGTCCAGGACTCTCCCGCAGAGGGGTGGGGTGTCAGTGGCCCGCTTCAGGGTCGCCTGCTTCAGGCTGCACTCGGGAGGCACCGAGCGCAGCAGTGCATCATGGGACCTTTTGAAGGAGGTTGCCATCATCTTCATTACCTCCATCATCGTTTGGCCTCAGGTCAAGCAACAGGGAGGGAACACAGCCCCGCCCATCAACAGAAAATTGGATTAAAGATTTACTGAACATGGCCCCGCCCATCAGAACAAGACCCAGTTTCCCCCTCAGTCAGGCTCTCCCATCAGGAAGCTTCCATAAGCCTCTTATCCTTCTCCATCAGAGGACAGGCAGAATGAAAACCACAATCACAGAAAACTAACCAAACTTATCACATGGACCACAGCCTTGTCTAGCTCAATGAAACTATGAGCCATGCTGTGTAGGGCCACCCAAGATGGACAGGTCATTGGGGAGAATTCTGACAAAACATGGTCCACTGGCGAAGAGAAGGTCAAACTGCTTCAGTATTCTTGCCTTGAGAACCCCATGAGCAGTGTGAAAATTAATTGTAACTAAATTCAAATAAATGATGTTCAAATGTTATTTCAAAAACTGTACATTTAATAAGTATGTTGTTATTGTAATTTTTTTTTTTTAATGACTGACAAATGTTTTCACATCTGTAGTCCATGGGAGACAGGCCAGATGCCTCCCCACCATGTGTGCAAAGGGAAAATTAAAATACAAGGAAAATGTTTCAAAAGCATGCAGACTCCATTGCACCTACTTCGAACTCTCCTTCCCCATCTGCCACTCCCAACCTTGCCACTCTCAAAATCAATAGATTCCCCAAACTAAAAGAACTTCACCCAGAGGGAAGGTGGAGTCCTTTAGGCTAGTGGCTGCCTGTGGAGGTGACAGGGGCCTGGGTGGAGGATGGCAGAAGAAATGGCCTCCAGGGGACTCAAATCCCCTGGTAGACTTCTCCCAAACATGCCATAGTCAACGGAGTACAGGTTAGCTGACAGGCTGTGAGCTTAATTTCTTAGGAGAAGATCATCTGACCTATTGTTCCTTTAAAGGGGTAAGAAATCAAAGGAAAACAAAGCCGGGGTCATATCAACTGAGTGACACTCACATAAGCCAAAATCTTTTCAATTTCTCTCCACTGAAACCGTAAAGTTGCAATTCGGCTGTTGTTTCTCACTTCGTATACGATGACACCCTTGGCACAGATCCCCAGGGCCATTTCCCCTTCCGGCTGTGTCTTCTCTGGGAGAACTTGGTAAACCAGCACACCATATTCCGGGAGCTGCTGAGCGACCTAGAATGAGAACAAGGCCAGTTAAGAAGAGACAGGCACACTGGTCTAAAATAATGGATTTCAAACCATTCCATGAGAAAAAAAAAAAAAAAAAAAACCTTAACAGATGTTCTGAAAAAAAGAGTAAGATTGCCAAATAAGTTTCGGAAGCACTAAGCTAAACATATCTCCTTACTACAGCATTTCTCTGCACCTCTAATGTGATGGTGTTGTTATATTTTATTAATAGAATGAAGGAATCCTTCCCTAATGAAGTACCTTGAGACACTAGGAACACTGATATTAATTATGAAAGGGATACCAGAAAATAATAATATCCTGAACAAGGTTGTAGAACTCAGACTCTTCTGAATCATCTCACAGGGATTTCTTTTTCTAAAGCCTACTGCAGTCCTATCTGATACAACCCCTTCATTTTACAGGTGGAAAAACTGAGGCCCAGGCACAGAAAGCAGCCTTCCAAATGATCAGCAGCACTATTAAAACAAGATAACATCCTGCAGAAAAAAAGGAGCAATCACTGGCATTTCTCACCATGTGGCAGTGATTTGGTGGGGTCCCCACAGCCCAAGATCTATCTTCAGTTTTCCAGTTTAGGAGACAGAATTTTTTCAGGAACCTGAGGGTCAGTCAGAGCTGGGAACTGCATCAGGCTAACCAAAATCTTCTGAGACTGGTGTGTAAACCTAATCCAGATATTTTTTTTTATGTCTGAATGGTAATCACGTCTCTGTTCTGGTCTCTGCCATCTTCATCCTCACCTGGTAGACTCCAGTTGTTACTAGAAGACTGATGCACCCAGGCTCAAGGAAGGTGGGCTCAGAATGTGTGGATGTGTTCTCCACACATTTGAAACTCTCTCAGAAGGGTTTCAGGGGTGAGATCCGGTGCTCATCTCCACCCCACAGCAGAGGGGACAAAATCCTGCCCAATCTCTCTCATCCCCACAAAAATGAGGACAAATTATGGCTTTGGAGAGCTCCTTTCTCGGGCCCTTTTCTGTCTTTTCTCCCTGTACTGATAAGTAACCTGTGCAGATAGGTCACACTGCCTACAAAACCTACAGCCTTCTGCATGATCTTGATTACATTTCTGGAGCCAGAATCTCGCTGTTTCTTTCAACTTTGGAAAGAGCCTGACATCATCACTATCACCATCGTCGTCATCATCATCTAGAACAGTATTACTGGACATCAGTGCTGAAATATCCAACGGCCAGACTGAGCATGTACCTAAAGTACAAAGCAGGGCCAACCCAAAACAATTGCATAAATTCGTTTAAAGAATTTGATGTGATATTTCTAAAAAAAAAATTAAAGCACTAAAATAGTCATCATTAGAATAGAATCAATAGAATAATAGAATATTCGATAGAATAGAATTCTATCGAATATTCATCATCAGTAGAAGATTCTATTCATCAATAGAATAGCCTCTATTAGACTTTCTTTTATTTTTTAAATTGTTTAGTATTTATTTTAATTTTTAATTTTTTAATTATATAGAAAGGGATATGATATTGAAGTACTTGGAGCCACAAAATTTTTAAAATGGTTCAGTGCTATTCCGTAACAGAGCAGGACCCTACGGGGCTTTCCTGGGACAGACTTCGTTATCCAATCTCTTTCGCCTGTTTCTCATTTGTAGAAAACCTTTATCTTCCTAGGCCTTCCCGTCTTTGACCTATCATTGCACTTCTGGGAATCTGTCCTAAGAAAATATACCAAATGACCAAGATCAAAACCCTTTGATAAGAGTGATGTTTGGTGCAGGCTTCCAGAGTTGGGTTGAGAAAACTAGTTCCTTGCAATAAATGTTCCTAAAGGCCCCGCCTTATAGAGTACTTGGAGAAGGAAATGGCAACCCACTCCAGTATTCTTGCCTGGAGAATCCCACAGGCAGAGGAGCCTGGCTAGCTAGTTACAGCCCGTGGGGTTGCAAGAGTTGGACACGACTTAGTGACTAAACCACCACCTATAGGATCCTACCTAAAAGGTATCACCTAAAGGTAAGGGAAGCCGGTGGCTCAGAGGTAAAGACTCTGCCTGCAGTGCAGGAGACGCAAGAGATATCGGTTTGATCCCTGGGTCTGGAAGATCCCCTGGAGAAGGAAATGGCAACCCACTCCAGTATTCTTGCTCAGAAAAATCCCTTGGATGGAGGAACCTGGTCCAGAGGGTCACAAAGAATAGTACATGACTGAACAACTAAACACAAAGGTACCACCTTAAAAGGGAATATTGGGCAAGCTTTGCAAAGGATATTTACAAAGCATTTGTATTTGTCTGGGGAATGCATAGGTTATAATGCTAAGTGGGAAAAAATACAAGGTACAATCAGTATGACTTCAACAACAAAAAGAAAATATTTTAACAGCATATGGCAATCCCTAGTTATGTGGGGAAATGGCTCCATGGTTGAAGAAGTTTGGAAAACACCAAGTTAACCTTGAACAAGTTGTTCTGAGATTAATATGCTAATATAGGCGTGAATCTTGCCAGCAGCAGTACCCAAACTGGACTCTCGCCAAATCTGATGAACTAGCAGCATTAGTCATCAGTGAAGCATAGGCCAATAGGTGTCATCTGACGATGGAAAAGAGAGCCACAAGGAGCTATAATTAAATAATCCAGGAAATGTTTATTGGAGTAACTGGTCTCTGTGCTGAGTTCTGGGGATCCAAGGCCCTCTGGACATTTACAACCTAGAAGAAGGGACAAGAAATGAACAGAGATGTCTGTGATGTAGACTGTCAGCAATATATGCCAACAATGTATAAAATGTTCCTAACCTTTGATCCTGTGATTCTACTCATGAGAGTCTATCCTTAAGAAATTAAGCAGAAATGCAGCTAAAGACATATGCAGAAAAAAATATGAATCTCAGTGTTGTTTAAAATAGTCCCATATTTAAAATAATTTATGTGCCAAATAACAGGATACTGAGAAAAAATTTGGGGTACCTCATGTGTTGATTCAAAAGAAAGTTTCAATAGTGAGATGAGATTTAAAAACAGCCCACAAAACTGACTATATAATATAAATCCAATTTTAAACATAAATGCATGTACACATGTGAATGCACAGACAAAAGAGGGAAGGATGAATATATACAAATGGATTGTGCTGTCTCAATGGGGAAGAATGAAGTGAAAAGTGAATGTGCTATTCACTCAGTTGTGTCTGACTGCAACCCCATGGACTGTGCCCGACAGGCTTCTCTGTCCATGAAATTCTCCAGGCTAGTATACAGGGGTGGATACCCATTCCCTTCTCCAGAGGATCTTTGTGATCCCAGGATCCAACCCAGGTCTCCTGCACTGCAGATGGCTTCTTTACTGTCTGAGGCATGAGGGAAGCCTATTTGCGTGTGTGTGTGTGTGTATGTTAGTCGCTGAGACATGTCTGACTCTTTGCAACCCCATGGACTGTAGCCCACCAGGCTCCTCTGTCCATGGGATTATCCCAGCAAGGATACTGGAGTGGGTTGTCATTTATATATATATATATATATATATATATATATATATATATATATATATCTCACTTTGCTGTATATACTTGAAATTAATGAAGTATTGTAAATCAACTAATTTGAAAAAGATATCCCCCAAAAAAGTTTCCACATTTTTCCTTGAGTTGGTGGCTTCCTTTACAACTACTGGTCATCGTTCAATGAGAGGAAGAAGGGACACAACGAGCCAGGCACACTAAGCCAGGGCTGCGCAGAGGCCTGCAGACCCAAATCCTTGGCTTCTCTGCTGGCTCTGTGGTCCTGCACCCTCTCTCCACCAGAGGTGCGCTCATGGCTTTGAAGTCCTCACTTGTTCATTGTCAAGGGAAGGCTGCATCCACTTAGCAAGGAACCGGAACAAAGGCTGGATTAGGGAACACACTGAGCGCCTTTCTCCCGGAGCTGCTCAAATGAAACACTCAAGTGTTCATATTGTACTAAGTGCTGCAGAAAGTTCCAAGTGACTGACCAAAAAAAAGCCCTCACCTCAGTCGTTCTGCTTTCAAAAGAGTATCTCTATCAAAAGCTAGAAAACACAGAATATTTTTGTCTCAGGAGACATTGTAAAAAGAAATATAAAAGCCCTGGAGTTCCCTTTTGAAACTGCTCCCCAACTCTAGAAGCCCCACCAGGGACATCACCCTGGGGATGCTCGGGGGCCTCCTCCCACATGTCTCTCCCCCACCCCCGGCTCTATCTGCACTGGCAGAGCGGCCAGCCCCTCCCGTCCTGAAGTACAGTAACTGGTACTGTTTCTGTTCTCACTGGGCAGCTATCAGCTCTCACAGTGCTGCAAGCCTCTGGGTCCCCTTCTGTGCTCTGTGCAAAACTTAAACTCCCCAGAGGCAGAAAGCATGTCCTTCATGTCTCTGTTTTCTGTAGTGCCTGGTCCACTGCGGGTGTTAAGTTGTGAACTGAGCAAAAGCTATTCACTGGAGGCTCTGTGCACCAACATAAGAGACTTTGCTTTTGGCTCACACTCAAGTTTGTGCTTCAGATGTCAAAAATGTCTCTACAAGAAATGTAGCCTGCCCCCACTCACAGAATATTGACCGTGTGAGCTCCAAGGTTGAAGAAACGGCCTGCCATGCCCACCCTGGTCCAGTAAATCCTGCTCATTTGGGGGATCATTTCCAATGCCATCTACTTCCAAAAGTCTCGAGCCCTGTGCTTGTACCTCCCTGTGGCTCTGAGCACACCCAGCCCCAGGGAAATCTCTGGAGGGATTGCTGACTACATGCCCCCTCAAGAGTCCAAAGGCCTTACCCTCAAGAACTCCAACTCAGCATCCTCTCCCCAAAGCACGGGGCTCAGACGGTGCATCTCTGAGACTTCGACTTGGACCCGGAGAGCCGTCATCCTCTCAATGAGACTTGCGGGGATATAATCTTCAACTCGAAAATAGGCTTTGTTCTCTACCTGCTGGAAAGATGCAGAAGAAAAGGGACACAGCCAAGACAGCTTCTATAAGACTCTGAGCAGAACAGAAGCCTGTCTGCAGTCGCAACTCAGTTAGGGCCCCCGGGAAAAGATGCTCTTTTGAAGTGCCCACTGGATATCATATTCTACCATATTAGAGACTGAGCCAAACCACATAACAGAAACAGAAGGGAAAGGGGAAAGAAGCCACCTGTTTTTGACCCACTCTTGTATGTCTGAGGTCCCCAGAACATAGTAGCTCTTTCTATCCTCAAGGTAATCGTAAGAGGACAGTACCGTTATTGTCATTGCCAAGATGAGCCAAATGAACAAGAAAGAAAGGCATTTAACAGAGCTAAGTTCACACCATTTGGAAGTGACAGAAACAAAGCCCTCACCCCTTCCGCAATGTCAAGCCACTTCCCCAATGGCACAGTGAAACCCTGGCTCTAAAGCTGTGTTCCTATATATTCACTCAGCACTTCTATCTGCATGCGCTACCAGCACGCCCCCTCTCACAAGGGAGGCCTTGTCTATGGCACCATCTCTTCACAACAAGGTGATCAAGAAGCGTCCCCCGAACAAGAGAAGATCTGGCACCAACAGCCCGCCCAGGCCTGAGCCTTCAGCGTCTACTCTTCTGGAAACCTGAGGCTGCAGCCCCACTGGCTGCTGCAGGAAGATCGTATGGCTCGTCGTCACTCACTGCCCAATACTGAGTTCCCTGGTACGGACTCTGGGGCACGGAGAGGTACACAGACTTTTGGAGGAGTGGTCTCAAGGTTCACAGTAAGGAGTGAGGAAGGTAGAGTTTGGCAGATAGAGAAGCTGGCCCTTCCCTGGTATTCCTGAATCAGTCCATCCTAGTCTCAGGAAGCCAATACCAGCCTAATCTTGGGCAAGACGCAAGCTGAGGGCAACTGTCCATGTGGGAGGCAACTGGAAACTGGGAGCATCTGGCCACTGGGAGCATCTGGCCTTCTCGGGGCTGGGAATGGGCACGTTGGTTTGATGACGGGGTCTGACAGGAACAGCACAGCATCCACTACATCCCCATGTTCCTGATCTGGCACAGGAGTCCCCATGTGGCTGGAGACAGAATCCTCCAGCCTAGGGCTGGCCCATGCCAGTTCTGAGCTCAGCTCAGAGACACTGAGGGGAAGAAATTGCTTGGTAATCCAGTACACAAAAAAGCATTCAGAATGCTGTTAGAATGGCCCCAACCCAGAAACTGACACCAAATGCTGGCAAGATGTGGAAGAGCAGGAACTCATTCAGTTACTGGCAGGAGTGCAAGATGGTTAAGCCTCTTTGGG
Source organism: Bubalus bubalis (assembly GCF_019923935.1). NCBI lineage: Eukaryota > Metazoa > Chordata > Mammalia > Artiodactyla > Bovidae > Bubalus > Bubalus bubalis. The sequence goes on from NC_059160.1 coordinate 161,763,910, forward strand.
AAGACAGTTCTTCAATTTTTTATGGAACTAAACAAATTTGTACAGTATGATCCGGTAATCATCTCTTTGGTATTTACCCAAAGGAGCTGGAAATGTACGTCCACACAGAGATCTGCACATGGGTGTTCACAGCAGTTTCATTCACAGCTGCCAAAACTCTGAAGCAAAAGAGGCCCTTCAGTTGGTGAGTGAATAAATAAATTCTGGTACACCCAGACAATGGAATATTATTCAGCACTAAAAAGAAATAAGTTATCAAGCTGAAAAGACATGGAGGAAACCTACATGCATATTACTAAGTGAAAGAGGCCATTTTGAAAAGGCTACATACTGTATGATTCCAACGATATGACATTTTGGAAGTGGCAGAACTACAGAGACTGTGAAAAGATCAGCCGTTGCCAGGGGTAGGGGAGCAGGAGGGGGGAGCACGGAGGAGTTTCAAGGCAATGAAATTACTCTAGGGAATTCCCTGGTGGTCCAGTGGTTAGGCCACTGCCAGGGCCCAGGTTCAGTCCCTGGTAGGGGATCTAAGATACTGTAAGCCACGTGGTGTGGCAAAAAAACAAACAAACAAACAAACCACTACTCTGTATGATTCTGTAAGAGTAGATATCTGTCATTATCAATTTGTTCAAACGTATAGAATGTACAACACTAAGAGTGAACTCTAATATTAACTGTGAACTCTGGAAGATAAGGATACATCAGTGTGTAGGCTTATCAACTGCAATAAATTGGAACTGATAGTAGGAGACTATGGTAGTGGGAGAAGCATATGTGGGGCAAAAGGGCACGTAGGGAATCTCTGCATCTTCCACCCAGTTTTGCTATGAACCTCGTTCTAAAACAGAAGTCTATCAAACATTTTTAAAAATTGCTTAGGACATATTAAACATTTTTTAAAAATTTAGGACCTTTGACCCAGCATCCCTTTGCTAGAACTAGAGAAGTCAGATCAACAGAAGTCAGCATGAAACTAAAAAAGCTCCAGCACAAGTATTTCCTTCTTTGTCATTTATTTGAAAAAGAAAATTTAGAAGCAACTGGAACAATAATAGTAGTAGTTATGAGCACTTCCATGGCGCCTCTAGGTGATGCCCCCGAGTGAGAAAACAAATAAGAAAGCCAAGTTCCGGCCCTAGTGAGGCATGCCACGTGGTTATCCCAAAAGCTCATTAGGAAGGCCAAGGGAAGACATACTATTGAGTGAGAAAGCAGAATGCAAATCAAATGTGGCAACGTTTACAACTGCATAAAATCCCCGTGTGTGATCAAAGGCTGGAAGAGAATGCACCCAGAGGAAATTTGTTCCGCTGCAATGATGTGATTAAGGAGATTTATTTTTGTACCAAACTGTCTTTGTCTCCCTTTTTAAAATGCAAATGTAATCATGTTACTTACTTCCCAGCTTACAATTCATCAGTGCCTCCAGTCTTTCACTGCAGTGGTTTCCAAATCATGGTTTTTTCCCCAGCACCACAACCATTTATCAGACAAAATATCCACCCCTTAGAAGGGCACACGAGGTTCCTCCCTGGATCTGCCTGGCAGCGCTGCCCAACCTCGAGGCCCATTAACTAAGGCTGCCGTGAAATCCTTGCAGCTCCGGACGGGCCAGCCTCCTCCTCCTGCTCACTCAGTGACCCAGATATAAGGAGTGACCCAGATATAGGGAGAGGCCTGCACTCTGAGACCTCCTTATGCCCTTTGATGTGCCCACCGCAGTGCTGGCACATAGTATAGCAAGGCCCTAGAAGTGAGTCCCAACTGTGCTCTCACTAGCTTACCTAACCTCACAGAGGCACGATTCTTCAATCTGCCTGCCAATGCCCGAGACACACTTTCGATCCCTGATCCAGGAAGATCCCACATGCCTCGGAGCAACTAAGCTCGTGCACCACAGCTACTGAGCCTGTGCCCTAGACCCCGGGGGCCGCCACTACTGAGACCACGCGCCAAGGCTACTGAAGCCCTCGTGCCCTAGAGCCCGTGATTTGCATCAAGAAAAGCCACCGCAGTGAGAAACCTGTGAGCTAGAGAGTAACCCCTACTCACCACAACTAGAGAAAAGCCTGCACAGCAGCTAAGACTCAAGAGAGTCAAAAACAAACAAATAAAATTATTTTAAAAAATTTAAATAAAATGCAATGGAAATAACACCAACTTTGCAGGGTTGACACAGGCTTAGATGATGCAAGCAAGCAGCAAGCCCTCCATAAATTAGGGTTGAGCGAGTAGATGCTCAAATGAACGGGTATGTATAATCCGTTGCTTTCACACACACACATGCATGCACACAGGCGTGCAAGAAAGGGGAAAGGTCTGCCTTTAGGGGCCACATGGGGGCAGCAGAGAATATCTTGGAACCACACTGGTGGCCAGAACAGATGCAGAGGTGGAGGTGAGACAGGATCTCAAGTAGAAGCTGAAGGTGAAGGATGAGATCCAGGCTGAGGCAGAAACTAGGTGAGGCCAGTCAGAAACCGGGCAGCTGATGGGCGCAAGGGGCACCAGAATGGGGTGCCCAGGGTGAGATCTGGGCCCGGATTGCAGAACGTGTGGGAGGGTCTGGGCCTGTGTGCTCCCGGCTGCCTTCAGTGGACCTGGTCTACTGTTTCTGTCAACTCGCAGCATTAGATCCAGGGTATCAGGTTGAAAACCGTATGTCTGAATCCAGAGACTGAAAGCTGGTCTTCGTTCTCCAGCAGAGCCCTCCTGAGTCCGGGGCGGGGCAGGAAATCTCCAGCAGAGCGCTCCTGAGTCCGGGGCGGGGCAGGAAATCTCCAGCAGAGCGCTCCTGAGTCTGGGGCAGGGCAGGAAAACTTGCGAGCAGCAGCTGCGACGTGCGGGGCCTCAGCATGCATCGCCACCTTCCACCCTTGCAGTAGTTCTGACCTACTCTTATCTCCTATTTCCATTTTGCAGATTAAGAGCTGAGACAGAGAAATAATGTCTAATGCCACGTGGCTACTTAACAAAAGAGGCAGGGTTTGGACCTCATTCTGTCTGACTCAAAAACTCCTTCAGTCTATAGAGCCTGCTAAGGTCAGCCCAATACTGGCCTGGGAGGCCACACTTCGTGTCTGTGGGAGCCATCACAGGGCTGGACTAGAGGCTGCAACAAGGATGGTGCTGTCACCAGGGCTCCCGTGGCTTACAGCACCCTCCATGAGCCTGCGCCGTTCTCCTCCCAAGACCCCCTCAAAGTAGCAGCACAAGGGCAGGAGTGAGCAGGCCCAGGCGAGGATGGCACTCCAGCTCTGGAGGCGAGGAGACACGAAGGGGCTCCAAGCAGTGACAGGCCTGGAGTTTTGCCAAAGGGGCAGGGAGGGGCTATGTGGGCTAGGCTGGCCCTGGGAGACTGCCTGCCCAGGCAGGGGGTAGGGTGGGGATGTGCCAAGACAGGAAAGTGAGGTCTCAGTCCCTGTAGATGAAGTGGGAGCAGGAAAGTGAGGGTCAGAGAAGGGTAGGGTGTTGGGAACTGAACTACATTTCCCTGACAAGCAAGGTGCTGACTTTCCTGATGGATGACTTTATCTACAGTGTTATCCAGCCAAGAGCCTGTACTCGGTTCATCCACCCACTCCTCAGATCAGTTGGTCTTGAGCAAACTCCCCATGTTTGAGGCTCTGCTTTGGTGTGAGGGAAACAGCAGAACAAAACAAACAAAATCTTTACCGTCTGGTGGATTCCATTCTAATGGAGAGACTGACAGCAAGACTGATAAGGAAATGGATACTCCATACCAGACGGTGAAAAATGCAAGGGGATAAAGAGGGACTTAGACGGCTCCAGACATAGAGGCAACTTCTGAAGATGTTGTGGGAAGACAGCGAGATATTGGTGAAGCCTGAAAAATGGTTTTCAAACTGCTGCCTGTAATCCATGGGTGACCTGTGAGTGCTTCATACCAGCACTTATAAATTAACTAGACTATAATAGGAAATACCAGTATGTATCACATAAGTGCATCTTATTTCCTAAACTTTTGCCTCACTTCTGTTACATGGACACATGTGTACAGGTTGAGTTATAATGTTTGTCTTTTTTTTTAACTGGGGTCATGGCACAAAACATCTGAAAGCCAGTGATGATGAGCCCAATAAATTAGTACATTACTGGTTGTAGGCAAGACTTTAGATTAGAACTACCTTACAATGTATAAACTTGACCTGTTCATTTTTGTATCCCCCAGAGCCCAGCAAAGAACACTTGATGGATATTTGTTGGATGGATAGGTGGATGGATGGATGGGTGGGTGGGTGGCGGGTGAATGCAGATCAGATCAGTCGCTCAGTCGTGTCCGACTCTTTGTGACCCCATGAATCGCAGCATGCCAGGCCTCCCTGTTCATCACCAACTCCCAGAGTTCACTGAGACTCACGTCCATCAAGTCAGTGATGCCATCCAGCCATCTCATCCTCTGTCGTCCCCTTCTCCTCCTGCCCCCCAATCCCTCCCAGCATCAGACTCTTTTCCAATGAGTCAACTCTTTGCATGAGGTGGCCAAAGTACTGGAGTTTCAGCTTTAGCATCATTCCCTCCAAAGAAATCCCAGGGCTGATCTCCTTCAGAATGGACTGGTTGGATCTCCTTGCAGTCCAAGGGACTCTCAAGAGTCTTCTCCAACACCACAGTTCAAAAGCATCAATTCTTCAGCGCTCAGCCCTCTTCACAGTCCAACTCTCACATCCATACATGACCACAGGAAAAACCATAGCCTTGACTAGACAAACCTTTGTTGGCAAAGTAATGTCTCTGCTTTTGAATATGCTATCTAGGTTGGTCATAACTTTCCTTCCAAGGAGTAAGCGTCTTTTAATTTCATGGCTGCAGCATTACTTTACTAGCGTGTGAGATGAGTGCAACTGTGCAGTAGTTTGAGCATTCTTTGGCATTGCCTTTCTTTGGGATTGGAATGAAAACTGACCTTTTCCAGTCCTGTGGCCACTGCTGAGTTTTCCAAATTTGCTGGCATATTGAGTGCAGCACTTTCACAGCATCATCTTTCAGGATTTGGAAGAGTTCAACTGGAATTCCATCACCTCCACTAGCTTTGTTCGTAGTGATGCTTTCTAAGGCCCACTTGACTTCACATTCCAGGATGTCTGGCTCTAGGTCAGTGATCACACCATCATGATTATCTGGGTCATGAAGATCTTTTTTGTACAGTTCTTCTGTGTATTCTTGCCATCTCTTCTTAATATCTTCTGCTTCTGTTAGGTCCATACCATTTCTGTCCTTTATCGACCTCATCTTTGCATGAAATGTTCCTTTGGTATCTCTGATTTTCTTGAAGAGATCCCTAGTCTTTCCCATTCTGTTGTTTTCCTCTATTTCTTTGCATTGATTGCTGAAGAAGGCTTTCTTATCTCTTCTTGCTATTCTTTGGAACTCTGCATTCAGATGTTTATATCTTTACTTTTCTCCTCTACTTTTCACTTCTCTTCTTTTCACAGCTATTTGTAAGGCCTCCCCAGACAGCCATTTTGCTTTTTTGCATTTCTTTTCTATGGGAATGGTCTTGATCCCTGTCTCCTGTACAATGTCACAAACCTCATTCCATAGTTCATCAGGCACTCTATCTATCAGATCTAGGCCCTTAAATCTATTTCTCACTTCCACTGTATAGTCATAAGGGATTTGATTTAGGTCATACCTGAATGGTCTAGTGGTTTTCCCTACTTTTTTCAATTTAAGTCTGAATTTGGCAATAAGGAGTTCATGGTCTGAGCCACAGTCAGCTCCTGGTCTTGTTTTTGCTAACTGTATAGAGCTTCTCCATCTTTAGCTGCAAAGAATATAATCAATCTGATTTCGGTGTTGACCATCTGGTGATGTCCATGTATAGAGTCTTCTCTTGTGTTGTTGGAAGAGGGTGTTTGTTATGACCAGTGCATTTTCTTGGCAAAACTCTATCAGTTTTTGCCCTGCTTCATTCCGTATCCCAAGGCCAAATTTGCCTGTTACTCCAGGTGTTTCTTGACTTCCTACTTTTGAATTCCAGTCCCCTATAATGAAAAGGACATCTTTTTGGGTGTTAGTTCTAAAAGGTCCTGTAGATCTTCATAGAACCGTTCAACTTCAGTTTCTTCAGCGTTACTGGTTGGGGCATAGACTTGGATTACTGTGATATTGAATGGTTTGCCTTGGAAACGAACAGAGATCATTCTGATCATTTTTGAGATTGCATCCAAGTACTGCATTTCGGACTCTTTTGTTGACCATGATGGCCACTCCATTTCTTCTGAGGGATTCCTGCCCACAGTAGTAGATATAATGGTCATCTGAGTTAAATTTACCCATTGCAGTCCATTTCAGTTCGCTGATTCCTAGAATGTCGACATTCACTCTTGCCATCTCTTGTTTGACCACTTCCAATTTGCCTTGATTCATGGACCTGACATTCCAGGTTCCTATGCAATATTGCTCTTTACAGCAAAGGACCTTGCTTCTATCACCAGTCACACCCACAGCTGGGTATTGTTTTTGCTTTGGCTCCATCCCTTCATTCTTTCTGGAGTTATTTCTCCACTGATTTCCAGTAGCATATTGGGCACCTACTGACCTGGGGAGTTCCTCTTTCAGTATCCTATCATTTTGCCTTTTCATACTGTTCATGGGGTTTTCAAGGCAAGAATACTGAAGTGGTTTGCCATTCCCTTCTCCAGTGGACCACATTCTGTCAAATCTCTCCACCATGATCTGCCCATCTTGGGTTGCCCCACGGGCATGGCTTAGTTTCATTGAGTTAGACAAGGCTGTGGTCCTAGTGTGATTAGATTGACTAATTTTCTGTGAGTATGTTTTTAGTATGTTTGCCCTCTGCTGTCGTCTTGCAACACCTACCGTCTTACTTGGGTTTCTCTTACCTTGGGCGTGGGGTTATCTCTTCACGGCTGCTCCAGCAAAGCACAGCCAATGCTCCTTACCTTGGACGAGGGATATTGGGTGGATGCAGTTTACCCCAATCTCAGTGGTAGGTACTAAGAACACAGGCTCAGTCTTCACATTTACAACAGTTCCCCAGTGTCCCATAACTGCCTCTCTAGTGACCCCACCCAAGGGCCCCTGATCGCCACGCCTACCTCCTCTGGGTAACTGCCAAATTCAGCCTGCAGAGCAAGGACCCCCAGCTGCAACAGTGTCTCATCGCTGCAATACAGCTTCTCCTCCAGGATGTCTTTCCGAAGTTGCAGGTAAAATTGATGCCTTGTCCAGCTGTGCCTGCCAAAGAGATGCAGGAATAAAGGTTACTGGAATGCTGAGGACAAAGGAGAGCACTAAAGCCAGAGGGTTTCCTCAGTCTGCAAAGCAGAAAAAGGAGAGAAGATGGGATACAAGTCAGTAGAACCCAGAGGGCAATGCCAGTAACACAAGGGTGAGCTTGTCTATCCATACCGTGCCTCCTGTCACTTGTTGAGGGCTATTCTGTGCCCAAGACACAGGGTTACTCACTTCCCACAATATCCATGGAGATGTTTGTTCTTGTGGCTCAAGTAAGAAAACCAATACTTAGTCAGATGGTATGTCTAATAAGCAAAGGAATAGAGAGAGTGATCCAGTCCCAAAGCCGTGACCCTCTCCTCCAATCCTCATCACTGAGCTGCCGGAAGGTGGGGCGTGTTGGGGTCAGGGGAGAGAGAACTTGACCTTGACTGGCATATGTTTGAAACAAAAGGGTAAAGTTTTCATTTTGACCAGGGCTTGTCCCCAAACACTGACTTTTTCCCCTTTTCTGTCATATTGGAATCCAGTAAAAAGAAGACCAGACACAGCAACTGTTGTAATGTGTGCACACGTTAACTTGCCAGGCACTTGCCTACCCATTGTCTCTAATGCCAAGAAGTTTGCAGCACTCACTGGAGCAGCCCGTGGTGACTCACGAAGAACTTTATCCTTAGAAAGAGCACAAAGGCATTTGGGGAGCTCTTCTTCTGGGGCTGCTCACACCAGCCTTCAGGGGCTATTTTGCACAACCTGGTTTCAGCATCCAAGAAAAAGAACTCTTTACCTGAAATGGAAGTAGAGCGCATTTAGAGGGAAAAGCAGCCGGGCAGGCACCACGCATTAGACTCACAGCCCTGAGCTGTGCCAAAGGGTGAGACAAGAGCCGACTGAGTATAGGAGAGAGCAGGAAGCAGGTTGTCTGGATTTAGCGCACAGGACCTCTGTCGGGTCCATGAGGGGCCAAGAAGAGGGAACAAAGACGAGAGTGCCAGTGAAAAGAAACTTAGCACCCAGAAAAGAAAGTATGAATGTTTATCTCAGAGGAGATATCACTTATCTGCCTCCCAGTGACCACCTTATCGGAGAAGGCAATGGCATCCCACTCCAGTACTCCTGCCTGGAAAATCCCATGGACAGAGGAGCCTGGAAGGCTGCAGTCCATGGGGTCGCTAAGGGTCGGACACGACTGAGCGACTTCACTTTCACTTTTCACTTTCATGCATTGGAGAAGGAAATGGCAACCCACTCCAGTGTTCTTGCCTGGAGAACCCCAGGGACAGGGGAGCCTGGTGGGCTGCCATCTATGGGGTCACACAGAGTCGGACACGACTGAAGTGACTTAGCAGCAGTAGCAGCAGACCACCTTATAAAAATAAAATTAGAAAGCACGGAGCTGAGCATTTATCCCATTTCTGTCGCAGGCGGGCGCTCTGTATCTAGCTGTGCAAGTGCAGCGTCTTAGTCTTAGGCAGTTTTGTTAGAGGGAACAGATCTCGGGGACCTAGACATTGGGCTTCCCAGGTGGCACAGTGGTAAAGAATCGATCTGCCCATACAGGAGACCAGGGTTCAATCCCTGGGTCAGGAAGACCTTCTGGAGTAGGAAATGGCAACCTGCTCCAATACTCTTGCCTGGAAAATTCCATGGACAGAGGAGCCTGGTGGGCTACAGTCCATGAGGTCACAAAAAGTCGGAACAAATGTGTGACTGAGCACACTTACCACACACACACCGAGACACCAGGGCTGCCTGAAGCATCAGGCCAGCTGTGGGCTACCTGGGAGCCACTTACCTTTCATGTAAGCCAAGCCAAAGTAGGTGAGCTCCCCGAGGTTGGCAAAGGATGCAATGGCACTAAAGACAGCTCCCACTGTTGATGTGATGTCACATTTCACCTCCAGGCACTGCCCGCTCAGCAGCACCACACAGAGGCCCCTGAGAGCCAAGTAGGACTTTGCTTTTTTGGTCTGAAAACAAGAACAGTATAAACTGTAACAGTAACTAAAAGACATGGAGTCTTTACCACAGGCTAGCGACTGTGCTTGGAGAAGGCGATGGCACCCCACTCCAGTGCTCTTGCCTGGAGAGTCCCAGGGACGGGGGAGCCTGGTGGGCTACAGTCCATGGGGTCGCGAAGAGTCGGACACGACTGAGCAACTTAGCAGCAGCAGCAGCGGCAGCAGCTACCGTGCTAACCACTTTATGCATATTTTTTCATTTAACTGACAAACAACCTAAGAGACAAGTATGTTTATGATTCCTGTTCAACAGATTAGAAACAAGGTTCAGAGACTGTAAGGGACCAGCCCAGAGTTGCGCAGTTAGCAAAATGCGGAACTGCACTCAAATCCCTGCTCTTTGCCAGGCTCTGCAGGGGCCAGGAAGGCTGGGGGGCCTCATGTAGCGGATGTCTCTCCCCTGCAAAAATCCCTGGGGCTCCACTTCCCAAGAGGACTGCCTGGGGCCACAACGGTGAGCCATACACCCCCAGAGTAGTGACCAATGCAGTACTGACCCCAGGTCAACACAGAGCACAACAGAGAGACCCTGGGCGGGCACCTGTCCAAGGAGGAGGGAGGGCTAGAGCTTAGCGGATTGCTGTGAACTGAGCAGTTGATCGGCAGAGGTGCATCCAAAGATGTGGAGCAGCGTCAGCCTTCTGTCCCTCGCCCTGCTCAGATTAATTCCAGATGCATCCGCCTCTGTAGCCCCACCCCGACCACTGTCACCTCCGCCGAGCCCATCGGTCCGCGCCGCATCTCTGCACACACTGCCCACTGCCCCTGGTGCCCTCCCCTCCATCCTCTCATGCCAGTTCCTACCAGGTTTCCAGGTAGGGCTCAGGACCTCTCGTCTGCAAGCTGGAGGGTTGAGCTACCCACTCCCTTCTCTGCTCCCCTGGTTCCTAGTGCTCAGGGGCCCTGCTCCCTAAGGATGAGGGCTAAGCATCCCCTGTGCCCCAAGCCTAGCCTGAGGCCTGGCCCAGACCTCCTCAGAATGTCTTCATTAAAAGACAGTCATGGATGGACGCTGCGGATGGCTTTAGCTCCATTGAGACCAAGCCTGCCACCACACCATGACCCTCCCACACCCAGCGGCAGCTCCACTCCCCAGCACTGGACTGGGGACCCTGTGAGAGTGGTATTCCCCGTGACCCCAGGCGGGGACGGCCGCAGGGCGCACTCTAAGCCACTCTGGTTCCTGCTCATCCACACCTGTGTGTCCTGGTTGTTGTGTTACACACATGCCCATGCTTGAATTTAATGCTTTGCAGTTGCCCTCTTGAAACTTGTAATGATTGTATGTTTGAATGTGCGTTTTCTAAATGACATCCCATTATGCACAAAGAGCGTGGATCCACAGCGGCCCTGCCTGCCCACCTCTGGTAACGGGTTTTGGCTGCAGCTTCTCTGTTCCCTGGTGTCCAGGCCCCTTCCAGTTTCCTCCTCCCCTCCCTACCCTGCAACCTCTGCCAACCTTCACTCAGGGTAGCTATCCGCTTATATATTCCAATATCTCTCCCCTCCTCCCCGGAGTGCTGGTTCAGGAAGGGTCCCAGTCAAACATCTCAGAGCAAGGCAGGCAGTGGCTGTGCCCACAATGGACTAACAACACCAAAGCTCTTTCCTTGAGCCTCGGGAGTGACAGCCTGTCACTCACCCCCAATCCAGGTCTGCCTGGGTTGAGCCAGCAGACCAAGGGGAGGGAGATTGACTTTTCCTCTCCAGAAAATAAATGCATAATTCTGGGACACAGAGTCCGTGTGAAAAGGAATATCTCTTTGTTTTTGTTTTTTTTTTCATATCAAGAGATCTGGGGTGTGGAGCATTGCCTGGCACCTACTAGATGCTTCAACAATATTTCCTGAATAAATAGGAAGATGAAAACAGGGCTTGTCTGGAAGGACAAGCAGGACTTGGTGAGAAGTCATAGAGGTTTCTTCCAAAAGAGGAAGAGGATGCTAAAGGATGGATGTCAAGTAGCAGTGTGACTTGGCAAGGGCTGGCAGGCTCCTGGAGGAGAGGGTAAGCCCCTCAGAACTTGATCAGCCTCGGGTACTGCTCAGCTGGCCGCTCACCACCCTTCAGCCCATCCCAGTCTAACCCAGCGGTTACCACAATTGATCCAGGCAAATACAAGGTCACCGGGGCCTCTCCAGCCATCAGGGCAAACTCCGGCCTGGAGAACTGAGGAAACAGGCAGAGTTACTCTCAGTAAAGAAGAGAAATCAAAGTCAAGTTCCACAGGGCTGGACCCCCAGCTTCAGAACTAAGCTTCTCCCATGGTTTCACCTCCTGCTACCCACTATCAGCCTTCCCTTCCCCAAAAGCAGCAGGAAGCAAGTTCCAATGAGATAGGGTCAACTGCGCTGAGGCCCTAGCTAGGCTAGGCATCTTGGAGCAGATGTCTTAAACAGGTGCGGCTTTGGTGATGTTCTGGCTCTTCATTTGAGTGTCCACTTCATTTTAAGTGTCGTAATTCATGCATCATCATATCATCTTATATGTCTCATATGAGACATCTTATATGTCTCAAAATTATACAACACGTTGTATATATAAATATATGCAACGAGAGTTTTTGAAAACAAAAATACTTTGAGATTTAGATTCAAAGTAGACATTTCACCTTGTTCTGGATGTTGGATCGGTAGTGTGCCTGAGTATTCATTCTCAGTATCACAGTACTTCATGTTCCTAGCACACCTGTGACCCAGGAAATGCCTTGATGCCGTTATTATTTATACCCAGCCATCATCCTGTGGGGTGCACATTCTCAGCCCCTTTTGCAAGAAGTGGAGGTTCCAAAAGGTTAAGAAATTCACCCAAACTAACACCAGTGAATCACAGGATTGGGTGGGCCTTTTTCCTTAAGATTTTTTTTTAATGTGGATCATTTTTAAAGTCTTTATTAAATTTGTTACAATGTTGTTTCAGTTTTATGTTTTACTCTTTTGGCCACAAGGCATGTGGGAGCTTAGCTCCCCAACCAGGGATCAAACCCACATCATTGAAAGGTAAAGTCTTAACCAGTGGACCTCCAGGGACGCCCCCAGGTGGGCCTTCTAATGTGTCCCCCAAGGGTACCCATCAGGACTCCTGTCTCAAGAGGCCAAAAGTGCAGCCATGGGGTAATGCATGTCCTGAGAGAGTTGCTAGTATTATAGAAGCATTCGACCCCCATCCCTCCAAGCTCATGAGGACCTGAGAGTGGTCTTGGAGGGCAGCAGGGGCTGGAGTGGAATACGGCACTCATTGCCACACAGGAGAGGATGTCCTGAGGCTATGCCAGGCTCCGCTCATCCCTAATTAGTTGAGCACATCAGGAAAATCTCTTCACAACAGAAGGACAAGCAGACAAAGCCTGCTGGGGGCTTCAGGGTCTGACATTCCCAAAGGGCTCCTAATGCTCAAACAGAAGGCCAGGCAGAGGCGGCCTCATCCGTGAACAGCCTGCTCTGGAGGGCTTGTCACAGATCCAGGGGTGCCTATCCCCATGGCCACTGTGGCCTTGTGTGGTCAGTTTTTCAGCTAATGCCAGTATCACACATGGAGGAAGGGGTGCTTTGTATCTAAACACTGAGAGTGGCTCTGACTGCTGGCGCCAGGGCTGCTTCAGGCAGAAGGCACACCCGGGGCCACGCCCGAGCTGACCCTCCAGCACAGGTGTACCAAGCTGGCCCCTCAGCAGAGACCAGACTGCCTGCCAGGAGTCTCGGGTCCCCGGAGCCATGAGCAGGGCCCCCCGACATGGTCTCTCCTGTCAGCCTGGACTTCCCAGCGGGGCAAGCCGGCCTGCCACTCTTGAGCCCCAGCTCCCCACACTCATCCAAACTCCCCTGCTCTTGTGCCAACCAGCTTGGAGAATCTCTCTCCCGAACTATCCCACCCACTCCTTTGCTTCTACATATCACCTGTTCAGAAGGCCCTTCCAAGCATGTTCAGCCCCGTCAGCTCTCTTACCACCTCCTTTGTTCTGTCCCCACCGCACATCAACAGCTGTGAACTTCCTGAACGGTGGGACCTGGCACCTTCAACTTGCTATCCTACAGAGTTTATAGCAAGGCCACTCCATAACACCTATCGCCCTGGATTGCCAGGTTGGAGGTTACTTCAGTCCAGCTCTGTAAGTCTCAGCCCGGGGAGGCTGGCCCTCAGCAGGATCCTGCGCATTTTCACTTGCTGTGCCAGCCGCACACGGCTCCTCTCTCACACCGCCTGTGGCAGTGCCCTTCCATCCTCTTTGCTCACCTTTCCCTTTCTCTGCAAAAATCCCCTTTGGGAAGGAGTTGCCGGCCGTGAGTTTTCTGGGAGAGCAGAACCGGAGCTGAATCGTCGGCCTTCCTGAAGGTCTGGGGGAACTGGAACTGGAAGGGCGCTGGCCAGCAGTCAGAGAAGAAGCAACAGTTACCGGTGGAAACAGCTTCCCTCTAGGCTGAACAGAGCCTAAATTTCTAACATGGAATCAAAAGCTAAATAAATCATTGTTTTTAACACTGTGTTTTGTGGCTGTCGTGCAGCTCATGTAACGTAGACAGTCTCTACGTAACAGCATGCTGTTTCCAAACTGAGCCTAACTTGGCTCCTAGAGGACAGAGAACACCCTAATGGGACAACTGCCCTCAGGCCCCTCGTCACCCTGAATCCAAATCTGCTTAAACGTGGCTTCCTCACCTGCCACTGGAATAGGGTCGGGTTGTCTTTGAAAAGCAAGAGACTTCTCATTAATAATCAAAAAGCCCCGGTGGCTCAGACGGTAAAGCATTTGCCTACAATGCAGGAGACCCAGGTTCAATCCCTGGGTCGGAAAGATACTCTAGAGAAGGAAATGGCAACCCACTCCAGTACTCTTGCCCACTCCAGTACTCTTGCATGGATGGACGGTCCCAAAGAGTTGGACACGACTGAGCAACTTCACTTTCACTTTTCTCATTAATAATCAAAAAGAGAAGAAGCAGGGTTCAGCCGCTCCCACGCCAATACTCCACCCCAAGCTCACAGCACTGTGCCTACCTGTTCACAGCGATGCTACAGCGACCGTGTGCTGAGGTGTTCAGTCCGGGCTCCAGGGAGCTCTGGGTCTCTGTGCTTCTCTCTGAAACTAACCAGACATCATAGTGAAAGGCGCAGGCAGAAGCAAATAGCACTGTTTTCCTGCATTAAGCAACTTAGGGTACGGATATCAGCATCACGACTTGATAGCCGTGTGATGTTGACAGAGTTGCTTGAACTTTCTGTTTCCTCGTGCAAGAAACGTAAACAGAAATAGCAGTCACAGCGGATTGGGGGAGTTTGGGAGAGATAAAGGCTAACAAGAAAGAGCACTTTGTTTTAAGGACAACAGACAGCAGCATCATTTTCTTTTTCAAATCTCACATTCAGTTGAAAAGTAGAGAACAGTAGAAGATTTGAAGATTATTCTAAAAGCCATTCTTCCAACACACTTAGAGCAACAATAAAAACAATCTTTACAAATTGTTTCTCCTTTCATTCCACCTAGAAATCAATTAAAGGAAAAAATTTTCTTTCATGATGTTTGCTTAAATTTGTTTTTATCAACTCGGACAGTTAAAACTCAATATAAAGAGAGTCTACATTGGCTATAAATAACTCAGCTAAATTATATCTCCAAGTGAAGCTTTCCTCAGGACACAGGAGGAGTCCTAAGCTCAGTCCCTTCTCTTCAGGGGCAACCTGGAAGAATGGGGCTTGCCCGGGCTTTCTCTGAGCCCACAGCATGGACGTCAGGCCATGAAACAACAAAAGGAGCAGGAAACGATACAGTGGATATCATCGGCCCACCCAGGGAAGGCTCAGGGTGCTGCACCCACCTCTGCAGCGATGCGCACACCCCAGAGCCCACGCCGCCCGGCTCTCACAGCTCGCTTGATGCAGCCTGTTCCTGAGCAGGTGGCTTCTGTCTCGCTGCCCAGAGGAGCGTTCCTCCACCGCCCTCCTCTCCACCTGATGGCCAAGTGCATCATGCATCCACATCCCAAGGTCAAAAGCGGCACTTACATAAAGATGTACATCCTGGCCGCCAAGTGCATCACACATCCACATCCCAAGGTCAAGGGGGACACTTACAGAAAGACATACAGCCTGGCCACCAAGTGCATCACACATCCACATCCCAAGGTCAAGAGGGAGACTTACATAAAGACATACAGCCTGGCCGCCAAGTGCATCACACATCCACATCCCAAGGTCAAGGGGGACACTTACAGAAAGACATACAGCCTGGCCGCCAAGTGCATCACACATCCACATCCCAAGGTCAAGGGGGACACTTACATAAAAACGTACAGCCTGGCCGTCAGCTTGAGTCAATGTGGAAGAGTCTGTCCTTCACACTGGGAGTCCAGCAAGGAGAACAGTAGCCACCAGGGCGGGCTCACCCACACACTCGCCCACCAACCACACACTTGCCCCCACCCCCCAAAACCTGCCCACTCACGAACACCTGTGCCTTGGCTCACGTGCCCCCACCACAGGCCAGGGTCTCCCTGATGATCGCCCCTGTGCTTCCAAGACTCAGAGCTACATCGTCTCCACCTCTAGTCCTCTCCACCTCTGGCCTCTCCATAACCGCTGATACGAATGTCTTCTCATCGCCTCCCTCAGCACTTTGCTCACATCTGCCTCTATTACACCACGTTGCAACAAACTCACTTGCTTGTCTGCCGCCTGCGACCTCACTGTGTGCTTCACACACCCCTGTAGCTCAGCTAGCTCAGTGTCCCAGTTAGAGCTGAATAAGTGATCAAAATCACTTTACAATGTTCTGGTGACAATGCTGAGCATCATCACAGTGTTCATCGGGGCACAATGGCACTCTGATGGGAGGCACGCTGTAGTGTTTTTCAAATAAAAAAGCCCCTCCTTCCGCACTGAATCCTGCGGCTCAGTGGACAGGAGTAACGTGTTTACACGCCAAGAGAGAAGTTCAAAACAGGAGGACAGGTTGGGAGAGGCAGTTTCTGACTCTCTGTGGGTGGCTTCCCCAGCTACTCCCTGCTCTCCACCCACACGGCTCCTTGTTAGTCTTGGTCTCAATTCTGCAACAAGCCCCCTGGTAAAAGGGCAGCCCTGCACAGCTGGCACCTCACTTGCCCCACCTGAGTCCCAGCTCTGACCTGGCCTCGAGGGGAACCAAGGCTGGTCCGCTTCCTGCTCTGGAGCTACCCGTGACACCAGGCTGAGGCCGTCTCCACCTGAGACCACCACCTTACTCAGCTTGACCCACCCACACATCCTTCCATCACTCCCTCTCCTAGGAGCACCTCCCCAATAACTGACTTGCACAAAAATGCCCTGACTTTGCTTCAGGATAACCCAGCCTAAGCCAAATGCTTAGTATGTGTCAGACCCCTCGTTAGGTGCTGGAGAACACACAAAGGGTGCAACCACACGACGTGGCAAGCAGCACAACGAGACAACCACAGCAGGGGGACCCTCTGCAGGCATAAGATGGCAGAGGAGAGGGAGGGACCAGGGACCACGTAGGCACAGGCAGGGGAGGTTTCTCGTGTCAGGCCTAGATTTGAATTTTGACAAGAGAGGTAACTCATGGGTCATAAATATAATCATTTTAATGCAAAGAGGCTCTTTTAAAGATCCCAGAGGTCTTGGCCACATTAGAAATCTAGGCTCCCACAAAGGTCTTCATCAGCGCTGCCCAACAGAACTGCAATAACAGGAAAGTTCTGGATCCTCCCTGTCCAGCATGGCCCTCGCCAGCTGCAAGTGGCTAATGAGCACTGAAGTGTGGTAGGTGTGACTGAGGAATTGAATGTTGTATTTCCTTCTGATGAACTATAACGTAGCTCATTTGAATTTTAACAGCCACACATGGCCAGGGAAAGGCCCCAAGGTTGAAAAGCACAGCTCCACACTGACCTCAGAGATGGTGCCCAGGACCAAGCCGACCAGCTGTCTGACGTGGAGATTGGCAGAAGTTGGGTGGACAGCCGCTTCTTCCCAATGAATCTGACAAGCTTCCAGGACAGACTGCAGCGGCAGCCTCCTGCCAGGCTGGTCTTCGCACATGGTCAGCAAGATGGAGTGCAGGGGCTGGCAAAGCTGCAGGGGCTGGACAGCAGGGCAGCCCTGTGAGAGGCTGACAGAGCTGCAGCCACTGAGGGCGATGTCCTGTCAGGCACGCCCGGGGACCAGCAAGAACGGATGTTCTCATTAACTAGACAGATGCCCACTCCTTCTGCGTGGCTTAGAGGGGGACACAGGCTACTTCACCGAGACCACAAAATGCAGAGCAATTATCTGTGCACCAGCTGTGTGCAGTTTGCCGCTCTCTAATCTGGAACGCCCTTTGGTGCTTGGGGAGCCCAAACACATGCTTAAAATCCCTACGAAAAACAGGTGCTTGACAAAGTGGATTTCTGCCTATGCAAGGACCCAGATCAAACCAGATCAAATTTAACTCACATTCACCTGGGCAGCCTATCATTTTCTCAAATTATTTAGGTGGTTCTCACTGGGTCTTTCCCCTAGAATGTGAGTTCCAAGACCATAAGCACTGTGGCTTTTTCACTTTGGAATCACCAGTGGTAAGCATAAAGTCAATAATTGTTGATTGAACTTCATGTCACACGAACTCATCAGGCAAAAGGAAAAATGGATATTTTATTAAACACTTTCCTCATGCGTTTAAATGGCCACCATTTATATGGAAAGGGTGTCAGATTCAGACTCACAATCAGATATTTTTCTAACGCTCATCCACACTGCAAGCCATTTTTCAGATGAAGGCTGTTCTAGCATTTCCTGCCATGGAGCATCGGCTGTGAGTTTCTATCTTCACATGTATGCAGACTGCTGACTCCTACACTCATACAGCACATCCGAGGGCCTCTAACGTGCCTAGACTGCACAGCTGCTTGAGATACAAGGCGGAAGACAGTCCCTGTCTTCAGGAGGTTCAAACTCTAACCGAGAAGATGGTCACTCAAAGATACAAGCACAGTACAGGGTGACAAGGGCTTTGATCTTGGGAAGTACAAGACAAGGTCATAACACAGAGGAAGGCACTTGGCCCATCCTGGGGAGGGAGGAGGGAGATGGGGAAGCAACTTGAATGAAACATCAAAAAGCACACTCGGGTTGACTGGGAGAAAGGTGGGAGGTGAGCCACAGATGGAGGAAGCAGTGGGGGCAAAGGCTGGCACGTGTCTGGAAGGAAGGGGACCACGGGCAGAACCAGGCCCAGGGCAAAAGGACAATGCCCTTGTTCAAACGGCTCAGAACTTTAATGCAGAGCATTAAATCAAGTGTGGGGCCCTTGCAAGTGCAGTGTGCTATTATGTAGGCCACACACTCTGTGCTGAGGAGTGAAATGCAGCCCCCTGGGGAGTGGAGAGCTGTGAATAATTCCACAGAAGAGTACGGTGGCCGGGTCTCTGGGAGCACCGGATGCACTAGAATGTTGAATTGGAGAAGACAAGGGTGAGATGGAAAAAAGGAAGGGAGGAAGGAAGAGAGAAGCCAAACAGACTGGATAGAGTTTTCCAACATGTATTCCCATTACACTAGTTTCCACAAAATAGTCATAGTGTCAGATGAATATTTACACATACAAGCAGACACGTATGCATTCTGTAGTCAAAGTCTTTATAAAATGCTATGATAAAGCTTAAAAGTTTCTGCACGTTAAGCCTTCTCAGAGTCTTTAATAAACTACTCTGATAAATCTTCAAGAAGAAGACATTGTAGGGAACATTTTCCCAGATGCATTAAGCACAGAACCCTTTTCCATGGAAGCATATCACTTCAGTAAGGGCTGCTTTAAGACCTTTTCTATAAATTGGTATCTTCAGCAACCATAAAATTCTCTAGCTTCCTACTTCCCCTGGACTAGAGTGGCATATAAGCCTTATCTTGCTTGCCAATCCCAAATTGTGGCTGCCTGGAGTGCCATGTTGAGTAGGATTCTGAGGTTCTTTCTGGACTCAGCAAAAGCAGTTCTTTAAAATCAATTGGCAATCCTTCCTAGAACCCAGGAGGACAGAGTGGTGGTGCATAGCTCAACAGATGTGGTCCCTGCCCTGGGGAAATAGACTAAATAAATCCAAAGACATCACCTGGCAAGACTTTGGGAATCCTGTTCACAGACCTGATTTGGTGGAACGTGAAACCCTGCCGACCAGTAGAGAGTCATTCCCAAAGAATAGACATGCATCTATCCAAGAGAAAAAGCACGTGATTAGATTTGTCATTTCTGTTATTCCATGGTCCTGTAAATGAAATATAATCTATTTTCATGTGTGGCAGACACTGTTGGCTGCCTAGCCCAACAACCATCTGCAACTCCTTTAAACATTGCTGCATCTTACTCTAGAGACTAAAAGTCTCAGTGACCATGACACTCATTTTTTGTGAAAGACATGAAGTAGGGGGATTCTGAAAAAGTTTGTTCTTTACTGTCAACAGGAACACGTGCATCTGGTCCCATTCTTTCCCCCCTTGTTTCTGTCTTGAACACTGATGTGATACATGGAATCATGGCAGCCATGATGTGACCATGAGGCAACAAGCATAAAGCCAAATAGTCAAGAGCTATGGAACATAGAATGAAAATATACAGCTTTAGTAAATGCTGACATTCACTAAAGCTGATGACCAATCTCTTGACTTCTTGTTACCTAAATAACTCATCTGTGGTTCCAGCCACTATATTTTAGGCTTTTTGTTTCTTGTAGCCAAAACTGTCTCTACATGACATACTATGACTCAACCTGATTAAGAAGCATCATATGTTGTCAGAAAGCAGCATGGTATAACATCTCCAGGGAAAAACAAAAATCACCACTGATTTGACATCCAGAAATAATCGATGCAGACATTTATTTTTAGAACCTTGGGCGTGTGTGTGTGTGTGTATACACAACTAAGATCACATACATGTAAATATATATACATGTAATATAAATTATACTATATATATTTAATTAGTTTTCAAGTCATTAAGCTTCTACAGTTTCATTGTAATGCTGTCTTGTTTCATCTCCACTCTCGCTGGACATTTAGCTTGTTTCCAGTTTATCACTAATGTCAACAATACAGATAAACATTGGTGCAGCTACATCAGTCTTTACTCAAGCCTGGGATACATTCCATTTGGGGATTTGTTGGGTCCTTTTAGGGTTTTTGCTACCTACTGCAAGACCACTTACCTATAGTTCTTCCAGCATTTCTTTTTGAGTATTCATAATAAGCTGATTGATTAGGTCATATTACTCCTACTTTACAGATATAGAACCTGGGGCTCAGAGAAGTTGACTTGTTCTCACCTAAGAGCTAATAAATTACTGGCAAGACAGCCTGGGAATTTTTAAAAAATCATTTAAAATTCATTAAAAAATTTGTTAAATCCATTCTGCTTCAGTACTCCTTGGGGCTGAGCTAGGAGCAGGGGATGACCGGGACCAGGCCTTTCCCAGAGGACAGGCCCAAGATGCTGCAGAGACACCATGCGCCTTACCTGAGATGCATCAAGCTGCTCATCATCGCTCTGTCCCTGTAGCAGTTCAGGGGCCTTGAAAGGAGCTGCCTCTATATGGGAAACATGGTCTTGGAAGGAAAGACTTCCGGTTGCAGAAAGCAAGACTGACCAGGGGCAGACCACATAGTTCGAGGAATCTGAAACCAAGGCAGTGATGGGGGTGTAGAGATAGGGCCACCATCTGGAGCACCATCTGTGGGAGTGTGCCCAGCAGGTGTCTTCCAAAACCCTCTCTGAGATGAACTGTAAGCAAGACCCAGGGAGTGGAGAGAATTCAACCCTGACACGTGCAGGCACAGAAGCATGTGTCACAAAATGTGGCCGCAGCAGTGGCTGGGAAACTAGTAAGCACATCCAAGTTCACAGGTGGCCCAAGAGTCTCAAGGCAAAAGGTGAAGAGCGATCAAATCGACTTGGAAATTAGCACAAGTCTTATTTCTCTGGAGTCAATTTAGAAACCAAGGCAGCTGGTCTTCTGAACGTACGGTAGCTGTTCATTAAAGCCTCCAGGGCAGGGAAGAGGAGTGAAGACTAGGAGGAAGATGTAGCCGTAAATACAGGCGCACAGCCTCCCTTCAAACAGCACAGCCAGGGTCCTCACCCTGATTGCGTATGTGTGATCTCCCACATGGGGAAACTCCACCGCGGACTGGCACGACATCTGAGTGTGAGCACTCAATTGTTTGTCCCAGTTATCAATTCAGTGCCTGGAAACTGCAAATCCATGTTTCAATACCTGCTCCCTCCTTTGACGGCAAGAGTTCTCGCTTTCACTGCGAGAGTAATGTACAGCTTTCTCAGTAGAGGGCGCTGGAGAGACATTACGGGAGGCGGGCTCTCCTGCTGTTTCTTTGGGGTTAGCGGTGTATGCGTGAGGAGTGACCCTCTGCTCCTGCACACGCCCTGGACTCTGGGTCCCTAGGCCACCCCTCGGTCTGACCTTGTGAAGTGATCGCTTCTCAACCCTATCTCCAGAGACAGCAGGTTCCGGGCCTCCTGCAGGCATTAGCTCCTGGAGCTGTGGCTCATCTCTGCCTGTCCACATCCAGGGAGTCACCCTGCCCCTGTAGGCGATGCCTGTACCGTGAGTGTCCCGTGGCTGCAGACACCCATAGCCAGGTAGAGCAGAGAACTTCTCCATCATCGTGGTCTGCAAGCACAGCTCCTCCAGCAGATCTGAACCCCAACTTGGAGAGGGGGCTTCCCTTCAAAGTTTGTCCCTCACTGGGTATGCCCTCAGTCCTAGGAAACCATGTCAAGTTTTCTCATATCTGACGGTTACTCCTCTATCTTAGTTTAACAATTCTTCATATTAACCTCCCCAGTTTAGACCACTGAGTGTGTGGGTTCTATCTACTAACGGTTGCAGCATCTGACAGGGGATGATGTGGGAATGCCAACCATCCCGGTGATTGCCCCGTGCCTCCTGTCTCTGGTTCTGCCCAGGCTGCCCAGGTATTGGGAGAGCCCCATAAAGCTCCCAGCCTCTCTCTCCCTAAACACCATGCCTGGAAAGGCTACCGTACCAAGGCAAAAAGACTTTCTTCCAACTCTGTGGCATTCCATGGGTCCAAGAGACAGAGCTGCCCTCCCAGAGCAGCTTCATGGGGGTGGGGTGGGGGTGTCCCGTGCCTGCTCAGTCTAACACCTCGGACTGATGACAGACACATCAGTAAGCTGTTTGGGAAGCTTCACATTCAACTCCCTGTGACTCAACTGCCCCAGACATACGCTCTTACCATCACAAAGGTCCTCCAGGAGCCGCTCAGCTGCCAGGGACAGGAGGGACCAGATTTCCTCCTCAGATAGAGCTTCACCCCGGACCTGGAGGGCACTGGCCAGAGTCACAGAGGCCGAGCTCATACCTGCAAAGACACACATGTGGCAGAGCCCTGGCATAGTTCAGGAGCATATGTGGCCATGCCAGCCTGTGCAGAGTCCAACCCCTCTGCAGCACAGCCCCATGTTTTGCCACGTATCCCCAGGGCTGGGTGCAGGGCCAGGCACACGGGAGAAGCTAAAGAAATGTTCACTGGGAGACTGGCTGGCTTTGGCTGGTTCTCAGGAAATGAGCACATCAGTAAATAAATAAACTCCCAATTAAGGGTTAAGTCAATAAATGAATGAATGAACAAACCATGAGAATGGCTCCCGCTGAGCTGGGCATGCGCTGTCACAGAGAGCTTCCTGCTGGGGAATGTCTCTCGCCCGCTCCCCTCTCTGTCTGGGAAAGTGGGTTAACAACCTTTTTTGCCTCCAATACGTGATTCATGTCTGTTCCTCACTGGCTGCCACATGCAGGGTTGGATTTGGCTCCAGTAGCAGCCCTGTCTCTAACGATCACTAGCACCTGCCCGAAGGGTGAGAATCACTAGAAAGAATACTAAGCCCTGTGTTTCGAAAAGGTGCAGACTCACAAGAAAGCACGGGACTGATTTGCTGGAGAAGGAGGTAAGGAAGGAGGGTCTCCTCTTCCCTCTCTCCTTAAATATACTCCTAAAGCTGACATTTAAATGTCTGTCCCCCTGACAAAGCTGCCACCCACTAATCTCCAACGTGGAGAACCCCAGGTGCCGTGGCAGTGGGAAGAGGCCAGGCAGGCTTTCCCTAATCCATTTACGTCACTGATCTCTTCCACAGCTGAGCTCGGAGGGCGGATGTGCAGAGTTGGGGGTGGGGTGGGGAGCACATTATGGCCCCGCCATCCCTCTATCCAACATGCTAATCCAAGCTCTCCACTTGCCAGCTGCTCAGCTCTCTACATATGCCTCTAAGACCAGCCTCCTGCAGCCTCAGGAAGAGAGATGGTTTCCCAGAAGAAAGTCTGGCTTGTCCATCTATCTATCCCCTGGGGCGAGAAGGGCACTGCAGCGGGACCTAGACGTTTTCTGTATGTGAAGTTATTTATCACAAGGAATCTGTGAAGAGGAACTATTGATCCCATTTACAGGCAGAAAAACAATCCAAGGGAACCCAAGAAAAAAAATGATAGAATCAAAGCTGAAATCCAGGCCCTCTCTTGTCTTTCTTTTCTTTTTTCTTCCTCCGACTTCTTTCACACTTTTCTTAGGACTCATGGACTAGGTATTCTTACCGTGCCACATTTTTCTAAATCTTTATAACCATAATGAAAGGCTGCTTAGTAAAGGAAAACCAATGGGACAAGACATTGATTCTCAAATAGGAAACGAGGCCTCTGAATATCAAAATCAAACATCTCACACAAATATCAAATATGGTTTTTTCAAGTTATTTTACGACTAGAAGAAAATTGCATTAAATGTATAGAAAGGCTGCAGTATTAGTTAATACCATCTTTTCAATATCGTAATTGAATGGAGGAAGGGCAGACTTTCCAACAAACAGTACTGGATCCATCATGAAAAAAACTCACACATTATACAAAAATTAACACTAAGTGGATTATAGATTAATGTAGAACATCAAACTGTATGTTTTTAGAAAAAATACAGATAATATTTGGATTATATAAGGCAATGGGTTCTTAGACTTGATACCAAAAGCACAAGTGATAAAAGAAAAAATTGATACATTGGGCCTCATCAAAATTCAAAACTTTTGCTCTCAGAACACTGTTGTCAAGAGAATGAAAAGACAAGCTAAAGACTGGGTGGAAATATTTGAAATATGTGTGAGGTGGTGAATGTCGCCATGTCTGCTTATTCAGTAGATATATCCTGTGGCAAAACTCTAATATCACCTTTTGAATAGCTGCAATTGAGCAGAAGAACAATATTTTGCCCATCACAGGTTTTTGTTCAGGGTTTTAAAATAAGGAGACTGAAAGTGGGGACTTAGTGATTATTGCACATAATGTAGACAACACTTTCCAACACATGTGAATAGGAGGAGCTAAATATATATGCTGTGTGTATCCACATTTTCAATTTACTACAAACCAAGCAGAGACAAATGAAAAAATGCACACACTATGTAAAAGAGGGTAGGGTAGGGACTTTCCTGGTTGTCCGATGGTTGAGAATCCGCCTTCCAATGTAGGGGATGTGGGTTCAATCCCTGGCCAGGGAACCATGATCCCATATGCCACAGAACAACTAAGCTCATGCTGCAACTACAGAGGCCTGTATGTCATAGCAAAGACCCAGGGCAGCCAAAATAAAAATAAATACATTAAAAAAAAAATTAAA
Source organism: Bubalus bubalis (assembly GCF_019923935.1). NCBI lineage: Eukaryota > Metazoa > Chordata > Mammalia > Artiodactyla > Bovidae > Bubalus > Bubalus bubalis. Next base: position 161,788,830 of record NC_059160.1, read on the forward strand.
CGGGGGTAGGATAGTGCCTAGCACAAATAGGCACTATATGCATAAGTATTAACTTTTAGGATTATTACTGGGCAGCACCAATGCAATATTCATAGGGAATTAATACACTGCATGGAAATATTATAAAAGTTATTATAGATGTTCTTCAGATCAGATCAGATCAGTCGCTCAGTCATGTCCGACTCTTTGCGACCCCATGAATCGCAGCAACCCAGGCCTCCCTGTCCATCACCAACTCCCAGAGTTCACTCAGACTCACGCCCATCGAGTCAGTGATGCCATCCAGCCATCTCATCCTCTGTCATCCCCTTCTCCTCCTGCCCCCAATCCCTCCCAGCATCAGAGTCTTTTCCAATGAGTCAACTCTTCGCATGAGGTGGCCAAAGTACTGGAGTTTCAGCTTTAGCATCATTCCTTCCAAAGAAATCCCAGGGCTGATCTCCTTCAGAATGGACTGGTTGGATCTCTTTGCAGTCCAAGGGACTCTCAAGAGTCTTCTCCAACACCACACTTCAAAAGCATCGATTCTTCGGCGCTCAGCCTTCTTCACAGTCCAACTCTCACATCCATACATGACCACAGGAATAACCATAGCCTTGACTAGATGAAACTTTGTTGGCAAAGTAATGTCTCTGCTTTTGAACATGCTATCTAGGTTGGTCATAACTTTCCTTCCAAGGAGTAAGTGTCTTTTAATTTCGTGGCTGCAGTCACCATCTGCAGTGATTTTGGAAAATCAGAAAAATAAAGTCTGACGCTGTTTCCACTGTTTCCCCATCTATTTCCCATGAAGTGGTGGGACCGGATGCCATGATCTTTGTTTTCTGAATGTTGAGCTTTAAGCCAACTTTTTCACTCTCCACTTTCACTTTCATCAAGAGGCTTTTGAGTTCCTGTTCACTTTCTGCCATAAGGGTAGTGTCATCTGCATATCTGAGGTTATTGATATTTCTCCCGGCAATCTTGATTCCAGTTTGTGTTTCTTCCAGTCCAGCGTTTCTCATGATGTACTCTGCATATAAGTTAAACAAACAGGGTGACAATATACAGCCTTGACAAACTCCTTTTCCTTTTTGGAACCAGTCTGTTGTTCCATGTCCAGTTGTAACTGTTGCTTCCTGACCTGCATACAAATTTCTCAAGAGGCAGATCAGGTCGTCTGGTATTCCCATCTCTTTCAGAATTTTCCACAGTTTATTGTGATCCACACAGTCAAAAGCTTTGGCATAGTCAATAAAGCAGAAATAGATGTTTTTCTGGAACTCTCTTGCTTTTTCTATGATCCAGCAGATGTTGGCAATTTGATCTCTGGTTCCTCTGCCTTTTCTAAAACCAGCTTGAACATCAGGAAGTTCACGGTTCACATATTGCTGAAGCCTGGCTTGGAGAATTTTGAGCATTACTTTACTAGCGTGTGAGATGAGTGCAATTGTGCGGTAGTTTGAGCACTCTTTGGCGTTGCCTCTCTTTGGGATTGGAATGAAAACTGACCTTTTCCAGTCCTGTGGCCACTGCTGAGTTTTCCAAATTTGCTGGCATATAGATGTTCTTAGATCCTAACAATTCTATATTAAACAAAGCAACACACTGAAATTTTCCAATGTGTTAGCTGGCTGTCCCAATAGCCAGCTAAGAGGGTTTAGGCATCATTGAATGAGAGTTCTGCTCCTATTTTAATTTTGGAGCTTCCCTCATAGCTCAATTGGTAAAGAATCCACTCGCAATGCAGGAGACCCTGGTTCAATTCCTGGGTCAGGAAGATCCACTGGAGAAGGGATAGGCTACCTGTTCCGGTATTCTTGGACTTCCCTGGTGGCTCAGCTGGTAAAGAATCTACCTGCAATGTGGGAGACCTGGGTTAGGTCCCTGGGTTGGGAAGACCCCCTGGAGAAGGGAAAGGCTACCCACTCCAGTATTCTGTCCTGGAGAATTCCATGGATAGAAATGTATTTACCATCCTGTCTGAAAGTAAATTTGTTCACATGGTAGGTTTGCCCTACAAATTCATACATTGTGTCTCCCACAGGAGGAACACAGCACCCGCTATAGTCTTACAAAGGGCTTAAACCTGAGTCAGGTCAGGTCTCTGTATCTGACTGCCATCTTATGACCTTTAGAGAGTAAAGAAGATATTGAGCTACACAGAGAGTATGCCATCACAAGATCCATACTTGGGAAGCTCGGCCAGTCAAACTATCTGGGTTCTTCAGTAAATAAATTATGTAAAAAAGAAGGAAAAAAAGAAGGGAGAGAGGAAGGGAGAAAAAGAAAGGAGAAAAGGAGGTAATGGAGTGGCAAAGTTAAAAACCTCCACAATCCCTCTCCTCCATAAAAGCAGTGAAGAAACACGCAGCCTCATAGACATCATGAGGGTCAAAGCATAGCTGTAAGCTCTTTCAAAGCCCCATAACCAGAGAGTTATCATTATCTGACCCGTCTGGCAGTTCTTTGGAAAGCCCCTCTCACGATGTCTGCTTTTACTTGACCCAATTCAGAGTTTGCCCCACGCAAGCAGACTTTTCCCAGGGGACATTTCTCAAAAACAGTCGACAACAATTGTTTAACGTTGTACCTGCTGGAGGTAGCAATAACAGTTGGGCAAACAGCAAGCTAATTAAAAAAAAGTCTTGAAGAAACTGGGAGGACTTCTCTGACATTTCAATGGCTAAGAATCCATGCTTTCACCATACTGGGTGTGGGTTCCATCCCTGATCAGGGAACTAAGATCCTGCATGCCATGCCGTGCCACAAAAAAAAAAAAAAGAAAAAATCTAAAACTGGGAAATGCGGAGACCTTATTTATCTTTGAAAAGCTGCAAAATATCCTTAGAGGCTAAAGGTCACATGTGTAGATAGGGCTGTGTACATGGCCAAGGTTGTAAGACATGAAAAGGCCCTAAACACCCACCTCCGGCTGACCATGAGACTCTGAGCAAGTCTAAAGTGAGCTAAGGCAGAGTGTCTATGCCTGACTGAGTGTTGAAGGCACATTCTCACATCAAACAAAGCCCTTCAGTGAAGACTGGGAGAATTATTGGTTACGAGCCCTTAGAGAAATCCTTGTCCAGTCATTAGGTACCCTCTAAATTAACTTAGTCAGACACAACTGAAGCGACTTAGCAGCAGCAAATTAACTGAGTGGAGACTTCAGCAGCCACACAGAACAAAGAGTAGAGACTTACAAAATTAATTCAGGAAAGTAACTAAACTAAACAGCAGACGGGCTATGAAACAGTCATCGTCAGCCTTTCGCCAGCATGCTGTGATGCCTCTGGGCTTCTCTCCAAGTTTTTCTAAATGGTCTGGTGGGCGAGTCCATGCTACTGTTGCATCATGGACCAAAAAGGGGACTGTTAACTGTAAAAAGGATGGAGGGATCCAGCCATACAGATAAGCCTACTCCCCCCGTCAGTGAAGATGCTTGGAGAAAGTGTCTAGCCAATGGGCATGCCCTTGGGGGGAGTTCCATGACTGCACCCTCATCTCTCAAGCAGCTTGCTAAATCTCACTTCCACTGCCTGAGTCGTCTGTATCCACTCTATTCTCTGAAGACTTCTGTAGTCGTGTAATAACCTAAAAGTCTCTTTTTCCACCCGAAAACCCGTTGCCCGTTCAGAAGTTTCCTAGGGCTCCCTTCCATAAGTTCTCACGCTGTAGTGCATCCCTCCTGCCACCTTCCAGCAGCCTCACACTGGGTCTAGCTTAGCACAGAAGTGCCATCCATGACTTTGCTCTTTAGTGCTTCTTCTGCCCTCTCACATGGGTGGCGGCAACCCTGAACTTCATCTATGATGTTGTTCCCACACCCTTGCCTCAGCCATCCCTTTACTTAACAAATATTTATATAAGCCCTGGCGACAAATAGAATAGTAGGTCTGATAGAACATCCTACCCTCCTGAGGCTTATATCCTAGGGAGGACGGGGTGGGGCGGGGGAGCAGACAATGAATAAGTAAACAGATAAAATTATTCCACAGAGAGAAGACTAGACAGAACAAATAGACAAGGGGATGCTCTACAGCATGCCTTTGGTGTGGGGACACCTGCTGTTCAGTCACTAAGTCGTGTCCAATTCTTTGTGACCCCGTAGACTGCAGCACTCCAGGCTTCCCTGTCCTTCACCATCTCTCTGAACTTGCTCAAACTCGTGTCCATCAAATCGGTGATGCCATCCAACCATCTCATCCTCTGTTGTCCACTTCTCCTCCTGTCTTCAATCTTTCCTGGCATCAGGGTCTTTTCCAATGAGTCAGCTCTTAGCATCAGGTGGCCAAAGTATTGGAGCTTCAGCTTTAGCATCAGTCCTTCCAATGAATATTCAGGGCTGATTTCCTTTAGGATGGACTGGTTTGATTTCCTTGCTGTCCAAGGGACTCTCAAAAGTCTTTTCCAACACCACAGTTCAAAATTATCAATATTTATTTAATAGCTTGCAGCAGAAATGCAACCCAAGCTGCTGAGTATGGATGGAGCTGAGGGAGTGACAGTGCCTGGGGGCTAGAGTCTAACACCTTATCTTCTTGAAGCCCCCATGCAGAGATGGCTTTTCTCAAGGGCAAGGCTCACATCTGCCTCCCACCCCCTCAGGAAGAATCATGTCCGAGTCACCTAGACAGCTGCTGAATGACAGTCACCTAGTGCCAGCTGGTAGATCAAGGCAGCTACCTGAGGGTGTGCCTTGCTAATTTGTTGCCATGATATTTTACAGTGTTTATAAACTGCTGGCTTCTAAGGAACTAAGGATCTCTACTAATCTTAATCACAGACTGACTGTGTAATGGCTTTTGAGCTATGGGATTTTAATCACGTTCCAATATCCTGGGCTCATTTCCCTCCGCTCCCTCACCCTCTGCCAAGGCACCAATGATGATCTCTGGCCTTGAAACATGTATAGTTGGTATCATTCACAACCCTCTGCGATGCCCTAGAAGACACCCCTGTATTGGGACAGAACTTGGACCAAGGTGTATGGAGTTTCAAAAACTACAGCCTAGGAATAGAGGGCATAAATGTGGACGTGAGGGCAGCAGAGGAGACCTGTCCAGTGGGGACAAAGCACAGCCTCTGGTCTCACAGGGACAAGCCAATGGGGGAATACACCCTCTGGGAAATTCTCCTTGTTACTTCAGATTCCTGGTTCCCCCTAACTTCCTCAGCATTCTTTCTCCTTCTCACTGTCCCTGAAATGCTGTCCTTTATGACTCTATCTCAGATCCTCTAAGAAACTGTGGCTGTAATGATAAGTTACTACAAACTTGGTGGTCTGTAGAAATTATTATCTCAGAGAAACCAGTTTCACGGGGCTAATACCAGTGTGGGCAGGGCCACACTCCCCCTAGAGGCTCTCAGGGCTCTCTGCTCCTTGTCTCGTCCAGTGTCTGTGGCTGCCAGCATTCTTTGGCTTGTGGCCACATCACCCCAGTCTCTGTCTCTATAGTCACCTTACCATCTCCTCTTCTGTCTGTTTTGAATTTCCCTTTGCTTGACTCTTAAAAGGATATATGGGATTAGGGTCCACCTGGATAATCCAGAAAAATCTCCCCATCTCAACACCCTTCAACTTCATCACATCTGCAGAGTCTTTTTGCCTTGTAAGGTAATATTCACAGGTTCCACAGACCGGGATGTGGATATCTTTGGGGGATTGTGGGTGGAGGGAGGCATTATTCAGCCTGCTGCTGCTGCAGGTTTCATGCAACACTTTCTATCCGTTGAGTTCGGGGCGGTTGAATCCCCAGCCAGGATATTGTGCTATGTGAGCTTGGGCACAGAGCACATGTGTAGCTTCTCTGAGCCTCAGTTTTGTCATTGGGGTAACAGGGTTAATCATGGCAGCTCCCTCATGCAACTGTTGGGGAGATTCTACCAAAGTGCTCTGTATGCAAAAAGTGCTGAACCCATCTTATTTCCCTTCTCTTTTTATCTCTGCTCCAACCACCCAGAGAGGAATTTTAAGCATCAGGGCTGCTGAGCAGCTTCCAACTATGAGAGTTTTAAGCTATGGTGTTAATTGTTTCCATCTGTCTGCCAGGATTGAGGCACTATAAACTTCCCATTTTCAACCTTCACAAAAAGCCTAAAATATCTCAGTGTCCCCAAAATGACACCCCAGGGAGGGACCAGAGAAGGATGTGGGGCTCCCAAAGAATCAAAGCTTTCAGAATGATCCTTGTTTCTCTCCTCCTTTTGTTCCATGTGTCTCCCTTCATTCCTCTTCCTTTGAATGCTCATTAAAAACTATCTACCTGCATTCAGGCCAAAATCTGAGCAAAACTTTGCAGAAGGTAAATGCCATCTTCCCCTTCAGGAGGAAAAGACAGATTCTGCTTCATCTGGGCTCTGTTTAAGAGGTAAAGGTCAGGGTTCTTAACCTTCCAGAAGTCTCCCAAAGTGAGCTAACCTGACGTCACAGACCCTGGCCTCCTCCCTGATCTAAATACTGGCTGCAGCACCCATGCAGTATGACCATGAATAAGTTGATTCTCAAAATCTTGTTCCCCTTATCCATGAAAGGAAGATGATGCTTCCTACCTTACAAGGTGGCTGTGAGAAACAGAACAAACAAATGAAAAAATCCAACTAGTAGGTGGCGTACCTTTTCCAGTGCTCTGAGGTAGAGTCTTGCCTTTCTAGACAAGAGAATGGATATCAATGTCCAGAAAAACTTTCAGAGCATTTTAAAGTAGCGCTACACCCATCTTCCACTTTTACATACCATTTCCCCAGTATCTGCCACATTCCCATGTTATCTGTCTTAATGAGACAAGTGTTTTGTTTTTGGTTTTGTGTTTTTTAACTTCATAACATTTGTTTTATACTCCCTTCCCTGGTGGCTCAGATGGTAAAGAATCTGCCTGCAATGCAGGAGACCCAGGTTCGATCCCTGGGTCAGGAAGATGGAGAAGGGCATGGCAACCCACTCCGGTATTCCTGCCTGGAGAATTCCACGGACAGAGGAGCCTGCTGGGCTACAGTCCATTGGGTCACAAAGAGTCAGACATGACTAAACGACTAACACTTTTGTTCTCCAGGAAATCTTTCCAACCCAGGAATCGAATCCTATTTCCTGCACTGCAGGCAGATTCTTGTACTGTCTGAGCCATCATGGAAGCCCCATTTTAGAAAGAAAATGTATAATATACTTAAAAGAAGTGAAACATTAGTATTATTGGACATAGAAGGTAATTATAACTAATTTTTTTAAATCATTGAATGCTTGCTAGATAATATTGCCTTCCCAATTCTCTGAGCCCAAGGCTTGATCTTTCACTGTAAAAGAAGCAGTTTGTTCAGGAAATGTGAAAGGTCTTTCATTCTAAACAGACTCTCTTCTTGACAGAACCTGAAGAATCAAAGTGAAATGCCGAAAACATAATTCAACATTATTAACGCAGTTTGTGTTCCACCTCTGCTCTTTGCTCCTGTGTATCCTTTGGACCCTCTGTTACCCTTTTATACAGCCTCAGGACCAGTTATAATGCAATCTGTACTCAGAGGACACCAATTTTAAATACTTACCATGAGAAGTATTAAATACTTAAATCTGAGAAGATTTAGATTCTTAAATCATCTTCTCAGTGTTGGTATTCTGCCAGTTGCTGAGTATACCTATTCTAATTACATATTTCAAAACTGGGTGAACAAGCACAGGATGGATTAGGGTACCACATCCACCACACACTTTCACAGCAACACCCAGATTAGTATTTGATTGAGTAACTGGGTAATATAGCCTAGCCAAGTTGACACATCATAAAGTAACCATATAACCATGATTAACATATTGTATGCTGTGCTTCGTCCTTCAGTCACGTCCAAAACTGTGACCCCATGGACAGAGGAACCTGGCAGGCTACAGTCCATGGGGATTCTCCAAGCAAGAATAATGGAGTGGGTTGCCATACTCTCCTTCAGGGGATCTTCCCGACTCAGGGATCATACCCAAGTCTCCGGCATTGCAGGTGGATTCTTTAGCATCAGAGCCACCAGGGAAACCTAAGAATACTGGAGTGGGTAGCCTATCCCTTCTCCAGGGGATCTTCCCTGCCCAGGAATCGATCTGGGTCTCCTGCATTGCGGGCGGATTCTTAACCAACTGAGCTACCAGGGAAGGCAGATCAACATATTAAATACTCCTAAAAAATTAACTCTGTTTTCAAAATTAGTTAATTAAATTCCTTTGAACATTTGAACTGCATTTTAAACTTTAATACTTTTAATTAGGCCAAAGTAAATTTATAAATCTATCAGTCCAAGTCTTTTATATATATATATATATATATATATATATCCTATAAATGTAATGAATATAGGTAGAATATCAAATAAAACAAGTTTTATTAAACATTTCATAATTTTTTGCTGCTGATGCAAAATATTGATATTATGTTTATAATTTCAAATTCTAGTCATCAAAGAACAGTTGACTATTTTTGAATTGTGTCTCCCTTAAATTTCCACACATAAACACCATATATAAACTTAACTAGTTACATTCATATAATTTCATATTAAACCAAGTTTGTTGAGTGTTCTCTTATACATCATATTTTCTTAGATATTTAAAATATCTTAAATATGTAAATATATTTCTTCATGATTACAAGGCTTATCCCTAACAGAACATTACAAATATTAATGCTCTTTGTCTTTCCAAACGTTTTTTCACTTCCCCAGTGAAGGCGGCTAGGTCTAAATATTTAATTTATGTATGAGTTATAGACAGAACACGTGTCGAGGTTTCGCAGAATAACTGGCTGAACCTATAGCTTTGGGGCTTTTCTATTCTACAACACAACCTCTTAAAACTGGAAGTGAACACTTTTTCATGATGTTTGTTGCATCAGTTGGATTCCTCACTGGCTCATTCTGACTCTAATTAAGTGCTTTATCATCCAAGTTACACCATTAAAACACTATGCTATCTTTATAAAGCTTTCTTATCTACCTCCTGTATCTATTTTATCAACTACTTCTCCACAGTTTTTTAACTTCCTACAGGTGGCTGAGAATACTCAAACAGCCCACCCTTGTCCTAACAGGCCTGTGCTTCTCAGGGCACATTCACTGCCATGCAAAGTGAAAGCAAAGAGAAGAAGAAGACCCCATGTGACCATAGTCAGGCCATGTTTGAACTCAGCCCTTATGGCACTTTGGCACTTTTTTTGGAAAGTGCCTTCTATTTATTTGGAAATTGTTTACATTCTATGACAATTTCACAGCATATGAAAGAAAATTCGGCTTTGGTGGACTCTCTCTCATAATCAGCTTACTGAGTAGAAGAAAGCTCAAGACTAGAGTTTCTGTCCACAGAAATGCAGTGCCTTTAATAGTCATGGCTACATATTCCAGAGAAAGGAGGACAAATCGTGCTATGATAAGTAAGTAGTTGTGTTAACACCATTCCTCTGCCCTCGGCAGCTCCCTGTGAGCATTGCCCTCCTGGCTGAGAGCTCGATGTAGGTGAGCAGGAAAGAGGGTCAGTGACAATAACTTACTCTTGTCCTCCAGGCCACAGATTAACAATAACAATAATAATGGCTACACATATCAACCCTGTAGCAAGAATTATAAACAGACATGCACACATAAACATTTACCAATAAGTAACTACATGCATGTATGTGGGTGGGTGGTCAGTTGTGTCTAACTCTTTGCAACCCCATGGACTGTAGCCTGCCAGGCTCTACTGTCTATATTTTCCAGGCAAAAATACTGGAGTGCATTGCCATTTCCTTCTTTGGGAGATCTTCCCAACCCAGGGATCAAACCCACATCTCCTGCATCTCTTGCGTTGGCAGGCAGATTCTTTACCACTGAACCACCTGGGAAGCCCTATACATATATGTTCATGCATTTATAATTTCATTTAACCCACCTAGCAATCCCCTATAAGGTAGTTATTAATATCAGCATTTTTTCCTATTAAGAATCCAAAACTCAGAGAACTGAAGTAACATGCTTAAATGCTCACAGTTGGTACATGAAAAAAAAAATTTAAATCAGGTCATTGAAGTCTAGTTAATGATATTCATGTTGAAGTGTTTAATGTCTGTAACTTTCTTCAAAATGCATCAAAAAATAAGAAGAATTGATGGATTATAGAAGGAAGATTGGAGAAGGCAATGGCAACCCACTCCAGTACTCTTGCCTGGAAAATCCCATGGACGGAGGGGCCTGGTGGGATGCAGTCCATGGGGTCACTAGGAGTCGGACATGATCTAGCAACTTCACTTTATTTTTTCACTTTCATGCATTGGAGAAGGAAATGGCAACCCACTCCAGTGTTCTTGCCTGGAGAATCCCAGGGATGGGGGAGCCTGGTGGGCTGCCATCTATGAGGTCGCACAGAGTAGGACACAACTGAAGCAACTTAACAGCAGCAGCAGCAGCAGAAGGAAGATTAAAGGACTATCCAATATCAAACCAACCCCCCACCAAAATAACTGAAAATACTGGGTAACAGTTTTAAAATATATTTGAAGACATCAAAGAGCTAATGGTACAATAAGGACTTGAGAATGCCAAAAATTAAAAATAATTCCCAGAATTGGTGAGAATGTTGGTTTACTGGAAGCTGGTACAATCACATTAGAATATTTATTTTAATGATCTACTAAATAAACACATGAGCTATGACCTTCTGATACTTATCTGAAATATATGTGTGTGTACCAAATGGTGTGTACAAGCACGTCCATGGCAGCACTATTTATAATAACCCCAAATGGAAACTATAGAGTTAGCCATCAACTATACAGTGGGTCAAATGTCACCTCTAACAATAAAATACTAGGCAGCAAAGAAAATAAACTATTTCTATAGCATACACCATGGAGAAGGAAATGGCAGCCCACTCCAGTGTTCCTGCCTGGAGAATCCCATGGACAGAGGAGCCTGGTGGGCTACAGTCGGTGGGGTTGCAAAGAGTCAGACACAATTAAAGCAACTTAGCATCATAGCATACAACAACGTGGATAAGTATCATAGATATATTTAAAGGAAATGATCTGAGTGAAAAATAATACAAGATTCTATTTACATAAAGCTCACAAAGTAATCTCAGTGTTAGAAGTCAAAATTATGGTTATTTTTAGGGAGAGGAGCATACTGATTAGAAAGAAAAAGGAAGGCAGAATCCTGAAGTACTGTTAATGTCCCCTGCTGAGCAGGATGGTGGTTACATGGGTGTGCTTACAGTACGTTATGTTTTAACTAAAAGTTATTAAAATATCAGGAGAATTTTAAATCTAGCATTGCTGTTTCATTCATTCAGTCCATGAACATTGATTACATGCCAGTTACATGAAAGGCACTAGGGATATAGCAAATTCCTTTCTTCATGAAGTTTATGTTCTAGTGAGGAAGAAAAATTAAATAAATGACTAAAGAAACAACAAACTATAAAAATAGAGGTTGGTAAGTGTTCTGCAAAGATAAAAACATGAAAGAGACTAAACAGCTAGTTTTTTTAGAGAGAGATTTCTCTAAGGAGGTAATAGTCAACCTGAGGTCTGAACAACAATAAAGAAGTTAGCCCTGCAAAGATGGCAGAGGAGAACTGCTGACGGAAAACCTCAGGGCAGTAATGAATTGCAACTGTTGAGGAGGGGGTATATTATCTTAATACAACCTTACTAAAAATTTCTGTTGAAATCATGATAATGTTAATGGTGCTTAATAAAAGATTTCAAATAAACAAATTGTTGACCCAGTGTTTGAAATCTCGAGGTTAGAAAGATAAGGGAGGAGACAAGTGATTTGCCTATGAGGTATTGCAAAATTTAAGTTAAATTTATATTTATGCTGCCGCTGCTAACTGCTGCTAAGTCTCCTCAGTCGTGTCCGACACTGTGCGACCCCATAGATAGCAGCCCACCAGGCTCCCCCGTCCCTGGGATTCTCCAGGCAAGAACATTGGAGTGGGTTGCCATTTCCTTCTCCAAAGCATGAAAGTGAAAAGTGAAAGTGAAGTCGCTCAGTCGTGTCCAACTTGACTCTTCAAGACCCCATGGACTGCATCCTACCGGGCTCCTCCATCCATGGGATTTTCCAGGCAAGAGGACTGGAGTGGGGTGCCACTGCCTTCTCCAATATTTATGCTATAGCTTATTAAAAGGGAAGTTCTGAATAAGTACTTGTTTATTTGCTTTTATAGTTAGTCTATAATCTCTGTGACTTCTAACCTTGAAACTATGTATGCTTGGAAATTAAATCACAGTTGTTTGAAGGTTTGCATAGAGAAGCATGTTTGTTTCGCCCAAAAATAACAACAGTGTTTGCAATAGGAAGTTAGGTATGTCCAGTCCTATAATAACTGATTCACTATAGTGAATAACTAATTCACTGAGACCTCTTTACACTGTCTGTAATATCTATTAAAAATACATAGCCAAAGATGCTCTTAAAGGTAAAAATGTATATTAAAGCATTTGTGTTTGTGAAATTTAGGAATTTATTTGCTTTTATGGTTAGTCTATAATCTCTATGACTTCTAACCTTGAAACTAAGTGTGCTTGGAAATGTCTTTGTGAAATTTTGGAGATAATACAAGAGATTTTTAAAATGGACTTTAAAATACTATGCAATACCTTATTCCTTCACAGATCTCTAAGATGTGTGCGGGTGGTGTTTCCAAGACCATCCCTAGGTTCCATGATTCAGGAGGAGGATTCTAAGACTCTGCATATAGTCCTCATCATGTTATTATTTAATGCAGAGAAAGAATACAAAGCAAAATCAGTGAAAACAAAAGGTACATAAGGCAAATCCTGGGGGGAAAAAGGCACAAAATTTCCAGAGTCCTTTTCCAGTTGTTAGAAAGGATGTGCCAACAATGAGTTGTAATGACATGAGTGAAATATTGTCAACCACAGAAGCTCATCACCCAAGGTTTTTACTGGGGAATGATCCCATATGCACCCTCTGCATAGTATGTACCAAAATTCCAAAGTCCCAGAAGGAAAGCATGTTCTCAGCACAAATCATATTGTTTGCACCATCCAAGAACAGATAACCACTCTGATCAGTTAGGGTGGTGGAGACTTTCCTGAAAACTAAATTCCCAGACATCAGTTAAGGGCTAAACTTATAAGCAGGCTTTTCAAAGAATAGCAATCAGTCGTGCTTGTTGTCTTTTGTGTACATGAGGCTAATCTGGTTAGTGTACAACAGAGGAGAGCCAGAGTGACACAAGATGAGATTGAGGAGGTAAACAGAGGTCACATCACAGAGGAGTATTCAGGCCATGCTAAGGCATTTGGAATTTTTCCAAATAAAATGGTAAATTAATGAGGAGTACATCTGTCAGAGATCATGCAGGATAAGAAAAAATTAGGTTTCCCAAAAGGAAAAAAGTTAATACAAAAAATTGACTGTATAAGTAATTGAAGAGCTAGAAAGTCCAGAGGGTGGTTAGGAAAACTTCCAGCACAGAGAGCTGCAAATATGACCAACATAATAGAATTCATACTTTTGAAAGATCACAGTAGCTGCAGGGTATGTGGTACAATTGGAAGGCTCCAGCATTTTTCTAGTGTAAGTTCCAGAAGGAAATGGAAGGAGAAGAGAGGAGGACTATTTGAAGAAATAAATGAATTGCTGAAGATTCTCCAGAGTTTAAGAAATATGAGTCTTTAGACACAAATGGATAAATCGAAATAAAATCACAGCTAGACACATTGCAGCAGCAGTATAGAACATCAAAGCCTCTGTTATCAGATATAAAGGTAGATAATTTCTAAAACGATTATACTTGCCCTAGAAATTATCTAAACACTAGCATATAAAGCTAAAAAAAAAAAAAAAACTTTAGGGTAATCATCTCAAAAATAGAAATCCAATCAATAGTTTCCAAATAGCAGAGGATTATAAAAAAATACAAAAAAGTTTATCAATCCAACAGAAAGCAGAAAAAGGAAAAAACAGGATAAATAATAAGTAAATAAAACACAAAATAGGGCCAAATACATCCGTAAAAATCAGAAATCAGTACATGTAAAAAGGTCAAATGTACCTACTAAAAGGCTGGTACATTTACTCTGTTTAGCAAAAAACACCATTAAAGAGTAAAATGATAATTTAGAGGGGGAGATGATATCTAGAATACATATATCAAAAAAAGCAATTTTATCCAGAATGTATTTTTAAAACTATCACAAATCAGTTTTTAAAAAACAGACCAAATAGAGAAAAAAAGGACAAAACTTGAGCAAGCAGATCACAAAAGAGGATACACAAAAATGGCCAGTAAACATATTAAAAAATGCTCAACTTTATCAATCATCAGAGAATTACAATTAGAATCACAATGAGATACCACTATACAAGAAGTGTCAGAAAAAATAAATGAAAAAGACATAAAATACCAAGGGTTGATGAATATATAGAAGAACTAGGACTCTCATACCTCATTGGCAGAGATATAAATTAGTGCTGAGTGCTCAGTTGCTAAGTTGTATCTGACTCTTTACAACTCCATGGACTGTAGCCCTCTGGCTAGGCTCCACTGTCCATGGGGTTTCCCAGGCAAGAATACTCGAGTGGGTTTGCCATTTCTTTCTCCAGGGGATCTTCCCAATTCAGGGACTTAACCCACATCTCCTGTATTGGCAGGCAGGTTTTTTACCGCTGAGCCACCAGGGAAGCCCCATAAATTAGTACAACAATTAAAAAAAACTATCTGGCAGGGTCCACAAAAGCTACATATCCATGAAGTCAAATTTCTACTCTTCATATATACATGGTCGAAAGGCAAGCAGTGAATAGACATAGCAACAGTATTCATAGTACCACCAAGCTGGAAACTACTCAAATGCCTATAAGCAACAGGATAGATAAATCTTAGTGTATATACCACATAATAAAATACTCAACGGCAAAGAGACTAACAAACTACAACTAAATGTACCTGATAAATAGAATGGTGAGCAAAATAAGCTGTGCACAAGAGTACATTACCCGACTCAATCTATAGTTATTTAAAAAGAGGGCTAAGGGGAGGTCAGTTATCAGTTAGAGTGGTGGAGACTTTCCTGAAAACTAAATTCCCAGAAACCAGCCAAGGGCTAAACTTGTAAGCAGGCTTTTCAAAGAATAGCAATCAGTCATGCTTGTTGTCTTTTGTGTACAGAAGGCTAATTTGGCTAATGTACAATGTAGGAGAGGTAGAATGGAACAAGATGAGGTTGAGGAGATAAACAGAGGTCATGTCCTAGAGGAATGCTCAGGCCATGGAAAGGCATTTGGAGTTTTTCCAAATAAAATGGTAAATTAATGAAGAATACATCTGTCAGAGTTCATTCAGGATAACAAAAAACCATGAGAAGTCAGGATAGAGGTTACCTGGGATAGGGATCATGTTGGAAGAGGCACAAGGAAGGGTTCTGGTAACACTCCATTTATTGATCTGGGTGTTGGTTACTCAAGTTTGCTCAGTTTGTGAAAATGCATCAAGATGAGCACTTATGATTTTTGTACTTTATTTATCTTTAATATCAAAAAGAAGCTTTTCTAAAAACTGAGTTTATCAGATTAGAGAAAAAAGAAAACTCTGCTAAAATTGTTTAAAGGAAGCTATCTAAAATAGAAAAGTGGAAAAGATACAATTAAGTATAGTAGTTCTGTGGAAGCACCAACCAAAATAAAGCTATTAATAGCATAGCAATATTAATAAAGGACAGAAGCCAAATTTTTGTCAAACTTATGACCAAGAAAATCCTTAAAAAAATACCAATCATGAATTTAAATGTATCAAAAATACAACCAGAAAATCTAAAAAGAAAATATTGACAACATTATGCAGAGAAATTTAGAAATTGACAGTCATAGGAAGAGATAATAACATTTTTCTTAGAAATTTGTTAAGATAAAATAATAAAAATATTGAAGATAAACAATAACATGAACATATTTCTTCTAATGCACTCCAATCAACAAACACGTCTCTATTATAAAAATAACATGATTGGTAAATCGGGGAAATAAAGTCAATGTTATGTGGAAATAAGATTGAAAAACACTTCACTAGTCTTTTTCCTAGAGATATTTCATACTGGCAACTAATAACAAAGAACGTTAAGTAAAAGAACTGAATTCAGCAAGCTGATAGGCTACCGAGCCCCTATCCCCACTCATATCCTGTACTTCATTTTCACTCACTGCGCTCTTTTACTCTGCTTCGGAAGTATTCTGTCTCAAAGTTTTCTCTGATCTTTGTGCAACATTAGCCAAATGTTGAATGCCAAACATTAAGCATGCAAAGTGGTTTGAAAGCGTCACAGAACCATGCTGTGACATATTTATTCTGGCAAGTGTAAGAGAAGACAAGTTTTAACAATAAAAAAAAAAAGCATGAAATTCTAAATCATTTTTAAAAATTAAAGAACATAGGACATCCCTTGAGCTACTGAGTCAAGGGCATTAACATTGTTGCGCACAATTAGAGACAGTGTTAAAATAAAAGAAAGTTACCTAGCTGGAACAATTGATTGTTTTTTGCTCAAATAAAAATCTAAATGAAGATGAGAAGAATAATAAAGGCAATGGAGAGACCAAAGATCAAACGCAGATGTCATCAAGGGAAAACTCCACAATTAAAGAAAAATCCTCGGCAACATATGAAGACCTTTTCATTAAAGCTAAAATATTGCAGGTATATTATCCTTTAAGTTCACAGTGGCTGATTTAGTGGCTTCAAACCTGATATGTTCTCCACAATGCTAGGCTCCCTGGTGAAGCTGAAAGTGCAAAATAAGGAGCTGCAGAGACTTTTTACTCAGTGTTAAAACAAAGAATAGTTGTATTATAAAACCCCTTTGAATAAAACAGTGTGGTATTCACATATGAACAGAGTAACAAAATATAAAATAAACCAAGTTGAATAAGAAAATTTACTCATTTAAACCAATGAGGAAAGATGCACTGACTAATGAACTGACTGAGTTCAGTCGCTCAGTTGTGTCCGACTCTTTGTGACCCCATGAATCGCAGCACGTCAGGCCTCCCTGTCCATCACCAACTCCCGGAGTTCACTCAAACTTATGTTCATCAAGTCGGTGATGCCATCCAACCATCTCACTCTCTGTCGTCCCCTTCTCCTCCTGCCTTCAATCTTTCCCAACATCAAAGTCTTTTCCGTGAGTCAGCTCTTCACATCAGGTTGCCGAAATAGTGGAGTTTCAGCTTCAACATCAATCCTTTCAATGAACACCCAGGACTGATTTCCTTTAGGATGGACTGGTTGGATCTCCTTGCAGTCCAAGGGACTCTCAAGAATCTTCTCCAACACCACAGTTCAAAAGCATCAATTCTTCTGCACTCAGCTTTCTTTATAGTCCAATGAACTGACTATTCAGTGGCTAATTAATAATATTAGGATAATAGTTGTTCATTTGGCAAAAATAAATTTAGATTCATACTTCATATCACACACAATATTTAAAATTAATTAAAGTACTAAATATTATATATCTATATAGGAAAGAGAGAGAAAAGAGGGGAAGAAAGGGAGAGATTTAGGATATAATAATACTGAATTTATAAATGAAATGGTGAAATTCTTTCTTAAACAAGATAAAAAATTCAAAATCCATGAAACACGAGTGATATATTGGACTACATTTTTTAAAAAATCAAGCTTTGGTATGGCATTTACATGAATTAAGTCTTAAAATATGCAACAGGCAGTCTTCCAGTTTCTGCTCCAGCATGTGACGAGCTTGGAAGTCATCACTCCCATTCTCACAATAAGAAAAAAAAGTGTCTGGAATCAGTACCAGGAAGGGAAACAGACTATAATTGACATGCTGAATAGGCTTAGGGTAGACTAGCTATCTTGACAGTTAAAAATTCTGCAGAGCCCCATCTTAGAGGAACCTCACATTTTGTGAGTTTTATCTCCAGGAGTCCCACCAGATTCTCGTGAGGAATATGAGAAAATCCTCTTATGCTTTCCAGCAGGAGAAGGAAAAACATAACCATTTAAAAAGAGGCCAAAAGCGTCCTGATCTCCTCCTCAAGGAAAACTACTTTACGAGTCTAACCAAGATAAGGGAAGGGAAATACCCAAATCCAGTGCCTCCAGCCTGCCTGTCTCACCGCAGGGGAGAAGGAAGCTAAGAAGAACGTGTGAAGGTCGGAGCCCAATGGAGCAACAGTTACTGAGACTGAGCCCTAATCGCAGGATTATGGAGCGTAACCCGCCTTCTGCGTTTCAGCACCTGGGCTCCCAGCTGGTTCTAGTGCTGAAGAGCCTGCCTGCCAGTGCAGGACGCACAGGAGGCGTGGGTTCGATCCGTGGGTCAAGAAGATAACCCTGGCGTAGGAAGTGGCAGCCCACTCCAGTATTCTTGCTTGGAAAATTCCATGGATAGAGAAGCTCGGCAGGCTACAGTCTATGGGGTCGCAGAGTCAGACATGACTGAGCAACTACCATTACACTTCACCCCCACATCAACAGGCTCCCGTACAAACAGAAGATGACAGCAAAAGGCTTGTGTTTAAGAAGTCATTTTAGAGAAACCCAAAAACAACTGGGGAAACAAAAGCAAAGATGCTAGAAGTTGAAGCCTTAGACACCTATGGCCACATCAAATGGTAAAAACAATGTAAATCCTGGCCAGATTAATGTACGTGCTCACACTAATGGCCTGTGCATCTCAGTTCCTATTACTCAATACATCGTGTCTGGGTCTCAACAAAAAATCGCCAAGTCATATATAAAAGCAAGAAAAAATCAGTCTAAAGAAATAAAGCAAGTGATAGAACCAGGCTCAGGTAACACAGAGCTCTTGAAATTACCATACCAGGAATAACATGGTATTATAATGAAAGAGTCAATATTCCAAGAAGACATGACCATCCTTAATACGTATGTACGTCACAAGGGAACATTCAGAATGATATTAGAATGGTCAATATCCAGAAGACCAAGAGCATCAAACGCTGACAAAGATGTGCAGAAACAGAAATGCTCATTCATTGCTGATGGGAATGCAAATGGTACAGCCACTTTGAAAGACAGTTTGAGGATTTCTTACAAAACAAAACATACTCTTACTATGTGACCCAGCAAGTACTTATCCAAAGAAGTTGAAAACTTACGTCAGTATAAAAACCAGCACACGAATATTTATAAAAACTTAATTTATTATTGCTAAAACCTGGAAGCAACCAAGGATGTCCTTCAGTAGGTGAGTAGATAAATAAACCATGGTACTTCCAGACACTGGAGTATTATTCAGGGCTAAGGACAAGTGGGAATACCAGACCACCTGACCTGCCTCTTGAGAAATCTGTATGCAGGTCAGGAAGCAACAGTTAGAACTGGATATGGAACAACAGACTGATTCCAAATAGGAAAAGGAGTACGTCAAGGCTGTATATTGTCACCCTGCTTATTTAACTTATATGCAGAGTACATCATGAGAAACACTGGACTGGAAGAAACACAAGCTGGAATCAAGATTGCCGGGAGAAATATCAATAACCTCAGATATGCAGATGACACCACCCTTATGGCAGAAAGTGAAGAGGAACTCAAAAGCCTCTTGATGAAAGTGAAAGTGGAGAGTGAAAAAGTTGGCTTAAAGCTCAACATTCAGAAAACGAAGATCATGGCATCGGTCCCATCACTTCATGGGAAATATATGGGGAAACAGTGGAAACAGTGTCGAACTTTATTTTTTGGGACTCTAAAATCACTGCAGATGGTGACTGCAGCCATTAAATTAAAAGACGCTTACTCCTTGGAAGGAAAGTTATGACCAACCTAGACAGCATATTCAAAAGCAGAGACATTACTTTGCCAACAAAGGTTTGTTTAGTCAAGGCTACGGTTTTTCCTGTGGTCATGTATGGATGTGAGAGTTGGACTGTGAAGAAGGCTGAGCACCGAAGAATTGATGCTTTTGAACTGTGGTGTTAGAGAAGACTCTTGAGAGTCCCTTGGACCACAAGGAGATCCAACCAGTCCATTCTGAAGGAGATCAGCCCTGAGATTTCTTTGGAGGGAATGATGCTGAAGCTGAAACTCCAGTACTTTGGCCACCTCATGCGAAGAGTTGACTCATTGGAAAAGACTCTGATGCTGGGAGGGATTGGGGGCAGGAGGAGAAGGGGATGATAGAGGATAAGATGGCTGGATGGCATTACCGACTCGATGGACGAGAGTCTGAGTGAACTCCGGGAGTTGGTGATGGACAGGGAGGCCTGGTGTGCCGCGATTCATGGGGTCGAAAAGAGTCGGACATGACTGAGAGACTGAACTGAACTGAACTGAAGGAGAAGTGAACTATCAAACCATTAAAATACATGGAAGAAACAAATGCATATTGCTCAACTAAGTGGAATAAAATCTGAAGAGGTTACATACAGTGTCATTCCAATTACATGACATTCTGGAAAAGGCAAAACAATGGAGACAGTAAAACTACCAGTGGTTACCAAGGATTAGGGAGGAGGGTGGGATGAACAGGTGGAACAAAGATGATGTTAGGGTCGTGAAACTATTCTGTATGACATTGTCATGGTGGATACATGTCATTTTACATCTGTTCAAGTCTATGGAACGTGTAGCACCAAGTGACTCCTAATGTATACTACAGATTTTGGGTGATGATAAGTCAGTGAATATTCATTGGTTGTTACAAATCTACCACTCTGGTGGGGAATGTTGATAATGGGGAAGCCTATGCATGAGTGGCTTCCCTGGTGGCTCAGCTGGTAAAGAATCCGCCCGCAATGCAGGAGACCTGGGTTTGATCCCTGGGTTGGGAAGATCCCCTGGAGAAGGGAAAGGCTAACCACTCCAATATTCTGGCCTGGAGAATTCCATCAACTGTATAGTCCATGGGGTCTCAAAGAGTTGGACACGACTGAGCAACTTTCACTTCTTGCATGAGTGAGGGGCCCGACAATGGGCCCCACAGAGGGGAATTCAAGATAGAGAAAAACAGGTTACTGACTTTAGATAGTTAAGATGCAAATCAAAGGAATAATTTCAAGGAGCCCAGATGAAGATGTATCTTGCATCTTCACATACATAGGTGCAAGGAAAATCTCTGTATCTTCTGCTCAGTTTTATGTGAACCTAAAATTTCTCTAGAAAATGTCTATTTTTTTCAGTTTTATTTATTTTACTTTACAATATTTTATTGGTTTTGCCATACATTGACATGGATTTGCCAGTTTAATGGGCAAAAGACAAGAAGAGACACTTTAAGAAGTAGATACATACACAGTGAACAAGCACATGGAAAGCTCACCAGTTCAACATCATTCGCCACAAGAGGAAGGAAAATTAAGACTATAACAAAGTATCACTATCTACCTGTTAGTAGAGGAAAAAGTGATAATACTAAATGCTAGTGAAGATACAGAGAAAAAATAAAAACTATCGGCAACCATAATGTCCTTCATCTGGTGAAGGATTAAGCAAACTGTGGTGTGGCTACCCCACATAATGCTGTTCAGCAGTGGAAAGCAGTCTGTTGATATCTGCGACCACTCTGATGGACCTCAAGGGCTTTATGCTGAGTGCTCCGAAAGGAAAGTCTATTAAAATAAAACAATAAAATAGGAAAGTAAAACTCAATTAAATTTAAAAAATAAAATAAATATTGCAACAAAGTTCTTGGAATGGGCATTAACGAGTCAGGTTTCTGGTCCTCGTTCTCCAGATGTTCACTCGGTCTGTAAAAAGGAACGAGGCTTTATATCTAAACAGAACCATTTCTGCCTGACAGCCGAAGACAAAGAGTGATTCCTTTTGCTAATTGCATTACTCTGTGGGAGAGAGAAAATGTGAAACAGAGAGAGGTTAAGTGTGTTGGGGGCAATGATCTGTGAATACCAGCAGCTAGATGGAGTCTGCTGCCTCCAGAGGGGTCCAGGAGCCAGACAAGTCTAGAAAGGTCCCTCTTCACAGAGACCTTAGTCCCCTCTTGTCTCAAAGTGACAACTAGATCAACCTCTGATGGACAGAACTCAGGCAGAACAGGGACTTTAGTGGGCTCCCAACTTAAGCTGAGAGGAGACTCACCCTGTCACAAACTGCAAAATGAATACTTTGTTTTAAATATTCTTTGGGGGGTAAAGATACATCCTTCAGCCAAATTTATCCATCCAGAACACACCATTAAAAATAACAGCCAGAGAGACTTCCCTGGTGGTCCAGTGGTCAAGACTTTGTGCTGTCAATGCAGGGGACATGGGTTCAGTCCCTGGTTTGGGAACTAAGATCCTACACGCCATGCAGCGTGGCCAAAAGATTTCTAAAAAATAACAGTTGGAAAGGAAACAGTCCTTAACTCTTGAGAGTCCCTTGGACTCCAAGGAGATCAAACCAGTCAATCCTAAAGGAAATCAATCCTGAATATTCATTGGAAGGACTGGTGCTGAAGCTGAAGCTCCAATACTTTGGCCACCTGATGCAAAGAGACAACTCACTGGAATAGATCTTGATGCTAAAAAAGATTGAGGACAGGAGGAGAAGGAGGCGACAGAGGATGAGATGGTTGGATAGCGTCATTGACTCAATGGACATGAATTTGAGCAAACTCAGGGAAATAGTGAAGGACAGGGAAACCTGGGGTGTTTCAATCTATGGAGTCACAAAGAGTCGGACAAAACTTAGTGACTGAACCACAACAATTTATGGAAAAGTAAGTTCTAATGACTTGGTCTCAAAATCTTCCCCTTGAAGGACACCAACCCACCATGAACTGGTACTTTTCTAACATTCTATAAATCTCCTTTCTGCTTCCTTTCACTACCTATTCACTTTTCTTCACTACCTACTCTATTTCCAATAATGTTAGGCTATTACAACCATTTAAACTCAAGGAAATATAAGCAGAAGGTCTACAACCAAGGCAAGAAAAGTAAGGGCAATTAGCTATACAGCTGCCTGTGACCAAGAATAAAATGAAAACCAAGTCTGGGGAAGGAGAGTTAGCCAGTCTCAGGAAGAAGAGTTTTGGGAGGAGAGCAACTAAAAACACTAACTTCAGGGCCAAAAAACTCAGAAGGAAAACTGGAATAGCAAATCATAGTGGCTGAGAGGGCAGGTTCAAAAGTCAGAGTTGGACTGACCATTGTCTGCCTTGGGCAGTTAATTTTCTCTGTGCGTGCATGCATGCTAAGTCGCTTCAGTCATGTCTGACTCTTTGTGACCCTATGGACTGTAACCTCCAGGCTCCTCTGTCCATGGGACTCTCTAGGCAATAATACTGGAGTAGGTTGCCATGCTGTCCTCCAGGGGATCTTCCTGACCCTGGGACTGAACCCACATCTCTTACGCTTCCTTCATTGGCAGGTGGGCTCTTCACCACTGATGCCACCTGGGAAGCTGTGTGATGTTGGTTATTGTATCCGACACACAGTATCATCTCAAGAAATGGGAGCTGTTTATATTATTAACTGTGAGTAAACACTGATGGCAAGGGATAAAGTAGGGACAAACCCACAAAACTAACACTTGAGAACAGACGTAGCTCCATCAGTGGGGCTACAGGGGCCGTTGGCCTAAGCTGTACACCCCATTTCTTGCAGCTCAAAGCATGGTCTCTCAGATTAACAATATTGGCATCAACGGGGAGCTTGTTATAAACAGACTCAGGCCCTCCTCTAGTCTCCTGAGTCAGAATCTGCATTTTAACAAAATCACCAAAGATCACTGGGTGGTTTACAGCACATCACAAGCCTTAAGCCCTGCTTGTTCCATCAGCTTGTTTGGAAGAACCAGTGACAAGCAGGCAATGGCTGCAGCCAACTAAAATGTGGAGGTATAATTGCTGTGTTAAGTAACCAAAGAGACCCCCCAACTAGGGCTGGTCAATGTTCTGGTGACTTGGGTAACTACTTTCTCAAATCAAAGAGAAGGAATTTGGTGAAGGACTTAACAGAGGATAAGCTGAGGCCATGAACCAGGACCAGATGCTCAATGTCAATTAGGCTTCTGTGAACGCAAAAGGTAGGCTTCTGAAGACAAAAGCTGTGGGTAAAAGAGACTTGCCAAAAAGGATAAAGGGGGGAGGGGTGAGTGACCACCAGGGCCAGAGACTAGGGGGGTTGAGAAGGGGAAAAATGGTCAACAGGGCTGTTTTCATTCATATTCCCATACACGCTGTGTGCCCTGCGCACACTTCCCTGGCCCAGCAGCAGCACTTTCTCGGGTCAGCAGGTCCTTCTAAGCCAGCCCTCTCCTTCCTCCATAACCTTAACTTCAACGAGCAAGACTGACAGAGAGGCAGCATGAGTGATGGACTGTCCAAGAGTCTTTCCGGGGAGGTTTACATTGCTTTCCAGGTATTTTTAGGCTAAAAACAAGAGTAGCATTACATTCATTTTATAGCAGGGCAAAGTAAACACTCCATTAAAAAGTAAAAGGATTAATGCACAACAACTTGGCCAAATAAACTCCACTGAATGATGAGCCAGGTCTGGGGGTTTAGATGCAGGGAATTCAAATAGGATCCCACCAGGGGAGTGAGCACCGTGCCTCTAGGCATCTGAAGAAGTCCAGTGACATTTCTTGAAGGCTGTAAACATTCCCCATCCTTCTCTGTTCTATATTTAAATCATAGTCCTCTTTCCATATTGGTCTTTCCAAAGAGTTCAGCCTTGACTTGCACCCCTGAATCCATTCCTGTATTTCCTGTTTTGATGAGTGAGGTATTTGCCCGTAGAGAGAAGCAGGTATTCTTCTTAATTCCTGTCTTTGTCTCTCCTTCTATCCCTACTAATCATATTTCGCTCCCCATGGATTGTGCCTCTTTAAAACTTCCTTTAAAAATTTTTATTTAATTCTCTTTTAAGATTTGGTTTTTTTGATGTAGATCTTTTAAAAGTCTTTATTGAATTTGTTAAAATATTGCTTCTGTTTTATGTTTTGTTTTTTTGGCTGGGAGGCATGTGGGATCTTAGTTTCTAGTTCAGTTCAGTCATTCAGTCACATCTGACTCTTTGCAATCCCATGGACTGCAGCACGCCAGGCTTCCCTGTCCATCACCAACTCCCGGAGTTTACTCAAACTCATGTCCATTGAGTCAGTGATGCCGTCCAACCATCTCATCCTCTGTCATCCCCATTGCCTCCCGCCTTCAATCTTTCCCAGCATCAGAGTCTTTTCCAATGAGTTGGTTCTTCACATCAGGTGGCCAAAGTACTGGAGTTTCAGCTTTAGCATCAGTCCTTCCAATGAATGTTCAGGACTGATTTCCTTTAGCTTCCAGACCAGGAAACAAACCTGCACCCCCTAATTGAAAGGCAAACTCTCACCCACTGGACCACCAGGCAAGTTCCTCCTTAAAACTTGCTTGGATCCTGTGATGTGCTGAAGAATGTTCCTACCGACTAGTGAGAGCTAGCTATTAAATCTCCAGAAATTTTGCAAGCTGGTTGTTAACCATAGATATTACAAAAAATTAAGTTATAGGAACTTCCAATTAAATAAATTATATTAATAATATGCTCAAACCCACCATTTCCTAATTATTTTACTATATACTATACTGCAGTCTCTGCTCTTGGGCTTATTTAAATCACCTCCACGTATATGATAGAAATTACACACGATGGTGTACTAGTACATATCTCTTCCAACTTTCTGTCCAGAGATAGAGCATTGGAAACTTAGAATTGGCCACAGTGGGGATATTTACACCAAAGAAATTAACAAAGGCTGCAAATCAGGACTTGGTTTGTTGTTTTGTTGATTGTCTACACTGTTGACAAAAATAAAATTCCAGTAAACAATGAATGTTGCCCACCGCTGCAGCCACCCCAACAATGGGCCC
The DNA here is from genome assembly GCF_019923935.1 of Bubalus bubalis. Lineage (NCBI taxonomy): Eukaryota > Metazoa > Chordata > Mammalia > Artiodactyla > Bovidae > Bubalus > Bubalus bubalis. Next base: position 161,814,626 of record NC_059160.1, read on the forward strand.
CGCAGCGTGGAGTTCAAGATAGAGAAAAACAGGCTACTGACTTTAGATAGTTTAGATGCAAATCAAAGAAGTAATTTCAAGGAGCCCAGAATCTTGCATCTTCACATACATAGAAAGGCACTAAAATCATTAACTTGAGATGTCTGATTTTTGTGTTTAGCAGTAATTCTTTCGATGCTCAATTACATGAGTGTTTCTTATTTTCTTTTCAGCAAAAACTCCTACGTGTCCTAGCTCCTCCCTTACCTCTTTGGAATAGCCCCCAAGAGCTATCTGAGAGGCTACCTTCCCAGGCGACAGTCCTAAATAATGCCCTAAGATAAAATACAAGGCTCAACTTTTAGGTTGTGCTTTTTTTTTCAGTCAACAAGACTTAAGAAAGTGATAAAAAAAATTAACAATGCATATTAAAGCTAAAAGTATGTCATATCTGTAGTTATTATCTTGAAAATAGAACAAAATTTGGGGAAATAGTCTTCCAGAATGCAAAACTGTTGTCCAATTCAGCACAAAAGTCATTTATGTCATTGACAATGAGTAGCCGGAGAAGGCAATGGCACCCCACTCCAGTACTCTTGCTTGGAAAATCCCATGGATGGAGGAGCCTGGTAGGCTGCAATCCATGGGGTCGCTAAGAGTCAGACACGACTGAGCGACTTCCCTTTCACTTTTCACTTTCATGCATTGGAGAAGGAAATAGCAACCGACTCCAATGTTCTTGCCTGGAGAATCCCAGGGACGGGGGAGCCTGGTGGGCTGCCGTCTATGGGGTCGCACAGAGTCGGACACGACTGAAGCAACTTAGCAGCAGCAGCAGTGTATATATATATATATATATATATATATATATAGACACACACACATATATGCATGATTGGTTTTTTCACAGTGTTAGCACCTGCTTGGAGGTTCTCAACATCCCCTTTCTTGTTGCCTTAGGTTAGGCTGAAAGTCGCTCAGTTGTGTCTGACTCTTTACAACCCCATGGACTATACAGTCCTTGGAATTCTCCAGGCTAGAATACTGGAGTGGGTAACCTTTCCTTTCTCCAGGGAATCTTACCAACCCAGGGATCGAACCCAGGTCTCCAGCATTGCAGGTGAATTCTTTACCAGTTGAGCCACAAGGGAAGCCATCGTTATTCCAGGGTCACTCTTCCCATACCCATATCACTACCAGAATAATCTTTCTAATATTTGTATGCAGTCATGACATCCCCCTCATTAAAATCACTAATGACTCTGTAGGACCTTCTGAATGAAAGACAAGCTACAGAAGGCCTTTCTTGATCTGCCCTGTTCACCTCTGCAGCCTTCTCTCTTATCAGATGCCCACACTCACACTTTACTCAAGTTATTCCAACCTGTTTGCTGTTCCCAGAATGTGCTTAGCTTATTCATGCCACTGGACTTTTACATCAGCTTCAGGCTTCCCAGGTGGTGTTAGTGATAAAGAACTTCCTGCCAATGCAGGAGATGTAAGAGACGATGGTTTGATCCCTGGGTAGGGAGGATCCCGTGGAAGAGGGCATGGCAACACACTCCAGTATTCTTGCCTGGAGACTCCTCTGGACAGAGGAGCCTGGCGGATGTAGTCTGTGGGGTCACACAGAGTTGGACACGACTGAAGCGATTTAGCATGCACGCACAGGCCTTTACACGAGGTTTGCTTTGCCTAAGATGCCTTTCCCCAACTCCTGCCCTCCCATCTCTCGCTAGTTCTCACCTAGAATTCAAACAGTGCTCAGTCAGCACCTCTTCCAGGAGCCCTCGCCTCTTCAGCACTTGCTACCACCACAAGCTATTCTGCAGGTAACCGTGCTGGCTCCTCCACTCACCTGGAAGATCTTCTGAGCAGAGAGAGGTATTCCCGACACCCTAGAACCTAGCATGGCACCCAGGAGACATGAGTAAGTGCTTCTTAAATTGATAAGGTCATAGCTTAGTTTCAGCTAATAGCCTATAGCAAACTGTGGGATTTAGCCAGGAGATACTCATCTCTGATTTCAGTTGTTGCTTTAACAACAAAGGTTGTTTAAAGTGTCAAAAAACTCAAAACTGAGTGTTTTTCTTTCCTTTAAGCATACATATTATATTAGATGAATTATTGACATTTTTTTCTTTTGTTCATTGTTTCCTGGATGTTACATAGACATGACTTGAGACTCTTTACCTTAAACCACTGACCTCCTGTAAGGAATCCTGCAACACTCATTCCTAGAAGATAGGGAGAGTTAGCATATATTGGGTTACTCTTATCCTCCAAGCACCTGCCTTCCATATAGCACCTCAGGGATCTTCAACATTGCAACAAAGTGTGTACTATCATCACCAGTTAACAGGTGAGGAAACTGAGTCTCAGCAAAGTTAAAGCGTTTGTTTCAGTTTGAACAGATGTTGAGTAGCAAAGTGGTGATTCAAACAAGGGTTGGTCTGACTCTAAACTAAATTCTCCATTGAGCCCACTCTTCATTTATTAGAAACAAATGTACCTTCACTTGTTTTTGAATGAGTCCATGCCAGTAACCTGAAACAAGTAATACTCCAAACAATACTGCGAAGAGCCTTTGACACAAGGCCTAGCCCTGCTGAGCTCTCCTTATTCCCCACGGGTTTACCCTTCCCCTGATGCAGACTGATAGGAGAAAAGCAAATGATGTCAAGAAGTACCTGCGTGCTGTGTCAAAGGCTGCGTCCAGAAAGTCTCCGTGACCGTCTAGGCCTTCATCGTGGCCCACTATCCAAGGAGCAGGGGTGCTGTCTCTCCCCTAAGCTGCTTCTGTCGCCTGGGCTTCTGCCTTTGTTTACTGTTTGTTACTAAGCACTCGGTGGCCCAGGAGGTAAGTCAACAAGGCCCCTTCCCTTTCCAGCGGCTTGGTCTCGGCCCTGAGCCCCAAGCAGCCTCTGGCCTGTTAGCAGGCAGAGCCACCCCAGCAGTCTGTGCCCTCAAAGCCAGTGATCCGAGAGAGCCTCTAAGAGCTCAGCTGGATTAGATGCCACTGAAGGCGATGGGATTGCGGCTCAGCGGGAGCTTTGACCATGATGTCACCTTATCTCCCAGTCCAATCAAAAAATGGAGCCCTGCCAGGAACCGGGGGCCGGCCAAGAACGGAGTCTTAGTTTCACTAACTCCACCATTCTCCATGCCCTTTGGACCTGCACCAAAAGAACAGAGAAACATCCAAGAACAATGAGAAATAACCTGGAGCTGCCAGTTAGAAGGCAAGAGAAATGTGTCTGTGATCCTCAGATACACACACATAATAATAACAACAGGACAGTGGAGATGATGGATATGGTTACGGCATGGATTGTGGCAATGTTTTCATGGGTGTACAATGATCTCTACATGCTTCCAGTTGTGTGTGTTAAATACAGACTGCTGTTTGTGCATCAACCAGCCCTCAATAAAATGTTTATTTTTTTTAAAGGAGGACTACAGTTGGAGAAAAGGAATTCTCACACTCTCTGGTTGCTGCTGCTGCTGCTAAGTCGCTTCAGTCGTGTCTGACTCTGTGCGACCCCATAGACAGCAGCCCACCAGGCTCCCCCATCCCTGGGATTCTCCAGGCAAGAACACTGGAGTGGGTTGCCATTTCCTTCTCCAGTGCATGAAAGTGAAAAGTGAAAGGGAAGTCGCTCAGCCATGTCCGACCCTCAGCGACCCCATGGACTGCAGCCTTCCAGGCTCCTCGGTCCATGGGATTTTCCAGGCAAGAGTACTGGAGTGGGATGCTATTGCCTTCTCCACACTCTCTGGTACTTAGGTTCAAAAAGGAGCCAGTAGACAGAGGGGAACAGCAAGAATTGGTGTGACGTTAGCTCTGTAAAGGTAAAGGTGAGAGAGTAGACTGTCGGAGCCCTTCAAATAAAAGGCAGTTTCAAAATGGAGAGACTAAAAAAAAAGGAAACCATGCATTTTACTTCATATAAAGACCAAAGCATATAAAAATGACATCAGATGAAACCCAGGGCTAGGTGAGGGCGTGCCTGGTGAGCAGTCCCATATGCCAGGAGTGGGAATGTAGGTTAGTGCAACCTCTCAGTGGGGCATTGAGTGATATTTATTAAAACTGTGAATGCACATGTCATTCATAAACACAGCTGCAAGGAACTAACCTCATGAATCATTCTGTAAAAGTTCACTCAAGCATATAAAAAAGGATGCTCATCACAATGTTTTTTGTAATAGTGAAAAACTAAAAGCCACCAAAGTGTCAATCAATAGTGGACAGCTAAATAAATTGGAGTTCATACACAGTGGAAAATCAACTACACAGCAATGTCAAGGAGGCAGGTATATCTATACGCACTGGCATTCAAAACTTGCCAAGATCTGTTAAAAAACAAAAGGTGTGGAATAGGCCTGTATTATTTCTCTTATTGTAAATATGTACATAATACATATAAATATAAAATATATTATTTATATATAGTGCTATTTATGTTATGAAATGAGATGGCTGGGTGGCATCACCAACTCAATAGACATGAGTTTGAGCAAGCTCCAGGAGTTGGTGATGGACAGGGAAGCCTGGCATGCTGCAGTCCATGGGGTCACAAAGAGTCGGGCACAACTGAGCAACTGAGCTGAACTGATGTATGTTATGTATATTATGTACTCATATATATATGTGTATATATATATATGTATGTGTATATATATATATATATATATACACACTCTAGAAGGAATCACTAGAAACTTAACAGTGGTTGCTTTGGGGTGTTTTGAGTTGTTATCATTTAGTCATTAGTTATTACTTATTCAGGGAAATTATTGTCCATTTCTGGGATTTTTTCCCCTTGTACCTCCTTGTGTTCTATTGCTCTAAAAAAACTAATAAATATTATATAATGTTTTACAGAATTCATCTTTTTCCTGCTCAAGGCTACTTGTTTTCCACACTAGCTAGTAAAGCACGGTACAACCATCTTGTGCTGCTTCTCCCAAATTTGTTTGTTTCCCAAATTTGTTTGTTTCCCAAATTTATTTCCCGCAAATTCATCATTTGCCACCATCTTGTGCTGTTTCTCCCAAATTTGTCAACTCATCAGATTTAAATTAGAACCTGATGAAATGTAGCTCTCCCAACCCCTCCCCAGACCTGCTGAACCCTAATCTCTAGGGGAGAGCCAGGGGCATCTGTATTTTAGCTAGCCCTAGGTAATTTTTATTTAGTAATTTATTCGGGTCAACCACGTACAGTTGAAGAAACTGAGGCTCAGAAAGAGAACATGAACTGCTCCAGGCACGTGGCTGTTTCACAGTAGAGCAGACAGCCGCACGGAATCACGGATGCCCAGGTGTGGGCTGGTCTGCTTCAAGCCGCCACCACATTCACCTTTTTTGTTACCGGTGTTAGCACTCAGCAGTAATCCCTTTCTACAATTATCTCTGTTAAGATTTCACTCATTCACATTAGAGCAAGAAAAAAATCCCAATTCAGTATTGAAATTTTTGAACTGACATATCTTTAAAAATTCAATTGTTTCACTTTTAAGAACCATGTTAATCCATATTTATCTACCGTTCTTCAGAGCAAGGTATACAATCAAGTAGAATTCAATACTAAAACCGATCCCCAGTTATGCTTTTTATGCTTTTTATCAAGGCTATGTCCAAAGTTTAAATTAATTAAATATAAAATAATAAAGTTGTATTATTCTGAACAGAATCCAGGACCTCACATACATTGCTACTGAGAATATAAAAATGGCACGGCCACCCAGAAAAACAGTTTGGCAGTTTCTTTTTTTGAAAAAAAAAAAAAAAAACAAAAAACTAAACATATCTTTGCCAGTAACTAAACTGTTAGGCATTTATCCTAGAGAAATTATAACTTCTATCCACATAGAAACATGCAAATGATTGTCAGCTTTATTTACAACAGTCAGAAACTGTTAACAGCCGAAATGTCCTACAGTACGTGAACAGTTAACAAACTGTGGTCCACGGAGTCCCGTGTGCCCGGCAGTCATGTCCCATTCTGCAGCCCCGTGGACTGTATGCAGCCCGCCAGGCTCCTATGTCCATGAACTTTTCCAGGCAAGAATACTGAAGTGGCTGCGCCGTGGAATCTTACTCAGCAGTAAAAATGAATGAATCACTGGTAGGAGCAACATGCAAATGAATCTCAAAGGCATTATGCTGAGTGGGAAAAGCCAATTTCAAACAGTCACATACAGTATGATTCTACATATATGACATTCCTGAAATGACAGAATTATAGAGGTGGCAGTCAAGTTAGTGGTGGCTAAAGGTCAGGGATAGGGTGAGAGGTTATAAAGGGATGGCATGAGGGAGATCTTTGTAGTGATGGACTAGTTCTGCATCTTGCTTAAGGCAGTGGTTCTGCAAAGGATGTGCAGCTCTGCTCATCCTGAACCCCTAGCTGGGATCTATCTCTGTAGCCTTGACTCACCCGACTGCCTCCAAAGGGTCCAGGAGGCATCTTGCTTGCTTCTCCAACCACTTGTCTTAGCTCTTCCTTCCAAAACCTGAGTATCTTTGAGATACATGGCAAAATGTCCTGTCACCCTTCCTGCCACCATCTATCTACTCCTAAGAAGTCTCCCACTCAGACTTAGACAAGAAGACCCACTCCACCCTTCTCTGAAGACACCTCTCCCCAGTAAGTGAGAAGTTCATGGGCCAAGGGTTCATATGGATCAGCCCCTGAGATGAAGGAAAAAAGGAGTATGTGTCTCTTGGGTGAAAACCGAAGAATTTCTGCCACAATGCTGCACCTCCAGCACCCAGATCAAGACTGTGTCTCATAACAGATGGTCACTAAATACATACTGATTGGATGAATATTTGGAATATTTGTGCCCTTAAAGACTAACGTGACAGACACAGGACCCAGACAGTACTCATGATGACACCGTAGAGATATGCTCTCCTTGGTTTAGTTTCACTACCCTGTGAGGTCAATGCTTTTTTGCTGTTTTTCCAAAAGATGATTAAATCTCAGAGAGACTAAATGAATTGGGTAAGGTCACCTAGCCGGGAAACGGATAAAGTGATCAAATGCGTGGAGAATTCCTAAAGTGGCAGAAGCTGCATTCAAAGGCATGGGAATGACTGATGACGAGAGGTCTTACAGAGGCGCAGGACCAGAAACCACTTGCTTTAACGAAAGTCAGCTGTGTGTCAAGGCTTTTTATCACATACACATCCTGTATGATTCCATATGCACACACGTTAGGATGTGAGGAGTGTTCTCTCCATTTCACAGATTAGGAAACTGAGGCTCTGAGAATTAAAATAGTTTGCCCAAGGACACATAACTATAAATGATGAATTAGAATTTGAACCCAAAATAGACTTCAAAACCTGTGTACCTCCCACTGGAAGCACCCACACAAGGGAAAGCCTTGGAGAGGTGGAGAGGTCGTTGTTTCTTTAAGGAAGAAGAGATGAGTAGATGAGATGAGGGGAGAGATGAGAGGAAGAAGAGATGAGATGAGAAAGGATGAGTGAAAGGGCATAGAAATGTTGAGGCCAACGGGGAGAATTTGAAAAATCTCGTGTCAGATGGCCTCAGTCCTTCCAGGAAAGCACCTTCCATGTTCTTTCTCCTCATGGCAACGCATTCCAGTTGTTGACAAAGTGCCAGGAAGAGACAAATAAGCCCTTGAGAGCCCAAGTGGAAAAGGAAATACCAAATCAGAAAAGGGCCCATTCTTTGGTAGTCTCTCTGCACTCAGTAGGTGAGGAGCAGAAGTTCCCCTAGGTTCGTTCATCAAGAAAGGGGCCAGGCACACTCTTCCCACCATTTCTTGCTTGAATATTTTCGTTGATAGATGAGACAGCTGTAATCCATAAATGGCCCGCCCACTCAAATATGGGGAGGAGGCCATAAAGAAAAAAAGAGTAGGGGATATTTTCTGAGGTGCTTTTCTTTGTCTCTGTCAAGTTGCTAAAAAGAAAGTTTTTCCAAGAGTAGTGACAAGGCAGTCCCACATTGAACAAGACAGACCCAGCAGGCAGTATCCCACCTGTGACCACGACACCTACTGGTCATCACTGGAACTACAACTGCCTCAGTCATGAAATGCCAGCTGACCTTAATGACACACTCTAATTAATGCAATTATATTTTAGAATTAAAGAACCTCCCTCCATCTGCCCAAGGACTGATAATGAATTTGATAGGGCCAGGGACTGGAAAGGTCACGGTGGTCAGAGAGATGGCAATGAGGTAGCAGATGTGAGGGGTGCTGGAGAGGAGAGGAATCTCCTTTGTGAAAAGGAGGTGGTACTTTAAAGGTATTTAAGATGCTTTGTTTGAAAACAGTGTTGGAGAGAGAGTAACAGAAGAATGGAAGGATTCTTTCCAAGGCCAAGTCAAAATATGGGGCTCTAGAGAAGGCAATGGCACCCCACTCCAGTACTTTTGCCTGGAAAATCCCATGGACGGAGGAGCCTGGTAGGCTGCAGTCCATGGGGTCGCTAGAGTCGGACACGACTGAGCGACTTCACTTTCACTTTTCACTTTCATGCACTGGAGAAGGAAATGGCAACCCACTCCAGTGTTCTTGCCTGGAGAATCCCAGGGACGGGGGAGCCTGGTGGGCTGCCCTCTCTGGGGTCACACAGAGTCGGACATGACTGAAGCGACTCAGCAGCAGCAGCAGTCCTATTTAAGAATTTGATAATGACTGCATTAAATCTTTAGGTATATCTAGGGAGAATTGGGAGAAGGCAGTGGCAACCCACTCCAGTACTCTTGCCTGGAGAATCCCATGGACCGAGGAGCCTGGTAGGCTGCAGTCCATGAGGTCACTAAGAGTCAGACACGACTGAACAACTTCACTTTCACTTTTCACTTTCATGCATTGGAGAAGGAAATGGCAACCCACTCCAGTGTTCTTGCCTGGAGAATCCCAGGGACAGAGGAGCCTGGTGGGCTGCTGTCTATGGGGTTGCACAGAGTCGGACATGACTGAAGCAATGCAGCAGCAGCAGCAGGGAGAATTGGCAACTTTGCAACAGAGTCTTCCAATTCACAAACACAGTGTATCTCTCCACATATTTATAGGTCTTTTTTAATGCCTTTAGTTAAGTTTTATAATTTTTTTATAGAGGTCTTGCATAATTTGTTAGATTTATATCTGTGTACTCCATATTTTTTATACAAATTTAAAGTATCTTTTAACTCATTTAGTATTTATTTTATTATGTTTGTTGTTGGCATGTAGAAAAACATAATTAATTTTTAAATGTTGATTACTTTGCCAAACTTGTCTATTAATCATAATAATTAATCTGTAGAGTCTCTTGAATTATCTATATATATATATTATACTTCCTTAACAATAACAGTTTGAATTATTCATTACCAATTCTTTTACCTTTTACTTCTTATCTTGCTTTATTATATTAGAACATACATTCCAAATAGGAAAAGGAGTATGTCAAGGCTGTATATTGTCACTCTGTTTATTTAACTTATATGCAGAGTACATCATGAGAAATGGTAGGCTGGAAGAAGCACAAGCTGGAATCAAGATTGCCGGGAGAAATATCAATAACCTCAGCTGCAGATGACACCACCCTTCTGGGAGAAAGTGAAGAAGAACTAAAGAGTCTCTTGATGAAAGTCAAAGAGTGCCGGGATCCAGCCGCGGTGGATCCAGGGAATTCGAAGCGGGGACGGCGTCGGCAAGGATCGGGAAACAACTGCTTAATTAAACGTTAATTAAGGATATAAAGAGTGGTGAAATAAGAATAGCTCAGCGAAGAAATTCAGTGAAGAAAAGAGGCTGAATAAAATTCCAAAGCAGGGAATTTACATCACCTACGAAGGCCGCAGGTGTCCTCCCGTTCTCCCGAAGGAGAGGAGACACTAAGGCCTCCCTGGTCAGATCTTAGAAGCCCAGGCAAAATTAGTAGGCTTGACAAGCTTCCCCGCCTCAGAGGAAAAAATCCAGCCAGAAGGAGAAAGAAAGAACGACATGGGGAGACTAAGTTTCGATGAACAAGGCCCGCACTTTATTTTCCAAAGTAGTTTTTATACCTTAAGTTATGCATAGAGGATAATGGGGGAAGGGGTAGAGTCATGCAGCAAGCCAGGCTTTCTTCCTGCAAACTTATCATATGCAAAAGTTTAGGTGATTTGCATCATCTTCTGGCCCGGAGGCCTGTTAACATTTTAAGACCCTTTCTTCAGAAAACTTATTTTTCTCTAAAGGTGATTAGTCAAGCGCCACCCTCCAAAAGCATTACATAAAGTTGCATTCCTACAGAGCAAAGGTGTGGTGGGCTATAACAAGAAAAAGAATTAACTCAAGGGTCCAAGGTTACAAACATTAAAGCTACTACTTACACCAATTATATTAATCAATACACTGCCAGGGACACAGCAGGTAAGGGATATGGAGACTTAGCAGCAAACATTGGCCCAACAAGTGAAAAACCCCTCACCAATACAATTTCTAATCAATCTTTTAACTGCTCAAAGGAATCTGTATTCAGACAGTTTAGAACATCTCCTGCCTCTCACAGTTGGGAGGCTCTGAGCAATCACAAGTGGCCGGAAAAACCTATTCAGGCAGGCTAGAGGACTTCCAAAGGAGTTTGTAGGTTGAAACACTATCACACCCAGGAACTTTATTAACTGGAGCTGTAAGCCAACTCTTTTTTCAGAGAGAGGTAGTGGGGGACAGCCCCCCGTAAAGTCAGAGGTGTAGGTGAAAGCACAAAGCAGAAAGTAGGCAGACTCTGGTTTTGGGGGTAGTTGCTCGAGAATTTCCAGGGGGACTCCTGAGGCTCGATCCCACCTTTGCGCATGCCGAGCCTCCTTCCTCATGACCTTTGCCACAGGCGGAGCTTGCTCCCGGCAAAAGAGGAGAGTGAAAAAGTTGGCTTAAAGCTCAACATTCGGAAAACTAAAATCATGGCATCCGGTCCAATCACTTCATGGGAAATAGATGGGGAAACAGTGGCTGACTTTAATTTTCTGGGCTCCAAAATCACTACAGGTGGTGACTGCAGCCATGAAATTAAAAGACGCTTACTCCTTGGAAGGAAAGTTATGACCAACCTAGACAGCATATTCAAAAGCAGAGACATTACTTTGCCAACAAAGGTCCATCTAGTCAAGGCTATGGTTTTTCCAGTGGTCATGTATGGATGTGAGAGCTGGATTATAAAGAAAGCTGAACGCCAAAGAATTGATGCTTTTGAACTGTGGTGTTGGAGAAGACTCTTGAGAGTCCCCTGGACTGCAATGAGATCCAACCAGTCCATCCTAAAGGAGATCAGTCCTGGATGTTTATTGGAAGGACTGATGTTGAAGCTGAAACTCTAATACTTTGGCCACTTGATGTGAAGAGCTGACTCATTTGAAAAGATCCTGATGCTGGGAAAGATTGAGGGCAGGAGGAGAAGGGGACAACAGAGGATGAGATGGTTGGATGGCATCACCAACTCGATGGACATGGGTTTGGGTGGACTCCGGGAGTTGGTGATGGACAGGAAGGCCTGGTGTGCTGCGGTTCATGGGTTTGCAAAGAGTTGGACACAACTGAGCGACTGAACTGAACTGAATGGTACAATATTGATTAAAAATGGAACAGTGCTTCATCATTTGATCTCTGAATTCAGAGGGAAAGTTTTCAGCATTTTGCCATTAAGGATGATGTTTGTTGTTTTGAGTAAACACACACAATAATAACTAAGGAAATTATTTTCTGTTTAGTTTGCTTACAATTTTTACTATGAATGGGTTTTGAAAAACCAGCACTTTTTAAGAATCCATTAGGATGATCATATGATATTTTCCCTTTCTTCTGCTACTGTCATCAATTATTTTAATTGATTTTCTAAGGTTAAATCAGTATTCCTGAAATAAGCTGAACTTGGTCATGATAGTTATCCTTTTTATGTATCACTGGATTCAGATTGTTAATATTTTGCTTAGAAACTCTACATTTACATTTGTGTGATTTTTAGCTTATAATTTTCTTTTCTTTATTGACCTTCTAAATTATAAAGCTTATGCTAAATAAAATGAGTATAGCTCATTTATTTAAAATTATAAATAAAATTTTATAGCTCCATAAAATGAGTAATATAATAAGAGGATTATCTGTTCCTTGAATTTTAGATAGGACTTGCTGATAAAGCTTGTACGGTCAAAAGTGGGGTGGGTAGCCCACTGCACAAGCCTCCACTTCTTCTTGGAGCTATGAAAACTAGAAAACAACTTGACTTTGTATTATCTTTTTTTTTTAACGTGTCTTGGTCATCCAGTGCAACCATCACCGGGAAATTCTTCTTTAAGTGTGCCATGAATTCCATTGTTTTACTTGTCCTGGTTTTGGAAGATCACCCCTCCATATATCCCTCTACTATTCCACTCAGTGTTCTGTAAGACCCTATTTTTGCAATTCTAAGTAGCCTGCATTCTCTAGAAGATAGGCAACAAATGCTCATTACAATGAAGTTTTCGTTACCAATGGAAAATTCCTAAAACGCAAGGATACTTGCACACAAGCACACTCATTTTGGAGGTCTTCAAAATTTGTGTTTAATTGGGAGCTAGTTGTTCTCCATGTGCCATCAGGGTGGAGAAGAGACTGCAGCATGGCTGCCTGGAGGCCATTCCCAGTGTGATCTGGCCCATCTCTATACTTGTACGTGTATCACATTTGGGGCAGGCACTGACAAAAACCCTTTGCAGAGCAATCCTGTGTCTCTTGGATTCTAGTGAGCATAAATTTGGATTGGATGTTTCCATTTTCTCACCCTTCCAACTCTAACGTAGAAGAACTAGTAAGTTCAACGAGGGTAAGTGCTCTGTGATCTCCAAGGCCCGCCATCCTTGGCAAGCGTTGGGGGAAATGATGGACTGCAGAGTTCAGCAACTCATAAGCAGGCCAAAGAGATATTCTGGGATCCCCGGAGGCTGGAGGAATTTGACCAAATACTAAGGTCTTGGGCCTCAGTATTTTCTTGATGTGAACTTTCTCCTGGTACATCCAGTGAGTTCTAACGGAGGAACTCTGTTTAGAAATACTGGAAAATTTCCTTTTAAAGATTCATCTCTTAAAACCAGAGTGTCTTGGGGCAGGACACAGGAATGACAAGATCTGTCTGTGACTGACATCAGAGCCCCCTTAGGAGTCTTCAGTTGGTTTGGGGGAGCAGAGAAAAGAAAGACGAGGTAGAAGATTTGAAGGGCACAGGGTGTGGAGGGAAGATGAGATTCCTGGCATTTTATATGTGGGGGGAGAGAATCAGGTTGAAGAGAATGACTAGGAGCTGGAGAATGAATGGTTTCCTGACAAATCCAACCAAAGACATCAAGACCCTGGAACAACGGAAGTGTCCTATTTCAACCTCAGGCTACGCAGTTTCTAGACGTTTTCTTTGCTGCTATCTGCACTGCACCACCACCCTACTTTAGTCCTTGCAGGGGGCAGGTGGACTGGTCCACACCTTTTATACCTGGCTCTAGGCCAGTGAGGATCGTGTTCAAACATGGATACATTTAAACAGAGCAAGAAGGAAATTACACTATCAGCCTCCACCCTAAAGACCTGGTATCTGACCCAGGTCTCTGCCCTGTACCTCCACCCTAAACAAACACACACACACACACACACACTTACACACACAACCAGAAGCTGCCTCCTCTTCTCCATGGAACTCAGGTCCTTGGTTGCTCCTGCCTGCCCCAGGGGAAGTGTAGCCAAGAAAATTAGAAAGCACTCTTCTTTCTGGCTAGCTTTATATTCATAGAGTTTTGAAAGAATCAGAAATATGTGAGCAATTATTAGCAAGTGATAAATTTTTGTTATAATTTTTCTATACTTCCCAAGTTCTAATTTGGCTATGTTTCTTCTATAATATGTATGTATTGACAGGTAATTAATTATGTATATATATTGGAGAAAGTCATGACAACCCATTTCAGTATTCTTGCCTGGAGAATTCCATGGACAGAGGAGCCTGGCAGGCTACAGTCCATGGGGTTGCAAAGAGTCAGACACGACTGAGTGACTAACACATATTGTGTGTGTGTGTGTGTGTGTGTGTGTGTGTGTATGTTGATCTCTAGTTCCCTCTATCCTTGACAAGATTATAATATATAAAATATGATGTGATAGTATATAGATGATAGATATCATATGTAATACATATGGAATATATATAATGGATGGGCTTCCATGGTGGTTCAGTGGTAAAGAATCCACCTGCCAATTCAGGAGACGTGAGTTCAATCCCTGGGTCAGGAAGATCCCCTGGAGAAGGAAATGGCAACCCACTCCAGTATTCTTGCCTGGGAGATCCCATGGACAGAGGAGCCTGGCAGACTCCATGGGGTTGCAAAAGAGTTGGACATGACTTAGCGACTAAACAACAATGACAAATACATATACCATGTACACATATCCCGTGCAGGATATCTTGTCCCTGCAGCTCTAGTCTCCACCCTCTCACCTGCTCTATGCTTTGAGCGGGGCGGGAGGGGCTCCTCTGTATAGACTGTTCAGTGGGCTCCCTGGCCTTCTGCCTGTGGCTCTGTTTGGCCGATGGGAGGCAACGCGCAATGGCAGGAGATAGAAGACGAGAAGTCAGGGTACTCATTCCCTCTCTACTCGTGTGTTGAGGGTTGTCTATATCCTTCTACCACAGACCACAGCTCCTGGCAAGTGGCTCTTTCTCTCACTGCCCCGGCGTGGTGCTGAAACCACTGCTTCTCCTCGCCCCTCGAGACCAGGTGTGTTTCAGGCTCCCAGGTTGTTGGCAGCCCCGAGACGCTGCATCGCCCCGTGGTGGTTGCCTTTAACCCTTCCCACACCTCTGGAGATGGCCCGTATAAAACTCTCCTTAATTACCCGACTTGAGTGAGGCTATTTCCTGTGGGGATATCGACTGGCACAAGCAAACAATGCAAATACTTTGTGCGAATCTTAACAGAATTAAAAGTTAACCTCCTTGAAGGGTAACCCAGCCCCCACTTACAACCTCATCCGTGAGAAGAATTCCTTGCCCCTGACTCTACCTTCTCTTGAACCTTGCTGAGGGGAAACACACCAATCAACAACTGCCCCCGCCCCCACCAAGGGATTCCATAGAGACATTGCTTTAACCTCCTTACCTTGAGTGCCCCTGACCTCCCTGAAGACACTGCTGCCTTTTCAGTCCTCATGGCAAGTGCAAGCTCTTATTCCTCATGGCCCAAGCCCTCCTGTTTTGAGAGGTCTACTATTTCTTTGCCAAGCCTTCCTTCTGCTCTTTCCATATTTCCTGACATTCACGAGGTATTTGGAAATGTTTCTATGCCATATAATACAATCAGTCTGGGTAAATTCAATGCCCAAGTCAGGGCCAACTATATAATTGCCAGTACAAAATGAGAACAGGAGGCCCCTTTTTCAAAAAGCAGGAAAAAAATACATCATTAAAGGTGGTGGTGATAGTTTAGCTGCTAAGTCGTGTCCGACGCTTGTGACCCCATGGACTGTAGCCCACCCGGTCTACTGCACTGCAGGCAGAATCTCTATGGACTGAGCCACCAGGGAAGCCCATCATTAAAGGTGCTGCTGCTGCTGCTGCTAAGTTGCTTCAGTCGAGTCCGACTCTGTGCGACCCCGTAGACGGCAGCCCACCACGCTCCGCCGTCCCTGGGATTCTCCAGGCAAGAACATTGAAGTGGGTTGCCATTTCCTTCTCCAGTGCACGAAAGTGAAAAGTGAAAGTGAAGTCGCTCAGTCATGGCCGACTCTAGCGACCCCATGGACTGCAGCCCATCAGGCTCCTCGGTCCATGGGGTTTCCCAGGCAAGAGTACTGGAGTGGGGTGCCATCGCCTTCTCTGATTAAAGGTACTAAAATACAAAATTTTTCCCTTTAAAGTATTTTACTACTTACCAAATTGTGATGCCGTAGAAGACTCTTGAGAGTCCCTTGGACTTCAAGGACATCAAGGTAGTCGATCCTAAAGGAAATCAATCCTGAATATTCACTTGGAGGACTGTTGTTGAAGTTGAAGTTCCAATACTTTGGCCACCTGTTGGGAAGAGCAGACTCCTTGGAAAAGATCCTGATGCTGGGAAAGACTGAAGGTGAGAGGAGAAGGGTGTGGCAGAGGGTGAGATGATTACATAGCATCACCAACTCAATGGACATGAATTTGAGCAAACTCCAAGAGTTAATGGAGGATAGAGGAGCCTGGCATGCTGCAGTCCACAGGGTCTCAAAGAGTTGGACACCACTTAGTGACTGCCCCACCACAACAATAATGATTCATGAGTAACAGCATAAACCTATAAATTACAAAAATGATTGCATTTTTGCTGTTGTATTTTGATATTATTTCATATTAATTACCTTTGGTGTCACAATTTTTATAATGAATATCAGATCAGATCAGATCAGTCGCTCAGTCGTGTCCGACTCTTTGCGACCCCATAAATCGCAGCACGCCAGGCCTCCCTGTCCATCACCAACTCCCGGAGTTCACCCAGACTCACATCCATCTAGTCAGTGATGCCATCCAGCCATCTCATCCTCTGTTGTCCCCTTCTCCTCCTGCCCCCAATCCCTCCCAGCATCAGGGTCTTTTCCAATGAGTCAACTCTACCCATGAGGTGGCCAAAGTACTGGAGTTTCAGTTTTAGCATCATTCCTTCCAAAGAAATCCCAGGGCTGATCTCCTTCAGAATGGACTGGTTGGATCTCCTTGCAGTCCAAGGGACTCTCAAGAGTCTTCTCTAACACCACAGTTCAAAAGCATCACTTCTTCGGCGCTCAGCCTTCTTCACAGTCCAACTCTCACATCCATACATGACCACAGGAAAAACCATAGCCTTGACTAGACGAAACTTTGTTGGCAAAGTAATGTCTCTGCTTTTGAATATGCTATCTAGGTTGGTCATAACTTTCCTTCCAAGGAGTAAGCATCTTTTAATTTCATGGCTGCAGTCACCATCTGTAGTGATTTTGGAGCCCAGAAAAATAAAGTCTGACCCTGTTTCCACTGTTTCCCCATCTATTTCCCATGAAGTGGTAGGACCGGATGCCATGATCTTCGTTTTCTGAATGTTGAGCTTTAAGCCAACTTTTTCACTCTCCACTTTCACTTTCATCAAGAGGCTTTTGAGTTCCTCTTCACTTTCTGCCATAAGGGTGGTGTCATCTGCATATCTGAGGTTATTGATATTTCTCCTGGCAATCTTGATTCCAGCTTGTGTTTCTTCCAGTCCAGCATTTCTCATGATGTACTCTGCATATGAGTTAAATAAACAGGGTGACAATATACAGCCTTGATGAACTCCTTTTCCTATTTAGAACCAGTCTGTTGTTCCATATCCAGTTCTAACTGTTGCTTCCTGACCTGCATACAAATTTCTCAAGAGGCAGATCAGGTGGTCTGGTATTCCCATCTCTTTCAGAATTTTCCACAGTTGATTGTGATCCACACAGTCAAAGGCTTTGGCATAGTCAATAAAGCAGAACTAGATGTTTTTCTGGAACTCTCTTGCTTTTTCCATGATCCAGCGGATGTTGGCAATTTGATCTCTGGTTCCTCTGCCTTTTCTAAAACCAGCTTGAACATCAGGAAGTTCATGGTTCACATATTGCTGAAGCCTGGCTTGGAGAATTTTGAGCATTACTTTACTAGCGTGTGAGATGAAAGCAATTGTGTGGTAGTTTGAGCATTCTTTGGCATTGCCTTTCTTTGGGATTGGAATGAAAACTGACCTTTTCCAGTCCTGTGGCCACTGCTGAGTTTTCCAAATTTGCTGGCATATTGAGTGCAGCACTTTCACAGCATCATCTTTCAGGATTTGGAAGAGCTCAACTGGAATTCCATCACCTCCACTAGCTTTGTTCGTAGTGATGCTTTCTAAGGCCCACTTGACTTCACATTCCAGGATGTCTGGCTCTAGGTCAGTGATCACACCATCATGATTATCTGGGTCGTGAAGATCTTTTTTGTACAGTTCTTCTGTGTATTCTTGCCATCTCTTCTTAATATCTTCTGCTTCTGTTAGGTCCATACCATTTCTGTCCTTTATCGAGCTCATCTTTGCATGAAATGTCCCCTTGGTATCTCTAATTTTCTTGAAGAGATCCCTAGTCTTTCCCATTCTGTTGTTTTCCTCTATTTCTTTGCATTGATTGCTGATGAAGGCTTTCTTATCTCTTCTTGCTATTCGTTGGAACTCTGAATTCAGATATTTATATCTTTCCTTTTCTCCTTTGCTTTCGCTTCTCTTCTTTTCACACTATTTGTAAGGCCTCCCCAGACAGCCATTTTGCTTTTTTGCATCTCTTTTCCAAGGGGATGGTCTTGATCCCTGTCTCCTGTACAATGTCATGAACCTCATTCCATAGCTCATCAGGCACTCTATCTATCAGATCTAGGCCCTTAAATCTATTTCTCACTTCCACTGTATAATCATAAGGGATGAGATTTAGGTCACACCTGAATGGTCTAGTGGTTTTCCCTACTTTCTTCAATTTAAGTCTGAATTTGGCAATAAGGAGTTCATGGTCTGAGCCACAGTCAGCTCCTGGTCTTGTTTTTGCTGACTGTATAGAGCTTCTCCATCTTTGGCTGCAAAGAATATAATCAATCTGATTTCAGTGTTGACCATCTGGTGATGTCCATGTATAGAGTCTTCTCTTGTGTTGTTGGAAGAGGGTGTTTGTTATGACCAGTGCATTTTCTTGGCAAAACTGTATCAGTCTTTGCCCTGCTTCATTCTGTATACCAAGGCCAAATTTGCCTGTCACTCCAGGTGTTTCTTGACTTCCTACTTTTGCATTCCAGTCCCCTAGAATGAAAAGGACATCTTTTTTGGATGTTAGTTCTAAAAGGTCTTGTAGGTCTTCATAGAACCGTTCAACTTCAGCTTCTTCAGCGTTACTGGTTGGGGTATAGACTTGGATTACTGTGATATTGAATGGTTTGCCTTGGAAACGAACAGAGATCATTCTGTCGTTTTTGAGATTGCATCCGAGTACTGCATTTCGCACTCTTTTGTTGACCATCATGGCCACTCCATTTCTTCTGAGGGATTCCTGCCCACAGTAGTAGATATAATGGTCATCTGAGTTAAATATACTTTGCTATTATGGTTCTTGATTGATCATAATAATTTTCTGACTCACTTTTCTGCAATTAACTTGCCAGGTAATCAAAATTTATAGTTTTAACAACTTTTAAAAAATTAACTTTCAATTGATATAATTAAAAATGACATCAGTCGCTCTTGGCAAGTGAAGATAACAAATAATTTTTTATAATTTTAAGTTTGAGGAAAGTTCCCTGGTGCTTAGTAGTTAGGATTCTGGACTTTCACCTCTATAGTCCGTGGTTCAATCCCTGGTCGGGGAACTAAGATCCTGCAAAGCACATGACGTAGCCAAAAATAAAAATAAATTTTTTGAGAAGGATCTTTCTATGGATGCAACAGCCATTGGTGCTGTGGTATTTTATAGGCTGTAATAACATCAGGATAAATTTCTGACAAATTATTTTAAAATAGACATTTTAGTACATTTGGAAATGATGATTATTAAAGAACATTTTTTCTAAAAGAAAATTTAACTCCATTTTATGTCTTACAGTTTTAAATGTAAATTTATGCAATGTTATTTTAATATTTCCTCTGATACCTTCTATAACTTGTGCAAAGTTGAACAAGAAACAAAAAGCTGCTTCATGATTTTTGTGTACTTTAAAACAGCTATTTGTGCATTATTGCTTTATTGCTGTATCATCAATTACAAGGAAAAATCAATTTTTAAATTGTCTTTGTCATTAATAATTGGTTCATCTGTAGCTTCACATGAAAATGGTATTCATTTTCATTGAATAAAACAATCCTTAACCTTAATTTCTAAGCTTGTAGATATTTGCTTTGCCATGTCACAGCAGTTTTCAAAACCAGGTATTCTAAACTTTTTGAAGAACTCTAATAATACCCTGATACAATTTACTGCAATGTCTATGTCGCATCTGTATTTTCTGAAAACATACAGTTTATAGCTAACAAAGTTATTTGAGGAGGAGCAGAGCCTGACACTGTGCGTGTGCACACGCCCTCAGTTGGGTCCAGCTGTTTGTGACCCCATGGACTGTAGCCAGCCAGACTCCTCTGTCCATGCGGATTCTCCAGGCAAGAATGCTGGAGTGGGTTGCCATTTCCTTCTCCATGCCATTTCCTACTTCAGGGTGTTTTCCTGACCCAGGGATTGAACCCGTGTCTCTTGTGTCTCCTGCATTGGCAGGTGGATTTTTTACTACTGAGCCCCCTGGGAAGCCCTTCTGTCCTTGAGTTCAAGTCGAAGAATTCATATGTGTGCAGATTCCCCAGGGAGGTGCCCTGGAGACTGATGGGAAGGGCGGCTCACTGAGGTCCCAGGCCTGCGCTCGTGCAGACCCCGCCTCACTCCTGGCCATGTTCATTGCTGCCACCACTGCGGCTGCTTCTACTACTGCCGCTGCCGTTGGAACTCATCATCATTCAAACTTAACAGAATATATTTGGAAGTATGGGAAGTGCTGTTAATAAATACACTAGGGAAACAGGTGTAAACTGGGCCCATCCTGGACAGTCTGGGACATCTAGTTCTACCTGTCCAACACAAAGACTAGCAGTTCCTTGACTACTCACTTTATGAGTGATTTTTAGTTCTGCTTCAGATCAACCATTCACAGTGGTGAACACGCCTAGGGACTGCTCCACGTCAGAAACTTAAACTACCTTGTCTCATCTAATTCCTCTCTGGCCAGCTCCCTCAGGCATGCCCTTACGTACACTGACAACCATTCTCAGTCCTAAAGTACTGAAAACCCTTGCTCCGTGTGTGAATTTTGCCCCAATCTATCTGTCCTCTACTGGCCTCACCATACTCCTTGCCTCACTGTACCTCTTGCCCAACCTGGACCCCACAGTCTTTATCCTGATCTTTCCAGGAATACTTTCAATTCCTTGCCCTCCACCCTTTCATTCAACATGCTCAGGAAAACCCCAGCTCCTGGACATTCCCTCCAAGTGTTATCTTTATTTCTCTGAGTTGAGAAAGATTCTACAGAAATATCCACATTATGCCATTTTGAGGGATTTCCCAGGTAAGTCAGTGGTTTAAAAAAAAAAAAATCACCTGCCAATGCAGGAGACACAAGAGATGCAGGCTCAATCCCTGGGTCAGGAAGATTCCCTGGAGTAGAAAATGGCAACCCACCCCAGTATTCTTTCCTGGAAAATTCCATGGACACAGGAGCCTGGTGGGCTCCAATCCACAGGATTGCAAAGAGTTGGACGCAACTGAGCACATGCACACACACTCACACACACACACACACACACACACACACCCCATTTTGAAACCTGACTTTCGATTGCAACTGAATACCACTCAAAAATCCTTGAACTTGCTATTTACTTGGCACTCTTGTACTTCTTCCGTCAGATCTATAAGCTTTATAGGACTGTTTGGGGTGAAGGGAAGTGTAGTGCCTTGGCTAGTCTCTTCAGGGGAATTTCGTTTCTGTGTAGTTTTTTTTTTTTTTTTTTTTTGTGGTTAAAATTTTTGTCCCACAAGCTAGCTCCTAATATTTGGTTTGCTCTTTGGCTTGCTTCTTCCAGCCCCATCCAGTCTCCCTCTCAGGGCTGCTGACCTCTGACACAATGGGGAATTCTACCTCCAAGATCCTGATGCCCACCCTTCTGTGAGGGTAGAATGAGCCATGTATTTAAATCTATCAGTTTGGTCCCATCTTCTCTAAGAATGTGCACAAGAGGATCCAGACAGGATGATCCTCATCTCTTTGTGGGCACAGCCTTGCTTGATTGCTTGGTGATAGAACCTCATGCCGTGGTCCTGCCTTTGGGAAGTTTACCCATGATATCCCTATTGTTCCTGCTGATTCCAAGGGAGGGGGAGTCCTGCTCTCTGCTCTGCATAGGCTGACATTTACCAACCACACTTTGGCTTTACAAGGACATAGAACACTGTGAGTGAGGGGTAGGAAAAGAGGGCTGGATTTGAGACATTATCCAGTTTTTGTGTGGTTTAGCACCTCCAGAAATAATTTTCTCCCCTATTTATGCTGGATTGTTTATCTGTCAAGCATCCATTGAAGCATAAACTGTCTTAGATTCAGGAAGGAATGCTCACTTTCTTCCCTGTGTAGTTGTCTTTCATTTAAATGGTCCATACCTTGAAGGGTTATGGCATTTCCCTCTGCCTTTCCCCCACACAGAAACTCTACTCTCCTCTGCCCTCTTCTTAGATCCACAGTAAGCCTCAAGCTGGAAGGCTGATGCAGCTGAGAATTAATCATGCTAGTTTCGGCATGAGGGGCAATGAAACCTACCCTAGAGAAGCAGAAATGTTTTTGTATGGGAATCTGCTTAGGAACAGGATAACAGAGCTGTTGACATTCCTTTACCAGATGGTCTCGTACCCTCTGCTTTCTAGAAACAAGAACATCGTTTCAGGACTACTGGAGGACTCCACATCACCCCTGGAGTCAGGGACAGGAGACAAATCCTGGCCAGAGGCCTCTGCCAAGGCGGTCACAGTAAACACCTCTGTTAGCAACACTTCTGCTTTGCAGGGGGCTCAAAATCCTGCCACCTGAAGAAAATGACTCTTAACTCTATAGGGATGCCAGAAGCTCCTTGCTAGCCAATAACACTACAAAAAGCCTTTCTAAATTTAGCTGGAAATGTGTAGAACTTTTGGCAGAATTTGGGAATTCATAGGGGACTCCATACTAAAAGGTCATTTTCTGAATGCAAGCCAATCTAACATGAATTCCAGGTTTACATCTGAGGGGCAAGGGAGGGAGCCATGAAGGTGGTGATGGAGATGAAGGCAGAAATGGATGTAGAGACAGAGATGGAGATGGAGGTGGGGATGAAGACAGAAATAGAGATGGAGATGGAGATGCAAGGATCATGTGTCCTCCCTATAACTGTCAAGGGAGAGGGACCAGTAGTGAATGGCTCTCTTCTCTCTACGACGGGACCTAAGATGAATTTTCTGCAGTACAAATGGCAAATTTCACTGGGCTGGAGGAAATGTAGGTGAAAGGATTTGCAAATGAGGCACAGAATCCTTGTTGAGACACCTGATGAAAAGTCTTCTTCCTGAATATGTGAAGTGAAGTTGCTCAGTCGTGTCCGACTCTGCGACCCCATGGACTGTAGCCTACCAGGCTTCTCGGTCCATGGGATTTTCCAGGCAAGAGTACGGGAGTGGGTTGCCATTTCCTTCTCTAGGGGCTCTTCCTGACCCAGGGATCGAATCCAGGTCTCCCGCACTGCAGGCAGATGCTTTACCTTCTGAGCTGCCAGGGAAGCTTCCTAAATATATATTTATTTAAAACAACAGCAAGGATTTTATTTATTGTTACAGGACTTCAATGATACATTCTTTCCCTCCCACTCAATTCCCTTTTTTCCCTCCAGGGGATAAATATTGAATACCTTCAAAGCTGGATGTGGATGGCAAGAGGGCAGTTTAGCACAGGTATGTCTAAGCTGTGGCAGGCAGGGCTAGAACTTTATTAAAGAGCCAGTAATGAAACAATTCCTCAGCTCTTCTTTTACTGAGTCAGCTCTCAATAGGTTCACAAGGAACTACAGCCAGTTAACAAGGAAGAATGCCATGAGAAGGAAGGAGGAGGCCCAGAGCCATGTCTGGGTTATGGAAAGGGTTTTGAATTTGCAGAATATCACAGATGATAACATTCGATCACAAATAGTGAAATGCCTTCTGAAATCACACACATGCACATATACGAATATAAACATGAAGGATGTCTTTTTCTAGATGTAGATAAGTGGAAGCTGACAGTGGAAGGCTGAGGCTTAGACAGAAGCTCTTCCTTGGAAAGAGAGGCTGTTAATAGCATTATAGAACTAGGTATGAAAACTGGGAGCTCTGTTCTGCAATACTCATTTCACAACTGCGCTGATTATTTTGTCTTTTGCTACCTCCAGGTGTTCAAATATTATCTGGTGGGGAGTAGGAGGTACCTGTCAATACTTCCGCCTGCCTGTCCAATCTTATATCCTCCACCCTTTCCTTCACCCTGCTCTCCCAGGAAACTTAGACTCATGCTTCTGCCCTCTGTTCCACCTTTCCCTCCTAACAGTCTCCCTACCGGATGTAAATATGCTTGTGTCTTCCTTCACTTCCTGACTCATCATTACCCATCATCTCCATTTTCAATCTCCCATTCATTCCTTAGCCCACTTCAAACTACTTCTGGATCTAAGTACTCCAGGATTTTAAGCTTCCTCTTATACTTGATATTACTGATCACTCCTTCCTGAATCCTTCTCCCCTGGTTTTCCTTCTTCCTCTTGGCAGCTCTTTCTCAGGCTCATCTTTTTTGTATTAATTCAGTGCTGAAGTTCCTCAAGCCTGGCTCCAAGCCATGTTTTCTTCTCATTCAGTACCTTTTCTCACTCAGGCCTTGGCTAACTGATCCACCCCCAAGGCTTTAAGTCATCACTGTCTATCAATGATTCTTCTCTTATCCACCTGATCCCAGCTCTGAATACCACCTTCCAACCTAGCATCTCTTTGGGGCAGATCAAAACCTTCAAACTATTTGCTCTCACAATCTTTCCATGCAACCCCTGTTCTCTTCCAAGATTCCCATCTCAGTGAACCAGTACACACATCCCATCTTTGGCCACATGCAAAAAAAACTTAATGACTTTTCCATAATAACTCCGTTTCCTTCACTGCCCACCTAAATCCATCACCAAGTTCTGTGTATTGGCTCTCCCAGAGGGTCCTTTAACTGTTTCCATGACCACCACCCTAGAGCAAACCTCCACCATCTGCCATCTAGACTACTTCTGTGTCTACCTGGCCTCTTTTCAACAAGTAATCTTTTCAAGATGCCATTCTGACCATGCCACACACTTTGCTACAGCATGCCAGGTGCTTCCCATTGCACTTGGGATGAAGACAAGCTTTTCAGCCTGTGTAGTATGGCTGTACTAGGCTTGGTTCCTTTATAATCTTTCAAACATCGTCTCATAGCTTCTTCTTCCTTGCTTTTCCAGCAGCACTGGTCTTTTCCTCGATTTATCAAACTCACCCTGCTCCCTGTCATCACATGACTCTTGCACACTAAATTACCTCTGTCTGGAACAAATATTTTTAGCCTGGTTGAATCTGTTCTCAGTTCAAGAGGCAGTTCCTCAAAGAAGACTTTCCTGACTTTATTAATTTCATCAACTGGTTCCATAATAATATGTATCCATATCGTTTTGTATTATAATGCAGTGATCATTTTGCATTTGCTTACTGTTATTATTTCTATATTTTAATGATTAAGTCTGTAAGCTCCATCCTATTTCCAGTGTTAGCAAAGTACTTGGCACAGAATGGGCATGCAATAAATATTTATTTGAGAAATAAAGCAAGGAAGGAAATAAAGAAGCCTGAGAGAGAGGGAGGAATTAGGGAGAGAATGAATAAATGAATTTATGTTTCATTTCAGAATCACTGGAAACAGGCCAGCCCAACATGACATGGAAGACAGTCTACCTGAATTCACTCCTTTATTCAATAAATATGTATTATTCATTACTAAAGTAATATACTTTTTTCTGATTATGAACACAATTTGGAAACCACTGGGAAATACTTAAAATATAAAAGAAAACCAATTCACAGTCCAATGATGAACTACTGTTAAAATCAATTCAGTTCAGTCACTCAGTCATGTCCAACTCTGCGATCCCATGGCCTGCAGCATGCCAGGGTTCCCTGTCCATCACCAACTCCCGGAGCTTGCTCAAACTCATGTCCATCATGTTGGAGATGCCATCCAACCATATCATCCTCTGTCATCCCCTTCTTCTCCTGCCTTCAATCTTTCCCAGCATCAGGGTCTTTTCAAATGAGTCAGTTCTTCGTATCAGGTGGCCAAAATATTGGAGTTTCAGCTTCAGCACCAGTCCTTCCAGTGAATATTCAGGACTGATTTCTTTTAGGATTGACTGGTTGGATCTCCTTGCAGTCCAAGGGACTCCCAAGAGTCTTCTCCAGGACCACAGTTCAAAAGCATCAAATCTTTGGCGCTCTGCTTTCTTTATGGTCCAACTCTCACATCCATACATGACTCCTGTAAAAACTATAGCTTTGACTAGACAGACTTTTGTCTGCAAAGTAATGTCTCTGCTTTTCAATATGCTGTCTAGGTTGTTAAAATAATTTGCCATGTTTCTTTTTTTTTCTATGTATGTGTAGTATATAAGTAGGACCATTCTCTCTATGTATAATAGATTTGCTTCTTTCTCTTAATGAAGTATGATGAACATTTTCCTGTGTCGTTAAGAATCCCTCGAACACACGGTATTTAAACTTCTAAAATGTATTCTATTGCAAACATGTATGTAATTTAGACATCTTTCCACTTGCCAGATATTTAGGGGCTTGCCAATTTGTCACTTCTCTAACTAACATATACATGCCTTGTGGGGCCCAGAGACAAACAGGATAATGCAGTGACTTCTGTAGGAAGTGGACTTAGGGAAAACAGGAGGCAGGTTTTTCCAAGTGGCTTAAGAGAATATTTGCTTGAAGGTTGCTGAGCCCGAAGCAGGTGTCCTCAGAGTGGAACGTATTGTCAGTCATGGTAAAGAGCTTTTTGTCTCTCAGGTGTGAGCCCTAGCCATAGTGCCAGATTCCCGGGCGGGTCTGGCTTAAGCGCACCTGACCTTCAAACTCGGGGGCAAGGAGCCCCAGAGGCCTTGGCTAGGACTAGCGGACCGCCCCCACACAGCTGCGGGGCACTCAGGCCACACGCCGCCACGTGCCAGGAGCAAATCCCCGCCCCGTTCAGCACTCCGCCACACCCCTCACTGGAGACGCTCACACGCTCCTCTCGTAGCTCCGCCTCCAGGCGACCTCCGCAAGCCCGCCCATCCCCCTGCAGTAGCCCCGCCCCCGGGCTGCGGACTCCGCCCCCGCAATCCGGGCCCCCGGGCTGCCCCGCCCCATGGGCCGCTCGCGAAGCGCGGAGGCGGGGTCCTGCGCGATGACGTGAGCGGGCGTGCGCGGTGACGGCCCGCGTCCCTGTTACTCAGCGGAGCGGCGGAGGCCGGACGACGCGGCCCGGATCGCGGAGCCGCGAGCAGCGCTGGGTAACGGCTGCGGAGACCGCCGAGACGGCGCCGGTTCCCGCCGCCGGGCTTTCCTGTCGCCATTCGCTGCGCTGCCGGGTGAGTGCGGCAAGTGCCTCAGGGCCAGGGCGGCCGGCGGCCCCGCCGTGTTTATGTTATTGTGCCGCCGCCACCGCCTTTGCTCAGCCGTGACCCCCTCCCGGGAATGAGGACGGGAGCGCGCGGCGGGCGGGGGGCGCGCGGCCGGCGGGGGCGGTGCGGGAACAATAGCGGCCGAGGAGGCGGGGGCCGGCCGGGGGGCGTGGGGCTGCGGGACCCAGGCGCGTCCCGGCCGCCCCCTCGGCCCCAGCTCCGTCCGTCGGTCCTCGCGCGCCCTCCTCGCGCGGGTCCACCGCCCACGTCGGGAGAGGAAAATGGAGCGGGAGGTGGGTGGCAAGTTCTAAAACACTTCGGCGAAGGTCTGGACGAAGGCGCCTAGTCGGCCCGCTCTCCCCGGCTACCTCTCCTGGCGGCAGGGACCCGCAAAGAGCGCTCCGGTGGCCGGGTCGCGACGCCTGCCCGGCGCCCACGGGGACAGTGTTTTGTGTCTCGGTGGTTTCTTTGTGCTAATGTTCTGAGCGAACGCAGGCAGCGGTGCCGAAAGAGGCTGGAGTGGCCTTCAGCTCCCGGTTTCGAGGAAGAGCTGGGGCTCGAGGCTTGGGCCGGAGGTGTCCGTCAAGCTCAGCGCGAGCTCCAGTGGTCAGCGCGCATTTCTCTTGAGGGTCAGTCCGTGGCGACCTTTTGACTTTTTCACCCCACCGTCCCTTCTCTTTGTCTTGCGCTTGTGTTCCCTGTCCTTCGATGGGAGCCAAGTCTGCTTTGAAGTACTGTGATGAACACTTTTCGTTTTAATTTCTGAAAGTTTCCCATCATATGTTTACTGAGAACTAACTTAATAACATGTTGACTACACGGTGTCAGACAATGTGCAGTGGTTACTATTTTTGCCCCTGAAACTCACTGATCTTTCTAGTAGAATTCTGGTCTGTCAGTCCATTGTGTTTTAAGAAAAGCATCTAGCAAGTACCTCCTTGGTAATTAGAACATCTGTTTGTTTGATTCATTCATTCAGGAACTGTTCAGTATTGTACCCAGATGGAGTTTGAGGGCAAAGAGAAATACCCTCTGATGGAAGAAAATACTTAGACTGAACTATAACAGATGTACCTTTAAATTAGACGATTGTATAAGTGATGTGTGTTAAAGAAGGTATAGTTATGCTTTGGGTCATTTTACTATTTTTTAGCAGTATATCTGGAATTTCTAGTGTAACATTTTACTTATTAAGAAGTAGGGTTATATTTGGTCTAAACGTACAACCGCTTTTATGTATTTCCTTACAGTCATTTGTAATATTTACTTCTGAAATCCCTTGCTGTGGGTTAAGCCTAGGAGGTCAGATGTGTGAGTGAACATGTTTAGTGTGTACCTGATGTAACAAGCAATCAAAATGTGACTTCCTTGAGGACAGGCCTGTCTTGCATCTGTGTCTCTAACACCTAGCCGGGAATATAGTAAGTGTTCGATGAAAATCAGATTGATGAAAAGCTCTTTAGAGCTGATAACATCAAGCCTTAACAAAAAACATTTTAATGTTCTCTGTATAGTTTTGGAAGCCTAAAGCAAACTCACTTCCAGATGGCTAAATGATCAATTCATATATATATTATCTGTCATGAAAATAGGGGCTTTTGAATCACTTCAGTATTAATTTTTTTCCTATCACTTCGAACCCATTGACTATCTTAAAATTAAACCTTGTCTAAAATATTTTTTTAAATATGTGAGTGTCTCTGTGTGTGATAAGTGCACACAGACAGACACACAGTGATATTTCAACAGGGTCTATATTGATTGTGAATATTACCTTTTGTGAATATTACCTGAAAAGTCTCTGAATACTCTTTTAGGCAGAAAAGTTAAAATAAAGGAAACAAATTGCATAAAAATTTTTGTTAGAAATGTTTAATTCTAAATTCTTCATTGTACTAATACTATTGGTGAGGCATATGGGCCTAAAACTGAAAATAATATTAATTTGTCCACATTACATCTCTTTTTTCCACTTAGTATATTTTAGCATTTGCTTTGGATATAAAAGAATTTGAGGTGAACTTATTCTCTGATTTAGAGAACAAATAAATAAAATGATACTTAATTAACATAAAGGATGAAAATCTTGAGATACTTAGCTTTATTGCTTTACCTAGTTAATATATCAGATTTCAGTAAGGGTTACTGATACGGATCCCAACAGTCATGCTATACATGCTATACTTGTCAAATCAGAGTTTTTTTGCTTGGTTTTCTAAATTCTGTTGGCTTTAAAAAATAACTTTTTCGAGACAGCCCATACTCAATAGCAGTTACTCCTTGTTCCACTCTACATTATCTTTAAAGGAAGAGAGAGCACTGATTCTGATAATAAGTATATTCCATTAATGAATTTGAAAAGGGCTCCCTTTAATTGTACTGGAAGAGCAAAAAACTATATCCTTTATATCCCAGGAGACAGGTCGCTTGGAAGGAAATTAGTTTAAGAGTAAATTCTATCAAAATTAATGAAGTTAGAATCTTAGCTGTTTGCCCAGTGCCTAATATTATGGAAATAACCTTGTGATGATTCTCAATGCTTAGTGAAACAACTTGAAGTAATTTATTAAGTGACTAGTCCCAAATTATCCTAGTTGCAATTAAAAGCTTGTTGAATAGAAGCCTGATTCTTAATGTCTTGACTTTGTCAGTGAGTTGAGTTTTGACATATTTGAGTCATCCAGATAATTGAGCTGCTTTGTTGCACGTGTGTAAAGTAATGTCTGATATTAAGATGCCAGCTCTCTAGAGATCTCTGCTCGAGTCAGTAGTATGGATAGTAGTCTTACTGATTCATGTAGTTCAAGGAAGTCATTATAGGCACATAGCTTTAGATAGAAGTCATTTGCCTATTTCTGTGAGCTATGATGCTAATTGTCTTAGTCATGGATTCTTTACATCAATATTTAGTAGCTTTGTCTTCTTGCTCTAATGCAGATTAACTTGAACTTTGATTTCACAAATGAGTTCTGAGTCAACAAACTTTGCTGCTGAAAAGGTGACAGGAGCTTTTTAAAGTAAGCTGCCCTTACTTCTGTCCATCAGGGCAATAGGTAGAAATAGACATTTCCAGGAATCAGATCTAGTTGACAGAACTTCTCAGTTCTTTGTCGTCAACAGGCCCTAGAGCTGTAGACAAGTGGCTTATCTTTTTGGTTAGAACTGTAAACTGAGGCTGTTGGAGCTTTTTTTTTTTTTTTTAATAGAAAGGTTATTCCCCAGATAGTTGGTTCTTTAGAAAACCTACTGGGACAAGAGAGTCTTTCTTGGGTGATACCAAAATCCTGTGTCAAGAACAACAATGAAAGTTAGACTTTGTAATGTACAGAAGCAGAGAAAATTATTGAAACAATATTTTCTGTACTATCTATACTTACATATCAACTGTAAAGCCTTACTGGGAGCCAGGAGTTCTTTTGTCCTCGTACTCAGTCATGTCCGACTCTTTGCGACCCCATAAAGTGTAGCCCGCCAGGCTCCTCTGTCCGTGGAATTTTCCAGGCAAGAATACTGGAGTGGGTTGCCATTTCCTACTCCAGGGAATCTTCCCAACCCAGGGATCGAACCGGTGTCTGCTTTGGCAGGCAGATTCTTTATCACTGCACACCTGGAAAGCCCCAGGAATTCTTTGGATGGTATATTTTATTCATTCTGTAGCACCAAGCTTACTAATGAGATTTTGTGCTTTCAGATACTTAGTGGAAAATGTAAAAAAGAAGAGTTTATTAGCCTCAAGCTTATGGTCATGAATAGAACTTAAGGCATATCTAAACAGTGAATTTATGTTCTGTTAAAAGATTATGAGGCTTCTGGGAACGAACACATCTGGGAAGGCCAAATTTTATTGAAATCTAGTTTTTAAAATTATATGTGAGTGTGTATACGTATAAGGCCTTTTAGAGTATTTATTAACTGCCATTCTTTTTCAGGGTGGTGGGTTGTATAACAAATACAGCACAAATATTGCTATATGTCTCCATTCCATATACCTTTGT
Organism: Bubalus bubalis; assembly: GCF_019923935.1. Taxonomy (NCBI): domain Eukaryota; kingdom Metazoa; phylum Chordata; class Mammalia; order Artiodactyla; family Bovidae; genus Bubalus; species Bubalus bubalis. The sequence continues at coordinate 161,845,883 of NC_059160.1, forward strand.
AGTGCATTGGATTTGGTTAAAATGTAATCATTTTTTTAGAATGTTAAGGTGTTCAGACTTAGTTGTGGTTGCTAGCCTGAACTTTAGAGTCAGTCCTGAGTTCCAGTCCATACTCCAGATCTAACTAGCTATATGGTATAGGCTAGTTCAGTTTATGTAACAGTTCTGGATATGTAGCATTCAGTTCAGTTCAGTTCAGTCACTCAGTCGTGGCCGACTCTTTGTGACCCCATGAACCGAAGCACACCACGCCTCCCTGTCCATCACCAACTCCCGGAGTTCACCCAAACCCATGTCCATCGAGTCAGTGATGCCATCCAGCCATCTCATCCTCTGTTGTCCCCTTCTCCTCCTGCCCCCAGTCCCTCCCAGCATCAGAGTCTTTTCCAATGAGTCAACTCTTTGCATGAGGTGGCCAGAGTATTGGAGTTTCAGCTTTAGCATCAGTCTTTCCAAAGAACACCCAGGACTGATCTCCTTTAGAATAGACTGGTTGGATCTCCTTGCAGTCCAAGGGACTCTCAAGAGTCTTCTCCAACACCACAGTTCAAAAGCATCAATTCTTCGGAGCTCAGCTTTCTTCACAGTCCAACTCTCACATCCATACATGACCACCGGAAAAACCATAGCCTTGACTAGATGGACCTTTGTTGGCAAAGTAATGTCTCTGCTTTTGAATATGCTGTCTAGGTTGGTCATAACTTTCTTCCAAGAAGTAAGCGTCTTTTAATTTCATGGCTGCAGTCACCATCTGCAGTGATTTTGGAGCCCAAAAAAATAAAGTCTGACACTGTTTCCACTATTCCCCATCTATTTGCCATGAAGTGATGGGACCAGATGCCATGATCTTAGTTTTCTGAATGTTGAGCTTTAAGCCAACTTTTTCACTCCTCTTTCACTTTCATCAAGAGGCTTTTTAGTTCCTCTTCACTTTCTGCCATAAGGGTGGTGTCATGAGGTTATTGATATTTCTCCCGGCAATTTTGATTCCAGTTTGTGTTTCTTCCAGCCCAGCGTTTCTCATGATGTACTCTGCATATAAGTTAAATAAACAGGGTGACAATATACAGCCTTGACGTACTCCTTTTCCTGTTTGGAACCAGTGTGTTGTTCCATGTCCAGTTCTAACTGTTGCTTCCTGACCTGCATATATTATCTGTCAAATGAGAAGAGTAATAGCACATAATCTCATAGGTCTGTGAGATTTAAGTAAGGCACTGCGTGTACAGTACCTGGAAGACTAGATGTAAGTATTAAGGACATTTTAGCTAGCTATTGTTATCACCAATTATTAACTTGAAGCAAATTTAAAATGCCAAGTAAATTTAAAACCAGTTTGATGTACAGTATCCAGTCAGATTCTCCACAATACACCAGTTTTTTTCCCCTTCTCCTCTGAGTCTCTGGGATTTTATTTAAAGTTTTATCGTGTCCTCTGTTTTTTTTTTTTTAAGTTTTGCTTTTTTATTGGAGGTTAATTGCTCTACAATATTGTGTTGCTTTCTGCTGTGCGTCAGCATGAATCAGCCATAGGTGTACGTACGTCCCCTTCCTCTTGAACCTCCGCCCTGCCTCTCTAGGTTGTCGGGGAGCAGAGTTTGTCCCCCGCATCGCCCAGCAGGCCCCCGCTGGCCGTCTCTATCCACATGGTAACGCGTGTGTTTGCAGGTTGCTCTCTGAATCCTCCCTCCCTCTTTTTTCCCTGCTGCGTCCACAAGTCTGTTCCGTGTGTCTCCAATTGCGGCCCTGCCAGTAGGCTCATCACTGCCAAGGGCACCTAATCTGAATTCTGAAATGATTTCACAGTGGATCAGTAATCCTCTCTGCCTTAAAATTTGGAAATGTTCCCAAAGCAAATAATAAAGGAAAAGTTGCCACATTTACCTTTCCCGTGTAGAGAATTGCCAAAGCTTTCCTAGTTTTATTTTGACAGATATCTGAAGGAATGGGAATCCAGGAGCTGTGAATAACTTTATCGTGTACCCACATTTGAAGAAAATGGAATACTGTCACATCTTTTAAATTTAATCTTATTGAGATCTCTGATTCTGTGTGAAAAGTGCAAATTTGTTAGAGACTGGGTAACCACAATAGTTCATTAACCATTTTCTAGAGGTTGTTGGGTAGCATCTGGAAATACTGTTTTTCTTTTCTCTGTTTTGTTTGTGTGGTTATTTTGGTAGACCAAATTTCTTGTCCCTTCTTGCGGACAGCGGCTATGACGTGATGTGTTTTACACATGCAGTATCTATTGAGAAGGCACTCTGTACCAAATCAGGTATTAAGTGATTGTGGGGGCCACATGAAGTAGAAGTTAGTCTCTGCTTTCAATGAGTGCAACTTAATGGAAGATAAGAACAAACATAAGTGTGTTTAGGTCCTAATACCAATAATTAGGACCAAAACCAAGTATTGTTATGCATTTCATTGGGAATTTCTTTAAGCATCAGGCTTCAGAGCTGGCTGGATGTTGGGGCATTTGGGGCTTCTGAACCAAACATCTTTAGCCCTGCCTTTTAAAATATACTAACTAGATAAACCACAAAAAGCAAAACTTCTTCTCTCTTTTGCTATTGCTATTGCTAAGTCACTTCAGTCGTGTCCGACTCTGTGTGACCCCATAGACGGCAGCCCACCAGGCTTCCCCGTCCCTGGGATTCTCCAGGCAAGAACACTGGAGTGGGTTGCCATTTCCTTCTCCAGTGCATGAAAGTGAAAAGTGAAAGGGAAGTCACTCAGTCATGTCCGACTCTTCGCGACCCCATGGACTACAGCCCACCAGGCTTCTCCATCCATGGGATTTTCCTGGCAAAAGTGCTGTAGTGGGGTGCTTCTTTCCTAATTTCTGGTTAAAGTTGAGAGTGTGGTACAGATCAGTTAAAATCTAAATCAGAAGAAAAGGCATACCTTTATAGTCACCTGGAATCCACTTTGGAACATAACAGGACATCAAAAGAAGCATATGAAAAGGTGCAAGTTAAATTGTTACCTGGAATCCTCCAACTACTGTATTGAAGCTCTGAATACGGAGGGTTGGATTAATGCTTGCAGCACTTTCCTGAGCCTTTTTCTGTTATTGATAAGTGTGGCTTTACTACTTGTTGTTGCTCAGTAGCCTAAGCCACATCATATTGATGAGAACATTAGAAAAGAAAAACTGTCAGACTCACCTGCTTTGCTTGGCATGAAGCGTGAAAGACAACAGGAGATCGCTGTTTCCTAAAAGCTGTTAATGGGATGGAAACCCGCCATTCCCTGCCTTGCTTCTGAGAGGGTGGTTCTCTCTAAAATGCCATTTGGGCCAACCAAAAGTGAGATAAAGGAAAGCTACCCCTGTATAGATTTCCCTGTGACTAGGAGTCACTTTTCAGTCAAAAAACCAGTGTCTGGCTTTGTTACTGTTGAGAATTTAAGTCTTAGTGATTTTATTTACATTTTATTTATCTTTTGCCGAAGCAGTATAATCATTTGATTCAGAATTCCAGCGATTAGATAAATATACAGCAGAAAGCTTCCTTTTCACGCCTTGCAGCCCAGCCGCTCCATTCCTTACTGTGGAGGCGGTGTTGAGTTTCCCATGAATCCTTCCGAAGGTTGTTAATGTGTGTGCAGATAATATAGATACATAATTCCTTTCCAAAACTTTTGGTCTGGATGTGTTTCAGAATTAAAGTTTGGTTTTTTATGGGTGGGGAGGAAGGAAGGACTTGTGAAAAAGATACTGTAGCGCTTCTGTTGTGTTATCTAGAAGCGCGCGCAGGAGGTGGTGTGCCACTCTGTGATGAGGCACGTTAGTATTGCTGTATTGAAAGCATAAATAGATAGTCGGGATAAATAAAGACTGTAAGTAGTCTTGTGGAATTTTTGGTCAAATAGGTTTGATACCAAACAGATTCGTGCTGAACTTGAGAAACTTGTGTTTCTTGGAGCTTTACGGATTTCACAGCTGCCAGTGGGAGATTGTGTATCTTACGTATGTATGTCCTTTGCCTCCCCTATTTTTTTAAGTTGCAGACCGTGCACATAACCTTTACCTTTTGTTTTTAGCTTAACTGTCTAGCTTAGAGATGATTTCATATTAGTCTTATCAGTCCATAAACAGCAAGCTTATTCTTATTCTTTTTTTTTTTTAGCACCTTCATGGTATAGGACTTGTTTCAGCTTTGGCTGCTATAACAAAATACCATAAACTAGGTGGTTTAAAAAACTAACATTTATTTCTCACAGTTCTAGAGGCTGGGAAGTTTAAGGTCAAGGTGCTAAGAGATTTGGTTCGTAGTGAGAGCTGTTCCTGACTTTCAGATGCCACCTTCTAGCTGTGTCTTCATATGGAGAAAGAGTGCTCTGCTCTCTCTTGCTCTTTTTGCGACACTGATGCCATCATGAGGCCTCGTCTCATGACCTTGTGAATCTGACTGCCTGAGGGTATTATGCAGGGGTTGGCTAGGGCTTCAACACAAGACTTTTGGGAAGATTAAATAGTCAATGGCACTGTTACACAGGCATAGCATGTATTTAAGTAGCCCCTTTCTGAGGCACATTCAGGTTGTTTCCAACACTTTGCTATCAGGAGCCGTGGTGCAGTGGGTTCCTTTATGCATACATAATTTCACACTTGTATCGAAATGTGTAGGAGACACTTCAAAAATGGAATTGCTTGGTCAGAGTGTGTGTGTGCATATATAATTTTGATAGATACTGCTGCAGTGCCGTCTGTAGAGTCTGTTTCACCTCTACACATTTCACCAGCACTGTGTAAGGATGCCTGCTTCTTTCCTCATTGCCAGTATGAGTGGGATTAAACATCCTTCATTCTTTAAGGATTAGTGTATGGAGGTGAGAGTTGGACCGTAAAGAAGGCTGAGCTCCAAAGAAACAATGCTTTCGAATTCTTCTGCTGGAGAAGACTCGTGAGAGTCTCTTGGACAAGGAGATCAAACTGGTCAATCCTGAAGGAAACCAACCCTGAATATTCATTGGAAGGACTGATGCTGAAGCTCCAGTACTTTGGCCACCTGGCATGAAGAGCCAACTCATTAGAAAAGACCCTGGTGCTGGGAAGGAGTGAGCTGGAGGAGAAGGGGGCGACAGAGGACAAAATGGTTGAGTGGCATTACCAAATCAATAGACACGAGTTTGAGCAAACTCTGGGAGATAGTGAAGGACAGGGAATCCTGGCATGCTGCGGTCCATGGGGTTGCAAAGAGTCAGACACGACTTAGCAACTGAACAGCAATTGGTATTTTTATTGTGAACTATCCATAACCTTGCCTAAGTTTCTATTGCTTTGCTACTCATTTTCTTAGATTTGTAGGATTTATTTTTATAAGGAAATAGTTGAATGAAATTTCTTGGAAATATTTTTCCAGTTTACTGTTTGTCTTTTAAATTTGCTTATGATGGTTTTGTCATGCTGACTTTTTTTCTCTTTAAGCTTACTAGTCTTTACTGACCTCTAAATTATATGCCGTGGTTAGCAAGTCTTTCTCTAATTCCAGATTATATGAAAATTTGCAAATGCTGTTTCTCTAGTATGTCTATGAAATGGAACAGAGAAGTGAGTTGGTAAGAAAAATGTGGGGTTCAGTGGGTAAAGAGGAGAATGTACAGGGAAGGAGATGGCACAAGTAGAGAGACTGGCCTCTGCTGGACATTTCCTCCGTCAGACAGGGAATGGAGAAAAGCTGTGTGTTCTTCTGAGGGAGTTTGGAGGCTGCAGGATGAAGGCACGTTCTTTTGGTTTTATCTTCTCTCCTGGTTTCTGTTTTATCAGTGAGATTGGTATGGCCAGAGGCGGATGGGAGTGTTTAAAGCAATTTGGTAAGAAGTATTGATGGTTCATTTGAGAGTTAGAAGTCATGAATTTAAAGTGGTATCAGTCAGCCTGGTTTTGTGATAACTGCTGGCTACCCCAGCATTATTCTTCTAAATAGTTACAAGCACAGATAAGGCAGGTGGTTCACTTCCTCTGGAGTGAGGTTTTGCCAGGTGTATCAGTCGGAGTTCTCCTGAGAAGCAAATCAGCAGGAAATACATTTGTATGTATGTGTACAAAAAGAAATTTCAAGGCACTTGGTTACACAGTTATGGGGACTGACAAGTTAGAAATCTGTAGGGCAGGCTGGCCAGAATCTCTTGGACAGAAGCTGATGATGCAGTCTTGCAGCAGAATTTTGTCTTCCTTAGGAAAATTTCAGTTGTGTTCTTAAGGCCTTTCAACTGGTTGAAGGAGGCCCACCAGCTTTAATGAGGATAATCTTTATTCAGTTGTGGATGTTAAACGCATCTACAAACCTTCACAATGACACTTAGATTACTGTTTGATTAAATAACAGAACTGTAGTCCAGCCAAGTTGACACATAAAACTAGGTCAGTATAAAGGAATGAAATTCTGCCATATGCACTTATATGTGGAACCTAAAACAGAAAATAAAGGAATGTCTATAGCAAAACACAAAGAGGCTTGTAGATATAGAAAACAAACTGTGGTTCCCCGTTGGAGGAGGAGAAGGAGGAAGGGCATGGCGGGTATGGAATTTAAGAGGCTGACTACTACGCATTAAGTAGATAAGCAACAGGATATATTATGTATTACAGGGAATTATAACCACTATCTTATAATAACCTTTAATGAAATATAATATGTAAAAATAGTGAATCACTATGTGGTACACCTGAAAGCAACACAATTATAAAAAATTTTTAATTAAAACGTTTTTTTAATGAAAGGAAGAGAGAAATGAGGGCATTTTAGAAGGAGCGTTTAGAGGAATGGTGATGAATCATGCAGTCTAGTGTGGACAAGAAAGGAGCTACAGTCAGGATGAATAGTAAGGAGGTGGTGGTATCTGGGTATTGGACAGTCTGGCTCAAGCTGTTGCTGGTATGGTCACAGGAAGTAAGAGAACTGGGAGTTGGACTTGATGGTCAGAGTGAGATGCTTGAAGTAGTGATTTGACAGATGTAATAGTTTCTGGCAATGACAATGTCCAGCGTGGCCTTGGGATGGGTTGCTGAGGTGGACCAGATGGAAGAGAGGGGGCCGAAGAGTTAAAGGGGCTGCAGTATTAAAGGGGTCAGTCAGTCTGCATGAATGGTGAGAGCAGTGAGGGTACAGACTGTGAATCAGTTGCTGACATCTCTAATCAACGAGCGAGCAATGGAGGGAAGGTAGTTAATGAGCAGGAATAGTAAAGGTAGTATAAATTTTCTGTTTGCTGGTCACAGTTAGAAATCTCAGAAGTTCTGGTAAAGGATTTGGGGGGTAGCAGATGAGAAATTGAGTGAAACGGAGGATATACAAGCAGTGTTGCAGTGACAGTTTGGGAAATCATAGAGGATCAGGAAGAGTGGGACTCAGGGATGTAAGGTGTGGTGAGATTAATCTTGCTAGTAGCTAGGAGAAGGTGGCCATCAGTTCAGCTGTTAGAGGACATAGAATGGCAGTGTTTTTGGCAAGACATAGGATTGCTAGCCTTGACCTGTTTGTGGATTGTAGAAGGAATTTGAGATATCATGACTAGTGTTGTAAATAAGGGGCTAAGATAAGGATTTTTTTAGCAGCTTTATTGAGATTTCATTCACGTATCATTACAGTTCACCTATTTGAAGTATACATACAAAGTCTTTCTCATATATTCATGAAGTATTGCAATCATCACAACTAATTTTAGAACATTTTTGTTACTCCTGAAAGAAACTCCATGCTTATTAGCTAGCAGTCGTTTCCTGTTCCTGCCTGTGCACATACACAACCACACCTCCTGCCCCAGCCCCAAGAGGCTACTTACCTTCTATTCCTGTCTCTATAATAAGTGTGCCTATTCTGGACATTATGTACATGTAGTCTTTTGTGATGGCTGCTTATTTCACTTAGCATAATGTTTTCAAGGTTCGTTCATCTTGCAGTATGTGTCAGTATGTCATTATTTTCTGTGGTCTAATAATATTCGTTTGTACAAATATACCACATTTTCTTTACCCACTCTTCAGTCGATGGGCATTTGGCTGTAATAAGTAATGCCGTCATGAGCATTCATGCACAAGTTTCTATTTTTTCTTTGTTGCTTGTGCTTTTGGTGTTTTTATCTTAGAAATCACTGCCTAATTCAAGGTCATGAAGATCACTCCTGTGTCTCTTCCAAAGAGTTCTATAGTTTTAGCTCTTACATGTAGCATTTAGCATTGTGATTCTTTTTGAGTTACTTTGTGTGTGATGTGAGGAGGGGATCTGATTTCATTCTTTTCATATGGATATATAGTTGCCCCAGCACTGTTTGTTGAAAAACAGTTGACCCGTGAACGACATGGGTTTGAACTGCACTGGTCCACTTTTATGCAGATTTTTTTCAATAGATACATAATTATAATGCTGCATACAAGATGCAGGGTTGAATGAATCCAAGGATGTGGATAAGAAGGGCCGACTGTAAAGTTATATGTAGACTTTCAACTGCATGGTGGGGGCTTCAAGGGTCAACTACATTGTACTTTCTTGTTCAATGTCTTACTGTTGTTGTTTTTAAAAATCTTTTTTCCCAACTCACTTTTATTCCATTTATCCATATGTCTGTCCTTATGTCAGTCACCATGTCGTGCTTATTTTCTATAGTAAGAACTGTTTTATGAAATTGTGTTTCAATTGAGTGTTCTTACATACAGATACACACAGAGGTGTCTATGTAACTGGCTGTGATGTAAAATGCTTGCAGACATCTGATTTGAGCTGTGGTGGCGCCCGCTCTCTGGCGGCAGCTTAGCAGGCTGTGCCCCCCTCGGGGACTGTACCAATAGGGCGTGGGAGAGGGCCTGACTGTGGGCACGTGAATATATTTTAGATTGGAAGGCTGACTTTATTTTTTTTAATTTTAGTAGGTATCGTGTTCTTTTTGGATATAAGTGGACCAAAGTTTAGAACAACTATGAATTTCTAATGAATCAGTTAGATGAATTTAAGGATTAGGAAATGCATGATTTGATATTTTGATTGAGGTTAGTGGGCTTTTGTACAGGGCCAGCTCACAGTTAAAAAAATTTTTTTTGGGTACACTAAGCATTTCTGTATCAGATAACTTTCTTATCTTGATCCTCTGTGTTTTCCTATAGGCCATTGTCAGTTTCTTTCCTTTTTTTTTTTTTAATCATGTTGTCTTACTCTCTTCCTTTTTATTAAGATATTATATGTGAAAAATTATAGGCATAGTTTAACAAGGATCATCTTAATCCATTTAGAGACAAAAATGTTTCGAAGCTGGGCAGTGCCATGGCTGGTCTATTTTATTTTTTCTTTAATCCTAGGATATTACCCTGGGGGGGGTCCCAAGATAAAACCAAGTGTTTTATTACCCCCTATTTCTCTAACCCCATACTTCGTTGGTTCCTTACCTCTAATATTTAACACCCATTCTCCGCCAACCTTGTAAATCTGAAAAGTTCAGCTCGGCTTTCCAGCCACCTTTATGGAATTGGCAGATGCACCCTGAGAAAATGGCCCTCTCATGCCTGGCTTACCTCTGAAGATTTTCTTACTGTCCCAGATCTTTGCCTCCATACTGCTTTATTGCATTTTAGCAGTCTGATGCCTTTGAAGAAGTATTTATAATTTTTTTCTTTTTGCCTGTGAGATGTCCAGTTTTTCTCTTTGCTCTCAGTAAGAGTGAGTGAGTGAGTGAAGTCGCTCAGTCGTGTCTGACTCTTTGCGACCCCATGGACTGTAGCCTATCAGGCTTCTCCGTCCGTAGGATTCTCCAGGCAAGAATACTGGAGTGGGTTGCCATTTCCTTCTCGAGGAAATCTTCCCAACCCAGGAATCGAACCCAGGTCTCCCGCATTGCAGGCAGATGCTTTACTGTCTGAGCCACCAGGGAAGTTGAGTTAGTCTAAATTACCCACTTCTCTATTACAGTTGTTGTTGAGTTGCTAAGTCGTGTCTGACTCTTTGTGATCCCATGGACCACAGCACACCAAATTTCTCTGACCTACATTATCTCTTGGAGTTTGTTCAAGTTCATGTCCATTGAATCAGTGATGCCATCTAACCATGTCATCCTCTGTTGCTCCCTTCTGCTTTTGCCGTCAGTCTTTCCCAGCATCAGGGTCTTTTCCAGTGAATTGGCTTTTCACGCCAGACAATGGTGACAGACTACTGAAAGGGTTTTTTTTTTTTTTTGAAAATTTGGGGTGAAGGTATGGCAGAAAAAGATAAAGTCCCATTTACTAATGAAATCATAGCGTGACGAATCCAGGGACTGGCTAGTGATGCAGTTCAGTTCAGTTGCTCAGTCGTGTCTGATTCTTCGTGACTCCTGTGGACTGCAGCACGCCAGGCTTCCCTGTCCTTCACCAACTCCCGGAGCTTACCCAAACTCATGTCCATTAAGTCAGTGATGCCATCCGACCATCTCATCCTCTGTTGTCCCCTTCTCCTCCTGCCTTCCAGCTTTCCCAGCATCAGGGTCTTTTTTCCAGTGAGTCGCTCTTCACATCAGGGTGGCCAATAGCACTGGAGCTTCAGTGTCGGCATCAGTCCTTCCAGTGAATATTCAGGGTTGGTTTCCTTTAGGATTGACTGGTTTGATCTCCTTGTAATCCAAGGGACTTTCCAGAGTCTTTAGCACCACAATTCCAAAGCATCAGTTCTTTGGTGCTCAGCCTTATTTATGGTCCAACTCTCATGTATTATTTGGGAGTTCACTATTATAAGGGAAAGCAATTTGTTAGCTTAATGAAGGCTTATGTCATGAAATTCCTTATTTGAAATTCTATTATTGTATGTGATTTTAGGGTGAGAGTTTGAGTACCAGTATTCTTATATATATGGTATATATTCATCATATATCAGATCAGATCAGATCAGTCGCTCAGTTGTGTCCGACTCTTTGTGACCCCATGAATCGCAGCACGCCAGGCCGCCTTGTCCATCACCATCTCCCGGAGTTCACTCAGACTCATGTCCATCGAGTCAGTGATGCCATCCAGCCATCTCATCCCCTGCTGTCTCCTTCTCCTCCTGCCCCCAGTCCCTCCCAGCATCAGTCTTTTCCAGTGAGTCATCTCTTCGCATGAGGTGGCCAAAGTACTGGAGTTTCAGCTTTAGCATCAGCCCTTCCAAAGAACACCCAGGGCTGATCTCCTTCAGAATGGACTGGTTGGATCTCCTTGCAGTCCAAGGGACTCTCAAGAGTCTTCTCCAACACCACAGTTCAAAAGCATCAGTTCTTCATCATATATACATTATACCAATTATTAGAGAAAGGAAAATAGGATTAAGATTAGAAAAGGGAAGAAATACTTGTCAGAAAATGATGTTTTTGCAAGGTTTGGGAGAGATGAAGATAAGGTAACATTTTCATGTGTGTCAGGAATTACAAAGATCAGTCACATACAAAAGCAACTGACATACTTTTGACATGATATTATCTTAGTTATAAGGATGTAGAGTCCTAGGTAGTGTGGAGGAGGCAATGAGAAGTATCTGCATAGTTATGTTGAAGAAAATTTTAAAATTTGTTCTACAGAGAAACCCCAGGGTAGCGTCTAAGTCATTAAATGGAGGGATTGACGTTTGGGCTGGAGTTAATGATTGTGCCTTATAGCATTATGTACTAGCACAGCCACTAAGCCACTAATATAGTAAGGGATTGCAGGGAGAACTTAATTCTGAGACACTTGTTAATACCAGTTACATGAAATGCTGCTGGTTTTGATTTGGTGTGCCATCTTCTTATGTATTTATGTATGTAAATTAACTTATGGTCTTCATGAATCCATTTATGTTGCTGATCCTTCAGGGCAATCATATATTTCTGAAATTTCAGAATTACAAAAGTTTTTATCACTCATCAACCATTGCAGTTGAAAAGGGAAATAACGTCTTCTATAGTCTCTTTTTTTTTTTTTTCCTTCTGAAAAAATGAGAGATATTGGAGGTGTTCAGTCTTAGGTCATTTTATCAGTAGAGTTTTGGTTGATACTTTAAACTTTAGAAGATAGGAATTCTTTCTTAAACTGATTCTGTCTCTTTCATGTTCTTACTTTCCTAGTATTCACGCAGTGTATATGTCATAGGAGACTGACTTGAAATCTGTGTTTCTTTTTCACCCCTGCCCATAGAGCCTACTGTTACTGTCTTCTGGTGGTTTACAAATGGTCATTTAATCAGCTCTTTTTTTAATGACTCTCTTCTTCCACCCCTACCCTTGCCCCAGCTTTCGTTAAGAGTGTTCAAGCATACAGAGAGATTGGAAGAATAGGACAGTGAACACCTGTATACTGCCACTTGGATACAGTTGTTAACATTTTGTTATATTTGTTTATTTCTCTCCTAATAGAGACTTTTTTTATGGGGGGCTGCATTTGACCCCTAAAGCATCTCCTAAAATTAAACACATTGTTTTATAAATGTCATATTTGAGAGAAGACAGCCTTAATATTTAGTCTGTATTCAAGTTGTGCATTTGTAGTGGGGTTTCTTGAGCCAGAATTTTAAGTTCATGCGTTACATTTGATTTAGTCACTTTTAACTTGTTCCCACCTCCATTTTTCTCTCTGATACTGACTTCTTGAAGAGATCAGACCAATCATTTTATAGAATATTCTTGGCATTCTAGATTTGTCTGATTGTTTTCTTATGGTATTTGACTTTTATTTCTAACCTTTGGGTCTAAAGGCTGCATTATATTTAGATTTTTTGACTTAGGTGTTCCTGTGTACATTATATTGATTCATAGCATAAGACAGGTCATATCAGATTGTCTACCTGAAATGTGATCATTTGGTTAAGATGATATTGACTAAATCAGTTCATTATAAAGTTGACTTTCCTCCTTCCCTTTTGCAATTAGCAGTTGACCAGTGAGGTGATATTTTGATACCCTACAAATATTGTTTCCGAGAAGCATTTTACCTGATGTTGCTAGCATGTATTGATGAACCTTATCTAAACCAGTTATTTCATTTGGGCTTGCAGAGTGATGCAAGATCCTTCTGGATCTATTAGCCAGCTGTCCTCCATCAAAAAGACCCTTCCTACGTCAACTGAGATTGAACTGCAGTTCAAAAAGATGACGGGTATGCTTATTTTCCTTTGCTGTATCAACTCTGACTCTGAGAATTCTTTCAACTCTGAAACACTGAACTAGATTTCAACTCGGAAAATTGGTGACTAGTCTTCTCCAAAGGTGTCAAATAATTTTATTTCTCTCTTTTGGTTCACAGAAGTTTTTGCTTTGGAGGGATGGGGTGTGTAGTCGTTTAGTCACTGTTCCTTTTTTTACTAGGCTTTAGTTTTTAGGAATTTTAGATTTATAGAAAAAAGACAAGAGCATATTACAGAGAGTTCCCATAAACCCTGCACCCAGTTTCTTCTGTTACCAAGATCCTCCATTATGATGGCACATTTCTTACAATTAGTGATAATACTGATATATTAGTATTAGCTGAAGCCCATTATTTCTTCAGTTTTCCTTTGATCTGATATCCTTTTCTGTTCCAGGTGTGCCATCCAGGATACCACGACACATTTAGTTGTCATGTCTCCTTAGGATCTTCTTGGCTTTGAGTTTCTGAGACATTTCTTGAATTTTTTGGTGACCTTGGTAGTTTTGAGATGTTTTGTAGGATATCCCTTTATTGGAATTTGGTGTTTTTCTTATTTTTAGACTAGAGTTATAGGTTTTAGCTTCCCTGTGGCTTAGACGATAAAGAATCCGCCTGCAATGAGGGAGACCTGGATTTGATCCCTGGGTTGGAAAGATCTCCTGGAGAAGGAAATGGCAACCCACTCCAGTATTCTTGCCTGGAGAATCCCCATGGACAGAGGAGCCTGGCAGGCTACAGTGCATGTCGTAAAGAGTCAGACACAACTGAGCGACTAAGCCCAGCACACATGGGTTTTAGAGAGGAAGATCACAGAGGCTAAGTGCCATTTTCATCCATAATATCAAGGGAATATTCCATGAGCATGATTTACGACTGTTGATGTTGGCCTTGATGGCCTGGTTGAGGTAACGTTTGTCACATCTTCCACTCACCCCTTTCCTGGTTGTGTATACTGTTGGGAAGAAGTCACTGTGTGCAACCTTGAAGAATGAGGAGTTCCACCCTTTCTCCTTGAGGGTAGAGTATATTAGTTATTTAGCAGCCTTCTGCACAAGAGATGTGTCTCTTCTCCCATTTGTTAATTTATTCAGTCATTAATATCAGTGTAGATTTATAGGTATTTAAACTGTTTTGTTTAGATTTTTCTAGCTTTGGTTATTAAGACATGTTTCAGTTGGCTGCTGTGCCCCTCTGACTTACCTCTGTCAAAGTGGGTGATTTTGTTTTTGAGGCTATCTTTACTTTTTGGCACTGCAAGATGCTCCCATCTTGCGTATTTTCTGTCCCGGACCTAGAATCAGCCATTTCTTCAGGGAGTCCTCTTTCAGTTTATTGGAGAATGGTGCTAATTCTCCAGTAAAGATTATAAGATCTGGGTACTAAATGTGCTCCAATAAAGATAATAAAATCTTGGTGCTAAATGTGCTTGTTGCTTCTGGGATATGGTTTCTTTTAGGCACTCTGAGCGGACAGAGTAAAAAAAAAAATGAATGTGTATATATTAACACATGTGTATAAATGTGTCTATATACATGTCTATAAATATTTCTTTGTGTAACCATCTATGTCAGTAGTAAAGTTAATATGAGTTCTTACTGTCTTCCATTTTAATCCATTACCACATGAATCATTCTGGCATCCTGCTCTTATTGGTCATAAATTTCCTCCAACAGTGAGAAACCTGCCTCCTGCCATGTACCATCCATTTACTTGGCTGTTCAATTCCAGTATGTATATGTGTATAGCAGTATCAAAATTATTGATTTATACCCAAATAGAAACAACTGTATCAACTAGGAGGGTTTTTTTTTTTTTTTTTTTTTTTTTGTCCACTTGGTGGGAATTTATAAATCATCTCATTTGCAAACAAAAGCAGTTTTCTTCTTTTAACAATCTCTGTACTCTCTAATTTTGTTGTCTTACTGCAATAGCTAGAACTTCCAGTATGATACTGAATAGGAGTGGTAAGAAGACATGTTTATTACCTTGTCTCTGAACTTGGAAAGTATCCAGTTTTTTGGGCTTCCCTTGTAGCTTAGTTGGTAAAGAATCTGCCTCCAATACAGGAGATCCCAATTTGATTCCTGAGTTGGGGGGATCCCCTGGAGAAGGGAGTACTCCAGTATTCATGGACTTCCTTGGTGGCTCAGACAGTAAAGAATCCTCCATGTGGGAGACCTGGGATCGATCTCTGGGTTGGGAAGATCCCCTGGGGGAGGGCATGGCAACCCAATCCAGTGTTCTTGCCTGGAGAATCCCTGTGGACAGAGGAGCCTGGCGGGGTCCATGGGGTCATAAAGAGTCCTACATGAATGAGCAATTAAATTAAAAAAAGAAATCCAGTTTTTTACCTTTAAGTATAATGTTAACCGTAGACTTTTTTTATAAGGTGTTCTTGATCAGATTGAGGAATTCCTATTCTCAAATTCTATTTCTAGTTTTCTGAGTTTTTAAAATTTTTTAATCATGAATAGGTAATAGTGAAGTCGCTCAGTCGTATCTGACTTTTTGTGACCCCCATGGACTGTAGCCTGCCAGGCTCCTCTATTCATGGGATTTTCCAGGAAAGAATACTGGAGTGGGTTGCCATTTCCTTCTCCAGGGATCTTCCTGACCCAGGGATCGAACCTGGGTCTCCTGCATTGCAGGCAGACTCTTTACCATCTGAGCTACAAGGGAAGCTCATGAATAGGTATTAGATTTTGTCAAATGCTTTTTCTTCTGTTGGTATGATTATATGATTTTTCTTCTTTATTCTTTTGATGTGGTGGGTTACATTTATAAATTTTAGAACCAGCCTTGATTTCCTGGAATATACCCCTTCATTGTGGTATAGAATTCTTTTTATACATTGTTGAATTTAACCACAGATATTTTGTTTAGAATTTTTGCATCTGTGTTCAAAAGAGATACTGTTCTGTAGTTTTCTTGTAATGTGTTTGGTTTTGGTATTAGGATAATGCAGCACTCACAAAATGAGTTTGGTAATATTTCCTCTGCTTTTGTTTTCTGGTAAGAGAGTATAGAGATTTTATCTTTATTTTTTTGTTCCTTGTATGTTTGGTGAAATTCACCAGTGAAACCATTTGGACTTAGCACTTTCAGCTGAAGGTTAGTAACTATTGATTCAGTTTCTTCAGTAGATACAGACCTGTTCAGAGCATCTGTTTCTCTGTGTGAGTTTTGGTAGATTGTCTTTTCACGGATTTGATCTGTTTCATCTCCTTTATCATCTGTCCTTTGACATACTTGCAGTCAGTAGTGATGATCCCTCTTTTTGTTGGTAATTTGTGTCTTCACTCTCTCTTTTTTTTCCTTAGCCTAGCTATACATTTATTAATTTTATCCATATTTTCAAAAAACAGCTTTGGTGTTTTTTTCCCCTCTATTTTCCTGTCTTCAGTTTTATTGATGTTTGCTTTAATTCTTTTTTTTTTTTCCCTGCTTGCTTTACGTGTCATTATTATTATTATTGATGTTCAAATTGTCTCAGACGGGGTCAGTGGGAATTTCTTAGGGTGACTCTTCTGTCATTTTGACCTAACCTGGTTGGTCACCGAGTGCTTCCTGCCAGTGGAAGATGTATGTCTGTGCTTCAACGTGTACATCCTCTGCCTCAATCTGGAACACTTCATTTTTGTAGAAAATTAGTTTCAGTCTAAATTTTATGTAATTGTTCATTTCTTGCATTCACATTTTGAACAGATTTGCCACACAGGATCATCCTTTTTGCTTTTTTTGGTAGTCTACAGAACAACTGAGGTCTCTCCTGTCCATGCTAGTATTCAGTATAATCTTACTTATTTCACATAGAGAACATTTTTTCTGTTCAGTTTATGTGGATATAAAGACTGTTTTTTTACATAAAGCCACATTTTTGTGAAGTCCCTCAAAGTGATTTGTACTTCAGCAGTTTGAACTCCTGCTATATTAAGAGATAATTGAACACCACATTACTGTACCATTTTAAGAAGCTACAGTATTCTAAATGATCTGATTTGGCTTTTCTGCTTTTCTACAATTATGTCATCATTTATTTTTTAAAGTGTTTGAACTTTAACTTCTGGGCTTTGTTACTTTTTCTTTTAAAAATATTTACTGTGCCAGCATCTTACAAATATTAACACTCATTTAATCCTTTTAACAACCTTGTAGATAGAGATTATTTATTATTCTGTGAAAATCACATGGACAGAGGAGCCTGGCGGGCTATAGTCCATGGGTCGCAAAGAGTCAGACATAGTTGAGTGACTCAGCACTCCTTCATTTTACAGATGGGGTAACTGAGGCAGATAAAATTAATTCCCCAGGATGGTGGGGCCAGAATCTGAATCCACACAGTCTGCCTTAAAGTCTGAGTTTTAATTACGGCTTCGTGCTGCTTCTCTTCTGCTGGTTAAGTAAAAGAGTTGTTTGTGATGCAACATCATGTTCTCCCTTCTCTTCATATTAATTATGGCATAGTGGGTGCGGCAGTGCAAACCAGTTGTATAAGTAATATAGTTTTGAGAGTTCTAACCAGAAGACGTTAGAGCCTTGTATTTCATTGCTCTGAGTTATTGGCCCTTTACTGAAATTACTTTTGGCCAAGACACAGACATTGAACAGTGATAATCTTCAGAAAGACTGAGGTCTCTTTTTAAAAAATTTTATTAAATCTGTTTAGAGTATGAATTTAAAGTGCTGTATGATGATATAAGATCAAAGGAGAGTATAGAGTAAGTGAGAATACTTAATAAACTGCAGAGCTAAATATTTATAATGTTTATTGGTGTACATAGTTCTTGCTGACACTATATAAGATGTATTATTTTATGAGAAGAACATATTTTACTGGAAATCCTAGGTTTTGGGATCAGAATTCTAGATTCTAGTTCTTTGATATGTTGATGTAGGGTACACTGCATCCTATTTCCTGGTGAAATTTTCTTCTTATTCTTTCCCTCCTTATAGTTATTAAGGCCTGCTGGTTTCCTAAGGTCAGGGCAAATTTTCTTTTTGAAAGAAAATTATCCAGTGCCAAAGAGAGGAAGAGAGTAGTGAGGAGCATTTTCCCATTTTCTAAAAAATCAAATGCAAATACATAGAAAATTGAGGGGAAAAGAAAGATAAAAAGATAAACTATCCATAATCTTGCTAATAATGTTTTGGTGTATTTATTTTCATATATTCCATGCATGTGTAAGAAATTACATATATTTATGTACATGGACTCACGTGTATGTGTTTATTATGAGAGATCTAAACGTCATATTAGTTTATATTAATTGGGGACTAGAGTAGTGATAATTGCTTTGATTTGATTAGGGATTAAAGTCTAAAAAATATATTTTGCTTTAAAGAAATGTGTCCTTAATAAAGGAAGGATTTTTATAAAAGAAGAGATTTACAACATTGGTTTCTATACCTTAGTTTACTAGTTTGCTAAGATTTATTATCATCTCTTTAACAGTAGAAAACATAGGAAGGAATTGCCAGAACTCCATGAAGTTCAGCAGTTTTCACAGAAATACTAAGATGCTATTTGCCTTTTTCATGTTTATTCTCAAGAGTTTTTTAGTGGCCATATGGCCTGACCTGTGATGTGGCAACAGAGTGAGTGCAGAACCACATAAGAGAATCCAGCTGTCTGAAATTAAACCAGACAGGAAAAGGATTTGAAAAACTGTGACACAGTGGGACGCTTCTCACCAGCTTTCAAAAAATGGTTGTTTTCTATCCAAATGGTAGTTATATTAGCATGCAGTAAGTTTATTTTATTTTTAAATAAGTTTTAAACATTTAAATGTTCAACTTTAATGTCTAATATAGTAAATATTGATAGGTACAATCCACATAAATACAAATTCTTTGGTATTTTCAATAATTTTAAAGGGCTTAAGGGATCCTGAAAGCAAAAAGCTTGAGCTGCCACATTCTATAAAATTAAAAAATCATTTGTTACTTTCACTACCGGTCTTACCAGAAGAATCTTGGGAAGCTGCCAAGACTCCCAGGGACAGATATAAATTTTGCAAAATTTTAATTTTAAGTTGAAAGTTAGAGTTTTATCATTGGTAGTAAATACTGTCGTTTGTTTTCCTTGAAGTGCTGAGCTGACTGCCATTTTTGAGAAAATGTCTTCTGGAGACTCTAGTCCAAGTGATAGTTTGTCCATTTCTTTCCAGTGTTTTATGAAAAAATGGCTCACAACTCAAAAAGTTGCATGGTGCTTTTTTTTTTTTTTCCATTCAACAGTTATTTTCCAGTATACAAAAGAAGTTCTTGTGTGTACTTCTCGTTTCATCATACAGATAATTTAGATCTTTATCTTTTTTATTGGGCCAAAATTTAACAGTTTAATTGCAATGTGAAATCTGGAACCATATAAATAAAATTTTATTGCTCTATTAAAACCCATTGGTCTGTCTTGAATTTAAATAATTCATTTGACTGTGCATTGGTAATTTGGAAAATACTGGTTGAGTTAGATCTGCAAATCTTTTAAACGTTTATGTATTTGATCACACCACCATTGCCATCACCAAAACCCAAATGTTTCAAGTATTGGGAGAGCTGAAATTGATACAATTAATATTTTGGGGGGGAAATCAGTAAAATTGTTACCTTTAATCAAACTGATGATTTTGAGAAGCCACAAAGAGTGAAAGAAGGAAATGGCAACCCACTCCAGTGTTCTTGCCTGGAGAATCCCAGGGATGGCGGAGCCTGGTGGGCTGCCGTCTGTGGGGTTGCACAGAGTTGGACACGACTGAAGCGACTTAGCAGCAGCAGCAGCAGAGTAAAAGAAGGATGTCATAATATATCCTAGATTAAGGGAATACTGTAAACAATTTTCTGCTAATAATAAAAGTGGATGAAATGGACAGATTCTTTTCAAAGATAATGCATTACCTATACTGAAAAAACAAAACTGTGTATTTATTAGAGAAATTGAATTTGTAATGAAAATCTTTCCCAGGAGCTCAGTGGCATCACAACAGAACACTAATTAGATGAATCCACCGTGCCTAAACTGTGCATTTGTACTTTCTTCAGTCATGTCTGACCCTCTGTGAGCCAGTGGGCCATAAGCCTCCAGGCTCCTCTGTTCATGAAATTGTCCAAACAGGAATACTGGAGTGGGTTGCCATGCCCTCTTCCAGGGGATCTTCCCGACCCAGGGATCAAACCAGCATCTCTTATGTCTCCGCATTGACAGTTCGGTTCGGTTCAGTTGCTCAGTCATCTCCGACTCTTTGCGACCCCAGGAACCACAGCACGCCAGGCCTCCCTGTCTATCACCAACTCCCGGAGTCCACCCAAACTCATGTCCATTGAGTCGGTGATGCCATCCAACCATCTCATTCCCTGTTGTCCCCTTCTCCTCCTGCCCTCAATCTTTCCCAGCATCAGGGTCTTTTCAAATGAGTCAGCTCTTCACATCAGGTGGCCGAAGTATTGGAGTTTCAGCTTCAACATCTGTCCTTCCAGTGAACACCCAGGACTGATCTCTTTTAGGATGGACTGGTTGGATCTCCTTGCAGTCCAGGGGACTCTCAAGAGTCTTCTCCAACACCATAGTTCAAAACATCAATTCTTTCGCACTCATCTTTATAGTCCAACTCTCACATCCATACATGACCACTGGAAAAACCATAGCCTTGACTAGACGAACCTTTGTTGACAAAGTAATGTCTTTGCTTTTTAATATGTTGTGTAGATTGGTCATAACTTTCCTTCCAAGGAGTAAGTTTCTTTTAATTTCATGGCTGCAGTCACCATCTGCAGTGATTTTGGAGCCCAGAAAAATAAAGTCAGCCACTGTTTCCACTGTTTCCCCATCTATTTGCCATGAAGTGATGGGATCAGATGCCATGATCTTCGTTTTCTGAATGTTGAGCTTTAAGCCTACTTTTTCACTCTCCTCTTTGACTTTCATCAAAAGGCTCTTTAGTTCTTCTTCACTTTCTGCCATAAGGGTGGTGTCATCTGCATATCTGAGGTTATTGATATTTCTCCCGGCAGTCTTGATTCCAGCTTGTGCTTCTTCCAGTCCAGTGTTTCTCATGATGTACTCTGCATATAAGTTAAATAAGCAGGGTGACAATATACAGCCTTGACGTACTCCTTTTCCTATTTGGAACCAGTCTGTTGTTCCATGTCCAGTTCGAACTGTTGCTTCCTGACCTGAATGCAGGTTTCTCAAGGGGCAGGTCAAGTGGTCTGGTACTCCCATCTCTTTCAGAATTTTCCACAGTTTATTATGATCCACACAGTCAAAGGCTTTGGCATAGTCAATAAAGCAGAAATAGATGTTTTTCTGGAACTCTCTTGCTTTTTCGATGATCCAGCGGATGTTGGCAAGTTGATCTCTGGTTCTGCATTGACTGGCAGGTTCTTTATCACTAGTACCACCTGGGAAGCCCATGCCTGAAGCAGTCATTTTCAAACTTTTTAGTCTCAGAATATCTACATGAAAATTATTGAGGCTGTCAAATAGGTTTTCTTTTTGCAGGCTATAGCAATCAAAATTTACCTATTAGTAATTAAAATTAGAACTTCAAAACTTTAAAGAACTTAAAGAACTTTATCAGTTCATTTACAAAATAATAAACCAGTTGCAGGTTAATGTAAGTTAACTTTTTAATGAAAAATAAACTATTATACAAAAGCAAAAACAGTATAATCTGTTGTGGATTCTCAAATTTCTTAGACTCTGGAAAACTCTTGTACATCTGTGAGAGAATGAGAATGAAAAAGACGAATTATATACATTTCTGGATTTAACACTTTTATCTTTCAGCAGTTTAAAGTTATAGTCTCCTGTAGTTTCTGACTTGCATAGTTTCAGGGGAAAAGGTGATGGTAATTTTTGTCCTTGTTTCTGAAAAAGTTTTGGAAACTGTACATCTATAGCTCCCTGGCAGTTGTCCTTTTCCAGCTTACGGAGTTTTGCCTTATGCATGTGTAGATTAGTATTTGGCTAAAGACAGAAGAGAGGACTCCTATGCTGATTTCTGGAGCTCTTTTTCCTCTGAGTGGCTCTCTTCTCTCTACTCTGTCCTCAAGATTTCAGTCACTTTCGCTTTCCTTATCTGGCTTCTCAGCTCTGTGAGGCTGCTGTGCTCCTTTCATTGTGGCTGTTTCTGCACAGTGGTCTGGAAAGGGCCCCTAGACAGAAGAGGAGGGAAATTGCAAGACAGCTCATTAGTTTCCCTTTTCTTCCCCCTGGGGGTTGAAGGCCTGATTTCTCTGTTACCTTGTGTCCGATAACAGTATCCCATTTTCTCCTCTGCCTCCTTACTGAAAGAGGGTAAATGTGATCCTAGTACTCCACCATGCCAGAAGCCGAAGTCAGCTTTGTTAATTTTTATTTTTAGAGTTGCTTCAAGAACTATTGTTTTAAAGGAATTGAACTCCATTTAATATATCCATGTAATGGGTAATATTGAACAATTGACATATTTTTTCTGTAGGTAATCTAACTGTGGATCTGAGTTAAAATGTAATAACAGCATTGGTAACAAAATATAAAAATAGTTCCAGGTCTCTCTGTGGATACCAACATCTGTGGATGCTCAAGTCCCTTATATAAAAAGGCATAGAACAATCAGCCCTCTGTATCCAGAGGTTCTGTATTTGCATATATGAAGAGCCGACACGGAGGGTAGAAAGCTTAGGTGGCAGTGGGGAGTAAGAAAGATACCTACCTTTACCACCATCTGAGAGAACAGCGTAAGAAGTGGTGCGTTGAAAGACAAGATTTCGTTTAAAGCAAGTGTGTTAGTCGCTCAATCGTGTCCGACCCTTTGTGATTCCATGGACAGTAGCCTACCAGGCTCCTCTGTCCATGGAATTCTCCAGGCAGGCATACTGGAGTGGGTTGCCATGCCCTTCCCCTGTTTAAAGCCAGGAATGGAATAAATAGGTAGATAAGGTTGTAGGGGAGTTTGTAGCTACAGTTGCAGTGGCTGCGTACAGTGGTGGGGCGCTGAGGAGAGAGGTCTTGGTCAAGGTCAGAGAAGCATAGAGAACTCCTGTGGGGATGCGGATGAACATTTGGTTGGGCATTATTTTTTTTAATGAGGAGTGAGAACCATGATAAATTTTGTCTTACCCTTTTCTGTGAGATGATGGGCACTTGGCCCAGTTCCCAAAATAATTAACCAACTTGACCTGAAGTGAAAGGTTCAGTTGACAGTAGTCTTAACTTGCCTGAAAGTTAAGGCAGCTCTGAAACGTGGATGGTTTTTTTGTTCTACTATCTTCAAGAGAAGGCATTTGAGGATAGAAAGCCAGAGTGAAGGAGGCAGAGAAAAGAGGGTAGTACCATACAGAAAAGTACATGGAAAATTTGTGCTATAAATGTATTAATTAAAAACCTGAGTTATTTGATACGTGGATTTGTAGTAGTTAAATTCTATCTCGATGGATTACCCTTTGAACATAGCACATTTCTGATATATCCCCAGTCTTTCCCCCATTTAGGATGCATTTAAGGAATGCAAATTCAATATTTGCTAAAATAGAGCAATATCAGAATAAATAAAGATCACATGCTATTTTGACTCTATTAAATGGATTTCCTCAGTGACCATAGATAATTTGGAAATAGCTGTAGTTGGTCATCTCTTAAAATTATTGTAAGTAAATATGGTCCAGGTGAAGCCTAGTAAGTTTAGGGTAACAGATTTGCTTCTCTATATACATTTTTAAAGCTGCACAGATTTTGTGAGCTCCTTTTTTTGAGCTACTTTTGAGTTTACATATTTTGGAACTATTTATACCTCCCTGTTGTCTGTATTCCTAAAGAGCTGCCCCTGTTAAGATTGTCGCCAGATCGGCCATCTGCTGTTGTCTCCTACTAGTCATTAGTTTTTATCATGGCTTAAGCAAAGCAGTTCTGCTCATTCCTGCTTTGGGAGGTTTCACATCAGGCCTCTCTACCGAAACTGATTGAATATCTTGTTGGTAGTCATTCTGAACGTACGTTTCTAAACTGGCAGACTGCTTACTAGGATTTAATTGTTGATGTATTCTCTAGCCACACAATGCTTAGTGCAGAGATTAATCTTCCTGATTAATTCAAAATATATTTGTTGGATATCTTTTATAAGTAGGGCAATGTATAAGTACTTTGGGAAGCTTTTCAAAAAGTAATAAAAGATTTTTACTATCCTCCCAATGCCTATAGTTTATGGACAGATAATATATATATGTTTGCCAAAATCATGCCGTTATAATTGCTAAGACAAAGTTAAAATGCTGTAGGAGTTCAGGAAGTCCAGGTAAGATTGTGGTATGGTCGTGCATGTCTCTCATTCTTCTTTTCCTACTGAAATCCAGAGAGAGGCAGAAAACGAAATCTAAATCGATACTTTCTAAAAGAAAATCATCTAAAACAAAGTGATGCAGAAAGATTAAAAGTTAAAAAACAAATTCATGAACTTTAAAAAAAGATTAGGAAATTGTAAAGGAAACCAAGTACAATGGTAATATATGATATGGTAGAATTCAAGGTGTGAAACATTAAACAGAATAGAAAGGGTCTTTTTTTATTGATAAATCCTGTTGGGAGACTTTAACATACTTACCTCAGAGAGTAAAGTATGCAGAGAATAAATAAGGCCATAGGAAATGTTACAGATTTCCACAAGCTTGTCAGGAAACCGGTTTCATGGCTTAATCCAGTATTTTTGTGAATTCCCCACTTTATTTCTCTACGATCCGTTCTCTCCTAACTGCTGTGAGTCAGCCAGTATACAAGCTTTGGGTTCTTTGTTAGTTTCTGTTAGAAAGCCAATCCTAAATATTTTGTGAATTTAGTAAAGTTAACTATTATTTGTCGAGAATAAAATGAAATAGGAACACTTATTTTGAGTCTAAGATCTGATTTTTCACATGTACACACCTATCTCCCTATCCAACCCTAACCCTGAAGAAAATATGAAAGTAAACTTAAAAGTGATGCAGTGTAGACTTCTTCCATAAAGGTAGAATACACATTTCTCTATTCCTCCTGCTATGTGCAGGTAAAACCCATGGACATTATGAATAAAACACATGTAAGACTCTGAAAAATGAAGAGGAAAAGGTAGGTGGGCTTAGGCCCTCAGAACCCAAATAATAGTATGACTGTGAAAGTACTGAGTTTCTTACCTCGTGTGTTCTGGTGTGGGTATGGGGAAGCTGGCAACCCAGAAAGGTCTGGCACCAAAGGCCTCAAGAAAAGTCCGTCCTCTTTAGTCAGGAATTAGGAATGGGATAGCCTAGTGAGACAGAAAACTTTTAGGCAGTAACCATCACATTCCAGCCAGATATACAGAAAAAAATCACCCTGATTAGCAGAGGCCAAGTGAGGACCTAGACTTTCATTCTTCTCAGTCATAACAAGGCAACCCCTCCTTCCTATGGTGTTGGTAGAGACGATAGATGGGTCCGGGGGACAGTGGGGATGGAGTAATAATGTACTCTTCCAGCCACGGCAGTATTACTGGTGATCTGGAATTCCCACCTTCACCCAGTATAACAAGTTTCCTTTCCCTTCCCCTCCCATCATCCGTCAGCAGAATCTAGGGAGGAACCTGACTTCACCCTTGCCAGGCAGTAATGAGACCGTATCCTTCTTCCCCTACCAGAGCAGAGGCAGAAGAAGCCTACTATAACAAGATTTTAAATAAGATCCATAGTGTCATAACAATACCCCAAATATGCAGGTTTCAATCGAAAGCATCATATCAAGAACCAGGAATGTTTCAACTCAAGTTAGAAAAGAGAGTTAATACACACCAATGGCAAGATAACACAGGTGTCAGAATATCTGACAAGGATTTTCAAGCAGCCACCGAGAAAATTTTTCAGCATACAATTATAAACACACTTGTAACAAATGAAAAAAATGTAAATTCTCAACAGCTTTGATAAAATGAACCAATTACTTGGAAAGTACAAGCTATCACAACTCACACATCATGGTATATAGGTAATTTTAAATAGCCCTAAACTATTGAGGAAATTAAATTTGAAATTTCAAAATGAAAACCAGACCTGATTGTTTTCATTAGAGCATTCTACCAAATTCTTAAAGAATTCACACTATTTCTGCACAGTGTATGTAAAATGAAGAAATCCTTATTAATTTCATTTTATGAAGCTAGTAATAACCTTGCTAACAAAGTCAGACAGAGACAATAACAGAAAAATAAAAAACTGCAGACCAATATCCCTCTTAAGTATAGATGCAAAAATTTCTTAAATTATAAGTAGAATATAATTCAGAAATATATTTAAAAAAATACACTATGACCAAGTGGACTTAATTCCAGGAATGCAAAGTTGGCTCTGTATTTGAAAATTAGTCAGTATAATCAACCATAGTAACAGGATAGTGAAGAAAAAAAATCACGATTGTATCAGTTATTGTAGAAAAGGTTTTGACAAAGTTGAACACCATTCATGACTAAAGCTCTCAGAAAACTAGAAAAAGAGGAGAATTTCCTCAATTTGATAAAGAACATATGCAGAAAAGATACAGTTTAAGTTATACTTGATGAAAAGATGAATACTTTCCCCCCATGATTAGGAATAAGGTGGCAAGGATGTCCATTCTCACAACTCATTCAAGATGAAGTTCTAGTCAGCACAGTAAGATGAGACAAAGTGTTCAGAATGGAAAGAGAAATTAAACTCTTCCTGCTTGCCTATGCAATGGTCATATGTGTAGAAAATCCCAAGAAAGCTGTAAAAAGACCTGTAGAACTAATAAGTGAGTTAATCAATATCACAGATACAAGACTGGCAAACAAAAATCTGTTTCGATACTAAAACAATGCACATGTAGAAACCAAAATAAAAATTCACTATCATTTACAATTGCTCAAAAGAAGAAATACTTAGATATGAATTTAATAAAACATTTATAGAACTTGTATACTGAAAATTGTAAAATGCTGCTGAAAGAAATGTACGAGCTAGATAAATGCAGAGGTATACTTTGTTTATAGGTTGGAAGACTCAGCAGAGGATAGAAATCTGTTTCCCCAAAATGGGTACACAAGTTTAAAAAAAAGCTCCTATCAAAATCTCAGGAAGATTTTTTTTTCTGTTGGGAAGGTTATAAGTGTTTGATTTTTAAAATTTTTATTGTAAGTATATTTGATTTACAGTGTTTGACAGCATAACGTCTAGGTCCATCCAGGTTGCTGCAGATGAAATCATTTTATTCTTTTTTATGGCTGAGTAATACCCTGGTGCATGTGTGTGTGTGTATTGCATCTTCTTTATCCATTTATCTGTTGATGGACATTTAGACTGCTTCCATGTCTTGACTGTTGTACACAGTGCTGCTGTGAACGTTGGGGTACATGTGTCTTTTTGAGTTAGAGTTTTCTCTGAATGTATGTCCAGGAATGAAATTGCTGATCATATAGTGATTCTATTTTTAGTTTTTTAAGGAATGTCCATACTTTTCTTTGTAATAACTGCACCAACTTACATTGCCATCAACTGTGTGGGATGGGGAGGAAGATTTTTTTGGTTTAGCAAAATTATTCTAAAATTTATATGGAAAGCAAAAGAACTAGAGTGGCTACAACACTTTTGAGAAAAGAAGAATAAAGTTGCCCATTTCACTCCACTCAATGTCAAGACTTATTAAACAGCTAGAATAATCAAAACAGTGCAGATTGGCACATAGATAGACCTGTAGGTTAATGGAACAGACTAGAGAGAAAACTGGAAACAGCTCCACACAAATAAGGCCAATTGATTTGATAAGAGATGCAAAAGACAGTGGAGGCCGGATAGTCTATACAACAAATGATGGACACCCACACTTGGATATCCATAGACAACCACGTGAGCGTCAATCTAAACCTCACACCTTATACAAAAATTAACTCACAGTAGATTCATAGATTGAAATGTAAATGCTGCAACCTTAAAACTTTTAAAAGAAGATACAGAGGAAAATCTCTGGGACCTAGAGCTTGATGTAGAGTTCTTGGACATGATCCCCAAAGCACAATATAAGAAAAAAAAAATGTTCTTCACCAAAATGAAACACACTTGCTCTGTGAAGGACCCTATCAAAAGAATGAAAAGACAAGCTACATACAAAGAGAAAATATTACCAAACCACATATCTGACAAAGGACTCATAACTAAAATATGTAAAGAACTCTTAAAACTCATCATGAAAAAAGCAGTCCAGTTAGAAAATGGGCTAGAGACCTAGAGACCCATCTTATTAAAGAGGATGGGCTTCCCTGGCGGCTCAGACAGTTAAGAAGCTTCCTGCAATGCAGGAGACCTGAGTTC
This sequence comes from Bubalus bubalis, assembly GCF_019923935.1. Lineage (NCBI taxonomy): Eukaryota > Metazoa > Chordata > Mammalia > Artiodactyla > Bovidae > Bubalus > Bubalus bubalis. The sequence continues at coordinate 161,874,282 of NC_059160.1, forward strand.
GATCCCTGGGTTGGGAACATCCCTGAAGAAGGGAATGTTCCATAGACAGAGGAGCCTGGTAAGCTACAGTCCGTGGGGTCAAAAAGCATCGGTCGTGACTGAGCAGTTAACACACGCACATACAGGATATATGGACGGCAATAAGCACATAAAAAGATGTCAGCATCACTGACACTAGGAAATGCAAATTAAGATTACAATGAGATACCTCTACACGCCTTTCGAGACGATTACATTTGAAAAATGACAGTACCAGGCTCCCCCAGTAGCTCAGTGATAAAGAATCCACTGGCCAGTGCAGGAGACATGGGTTCAGTCCCTGGTTTGGGAAGATCCCATATGCTGCAGAGCATGTAAGTCCATGTACCACAACTACTGAGCCTATGCTCTGGAGACCTTGGGCACAGCTACTGAGTCCCAGACACCCTTGAGCTCATGCTCAGAGACGAGACAAGCCCTGCAAGGAGAAGTTGGAGCGCCACAACTAGAGCGGCCCCTGCTTGCTGCAGCTAGTGAAAACCCCGTGCAGCAACGAAGATCCAGCACGGCCAATAAATGCATAGATACAATTTTTAAAATGACAGTACCACATGTTAGCATGGATGAAGATACCTGAATCTCTTAAACATTGCTAGTAGGAATGTAATATGGTACAGCCACTCTGGAAAACAATTTGTCAGTCGCTTAAAAACTAAACGTACTCTTATCATATGACCCACTAGTGACACTCCTGGGCATCTATCCCAGAAAAAGGAAAACTGTCTATGTGAAAACATGTACATGATTTTTCATAGCAACTTTATTTGTTACAACCAGAAATTGTTAACTAAAATGTCCTGCAATAGATGGATGATTAAACTTATCTGTGGTGTGTCCATACTGTGGAATCTTAATCTATAAAAAAGGAATGTAATATATGCAACGACTTGGATAGACCTTAAAGTCTACTCTGCTGAGTTAAAAAAACTGTGTCAAAAAATAGCTGTATGGTTCCATTTATATAAACATTCTTGAAACGACAGAATTATAGAAATGGAGAACAGATAACTCACTGCTTGGCTGTTGCCTGAGACGAGGGGCAGAGGGTGGGGAGGGAGGCAGATCGACTGAAGGGTAGTCTTTGTGATAATGGGATAGTTCTGTACGCTGATCATGGTGGTGATCGTTACACAGATCTACACGTGATAACGTGGTATAGAAATCCACATATTGTACCAAAGTCAGTTTCCTAGTTTTGATTTTATATTTGTAGTTCAGTAAGATGTAATCTTTGGAAGAACTGGGTGTAGAGTATGTGGGACCTCTTTGTATTACTACCTTTGCAATTTCCTGTGAATTCAAAATTATTTCAAAATAAAAAGTTAAAAAGAAATCCTAGCTAAAACATCAGGTGAAAAATTCTCATAGAAAATAAAAAACCTTAAAGGCACAGAATCTCTGAGAAGTTAATTGTGTGACACAAATTGGCTTTCATCCAGAGGGTGATTTTGAAACTTGGTAAACTTAAGTTTCCTTTCCTCAGCCTCAGGAAGCACTGAGAAACTTTGAGGAATAATAAGGTCTTTCTGAGATGATAAATTTAATAAGTCGTCCTCTTATCCTAAAAGCTCAGCCTCAGAGGATTGAACTGCAAACCACCCCACCAATCCCACCATTCTTCAATACTGCAAAGAAAATTGATTTTTCTCTATGCTTCTTGGTTTTAATATGCATTAGAATCACCTGGCTGCTGCTAAGTCGCTTTAGTCGTGTCCGACTCTGTGCGACCCCATAGACGGCAGCCCACCAGGCTCCCCCGTCCCTGAGGTTCTCCAGGCAAGAACACTGGAGTAGGTTGCCATTTCCTTCTCCAATAGAATCACCTGGAGGGTTGCTCAAACACGGATTCGCAGTAGACATCTACAAGGCTTGTAGGTCATGGGTATGGGATAAGGCCTGAAAGTTTATAGTTCTAACAAGTTCCCTGGTCACAATGATTTTGCTGTTTGGAAACCACACTGTGAAAATTATTAGTGTAGATATGTGGGGGCAAGATCATTGCTGAGAATTTTGAACAAACGGTGGTTGCTCATGTGGTGTGCAATTTGATTTCAATACCGCCTTGGTGGTCTAATAAAATTTCCCTGAGATAATTTAATTTGGTACCCCTCTAATGGTAGTGATCATATATTTGCACTGAGTCTCAGTAGCTCTTGGTAGAAGCAAATATGGGTTCTCATAAGAGAAGCTCATCTCTATCCCAGGGCTGAAAGCTTTCCCAGATACAAAATTCCAGGCTAGTAGAGCAACCGACAGCTGAAAGTTCAAGTGCAAGAAAACTGAGTACCATGAGCAGGAGTCAGCAGGAGACCAGCGAGGAAGTAAGAATAATCAGACATAGAATATAAAATAACTGCTTAGTAAGTTTATAGACACGTTAAAATATATTCCAAGTTTAAGAAACTATAAAACTAACCCAAAAGATTTTTTAAAGCAGCTAGAATTTAACAGAATTTAAAATTCTAATTGAATCTAACTAATTGAAACTTTTAGAAAATCCTCAGTAGTTGGATATAACCATACATGTAAATTTGAAGAAGAGAATAATGGACTGAAAGAAACATAAGGAATTATCCTGCATGTTTCGGGAGAAACAGATGAAAACTATGAAAGAGAAGTCGAGAGCCATCCAACAATATCTAAATAATTACTTGAATGGCCTTCTGTAAAAGAGACTGGAAACAAACAACAGTTGAAAAGATAATGGTTAAGAATTTTGTACAACTTTTGGGCAGTGCTGACCTGTGCATTCAAGAACCACAGGAGCCCAAACTGGGTAAATAAAAGGAAATTCTCAGCTTTGTTTCAGTGGAACAGCAGAAGATCAAAGACAAAGAAAAGACCTTAAAATTATCTAGAGAGGGAAGAGAGGTTTACCTTCAAGGGTGTTACACTCAGAAGTCATTGAAACATAAATAAAAAGAAAAAAATCTAGAATTCTACACCAAGGGAAAAGGGGAAATTCAGACACTTCAAATAGATGGCAGTTCTTCACTAAAGGACATTTTGAAGAATGTACTTTAGGCAGGAGAAGTGATTCTCAGATGAAAGTCCTGAAATGTAAGAAGGAATGAAAGACACATGAGGTAGTAAGTGGCTTAATAAGTCTAAACAGGTAATGATTTGTAGAAAACAGTAGTCATGTCTCATGGGCTTTTAAAAATGGAATTAATATATACGCTAATAATAATATATAAGCCAGAGAAGGGTGAATAGCATTACGCATTCTAAGGTGCTTGTTGGTAAGAGGAGTAAAGATATACAACTTTTCAGAGTCTAAATTACTCAGCATGCATGTTATATGAAGATTAGCAACTGAAAAAAACTGAAGGAATGACTTCTGAAATAGTATAGAAAATGGGATAAGGGAGAACTGAAATCCAGAAGAAGAAATGCAACAAGCAAAAACATAAATAGTTCACAGAATAAGTAGAAAATATAAAGTGGTGGATGTAAATCCAAACATATCAGTAACTACACTAAATACAAAATGTAGTAAGCCATTAATTTCAAATATCGGGCTAAATTTAAAAAATTAAACTATGCAGTTTATCAACCCCCCCCCCCCCCACCCCCCAGAAAGGAGAGAGTATCAGATCAGATCAGATCAGTCGCTCAGTCGTGTCCGACTCTTTGCGACCCCATGAATCGCAGCACGCCAGGCCTCCCTGTCCATCACCAACTCCCGGAGTTCACTCAGACTCACGTCCATGGAGTCAGTGATGCCATCCAACCATCTCATCCTCTGTCGTCCCCTTCTCCTCCTGCCCCCAATCCCTCCCAGCATCAGAGTCTTTTCCAATGAGTCAACTCTTCGCATGAGGTGGCCAAAGTACTGGAGTTTCAGCTTTAGCATCATTCCTTCCAAAGAAATCCCAGGGCTGATCTCCTTCAGAATGGACTGGTTGGATCTCCTTGCAGTCCAAGGGACTCTCAAGAGTCTTCTCCAACACCACAGTTCAAAAGCATCAATTCTTCGGTGCTCAGCCTTCTTCACAGTCCAACTCTCACATCCATACATGACCACTGGAAAAACCATAGCCTTGACTAGACGAACCTTTGTTGGCAAAGTAATGTCTCTGCTTTTGAACATGCTATCTAGGTTGGTCATAGCTTTCCTTCCAAGGAGTAAGCGTCTTTTAATTTCATGGCTGCAGTCACCATCTGCAGTGATTTTGGAGCCCAGAAAAATAAAGTCTAACACTGTTTCCCCATCTATTTCCCATGAAGTGGTGGGACCGGATGCCATGATCTTCATTTTCTGAATGTTGAGCTTTAAGCCAACTTTTTCACTCTCCACTTTCACTTTCATCAAGAGGCATTTGAGTTCCTCTTCACTTTCTGCCATAAGGGTGGTGTCATCTGCATATCTGAGGTTATTGATATTTCTCCCGGCAATCTTGATTCCAGTTTGTGTTTCTTCCAGTCCAGCGTTTCTCATGATGTACTCTGCATATAAGTTAAATAAACAGGGTGACAATATACAGCCTTGACGAACTCCTTTTCCTATTTGGAACCAGTCTGTTGTTCCATGTCCAGTTCTAACTGTTGCTTCCTGACCTGCATACAGATTTCTCAAGAGGCAGGTCAGGTGTTCTGGTATTCCCATCTCTTTCAGAATTTTCCACAGTTTATTGTGATCCACACAGTCAAAGGCTTTGGCATAGTCAATAAAGCAAAAATAGATGTTTTTCTCTAACTCTCTCGCTTTTTCCATGATCCAGCGGATGTTGGCAATTTGATCTCTGGTTCCTCTGCCTTTTCTAAAACCAGCTTGAACATCAGGAAGTTCACGGTTCACATATTGCTGAAGCCTGGCTTGGAGAATTTTGAGCATTACTTTACTAGCGTGTGAGATGAGTGCAGTTGTGCAGTAGTTTGAGCATTCTTTGGCATTAAGTTTTCAGCTTTCTCATTAACTGATAAACAAGTACACAAAACACTGACTTAAGACCTGTTTATAGTATCCTTTGTATCTGTCCCATGTCTGTAGCATCTGCTGTCGCGTCCATGTTTTCACCACTGATGTTGAGGGGGTTGTGCTTTCTTTCTTACACTTTTGCTTAGTCTCACCAGAGGTTTATCACATTTACTTGTCTTTTTTGGTCATTTTTCAATAATTTAAAGTGCATATAACATGGAATTTACTATTGGTCACATTTAGTACATTCACAGTGTTGTGTAACCATCATGAGTATATTGTTCAGAACATTTGATCTCCCCAAAAGGAAGCCTTATGCCCATTAAGTAGTCACTCCTCAGTCTCCCAACTGCAGCTCCTGGCACCCATTAATCTACTTTTTCTCTGTATGGATTTGCCTGTTTTGGATATTTCACATAAATGCAACCATTCAGTAACTTACTTTACTTTACATAAAATCGCCCTTTTATGACTGGCTTTGTTCACTTGCCTGTGTGTTTTCAGTTCAGGTCATTCATGTGGTATCAGTAATATCAGTACATTGTTCTCTTTATGTCAGAACAGTACTTCATTTTATATGTATATTATATAAACATTTTTGTTTATTCTTTAAGCAGTTGATGGATATTTGGATTCTTTCCAGCTTTTGGCTACTGTGAGTTAGTGCTGCTATGAACGTACGAGATTTTGTTTGAGTGCCTGTTTGCAGTCCTTTTGGATATATTCCCAGGACTGGCTGGAATTGCTAGGTCATATGAATATTCTGTTTAATTTATTTAGGCAGTAGCCAGACTTTTTCACAGTAGTCGCACCATTGTATATTCCTTCCAGCAGTACACAGGTGTTGTGATTTCTCCACATCTGTGCAGTGACCCCTTGTTGCTGTCTGTCTGGTTGATAAAGCTAGCCATCCTAGTGGATCTCATCACTTTGATTTGCATTTGCCTGATTGTTAATGATGTTTATGATTGTTAATGATGCTGAACATCTTTTCAAGTGCTTACTGGCCATTTGAGTGTCTTATTTGGAGAATGTTTTTGCCCATTTTTTGATTAGGTTGTTTATTTTTATGTTGTATGAGTTCTTTATACATTCTGAATCCTGGACCTTTGTCAGATATGAGTTGCAAATATTTTCTCCTGTTTTATAAGTTGTCTTTTTAACTGTCTTGATACTATCCTTGGATGTTTTTAATTTTGGTGAATTTCAACTCATTCTTTCCCCTTTTGTTTCTTGTGCTTTTGGTGTCATATCTAAAAGCTCATCGCTAAGTCCAGAGTCAAGAAGACAAAATTTAAAATATCTGCATGCAGCAGTAATTATAAACAAAAACTACTAAAAGTGATATGTGTGATTAATGAAAAAAGATTTTAAAACTTGTGGGATAAAGTTATACTGTATATTGATGGAAAGCTATATCCTTAAAATGCACTTTCTTAACAGAATTAATATTACTTTTTCTTTTATCCACTAGGTGGCTCAAGCGCACTACTTTGGCAACTCATAGACATTTGTGTGTTTGGCCTGTGATTTCTGCTTTCTTATTCAGTTCAGTTCAGTTCAGTTGTTCAGTTGTGTCCGACTCTTTGCAATCCCATGGAGTGCAGCATGCCAGGCTTCCCTGTCCATTGCCAGATCCCAGAGCTTGCTCAAACTCATGTCCATCAAGTCATTGTTGCCATCCAACCATCCCGTTCTCTGTCCTCTGTCATCCCCTTCTCCTCCTGCTTTCAGTCTTTCCCAGCATCAGGGTCTTTTCCAGTGAGTCAGTTCTTCTCATCAGGTGGCCGAAGTATTGAAGCTTCAGCATCAGTCCTCCCAATGAAAATTCAGGACTGATTTCCTTTAGGACTGACTGGTTTGATCTTGCAGTCCAAGGGACTCTCAACAAGGGACTCTGAAGAGTCTTCTCCAGCACCACAGTTCAAAAGCATCAATTCTTCGACACTCAACTTTCTTTATGGTCCAACTGTCACATCCAAACATGACTACTGGAAAAACCATAGCTTTGACTAGATGGACCTTTGTTAGCAAAATAATGTCTCTGCTTTTTAATATGCTGTCTAGGTTTGTCATACTTTTCTTCCAAGGATCAAGTGTCTTTTTAATTTCATGGCTGCAGTCACCATCTGCGGTAATTTTGTGAAAGTCACTCAGTTGTGTCCGGCTCCTTGAGACCCCGTGGACTATATATAGTCCATGGAATTCTCCAGGCCATAATACTGGAGTGGGTGGCCGTTCCCTTCTCCAGGGGATCTTCCTAACCCAGGGATCAAACCCAGGTCTCCTGCATTGCAGGTGGATGGATCCTTTACCATCTGAGCCACCAGGGAAGCCCAAGGATACTGAAGTGGATAGCCTATCCCTTCTCCTGTGAATCTTCCCAACCCAGGAATCGAACTGGGGTATCCTGCATTGCAGGCAGATTCTTTACTAGCTGAGCTATCAGGGAAGCCCCTACAGTAATTTTGGAGCCCAAGAAAATAAAGTCTGTCACTGTTTCCATTGTTTCCCCATCTGTTTGCCGTGGAGTAATGGGACCGAATACCATGGTGTTTGTGTTTTGAATGTTGAGTTTTGAGCCAGCTTTTTCACTCTCCTCTTTCACTTTCATCAAGAGGCTCTTCAGTTCCTCTTTGCTTTCTGCCATAAGGGTGGTGTCATCTGCATATCTGAGTTATTGATAGTTCTTCCTGCAATCTTAATTCCAGCTTATCCTTCATCCAGCCAGGCATTTCACATTATGCACTCTGCATATAAGTTAAATAAGCACGGTGACAATATACAGCTTTGATGTACTTCCTAGAGTTTGAATACTCATTGAATACCCGTACTGATACGATTAAGAGGCAGTTGAAAATATAGGAGGGAGGTCAGGGCTGAAAACAGAATTGAGAATCATAGCTGAAGGTATGGATTTACCAAGGAAAGGTAATATATAGGGTGATATGGTCGTCTTTGGTACTGTGTATGTTTAAGGAGTGGGAATTAGGAGCAGAGAAACGGTACTTGCAACATTTGAGCAGTTTGCAGGGAAACTTAGGTTAAAAAGGAGTTGATGAACGGGCCAGTGGATTTGGGAAGTCTTGAGTGGCTCTCCAGAGGGGCCAAGAAATAGTGGAACGTGAAAGGAGGTTGTAAAGATGTGAGGGTTAACTGTGACTTTTTGGCAGCCGTGGCAGTTGTGACTTGCTGCCAATGAATGATGCATACTATATGCGATTTTTAAAATCTCTCCAGTATAATGACATTTAAAAAACGTGACTTTGCTTTAAAGTTTTTTATTAGCCGGGTTCTGGCTTTCTGAAATGGAGTACACTGATCATTTACTTTTCTAAGGCCTCAGGAGTGTCATAATTAGTGATTGTTACACGTCACTACTGTGCTGGGCCTTTTGAGCTCTGTTAGGACTTGTTCTTAATACTGAGTGCTTGCAATGTGCCTTGTTTTTTGAGGCCTTCTTCTCTAGGTCATTTGACATAATTACTCAATAATTTTTTTCTTTCAAAGTACTTCACTGTGTTATAGTTTAAAACTGTTAAGAGAGAGAGCTGTTTAGGAACAAATAAATATACTTAAAGTAGTTAACACTGTTAACATTTATGAATCAGAAAATTCCAAACACCCAAAAGCAAATTATTTTATCACTCTGCCATTTGGTGTGTTGGACAACACATGTTATGTTTAAATGTCTTCAAAGTGACTTAATGAGATTTTTCTGTATGTAGATTATTGTACTACTCCAGAAAGTCATGTATCTCTTTAGGGAATTTGAGAGGGAAGATTAGAGGAGAAACATTTGATATCTACTGTAGATTTATGTGGGGAAAAACATTTGTTTTTAGTCTCTGGCTTTTGTTGCTGTTACTGTGTTAGTGAGAAAAGGAGATTTTTATGGCCTAAGCTATAGGTCTTATCCAGTGAAGGGCAACTTGAAAATGAGATAGAACTCAAACCTTGAATGTTTCTGAGTGATTGATTATAGTTTTGTAGCTGAACAGTTAAACCTTTTAACTAAGGTTGCATAACTTCAACTTAGATCTGTCATACCTGGTTAATACGATCAAATGGAAGTGTTGTTTTTCTCCCCATCTGAAACATGGTGTAATTTACTCTGAAATTCAGGGTTTTGTTTTGTTTTGTCGTGCTGGGAACATGCATATTTAATTACTGAAAGCTCTTTGTCATGGGATCATTTTCTTCTAACACCTACCTAGCACTTAAAAAAAAATCTGATTATAATTTCATTGCTGGCAAGATAAACCTCGTGGTAATTATATGTGGAATTAATTAACATGAATAAAATTCCCTGTAAGATGCTTCTGGGATACTTCTCGTTTGCTGTTCCCAATTTGTGGTTTTAGAAAGTATCTCTGGTGGTGGTTGAATGTGATCAACATTTTCTTCTGTTGTGAACCTGAGAATCTTATTACTAAAAGACCTGACAAAAGTTATTAGAAAATGTCAGGCATTTGACTCTTTCTCAAGGAGTATTTTGTATGCTCAGTTTTTTGGATAGTGGAAGAATTTGCCCAGGTACTGCATTGTACATAGGTGCCCTTAAAACTGGGTTTTCTTTTTTGTATAAGAACTCATAAAAATGTTATAAGAATTTACATGTATGAATTTTTTAACATTAAAATGAAAATACCTTTTGAAAACCTTGGGAAATAGTATATTCTTACAAGTTAGGTTACCTGTTTTTATTTAATTGAATGTCATTGACAATATTGGTTGCATTTTAGCCACTAACAATAATCTAGGTACAGTTGAGAACTCCAGAACCAGTGGCCTGATATTCTGAGGTTTTTGCCATTTTGCAAACAAAGTGATTTTAAAATTTTGGATACCATCTAACTGAAATGTCGATAACCGTTTCATAACCATATTGGATTCCATTACATAAAATTGCCATCATTTGTTTAAAAAGTAACCAGATGCATATTACTTTATTGATGAGGACAGTGCTATAAAGTCTTTCTTAAAAAATTATTTATTTTTAATTGGAGGATAATTGCTTTACAATATTGTGTTGGTTTCTGTCATTTATCAACATGCTATAAAGTCTTGAGGTCTTTCAGAAGTTACTTGAAGGTGTAAAATCTTGGAAACTAATTATGAGGTTTCCATATAGCTGCCTCTGTTTAGCTAGTCTTCCTCAAAATATAAACATTGTGGAGGGACACCTGTCTTAGCATTATTTGGAATGAAATACACCTACTCGAGTAAACTCATCTAAGATGTGTGTATACAGTGAAATATCACTCAGCCATTAAAAAGAATGAGATAATGCCATTTGCAGCAACATGGACCTAGAGCTGATCATATTAAGTGAAGTGAGCCAGAGAAAGACAAGTATCACATGGTATCATTTATATATGCCATCTAAAAAAATAAAAGTTACAAATTGAAGTAATTTACAAAACAGAAATAGACTGAATATATCTGAATCACTTTGCTGTACACCTGAAACTTATACAACATTGTAAATCAACTATACTTCAATTTTTAAAAATTACACATACAAAAAAGAATTAGATGGGATAGGTCTTAGAAAATCCAATTGCAAAAGTACAAACCATGGAGGGTATAAGGGAGGTTCAAGAGGGAGGGGATATATGTATACTTATGACTGATTCACACTGCTCTACAGCAGAAACCAACATAACATTGTAAAACAGTTATCCTGGATTTAAAAATAAATTAAAAAAAAAATGTACAAACCAGGCCTCTTTGTGGGTAGGGGTCAGATTCTCCTAATAGAAGGAATTGGTTGTGGCCTGGTCACAAAAGTTATCTCTTGGCTGGAATGATTTCTCTCTGCGATCAAGGGTAGCTTAAAGAATGATAACTATACTGATGATTAAACGATTTACTCTCTACTTTTTTACAAAGGATCTCTGAGAGTAGATCCTAACGTCTTCTTTGTAAGAAAGCAGTGCCTACAGAGAACAAAGGAAAAGTAAGAGACTCAAATTTAGAGGGGCATTATTTCAGCCCTCACTTAAGCTCTTACTTTAATAAAGTCTGAGTCAGATGAATTAGTTTTATGATTCTAACTTCTTCATGGAAGCTTCATTATTTTAATGCTTATGGTAGTGACATTTCATCATACATGAATTTAGTTTTAACTTTGGAATATCCAGCTATGCATATCTTGCAGATAGATGACAATTTGAATTGTACAAACAATTAATATTTAAACAATTTAAATTCTGTCCATCTCAGTAAACTTATTAGGCTCTTGGATGCCGGGGTCCAGCCCCAGTGGATCCAGGGAATTCGGAGCAGGACGGCGTCGGCGAGGATCAGGAAACAATTGCTTAATTAAACGTTAATTAAGGATATAAAGAGTGGTTAAATAAGGATAGCTCAGTGAGGAAATTCAGTGGAGAAAAGAGGCTGAATAATTCAGCCAGAAGGTGAGAGAAAGAACGACACGGGGAGACCAAGCTTCCGTGAACAAGGCCCGTACCTTATTTTCCAAAGTAGTTTTTATACCTTAAGTTATGCATAGAGGATAATGGGGGAAGGGGTAGAGTCATGCAGTAAGTCAGGCTTTCTTCCTGCAGACTTATCATATGCAAAAGTTTAGGTGATCTGCATCATCTTCTGGCCCAGAGGCCTGTTAACATTTTAAGACCCTTTCTTCAGAAAACTTATTTTTCTCTAAAGGTGATTAGTCAGGCGCCACCCTCCAAAAGCATTAGATTAAGTTGCATTCCTACAGGGCAAAGGTGTGGTGGGCTATAACAAGAAAAAGAATTAACTCAAGGGTCCCAGGTTACAAACATTAAAGCTACTACTTACACCAATTATATTAGTACACTGCCAGGGACACAGCAGGTAAGGAATATGGAGACTTAGCAGCAAACATTGGCCCAACAAGTGAAAAACCCCTCACCAATACAATTTCTAATCAATCTTTTAACTGCTCAAAGGAATCTGTATTTAGACAGTTTAGAACGTCTCATGCCTCTCACAGTTGGGAGGCTCTGAGCAATCACTTGTGGCCGGAAAAACCTATTCAGGCAGGCTAGAGGACTTCCAAAGGAGTTTGTAGGTTGAAACACTATCACACCCAGGAATTATTAACTGGAGCTGTAAGTTAACTCTTTTTTCAGAGAGAGGTAATGGGGGACAGCCCCTCGTAAAGTCAGAGGTGTAGGTGAGAGCACAAAGCAGAAAGTAGGCAGAGTCTGGTTTTGGGGGTAGATGCTCGAGAATTTCCAGGGGGACTCCTGAGGCTCGATCCCGCCTTGCGTATGCCGAGCCTCCTTCCTCATGACCTTTGCCACGGGCGGAGCTCCTCACGCTGGCTCCAGGCACTTGGAGGCAGGTATCTACTGATCTGTTTTAGTAGTTCCTTTATGTCTCCCGTAGGGTGAGCATCTTGTGTTTAGTGTGGCCTTAAATGTCATTGTTCTAAAAGTTATCATCATGTTAAGATTTAAGGAATTTTCTGAAAGAGATCTCTTGTCTTTCCCATTGTATTGTTTTCCTCTATTTCTTTGCATTGTTCACTTAGGAAGGCGTTCTAACCTCTTCTTGCTGTTCTTTGAAACTCTGCATTCAGGTGGGTATATCTTTCCTTTTCTCCTTTGCCTTTCACTTCTCTTCTTTTCACAGCTATTTGTAAGTCCTCCACAGATAACCATTTTACCTTTTTGCATTTTTTTCTCTTGGGTATGGTTTTCATCACCGCCTCCTGTACAGTGTTAACCTCGGTCGATAGTTCTTCAGGCATTCTGTCTATCAGATCTAATCCCTTGAATCTATTTGTCACTTGACTGTGTAATCATAAGGGATTTGATTTAGGTCATACTTGAATGGCCTAGTGGTTTTCCCTACTTTCTTCAATTTAAGTCTGAATTTTGCAGTAAGTAGTTCATGATCTGAGCCAGAATCAGCTCCCAGTCTTGTTTTTGCTGACTGTATAGAGCTTCTCCATCTTTGGCTGCAAAGAATATAATCAATCTGATTTCAGTATTGATCATTTGGTGATGTCCATGTGTAGAGTCGTCTCTTGTGTTGTTGGAAGAGGGTGTTTGCTATGACCAGTGCATTCTCTGGCAAAACTCTTGTTAGCCTTTGCCCTGCTTCATTTTGTACTCCAAGGCCAAACTTGCCTGTTACTCCAGGTATCTCTTGACTTCCTACTTTTGCATTCCAGTCCCCTATGATGAAAAGGACATCTTTTTTTGATGTTAGTTCTTAAAGGTCTTGTAGGTCTTCATAGAACCATTCAACTTCAGCTTCTTAGTGGTTCAGCTTCGGCATTAGTGGTTGGGGCATAGACTTGGATTACTGTGATATTGAAGGACCCCAGGCAAGGAAGCCGTCTAAGTGCCTGAATGGGCAGAGCTATGGAGAAAAATTGGCCAAGGAGGCCTTCTGATCACCAGCTACAAGAGGCTTGAAAAAAGACTCTGATAGGGGCATAACTCCTGGGGTGGAGGCAGTCCGTTTCCCTGCACACTTGGGGCTGCCAGGGTCCCTGCAAGCCAAGCAGCTGAACCACCTTCACACTAAAGTCTCACTGAGTAGAGTGAGAGTTGTTCTGGTAGACATAATTTTTGGTTTCCTTTGTTTGCCGGGTCAATTTTTCTCACTGGGCAGAGCTTCCACAAGCAAAAAATGTTTTGTGCCTGTGCATGTAGGGTCGCTTCAGGAGTGTCTGACTCTTTGCGACCCTGTAGACTGTGGCCTGCCAGGCTTCTCTATCAGGGAGGGGGGTTCTCCAGGCAGGAATACTGGAGCGTATTGGCCAATACTGGTTGCCATACCCTTCTGGAGCACTATATTTCCAGCTGCCCTAGCCTCCAACCCCCTTGAGTACCTGATGCTGCCAGAACCCCTGTGACCCAAGCAGCTGCACCACCTCCACACCTGACCCTCACAGGGGCAAACCCAAGTCCTCCAGGGCAGCCTCAGGAGCAAACCCCAGTGAACAACCCACATGCAGAGGTGGAAATAAAACCACAATTGAAACCCAGGGGCGGTGTGACTAAGGAAGAAGACTCAAAACCCTCCCACCAGCTGTACAAGCTGCAGATAAAATCCACACGATCAACTAGGCAGACTCTGTGTCCATGCAATATATAAAAGGTCATTGAGAGGTCCCACAAAGAAAACGCACTAGTTCTGATAGCCATGGACATTGGCAGCAAGAACACAGAGGCATAGGACCAGATTAGAATCTGAGCTGCCCGCCCCCAGCAGGCCCAGAGATCAGCAGAGTGTTGGAGGGCATCCCAGGGAGATGAGGGGGACTGTGACTCCCAGCGAGGGGAAGGACTCTGACAGCAGTGACTCATGAAGAACATTTATCATTCTTGTGTTTTGACTTGTTCTGTAGATTCTTTTGGATTTTCTCCCCCGGTTTTCCCCCCTCTGTTGTAGTTGTCAATTTTATTGTCACTATGAAATCTAATTAAGCTTTTGAGCTTTTTTTTTCTCAGTCACATTTTTATTGTTGCTATAAATGTCTGCCTCTGTGTTGCGCTTTTGCAGTTCTGGGCAGTTTTGTTTTGCTTTTTCTTTTCTCTTTAAAAATTTTTTTTAAACCTATTATTATTTTTTCTACATTTATTCTTTTGTTTGCTTTTCCTACTGTTTTTCCCCTTACAGTTAATCTTTAATATGTATGAATCTTCTTTATCTACTTCTATTTAACTTTGCATATCTATTCTTTCTTTCTTTTCTTTGCTTCCTTTAGTCTCAACATATTTGTTAGTTTTATTTTCATTGCTTTATTCCCCAATTAACACCTTGGTTTAGTTTTGTTTTCCAGTCCGTGCTTTGGTTAGTTTTGTTCTGGTAGACATAATTTTTGGTTTCCTTTGTTCGCCGGGTCAATCTTTCTTTTCTTTCCTCTCAAAATATTTGTTAGTTTCATTTTCGTTGCTTTATTACCCAATTGGCACCTTGCTTAAATTTTGTTTTCCAATTTGTGCTTTAGCTAGTTTTGTTATGGTAGATATAAGTTTTGGTTTCCTTTGTTCGCCGGGTCAATCTATTGTACTTTATTTTTGTTTGGACTTTTGCTTTGTTTTGATTTTGTTTATGGGTGTATATGTATATTCAGCCACACTTTTTATTGTTATAAACCTCTGCATCTACATTGGGCTTTTGCAGTTCTGTGGAGTTTTCCTTTTTTTCCCTTTTTTCTCTTCTTCCATTTTTTTTTTCTTTTTTATAATTTTAACTTAAAATTTTTTTAAACCTATTATATATTTTCTACATTGATTCCTTTCTTTGCCTTTTCTACTATATTTCCCCCTTGCAGTTAATGTTTAATATATATAAATCTTCATCTACCTCTGTTTAACTTTGCATATCTATTCTTTCTTTCTTTCCTTTCCTCTCAACATATTTGTTAGTTTTGTTCTCATTGCTTTATTCTGCACCTGGCACCTTGCTTTAGTTTTGTTTTCTAGTTTGTGCTTTAGTTAGTTTTGTTCTTCACTAGTAAATATAATTTTTGATTTCCTTTGTTTGCTGGGTCAGTTTGTTGTACTTTATTTTTGTTGGACTGTTTTGACTTTGCTCATGGGTCTATATTTATATGTGTATATTCCATTATTTTAATTATTATTTGCCTGATTTTGTAACTGCCATCTGTCTGGGGTTCATCTTTGATTTCTCGTTTTGGGGTATCTCACTTAATGCCATAACAAACCATTTGTGGAATCTTTGTTCCTAACCAAAGATCAAGCCCTGAGCCTTTGGAGTGGGAGCACTGACTCCAAGACCCTAGACTACAAGAGAACTAACCCTAGGGAGTATCAGATAGTGAGAACTCACACAAAGGAAACCACTGGAATACAAGACCCAGCATCACCCAGCCACCAATAGCACCCTGTGCAGGACAAGTCATCTAAACAACAAACAAAACAAAAATACAAACACAGTCATCAGCAGAGAGGATTACCACCTCACTCAGCCTTGCCCATCAGAGGAAAAGCAAACAAAAACTCAGCACAATCTTACTCTATAAGAAGCTTATACAAACCACTGGACCAACCTTAGAGGGCAGAAACCAAAAGAAAGAAAGAAAATTCAACCAGGAAGCCTGGGAAAAAGAGACCTCAAACACAATAAGTTAAAAAAAATAATAAAAAGCAGATAAATACTACATAAATGAAGGAACAAACTAGAAACACAGAAGTACAAATAAATGAAGAGGAAATAGGCAATGAAAAAGAATTCAGAATAATAGTAGTAAAGATGATCAAAAACCTTGAAAACAAAATGGAGAAAATGCAAGAATCAGTTAACAAAGACCTATAAGAATTAAAGAATAAACATGCAGAGACAAACAACACAATTACTGAAATTAAAAATACCCTAGAAGGAATCAAGAGCAGAATATCTGAAGCAGAAGAATGAATCTGTGAGCTGGAAGATAAAATGGTGGAAATAACTTCTGAAGAGCAGAATAAAGTAAAAAGAATGAAAAGAACTGAGGATAGCCTCAGAGACCTCTGGAACAATATCAAATGCACTAAAATTCGAATTATAGGGGTCCCAGAAGAAGAAGAGAAAAAGAAAGGGTATGAGAAAATTTTTGAAGAGATAGTTGAAAATTTCCCCAACATGAAAAAGGAAACGGTCAATCACGTCCAAAAGGCACAGAGTCCCATAACAGGATAAACCCAAGGAGAAACACGCCAAGACACATACTAATCAAACTAACAAAGACTAAACACAAAGAAAGAATATTAAAAGCAGCAAGGGAGAAGCAATAAATAACATATAAGGGAAACTCCATACGTTTAACAGCTGATCTTTCAGCAGAAACTCTGCAGGCCAGAAGGGAATGGCAGGATATATTTAAAGTACTGAAAGGGGGAAATCTATAACCAAGATTACTGTACCTGGCAAGGATCTCATTCAGAATTGATGGAGAAGTCAAAAGCTTTTCAGAAAGCAAAAGTTAAAAGAATTCGATACCTCCAAACCAGCTTTACAACAAATGTTAAAGGGACTTATATAGTCAAGAAATACAAGAGAAGAAAAAAGATCTACAAAATCAACCCCAAACAATTAAGAAAATGGCAATAGGAACATATATATCAATAATTACTTTAAATGTAAATGAAATAAATGTCCCCACCAAAAGACGCAGACTGGCTGAATGGATACAAAAACAGACTGATATATATATGCTGTCTACAAGAAATCCACTTCAGACCTAAAGACACATAGATTGAAAGTGAGAGGATAGAAAAATATATTCCATGCAAATGGTAAGCAAAAGAAAGCTGGAGTACCAATCCTCATATCAGAAAAATAGACTTTAAATAAAGACGATTACAAGAGATAAGGAAGAACACTACATAATGATCAAGGGATCAATCCAAGAGGAAGACATAACAGTTGTAAATATCTGTGTACCCAAAATAGGAGAAGCTCAATACATAAGACAAACACTAACAGACCTAAAAGGAGAAATTGACAGTAAAACAAAAATAGTAGGAGATTTTAACACTCCCACTCATGCCAATGGACAGATCATCAAAACAGAAAATTAATAAGGAAATACAAGTCTTAAATGATACATTAGATGAGATGGATTTCATTGATATCTTCAGGACATTCCATCCAAATGTAGAAAAATACACCTTCTTCTCAAGTGCTCATGGAACATTCTCCAGGATAGACCACATCTTGGGTCACAAATCAAACCTCAGTAAATTTAAGAAAATGGAAATTGTTCAAGCATCTTTTCAACCACAATGCTATGAGACTAGATAGCAATTACAAGGAAAAAACTGTAAGAAACAAACACATGGAAATTAAACAACACATTTCCAAATAACCAACAGGTTATTGAAGAAATCAAAAGGGAAATAAAAAAATTTTTAGAAGCAAATGGCAATGAAGACACAACTCAAAACCTATGGGATGCAGCAAAAGCATTCCTAAGAGGAAAGTTTATAGCAATACAATCCTACCTCAAGAAAAAGAAAAACATCGGATAGACAACCTAACTTTACACCTAAACAACTGGAAAAAGAAGAACAAAAAAAAACCCCAAATTAGTAGAAGGAAGTAAATCATAAAGATCTGAGCAGAAAGAAATGAAAAAGAAATGAAAGAAATAATAGTAAAGATTAATAAAACTAAAAGTTGGTTCTTTGAGAAGATAAACAAAATTGACAAACCTTTAGCCAGACTCATCAAGAAAAAAAGAAGAATCAAATCAACAAAATTAGAAATGAAAAAGAAGAGGTTACAACAGACTGCAGAAATACAAAGGATTATAAGAGACTATTATGAAAAATTATATGGCAATAAAGTGGCTAACCTGGAAGAAATGGACAGGTTTTTACAAAAGTTCAATTTTCTATGACTGAACTAGGAAGAAATAGAAATTATGAATGACAATTACAAGCACTGAAATTGAAGCTGTGATCAAAAATCTCCCAAAATACAAAAGCCCAGGACCAGATGACCTCACGGGACAGTTCTAGCAAACATTTAGAGAAGAGCTAATGTCTACCCTTCTAAAACCCGTTCAAAAAATTGCAGAGGAAAGAACACTTCCAAACATATTTTACGAGGCCACCATCACCCTGATACCAAAACCAGACAAAGACAACACACAAAAAAGAAAACTACAGGCTAACATCACTGATGAACATAGATGTAAAAGTCCTCAACAGAATTTTTGCAGACAGAATTCAGCAACACATCAAAAAGCTCATACACCATGATCAAGTTGGGTTTATCCAGGAATGCAGTATATGCAAATATGCCAATATGTGCAAATCAATCATACACCATGTCATACACCATATTAACAAATTGAAAGATAAAAACTATACGATCATCTCAATGGATGCAGAAAAAGCCTTTGGCAAAAGTCAGCATCCATTTATGACTAAAACTCTTCAAAAAATGGGCATAGAAGGAACCTCCTTCAACATAGTAAAGGCCATATATGATAAGCCTACAGCAAACATTGTTCTCAGTGGTGAAAAACTGAAAGCATTCCCCCTAAGATCAGTAACAAGACAAAGACATCCACTTTCACCACTGTTAATTCAACATAGTTCGGAAAATCCTAATTACAGCAATCAGAGAAGGAAAAGAAATAAAAGGAATCCAGATCAGAAGGAAGTAAAGCTCTCACTCTCTGCACATGACATGATACTGTACATAGAAAACCCTAAAGATCATATGAGAAAATTACTAGAACTCATCAGTGAATTTATTAGCAAAGTTGCAGGATACAAAATCAATACACAGAAATCACTTGCATTTCTATATACTAACTAAGATGAACTGGAATGGGTGAATTTAACTCAGATGACCATTATATCTACTACTGCAGGTGGGAATCCCTTAGAAGAAATGGAGTAGCCATCATAGTCAACAAAAGAGTCTGAAATTGCAGTACTTGGATGCAGTCTCAGAAACAACAGAATGATCTCTGTTCGTTTCGAAGACAGACCATTCAGTATCACAGTAATCCAAGTCTATGCCCTGACCAGTAACACTGAAGAAACTGAAGTTGAACAGTTCTGTGAAGACCTACAAGACCTTCTAGATCTAACACCGAAAAAAGATGTCCTTTTCATTATAGGGGACTGGAATGCAAAAGTAGGAAGCCAAGAAACACCTGGAGTGACAGGCAAATTTGGCTTTAGAGTACAGAATGAAGCAGGGCAAAGGCTAATAGACGTCTGCTAAGAAAATGCACTGGTCATAGCAAACACCCTCTTCCAACAACACAACAGAAGATTCTACACATGGACATCACCAAATGGTCGACACCAAAATCAGGTTGATTATATTCTTTGCAGCCAGAGATGAAGAAGCTCAATACAGTCAGCAAAAACAAGACCAGGAGCTGACTGTGGCTCGGATCATGAACTTCCTTATTGCCAAATTCAGACTGAAATTGAAGAAAGTGGAGAAAACCACTAGACCATTCAGGTGTGACCTAAATCAAATCCCTTATGACTATACAGTGGAAGTGAGAAATAGACTTAAGGGACTAGATCTGATAGACAGAGTGCTTGATGAACTATGGATAGAGGTTCGTGACACTGAACAGGAGACAGAAATCAAGACCATGCCCAAGAAAAAGAAATGCAAAAAAGCAAAATGCCTGTCTGAGAAGGCCTTACAAATAGCTGTGAGAAGAAGGGAAGCAAAAAGCAAAGGAGAAAAGGAAAGATACCCCTTTTGAATGCAAAGTTCTAAAGAATAACAAGGAGAGATAAGAAAGCCTTCCTCAGCAATCAGTGCAAAGAAATAGAGGAAAACAATAGAATGGGAAAGACTAGAGATCTTTTCAAGAAAATTAGCGATACAAGGGAACATTTCATGCAGAGATGGGCACAATAAAGGACAGAAATGGTATGGACCTAACAGAAGCAGAAGATATTAAGAAGAGGTGGCAAGAATTCACAGAAGAACTGTACAAAAAAGATCTTCATGAGCCAGATAATCACAATGGTGTGGTCACTCACACTCACCTAGAGCCAGACATCCTGGAATGTGAAGTCAAGTGGGCCTTAGGAAGCATCACTACGAACAAAGCTAGTGGAGGTGATGGAATTCCACTTGAGCTATTTAAAATCCTGAAAAATGACACTGTGAGAGTGCTGCACTCAATATGCCAGCAAATTTGGAAAACTCAGCAGTGGCCACAGGACTGGAAAAGGTCAGTTTTCATTCCAATCCCAAAGAAAGGCAATGCCAAAGAATGCTCAAACTACTGCACAATTGCACTCATCTCACATGCTAGTAAAGTAATGCTCAAAATTCTCCAAGCCAGGCTTCAGCAATACGTGAACCGTGAACTTTCTGATGTTCAAGCTGGTTTTAGAAAAGGCAGAGGAACCAGAGACCCAATTGCCAACATCTGCTTGCTTGAAAAAGCAAGAGAGTTCCAGAAAAACATCTATTTCTGCTTTATTGACTATGCCAAAGCCTTTGACTGTGTGGATCACAATAAACTGTGGAAAATTCTGAAAGAGTTGGGAATACCAGACCACCTGACCTGCCTCTTGAGAAACTTACATGCAGGTCAGGAAGCAACAGTTCGAACTGGACATGGAACAACAGACTGGTTCCAAATAGGAAAAGGAGTACGTCAAGGCTGTATATTGTCACCCTGGTTATTTAACTTCTCTGCAGAGCACATCGTGAGAAACGCTGGGCTCTGGAGGAAGCACAAGCTGGAGTCAAGACTGCCGGGAAAAATATCAATAACCTCAGATATGCAGATGACACCACCCTTATGGCAGAAAGTGAAGAAGAACTAAAGAGCCTCTTGATGAAAGTGAAAGAGGAGAGTGAAAAAGTTGGCTTAAAGCTCAACATTCAGAAAACTAAGATCATGGCATCCAGTCCCATCACTACATGGCAAATAGATGGGGAAACAGTGGAAACAGTGTCAGACTTTAATTTTTTGGGCTCCAAAATCACTGCAGATGGTGACTGCAGCCATGAAATTAAAAGACGCTTACTCCTTGGAAGGAAAGGTATGTCCAACCTAGATAGCATATTCAAAAGCAGAGACATTACTTTAAAGCCAACAAAGGTCCGTCTAGTCAAGGCTATGGTTTTTCCAGTGGTCATGTATGGATGTGAGAGTTGCACTATAAAGAAAGCTGAGCACCGAAGAATTGATGCTTTTGCACTGTGGTGTTGGAGAAGACTCTTGAGAGTCCCTTGGACTGCAAGGTGATCCAACCAGTCCATCCTAGAGGAGACCAGTCCTGGGTGTTCGTGGGAAGGACTGATGTTGAAGCTGAAACTCCAATACTTTGGCCACGTGATGTGAAGAGCTGACTCATATGAAAAGACCCTGATGCTGGGAAAGATTGAGGGCAGGAGGAGAAGGGGACGACAGAGGATGAGATGGTTGGATGGCATCACCGACTCGATGGACATGGGTTTGGGAGGACTCCAGGAGTTGGTGATGGACAGGGAGGCCTGGCGTGCTGTGGTTCATCCAGTTGCAAAGAGTTGGACATGACTGAGCAACTGAACTGAACTGAACAATGAAAGATCAGAGAGGGAAAGTAAGGAATCAATCCCATTCACTATTGCAACAAAAAGAATTAAATATCTAGGATTAAGCTTACCTAAGGCGACAAAAGAACTGTACACAGAAAATTATGAGACACTGATGAAAGAAATCAAAGACGACATAAACAGATGTAGAGATATTCCATGTTCCTGGGTAGGAAGAATCAACATTGTTACAATGACTGACTATACTACCAAATGCAATCTGCAGATTCAATGTGATCCCTATCAAATTACCAATGGCATTTTTCACAGAACTAGAAGAAAAATTTCACAATTCATATGGAAATACAAAAGACCCCGAATAGCCAAAGCATTCTTGAAAAAGAATGAAGCTGGAAGAATCCACCTTCCTGACTTCAGATTATATTATAAAGCTATAGTCATTAAGACAGTATGGTACTGGCACAGACAGAACTATAGACCCATGGAACCTGATAGAAAGCCCAGAAATAAACCCATGCACCTGTGGATACCTTATTTTTGGCAAAGGAGCCAAGAATATACAATAGGGTAAAGACAGCCTCATTGTAAATGTTGCTGGGAAAATTGGACAGCTACATGTAAAAGAATAAAATTAGAACACTTCCTAACATCATACACAAAGATAAACTCAAAATGGATTAAAGATCTAAATGTAAAACCAGAAACTATAAAACTCTTAGAGGAAACCATAGGCAGAACACTCTATGACATAAAGCAAGATCCTCTATGATCCACTTCCTAGAGTAATGGAAATAAAAACAAAACTAAACAAGTGGGACCTGATTAAACTTAAAAGCTTTTGCACAGCAAAGGAAACGATAAGCCAGGTGAAAAGACAACCCTCAGAATGGGAGAAAATAATAGCAAATGAAACTGACAAAGGATTTCCAAAATATACAAGCAGCTCATACAACTCAGTGCTAGAAAAACAAACAACCCAATCAAAAAGTGGGAAAAAGACCTAAAGAGACATTTCTCCAAAGGAGACATACAGATGGCTAACAAACATGAAAAGATGCTCAGCATGGCTCATTATTAGAGAAATGCAAATCAGAACTATAATGAGATATCACCTCACACCAGTCAGAATGGCCATCATCAAAAAGTCTACAAACAATAAATGCTGGAGAGGGTGTGGAGAAAAGGGAACACTCTTACACTGTTGATGGGAATGTAAATTGATACAGCCACTGTGGAAGACAGTATGCTGCTGCTGCTGCTGCTAAGTCGCTTCAGTCGTGTCCGACTCTGTGCGACCCCATAGACGGCAGCCCACCAGGCTCCCCTGTCCCTGGGATTCTCCAGGCAAGAACACTGGAGTGGCTTGCCATTTCTTTCTCCAATGCATGAAAGTGAAAAGTGAAAGTGAAGTCGCTCAGTCGTGTCTGACTCTTAGCAACCCCATGGACTGCAGCCTACCAGGCTCCTCCGTCCATGGCATTTTCCACGCAAGAGTACCAGAGTGGGTTGCCATTGCCTTCTCCGGAAGACAGTATGGAGGTTCCTTAAAAACTAGAAATAAAACCACCATACACCCAGCAATCCCACTCCTAGGCATATACCCTGAAGAAACCAAAATGGAAAAAGACACATGTGTCCCATTGTTCATTGCAGCACCATTTACAATAGCTAGAACATGGAAGCCACCTAGATGTTCATTGATAGATGAATGGGTAAAGAAGTTGTACATATACACAATGGAATATCACTCAGCCATAAAAAGGAAGGCATTTGAGTCAGTTCTGATGAAGTGGGTGAACCTAGAACCTGTTCTACAGAGTAAAGGGAGTCAGAAAGAGAAAGATAAATATTGTAACACACATATATGGAATCTAGAAAAATCATACTGAAGAATTTATTTTCAGGGCAGCAGTGGAGAAACAGAATAGACTTATGGACATGGGGAGAGGGCAGGAGAGGGTGAGATGCATGGAGAGAGTAACATGGAAACTTACATTACCATATGTAAAATAGATAGCCAACCGGAATTTGCTGTGTGGCTCAGGAAACTCAGACAGTGGCTCTGTATCAACATAGAGAGGTGGGATGGGGAGGGAGATGGGAGGGAGGTTCAAAAGGAACCAGACATATGTATACCTGTGGCCGATTCATATTGAGGTCTGACAAAACAACAAAATTCTGCAAAGCTATTATCCTTCAATAAAAAAAATAAATTTAAAAAAGTGATATAAAATGTAAGTTTATTAAATTTAATAGGATTTTTGAAACATTGGCTTCAGTGTTAGGCCAGGAAATCTCTTATTATACTCTGAAAGTAGTCAGACTTCATTAGTTAGACCTGATATCACAGAGACTAACATGCATAGGGCTGTCGTATGAAAGGCTATTATCTACTTGCTGAGAAAGCAGGGCTAAGCAATTCCTTAGCATAGATGGATACTGTAGATTGTGGTTCTGCCACCTTGGCCATAACTAATAAGCCCAGGGCAGACCTTTGACCTAAGGCTAGTGGTCTGTGAAATAGCCTGGTATGAAAACTGCACAAAAAGCAGTAATGGGGATTCAGCTAGTCAGTCACATACCTCTTTTTTCCTGTAAGCTACTCCTTGAGAGGAAGCGAATGAGGGCAGTTTGTAATGGGAACTTAACAGTTACAGTTTGTTCGTTTGTCGTTCATTCACCTATTTGAATGACCAGTATCTGCCAGTTACTATTCTAGGCTCTAATGATTTAATCATAAACAGACCAGTGTTTATGCTTTCTTGAAACTCATGTTTGAGGGGACAGATAATTAGCATCTAATAGATGTCAGTAGTGGTAAGTGCTTTGAAGAACAATGAAACAGGCTGAGGAAGAGGGTATGATTAGAAGGTGCTAGTTTAGATAGGCTAATCATGTAAGACAGGGCTTCCCAGGTGATGCTTGTGGCAAAGAGCCTGCCTGCCTGTGCAGAAGACGTGAGAGATGTGGGTTCAGTCCCTGGGTTGGGAAGGTCCCCTGGAGTAGGAATTGGCAACCCATTCCAGTACTCTTGTTTGGAAAATTCCATGGACAGAGGAGCCTTGTGGGCTACAGTCCACGGGACAACAGAGAGTCAGACACGACTGAGTGACTGAGCACACACACAGTCACGTAAGGCATTTCTGAGAAGCTGAGGTTTGAGCAGAGTCAGATGAAGAGAGAAAAGGCAGCATGCAGCCACCATGAGAAGCCAGGAGTTACACAGAAGAAACCTTCCGAGTAGAATGAGATGTTATGTGAGTTAAGGTTCTCCAGAGAAACAGAACCTAGATGATGGGTGAGTGGCTGGATAGATGGATAGGAAGGGAGGGAGAGAGAGATTATGAATGGATGCTGACAAGTTCCAGGATCTGAGTTGGCGTGCTGGAGACCCAGGAAAGCTGATGTAACACAAGTGTAAAGGCCTAACACCCAGAAGAGCTGATGATGTAAATTCTAGCCTGAAGGCCAGCAGGCTCGAGACTCAGAAAGAATCACTATTTCAGTTCTGGGCTGAAAGCATGAAAAAAAAAACGATATCCCATCCTGAAGACAGTCAAGCAGGAGGAATTCCCTTCTACTTGCAGTATAATAAACTTTTTTGTTTTTATTCAGGCCTTCAGCAGACTGGATGTGGCCTGCCAACTTGAAGGAGAGCAGTTTGCTCTACTCAGTCTGTTGACTTAAATGTTAAAGTCATCCAAACACCCTCGCAGAATCAGCTCGAGTAATGTTTCACAAGTATCTGTGTGCCTGTGGCCTAGTCAGAGTTAACATGACTTTGACATGCAGTTAACCATCACTGTTGGCCTCTGTTGGTAGCCATAAAAACAAAATGAGTAAAGATGGATAAGCTCCACTTCAACCCCAGAGACTTCTTATCAAGATTATGTGATGATTAAAGCTGTCTTGAATTCTGAACTTCATTGCATTGCCTGAATTATTTCCCTTTGTCTGTGAGGCCTGGCTTTATGGCTCTATTGAACTCACTCTTTTTTCCCTAAGTACTTTTTATAAAAGTACTAAGTTTAATTTGTTTGTCTCTACATTCAGGCTCACCAGACCAACCATTTCATGGATGACTGGCCTGATAGCAGCAGTTGAGTCTTGTTTGTTGTATAGACATTACAGAAGTAAACCTTCGGTCATAAAAACCTAATTCAGTCTTTTTTTCCCCCTACTTATGAAGGAAAACAGTGGTAAAGATAAACAGAACACTTTAATTTGTTACTTTAAAAAGGTTCATGTTCTTGGTTAACATTTTTAGCAGTTATTAAATTTTACCTCTTTTGAAGAGCTGACATGTTTTGTAAATCTGAAGGTGTAGGAGACGCAGTCCTTACCCTCAGAAAGCCCACACAGTCTGGTAGTAAAATCTGCGTATCCAAGTATACAGCAAGGTAGTTTTGATGAGAAATTAGGTTCAGGCTGGAAAAGGCCTCATTAATATTATTTTTAAACTAGTCTTTGGTAGATAGAAGGCTTCCCTGGTGGCTCAGATGGTAAAACGTCTGCCTGCAATGTGGGAGACCTGGGTTCAGTCCCTGAGTCGGGAAGATCCGCTGGAGAAGGAAATGGCAACCCATTCCAGTACTGTTGCCTGGAAAACCCCATGGATGAAGGAGCCTGGTAGGCTACAGTCCATGGGGTCACAAAGAGCTGGACACGACTGAGCAACTTTCTCTCTCTCTCTCTCTCTCTCTGTAGATATAATTTACACAGATACAAAAAAAAGAGGTGAGAAATATTTCCCCAAAAAAGAAAGGGAAATTAGTATATCAGAGCATGGGAGTTTGGGAGTGCTAGTTTAGCCACGTTGACATGAGTGTAGTGTTCTTGCAGAGGAATATTTTGAAAGCTAAAGCTGAAATTCATTATGTCTACAACATTCTGTTGCATGTTAATCACTTTTAGCCTAAGTTATGGAGAAGGCAGTGGCAACCCACTCCAGTACTCTTGCCTGAAAAATCCCATGGGCGGAGGAGCCTGGTAGGCTGCAATCCATGGGGTTGCGAAGAGTCGGACACAACTGACTGACTTCACTTTCACTTTTCACTTTCATGCATTGGAGAAGGAAGTGGCAACCCACTCTAGTGTTCTTGCCTGGAGAATCCCAGGGACAGGGGAGCCTGGTAGGCTGCCGCCTATGGGGTCGCACAGAGTGGGACACGACTGAAGTGACTTAGCAGTAGCCTAAGTTACTCATCTATTAAATGGCATAATAAATGCCTGTTTTTTCTCTGTTTCCTATGAGCCACGTAAGCAGTCACATCTAAATTCTCTACCTATACTTTTGTTGTTTTTAATCCACAAAGAGGCCTTTTTGAGAAGGGGAATGAGTTACCAGACTCCGTATCATTGCCTCCTAACACTCTTCCTGCTTCAGCTTCATCATGGAGCGAATAGTATGCCAAACGCATCCTGTCTAAGTCTCACCGGTATCCTTAATACCCTTCCCTTGGAAATCGTTCCTTCTGTCTTAGTCTTCTGAAGGTCTTTTCTGGTGGCAGTGCTACTTTCATATCTTTATCCGTATGGCCACACATATGCTGTGGAGCCCATTTCTTTCTGTGTTTTCAGAGAGATTATTCTAACTGAAACCTTAGTTTTCTTTTTCATTCTCCTCGTCTCACTCTTTCCACCTTTTGCAGTCCTTTCTGTTAACAGATAAATATGTTCAGGTTGTCTTTGTATTACATATGTTATGCATGCTATGCTGTAGAATGTTACATATTGTATCTAATCTGATCATCCTTTCTTGACCATATATCACTCTCCATCAATTTCCTCTCATCTTTGCTAAAGTTCTCTAAAGAAATAGTTACACCCACTTTTTAATTCACACCTAAGCTCATCCAATCTAGTTTCTACTCCCATCACTCGAGTACCCTTCTACTCCCATCACTCCGCTTATTTGACATTTCTATAGCATTCAACACTTTTGGCCACTCTGTTCTTTAAAACACTCTTCCTTTGGCTTCTTCAATGTATTCTCCTCATTTTCTATCTCTGTCTCTGGCTACATCTTCACTGACTTCTTTGTTGGCTTATCTTTCTCTAATTGCTCATTAAATTGTGGGTATCCACAAAGCTGACTCAAGCCTCTTGCTACAGCATCCTCTTGAGTAATACCATTCTTTCTCATTGCATTAATAACAATACCAACTCTTAAATTTGTATCTTTCACCCAGACATCTCCTTGAGGTTCAGTTCTGTATCTAGCTAACAAATTGATAGTTCCGTTTGGATGTCTCAGGGATCCATCTCAACATGCGTAACGTGCGTAACATGTTTATAACTTCTCCTCTTCCTTTATATCTTCTTCAGCACCAAGACTGGCTTATTTTGGACTCAGTATATATAGTGCATGGATGAAGGACTCAAAACAAACAGCACACAAAAACCCCTCACTTTACTCCTTACTACCTTTGTAACCATAGTTGACCTTTTGAAGACTCAGCTTCATCATCTGTAAAATGAAAAGACAATAGGTCCTTTCTTATTGTGATGCAGCATCAGACAGAAGCGGCGTGTGGGGCTTCCGATAAGACGCGGTAACAGGGACTGGGTTTACTCTCTAGCAGAAGCAGTTATTAATAGAAAACCCTCGTAGGACTGTTGTGAGGGTAAAAGAGTATTTATTAAACACTTGAAATAGGACATAGCATAAAGTAAGCTCTATATAAAATTTTACTTTTTTATAATTAAATATAGATATGGTAAAAATTGTGGAATGAAGCTATAAAGTGCTGCTTTAAGGGTAAATTAATAGTATTAAGTGTGCATATTATAAAAAGCAGTTCTCAAATCATCACTCTTAAGCTTCTGTTTAAAGAAACTAAAGAATAAGAGTAATGCCAAAACAAAAGGAGGAGTAAAGGCAAAAGCAGAAACCAAAGAAAGAAAAGTACAAAATAAAATCAGAAATTAAAACCTGGCTTTTTAAAAAGGTTGATAGTAGTGATAAAATTCTAGCCAGTTCAGTTCAGTCACTCAGTCATGTCCGACTCTTTGCGACCCCACGGACTGCAGTGCGCCAGGCGTCCCTGTTCATCATCAACTCCTGGGGTTCACCCAAACTCGTGTCCATGGAGTCAGTAATGCCATCCAACCTTCTCATCCTCTGTCATCCCCTTTGCCTCCTGCCTTCAATCTTTCCCAATATCAGGGTCCTTCTTTTCAAATGAGTCAGCTCTTCACATCAGGTGGCTGAAGTATTGGAGTTTCAGCATCAGTCCTTCCAATGAACACTCAGGACTGATCTCCTTTAGGAAGGACTGGTTGAATCTCCTTGCAGTCCAAGGGACTTTCCAGAGTCTTCTCCAACACCACAGTTCAAAAGCATGAATTCTTTGGTGCTCAGCTTTCTTTATAGTCCAACTCTCACATCCATACATGACCACTGGAAAAACCATAGCTTTGACTAGATGGACCTTTATTGGCAAAGTAATATCTCTGCTTTTTAATATGCTGTCTAGGTTGGTCATAACTTTCCTTCCAAGAAATGAGTGTCTTTTAATTTCATGGCTGCAATCACCATCTGCAGTGATTTTGGAGCCCCCAAAAATAAAGACAGCCAATGTTTCCACTGTTTCCCCATCTATTTGCCATGAAGTGATGGGACCAAATGCCATGATCTTCATTTTCTGAATGTTGAGCTTTAAGCCAACTTTTTCACTCTCCACTTTCACCTTCATCAAGAGGCTTTTTAGTTCCTCTTCACTTTCTGCCATAAGGGTGGTGTCATCTGCATATCTGAGGTTATTGGTATTTCTCCCGGCAATCTTGATTCCAGCTTGTGCTTCTTCCAGCCAAGCATTTCTCATGATGTACTCTGCATATAAGTTAAATAAGCAGGGTGACAATATACAGCCTTGACGTGCTCCTTTTCCTGTTTGGAACCAGTCTGTTGTTCCATGTCCAGTTCTAACTGTTGCTTCCTGACCTGCATGCCGGTTTCTCAAGAGGCAGGTCAGGTGGTCTGGTATTCCCATCTCTTTTAGAATTTTCTAGTTTATTGTGCTCCACCCAGTCAAAGACTTTGGCATAGTCAATAAAGCAGAAATAGATGTTTTTCTGGAACTCTCTTGCTTTTTTGATGATCCAGCGGATGTTGGTAATTTGATCTCTGGTTCCTCTGCCTGTTCTAAAACCAACTTGAACATCTGGAAGTTCACAGTTCATGTATTGCTGAAGCCTGGCTTGGAGAAGTTTGAGCATTACTTTGCTAGCGTGTGAGATGAGAGCAATTGTGTGGTAGTTTGAGCATTCTTTGGCATTGCCTTTCTTTGGGATTGGAATGAAAACTGACCTTTTCCAGTCCTGTGGCTACTGCTAAGTTTAGCAAGCGTCTGTTAATTTCATGGTTGCAGTTACCATTTGCAGTGATTTTGGAGCCCAAGAAATTAAAGTCTATCAGTGTTTTTCCATTGTTTCTCCATCTATTTGCCATGATGCGATGGGACTGAATCAGTAGTTATTAAAAAAAAAAAAAGGATAACACTTCGACCAAGTAAGATTCGTTACAGGAATATAAGTTTGGTTTAACATTTCAAAATCAGTTAGTGTAATTCACTATATGAACCTACTAAGTAAGAAAGAAAAACTATGATTATTGGAATAGATTCAGGAAAAGCATTTGACAAAATTGAATGTTCTATAGTGATAAAAACTCAGTCAACTAGGACTTGGAAGGGAACTTTCTCAGCCTGTTAAAGGCATCTAGTAAAATCCAATAATTTGTATCACACTTTACATCACATTCAGTGGTATAAGACTGAATGCTTTTCCCCTGATAGGGAATGGGGGACTGATGTTTGGTCATACCACTTCTTTTCAGGATTATAGTCATTGTAGTGAGGAAAGAAAAGGAAGTCAAAGCCATCCCAACTGGAAATGAAGAAGGAACTGCTTGTGTATGTAGAACAAAAAAAGTCTACTAAGTAAGTAACAAGTGAGCTTAGTATGAAGTTATTATACAAATTGTATTTCTTTGTACTAGCAATGAACAACTGAAGTTTAAGTAAAAATAAAAACATTCACAATAGCATCTAAAAGTTGTTAATACTATGGAGAAGTTGAACAGAATTTTGCAAGATCTGTATATTGGAACCTATAAAACGTTGCTGAGGGAACTTAAAGAAGAACCAAATGAATACCATGAATATGGATCAGAAAACTGAAATGAATATCAGAAAACTCAAAATTGTTATAGTATCATTTCTCCCCAAATTGATGTTTGTTACTCAGTGCCGTTCCAATCAGTATATCCACAGGCTTTTTTGTAGAAATTGACAAGTGTAGGGTCTTTCAACCTAGGCAAAGTTAATGAGACTTTTGGTTTCAGACAGTATTCTCTGCAGTATTACATGAATAGTTTAGTTATTGATTTTGGAGATGTTCCTCTGGGCTTTTCTTTTATCTAATTAGTTTCTTTACGTTCTCAATTGCTTTCAATTAATTTATTTCTCCTTTAAAGCCTATACTGTTTGTACTTTTTGTTTAACTTTTATTTTTAACTCCACATATCTAAAACATTAATTTTATTTCTTTCATTTGTATTCAGTAGCTCACTAGTTTTCTTCTTCCAGCTCTTGCTCCCTCTTCTCTAACAGTGTAACCTCCAAGTAGCAGCTGGTCAAGGCACTCTCTTACTCTGTACTTTAACTTTCTGGTGGTTTCTATCCTACTTTTACGAATTAAGCTATTAGTATCCAGTCCTTAAACCCCTACATGATCTGGCCCCAGGGTACATCATAGTGCCTGACACATAGTAAGCATTTAATACACTTCAGATTAAATCTTTGCATTATAAGTCTCATCAGAATTTGGTTGTTTGTTGTTTCTGTTGTTAGCATTGTCTTAAGACCATACGCATGAAAAGTTCTTTAGATCTCATTGGTTTCTCATCTTATCCTGGGATACGGAAAGTAGGTTGGAACTGTATGGCATGCATTTTAAGGCTCATTTTATTTTGTTTTGGCTGTAGTTCATGCCATGTAGGATCCTAGTTCCCTGTGACCAGGGATCAAACCTGCACCCCTGCATTGAAAGCTGAGAGTCTCAACTGTTGGACCACCAGGGACATCCTTTGCATGCATTTAAGAATAGGCTAGTTTTGTCTAGTAAGGATAGGTAATAAGGTTTGTCAGTAACCAGTACTCAAATGGGTAGAAAAAGACTGCTTTGGCTTTAATCAGACAAATGGTTAAAAAAAAAAAAGACTGTGGTCAGAACTTAGGTTATGCTTTAGGTGACCTAAGCAATTTAAAGGAGTACTGTTTTGTTTCCTATCTCAGTATACCAAATGCTTCTCTCACTTGTATTTTCTTATTTTTAAAGCAATTTTACCTTATCTCTTTTTTTAATCTTATATTTTCTATCCTAATTCTCATTTTTCAGCCATGACAGCCTCAGCACAGACAGCACACCCAGCTGTTGCTGCTGGCGTCAGGGGCTGGCACAGTGGCACAGGGGCTGCTCTGCTTGTTTGGCAGGAGGATGTGAGATGACTGGCCTGCCGGTTTGTTCTTCCTTCCACATGCACTTAGTGGGATGGTGGACTGTTTTTGAATGAAAGTTTATCAGTTACAAAAATTAAGATTTTAACACTGTAATCAACACATGAAAAGGACTAGTTTTAATTTTTAAACTGTAAGTGACCTTAAAAACATGTTTAGTTATAATATTTGCCTTTTTTGTTTTTGTCTTTTTTAAACTATCAGTTATTTCTTAAGTGTAACAGATGCTAACTAGGCTCTGTGGTATTTTTTCTTTCTAACTGTGATTTGTAATGAAGCAGCTCTTTTAACATGATCTAGCAATCTGTGAACAGAGTAATGACTTGAATTTTAAGATTAAGCAAATTCATTTTGTTAACATCACATTTTGTTCCATTTTGCAGCTTTGTGGTGAATTTTTGGATGAAGCCATTAAATTAATTGCTTGCCACCATGAGCAGAAGCAAGCGTGACAGCAATTTTTATAGTGTAGAGATTGGAGATTCTACATTCACAGTCCTGAAACGGTATCAGAATTTAAAACCTATAGGTTCAGGAGCCCAAGGAATAGTATGGTAAGTTTTTACTTGCAAAGTTAGGCAAAAAAATCATTAACTGCTTTGTTTTCTCCTCTCATAAATTCCATGGTAAATGTTTAGCTTGCCTCAAAAAATTAAAACTATAAAATTAAAGCTGTAATAATAAGTTGTTTTCTTCTGACATTAAGGTTTTTTATCATTATTCAGAAAACATAACTTTATAAATCAGCTCTGTCATCTCTAAGTGTAAATTATGATTAAATACTTGGTCTTAAGCCACATAAAGACAAATACCTATTTCAGGAATGAATAAGTGGCATGCTTATTAATCCTGTGTCTATTCCCATAACTAACTGTTCAGTAAGACGCTTCACTTAATCATCACTTTTACACCGTAATGAAATTCTGGAATTTCATAAATCTTATTTTACACTGGGGAATAAAGTCTGCTAACATCTCATCGTATGTATTTCAAAACTATATATATCTTTAAAATTGATTTACAAGCTAATTTCTACAAAAGACCTAGGCTTTATAGATCATTATAATTCCTTATAAACTGAAAATCAAAACCCTCTTTGGGACAGTTCTGTTAATGATAAGTTAGCATAATAAGCTAGTGTTGGGGAGTCTAAGCCTCACTCAAGCATAATTATATCTGTATTACCTCTTCTTGGACCAGATTTGTTTTTGAATCTATTAAAAATCCTCAGTGTTTACAATCCTGCAGTTCTTCCAGGTTCAAGAAAAACTCTTGCAAACAGCTCTTGCATATGTCCAGAAAGAGACATATATAGCACAGTTCTTTGCAATACCATTTACAATAGCAAAAATTGATAATAGCATCAATCTATCAGTAGGAGAATAGAAGTACAGTGAAATGCTGTATACCATTTAAAATGAACGAGCTATATGTATCAACAAGGATAATCAGAAATGTAATGTTGATTTTAAAAGCAAGATGTAGAATATACATATATACGTAGTTTAGAATATATAAAGCAATATCATGTATAATTTATGAATGCAAAGATGTAAAAACATTCATAAACACCAACCTCAGAGTAGTACTTACCTCTGAGAATAAGGGAAAAGGAAGGGGCTTTACCTATAATAATATATTTCTTTTAAAAAACTTCAGCAGAATAATGGTGAAATATTAGAATCAGTAAATTTGTGTAATGGGAACAGTAACACCACCAACTTTTAACAGGCATGAATTTGAGTAAATTCCGGGGGATAGTGGAGGATAGAGGAGCCTGGTATACTGCAGTCCATGGGTCCACAAAGAGTCAGACACGATCTAGTGACTGAACAGCAACAACAAAAATATCTATTCTCTTTTCTGTATTCTTAATTTATGGGCTGTAATTTATACTGTCGCAAATTACAGAAGCTGGGTCATTTTACAAAGCATTATTGGCTGACTGGTTATCATTTTAACTAATCACATTTAACCAACCACAAGTTAAATTTGAAGAAAATAATGTGGTAATTATCAATATTGTAAGAATTTTGGAAGCAAACTCTTGATTCAGATTCTAGCTCTTTGATTTATTAACTTTGTGACGCATGGCAAATTTACTCTTCTATAGCCTATTTTCCCACCTAATACATGCATGGTTGTTGTGAGGAATATATTATTTATAAAATGGTTAATGGCATTTGAAAAATGTAGTTCCTGTACTGCTGAGCCGTGCCCCAAGGCCGCAGGTGCAAGCCTTGCACCAAGGCCACAGGAGCAGGACCCAGAACCAGGGTCGTCTCCAAAGCTAATTGAGCCCCTTTGTAACTGTTGCCAAGAGCCCCCTGATCATCACCAACAAGCTTCCTGACTCCAAATTAGGCAAAGATGCCCACTCCAGTAAACACCTATAGCGCCCCAGCCAATCACCTAACAACAGCCTACCCGTAGGAATTTCCTTTATCTTCAGGCTATAAAAATGGGCTGTTAGCTCACGAAAACTGTTGACTCTCCCTAGTCCGTTAGGAGGTCAGTCCACTGCGCTTGCAGTGCCCATATTATCTCTGCTCTTTGTTCTTAATAAACTCACTCCCTTCTGAAATGCTCTGTGTCTGGAAATTCTTTTCCAACCTGCACTTGGACTGCCTCAACAGGTACCTTCACTTAACCCTCAGGTAAGTGCTTTTTGAAATTTGTGTACCAGAATTTTTTTTAAATTGCTTTGGAAGGTAACACCAGTCCTAAGGAATAAATGCTTTCAAATTTTTGATTATTCCTTCCAAAACATTACTATGAAATAGACAAATAATAACTTTTTTAAGTCACTGTTGTATTATTGTCAGAATCAACTGAAGAACTTAATTTTTTTTAAAAGACATTATTTTGGGCCTCAGTTTTAGATAGTAAGATTCATTGGGTCTGGATTGGGGCCTCTGAATACCCAGGTGTTCTAATTTGTGCACATTTAAGAATCAATTATTAGAAATCTAATTTCCTTGGATACAAAATAGTTCAATAAGATACTTGTATTTTTCAATTTTAGAGTTTGAAAGATTACTTTGATATAGTAGATAAAAAATTAATAGGAATGAACTTAATGGTTAAAAATAAAACATGCTTTATCTGAAACAATCAAAACTTCTAAACATTTGCATCACCTGTTTTTTTTTTGTTTTGCCTTTTTTTTTTTTTTTCCTTAATTTGGGAAGAACATATCTGTAAATAATGGCACCTTCTAATAAAAATAATATGTTTTGGTATGTGTATGTATATATCTATGTATATAGGCAATAGTTACAGTCTATAGAATGTACAGATGTATCCTTTTATGCAGTGCCAATTTCTTAATACATAATTTCTTCACTATATTTAATATAGTAAAATAACCACCAAAAACCCTCAAGTTTCCAATTAGTCCAGTCCCTCATTCATGTCTGACTCTTTGCAAACGCATGAACCACAGCACGCCAGGCCTTCCTGTCCATCACCAACTCCTGGAGTTCACCCAAATGCATGTCCATTGAGTTGGTGATGTCATCCAACCATCTCATCCTCTGTTGCCCCCTTCTCCTCCTGCCCTCAATCTTTCCCAGCATCAGGGTCTTTTCAAATCAGTCAGCAGTTCACATGAGGTGGCCAGAGTATTGGAGTTTGAGCTTCAACATCAGTCCTTCCAATGAATACCCAGGACTGATCTCCTTTATGATGAACTGGATGGATCTCCTTGCAGTCCAAGGGACTTTCAAGAGTCTTCTCTAACACCACAGTTAAAAAGCATCAATTCTTCGGCGCTCAGCTTTCTTCACAGTCCAACTCACATCCATACATGACCACAGGAAAAACCATAGCCTTGACTAGACGGACCTTTGTTGACAAAGTAATGTCCCTGCTTTTTAATATGCTGTCTAGGTTGGTCATAACTTTCCTTCCAAGGAGTAAGCGTCTTAGGTTTCATGGCTGCAATCACCATCTGCAGTGATTTTGGAGCCTAAAAAAATACTCAGCCACTGTTTCCACTGTTTCCCCATCTTTTTGCTATGAAGTGATGGGACCAGATGCCATGATCTTAGTTTTCTGAATGTTGAGCTTTAAGCCAACTTTTTCACTCTCCTCTCTCACTGTCATCAAGGAGCTCTTTAGTTCTTCTTCACTCTCTGCCATAAGGGTGGTGTCATCTGCATATCTGAGGTTATTGATATTTCTCCCGGCAGTCTTGATTCCAGCTTGTGCTTCTTCCAGCCAAGCGTTTCTCATGATGTACTCTGCATATAAGTTAAATAAGCAGGGTGACAATATACAGCCTTGACGTGCTCCTTTTCCTATTTGGAACCAGTCTGTTGTTCCATGTCCAGTTCTAACTGTTGCTTCCTGACCTGCATGAAAGTTTCTCAAGAGGCAGGAGAGGTAGTCTGGTATTCGCATCTCTTTCAGAATTTTCCACAGTTTATTGTGATCCACACAGTCAAGCTGTGAGGGCTTCCCTCATAGCTCAGTTGGTAAAGAATCCACCTGCCATGCCGGAGACCCCGGTTTGATTCCTGGGTCAGGAAGATCCCCTGGAGAAGGGAAAGGCTACCCACTCCAGTATTCTTGGGCTTCCCTGGTGGCTCAGCTGATAAAGAATCTGCCTGCAGTGCAGGAGACCTGGGTTCGATCCCTGGGTTGGGAAGATCCCTGGAGAAGGGAAAGGCTAGCCACTCCAGTATTCTGGCCTGGAGAATTCCATGGACTGTATAGTCCATGGGGTCGCAAAGAGTCGGGCACAACTGAGCGACTTTCACTTTTCACACAAAGGCTTTGGCATAGTCAATAAAGCAGAAATAGATGTTTTTCTGGAACTCTCTTGCTTTTTCAGTGATCCAGCAGATGTTGGCAATTGGATCTCTGGTTCCTCTGCCTTTTCTAAAACCAGCTTGAACATCTGGAAGTTCACGGTTCACGTATTGCTGAAGCCTGGCTTGGAGAATTTTGAGTATTTACTAGCGTGTGAGTGCAATTGTGCGGTAGTTTGAGCATTCTTTGGCGTTGCCTTTCTTTGGGATTGAAATGAAAACTGACCTTTTCCAGTCCTGTGGCCACTGCTGAGTTTTCCAAATTTGCTGGCATATTGAGTGCAGCACTTTCACAGCATCATCTTTCAGGATTTGAAATAGGTCAACTGGAATTCCATCACCTCCACTAGCTTTGTTCGTAGTGATACTTCCTAAGGCCCACTCGACTTCACATTCCAGGATGTCTGGTTCTAGGTGAGTGATCACACCATCCTGATTATCTGGGTTGTGAAGGTCTTTTTTTGTACAGTTCTTCTGTGTATTCTTGCCACCTCTTCTTAATATCTTCTGCTTCTGTTAAGTCCATACCATTTCTGTCCTTCATTGAGCCCATCTTTGCATAAAATGTTCCCTTGGCATTTCTAATTTTCTTGAAGAGATCTCTATTTTCCCATTCTGTTGTTTTCCTCTATTAGGAATAGGTTAGAGAATAATTTAGGTTGGAGAATAGGTTCCAGTTAGGTTAGAGAATAATTTTAATCAGTATTATGCTACCTTTGGGCTTCCCTGGTGGCTCATTGGTAAAGAATCCCCCTGCTAGTATAGGAGATGTGAGTTCTATCCCTGAATCAGAAAGATCACCTGGAGAAGAAAATGGCAACGCACTCCAGTATTCTTGTCTGGGAAATCCCATGGACAGAGGAGCATGGCGGGCTACCGTCCATAGGGCTGCAAAGAGTTGGATACAACTTAGCAACTAAACAACAACAAATGCTGATTTTCCAAGTATTACATAAAGAGAAATCGTCTTTTATAATGGTCCAGGATGAAAAGCTGGAGAAGGCAATGGCGCCCCACTCCAGTACTCTTGCCTGGAAAATCCCATGGACAGAGGAGCCTGGTGGGCTGCAGTCCATGGAGTTGTGAAGAGTTGGACACGACTGAGCGACTTCACTTTCACTTTTCACTTTCATGCATTGGAAAAGGAAATGGCAACCCACTCCAGTGTTCTTGCCTGGAGAATCCCAGGGACGGGGGAGCCTTGTGGGCTGCCATCTGTGGGGTCGCACAGAGTTGGACACGACTGAAGTGACTTAGCAGCAGCAGCAGGAAAAGCATGACCTTATGTCTCAGTCTTCTAGACTCAGCTTTGCCTTCAACCTTCTGGCTGACTTTGAACAAATTAGTTAGCCTCTCTGGCCCTATATCAGGCAGTGATTAATCCAAATGAGTTTTAAAATCTCTTCAGTCATACTATTCTATAATTTTTAGGCACTGTACCTTACTTGTGCTTTACTTTCTTTGACCTGTCATTTGTGAAGTGTACCATTTGTCAGTGTCATATGGTAGAGAGATGAAGAGTTAATGAATATAGTGTTATATTTCCCAGAATTATAGGTGTTTCATTAATAGTTATGAGGTGGCTTCTGGTGTCCTGAAATCTAGCATTTATAAATACTTTGATTTTTAATTTCGCCTCCAAAACAAATTTTGTATTTACTTTTATAGTCTTTTATATAGATGCCTTTTTATGTACTTTGCTCTTTCTGTGTTCATTTTGTTGTGTCTGAAGAGGAGGAGGTGATGTAGAATTCATCAAGTGTTTTGAGTAGAATTTATGACCACATGTACTTTTTATCCTGTCTTTTCTTAATGTCGATTTGGGGTGAGGACTTCGTTTTAGGCTCTAAGGTGTATCTCTTGGACTTGAGCACTCATTAGAGACTTGTGTATTACGTGCCCACTGTGTGCTAGGTGGATCTGGGATGACCCCCAGTGAACACAGTTTCTTTCTTCACAGTTCATTTTTGCTTTTAATCCATTAATATTTTAAGAAACATGTTGAATACTAAGGGCTGGAAATTGATTCAGTTGCATTTATCTTTGGAGAAAGTGAGAAATCTACATGAATGTTTCATAATTAAGTTTGCAGATTTTTGATTAAATTTTTGTTGTTTTGAAATTTTTTATTACAGTGCAGCTTATGATGCCATTCTTGAAAGAAACGTTGCAATCAAGAAGTTAAGTCGGCCATTTCAGAATCAAACTCATGCTAAGCGTGCTTACAGAGAGCTAGTTCTTATGAAATGTGTAAATCACAAAAATGTAAGTGAACATTCAGAAAATTCCTTAAGTATAAAATCAAGACCTCTTCATGAATACCTGAATATCAAAATCTTTTAAAATAGTAGGTGTTTTAAACTGTTCTTTTGGGCTGAAACATTGCTTAAAAGTGTATCTGCATTGTGAAATTTTTCTCAACTTTATTAAATATTAGATGAAAAATACTTTATGAAATGAAGAATCTGTACTTTTCTGACATCTACTTTTCAAGAGGAATTTTAAACAGGTAGATGTTTTAGAACTTTATGTAGGGTTTATCTCATCTGCTTTTTGTTTTATGTTAAGCTGACATTTCAGAAAACTGGAATCTTTGCACATAGATGAATTAGTTCCCATTATTCTTTGACATTGGAACTTTATTTAGTAATATTGGATAAAGCAGTTTAGCAGAAACTTTAAAAAATATCTAAATGAAATTAGTAAAACATTCCTAGTTCTATTTTCTAGTGGTTATAAAAACTTAGACATATGACTTTCACCCTTTTATATTTTTTCATTCAAAAATGCCTTTCTGAAATCCATATATTATATGTCTGGTTGCATTTCTCCAATCTGTTGCTGTTCTGTGTTATTATTGCTGCTGTTGTTTCTGTTCACAGAAGTAAAGTTTCTCAGTGAATTTTTACATGTTTCTAGTAATGTTTACTTCTTTCAAAGTGCTCCTCTGCCACCCCTTGACTTTTGTTTGTCCAGTGCACAACTGATGTGATTTTCTTCATTTCTCTTTTGGAAAAGAAGACAGCTATCCATTTTAATCTTTTTTATGTAACAGCTTTATTATGATACAATTCACATACAGCTAATCCATTTAATTCATTGGTTTTCAGTTAATTCACTGATACATGTGACTATCATCACAGTAGGTTCTAGAGCGTCTTCATCACCTTACAAAGAAACCCTCTTCCTTTGGCTCACATTCCCCCATCTCCATCCTCCTCAGTTCTGAGAAACCCCTGATACCCTTTGATACCAGACTTCTACTCTGGGATTGACTGGATATTAATGAGAATGGTTTTACTATTTCTCCAAGTCTCCAAGTGTGTAGTTCATCTCGTTAGACATGTTAGGAGGCATTCATTTAAAACAATTGGATACTTATTCCTCTGTCTTAAATTTGTTTTACCCTCTCCTATCTGAAAATTATTTTTCAGAATTTTAACACTGAACATGCACTGAACATGTATTTGGATGTCTTCTGTAAGCAAAGCTTCATGCTTAAATGACTAACATGGGTTCTGCCCTCATGAAGTTTACGTCTAGAAAAACATTCTAAGTATAATTGTCAACACATTTCAAAAATATGTGTCAGGTATTTTCTTATATGTCAGAATTGTAAAAAGGAGTAAGAGGCTGTTGTGAAAGCACAACAGTGTATTAAATGCCATAATAACATCGCTGTTGTGGGGCCGAAGTAGACTACTCCACTCTGTCAAGAACTAGGCATTGTCAGACCCTACGAAAAAAGCCTATCTTGAAGATTTAGTAGCATTTAGTAAGAAAGTGACAAACACAGGGAATAGAATGTGTAAAGGCCTTGGCAGTTTTTTAGAAACAGCCTTCTTGCTCAAGTATCAAGTTTAATAGAAGGCTTAGCAAGAGATGAAGTGGGTTGCTGTCCTGTCATGGAGGGCTTTGAATGTACTGCAAGGGAGTTTTAGAAATTTTTTTGGTGGCTTTAGATTTCTGAAAAGGTGAGTAATCCTATCTTTTTATTACCATATATTATAGACAGTAAAATGGTAGCTGGATTTGCAGAAAACCATTGTTAGGGAACCAAGTGTTAGAAGTTATTGCAGCATGAACAGCCTAGATGAGATGTTAGATACCTCAACATGCGTAACAGCACAGGGGGGAAAAGAGGTTGGAATTTACCCTGACGATAGTGAATAGATAGCATTCTTTTATTTATTATGGTGCAAATGGGGTCCATGGGGTCACAAAGAGTTGGACACAACTGAGCGACTGCACTTTCACTTTTCAGATATTGAGAAAAAGAGTAAAAAATCACTGTGCTTTCTGTTGTAAAAAAGAAGATACTCTGGAAAAGTAAGAGGTTTGGGTTGGAAGGATAATGAATTCAATTTTATATTATTTTGAGAGACCTCATGTGAAGTAGCAATGAAAATCTGAGACTCATAAACCTAAAGAACCTTTAATGAATATTTAGAATTATCTATATAGATTTGGAGGAAAAAAACATACATAGTATCACCCAGGAAAAGGGTACAAATAGAGAAGGGAGGAGGATTGGAAAAAGAATAGTGGAAAAGATTGCATGCCTATGGATAAACTGTTGAACTAGATGGGAAATGAGGAAATCTGGGAAAGTGCAGTTTTATGAAAAACCAGGAGTCAAAAGGGCTGAGGTTATATAAAAGTATTGAGTTGTATAAAAGCTGGCAGAAAGTACTTAAGATTTGCTTACAGATTATGTAGAGGACTGTATAATATAGGTCCATAATAGTTGAATGTTCATAAATGGAATGGATTTTCTGGAGCTCTTCTGTTGGTATAGTTTGTGTGTGTGTGTATAAGACTGTGTTTTTAGAGCAGTTTTAGGTTCACAGCAAATCTAAAGAAAAGTACAGAGATGTCCCATATATCCCCTGCCTGCATACATGCATAGCTTCCTGCATTATTAACATCCCCCGCCAGAGTGGTACATTTTTTTTATAATCAGTGAACCTACATTGACATATACTTATCACCCAGAGTCCAGAGTTTGCTTTAGGGTTCACTCTTGGTGGTGTACATTCTGTGGGTTTGGACAACTGTGTAATGATGCATATATCTACCATTATAGTCTCATTCAGAGTCTTGTCTCTGCCCTTAATATCCTCTGTGCTCTGCTTCTCTCCCTGCCCCCAGCCCTGGCCATGAAGGTTTAATATATAAGATAAGGCGATTACTTAAGCTTAGAACATTAGACTTGAAAAACTTCATACAGAGGGTGGCTTTTTTTTAATCCATGTATTTGCAGTTTCCAAATGAAAAATTTTCTATTTCTCTGCTTTTACCACAGATAATTGGCCTTTTGAATGTTTTTACACCACAGAAATCCCTAGAAGAATTTCAAGATGTGTAAGTGTAATAATTAAAATTTTGTTAATACATATTATTCTTTGATTGTTACTGCATACTTTAGCTGTTACCTTTTTTCGCCCATAAAGTTACATAGTCATGGAGCTCATGGATGCAAATCTTTGTCAAGTGATTCAGATGGAGCTAGATCATGAAAGAATGTCCTACCTGCTCTATCAGATGCTGTGTGGGATCAAGCACCTTCACTCTGCTGGAATTATTCACCGGGTTAGTAGAAAAAACGGTCATATCTTTTTTTAATCGTTGAGGTTAAATTGATGTAACATAGAATTCGCAGTGTTTCAGAGTGTGCAGTTCAGTGATATTTAGTGCGTTCACAACATTGTGCAACCACGACCGATAGCAAATTTCAAAACAGTTTCATTGCTCCAAACGGAAGCTACCTACCCCTGGTGGTCATCCCATCCCTTCTCTCCCCAACCCTGACATATATCAGTCTCCTCTCGGTGTCCATGGATCTACCTCTCTGGATGTTTCAAATAAGTAGAGTCATACAGTAGATGAGCTTTTTGTCTGGCTTCTTTAACTTGGCATAATGTTTTCAGTTCCACCCGTATTAAGGTGTGTATCAGTAGTTCGTTCCTTTTTATGACTGGTGAATATTCTCTTATATATATTTACCACATTTTATCTGTTCATCCATTAATGGACATCTGGGTTATTTCCACCTGTTAGCTTTTAGTGCTGTTAAAAACATTAAGGTAGAAGTATTTGAGTTCCTGTTTTTAGTTCTTTTGGGTATCTACCTAGGAGTTTTATTGCTGGGTCTTATTTAACTTTCCGAAGAACCAGCAAATTGTTTCCCACAGTGGGTACACCATCTTAAATTTCCAGCAATGGTACACAAAAATTCCAGTTTCCCCAAGTCTTTGCTGATTCCTAATGACTTTTTCATTCTAGCCATCCTAGTGAGTATGAAGTGGTATCTCATTGTGGTTTTAATTTGCATTTCTCTAATGACATTAAGCATCTTTTCATGATTGTTTTGTATTTGTATATCTTCTTGGAAGAAATATCTATTTAAGCCCTTTGCCCATTTTTTAATTGAGTTGTTTGTCTTTTTGTTGTTATCAGGGTTCTTTATATATTCTGAATACTAGATCCTTATCAGATGAGTAATTTGTAAATCTTTTCTCCTATTTTGTATATTGTCTTTTCACTTTCTTGATCTCTCTTGATGTGCAAACATTTTAATTTTCATTAAAATCAGTTTATGTTTTCTTTGGTTGTTTGTACTTTTAGTGTCTTATGTAAGAATCCATTGTCGAATTCAAGATCATAAAGATTTACTCTTAGTCTTTCATTGATAGTTTTAGCTCTTACATTTAGGTCGTTGACCCATTTTGAGTTAATTTTCGTATATGGTATGAGATAAGGTGCTAATAACTTCATTCTTTTGCTTGTGGAAATCCAGCTATCCTAGCACCATTTATTAAAAGAGACTGTTGTTTTCTCATTGAATGATTTTGGCATCCTTACTGAAATTCAGTTGGCTGTAGACATATGGTTTTATTTCTGGACTCTCAGTTCTCACTTCCATTGGTCTTTGTGTCTGTGCTTTTATCAGAACCGCTGTATTTTGAGCACTGTAGCTTAGTAGTAAATTTTGAAATGGGGTAGTACGAGTCCATCACCTTCATTCTTTCTCAATATCATTTTGACTGTTGAGGGCTCCTTGTGATTCCATAGGAATTTTGAGTATCAGCTTTTCCATTTCCGCTGAAAAGGCCATTGGAATTGTAATAATAATAAGGATTTCATTGACTCTGTAGATTGCTTGGGTAGTTTTGCTGTCTTAACTGTATTTAGTATTCCAATTCACAAATATAGGATGTCTTTCCACTTAGGTTGTATTAGTCTATTTTGTGTACCATAACAAAACAGCACAGACTAGGTGGCCTAAACAAGAGAAATTTATTTTCTCACAGTTTTTGGAGATTAGAAGTCCAGGACCAACATGCAAGTAAATTCCGTTTCTAGTGCGATCT
Organism: Bubalus bubalis; assembly: GCF_019923935.1. Taxonomy (NCBI): domain Eukaryota; kingdom Metazoa; phylum Chordata; class Mammalia; order Artiodactyla; family Bovidae; genus Bubalus; species Bubalus bubalis. The sequence continues at coordinate 161,918,947 of NC_059160.1, forward strand.
CTCTTCCTGATGTGGAGGTAGCCGCCTTCTTGCCGTGTTCTCATATGCTTCCTTCCTTCCGTGCTTGTAAAAAGAGAGACAAACTCGGGTGTCTCTTTCTCTTTTCTTATAAGGACACCAGTTCTTTTGCATTGAGCCCAACCCTTATGACCTCATTTAACCTTAATTGCCTCTATAAGGGTCCTGTCTCCAGATATAGTCACATTAAGGGTAGGACTTCAATGTTTGCACTTGATGGGGGGCGCGGCGGGGAATGCAATGTAGTCTGTGACAAATCTGTTTTACAGCTTTCAGTGTGCAAGTCTTTTCACGACCTTAGTTAAAATTTTTTCCTAGGTATTTTATTCTTTTGGAAACTATTATAAATGGAGTTATTTTCTTAATTTCTCTTTCAGATTGTCCACTGCTAGTGTATAAGAAACTGGCCCTTCTATTCTTAGTTCCCACTCACATCCCATTGACTAGAATTAATCACAGGCTGGAAAAATGTGGTAGAGAGGATGGAATATTAAGTTAGTCCACTGCTCCTGTCACACATTCATACGAGTTCAGCAGCCCTTCAGAGATATAGAGAGCAGTGCTGCTAAACGCCTCTGGGAGGGTGCACGCTGGTGTGTGTGTCCTCAGGTGCTGACTCGCATCCGGCTCCTCCCCACCTCATGGACTGCAGCCCGCCAGGCTCCTCTATCCATGGGATTTTCCAGGCAAGAACACTGAAGTAGATTGCCATTTCCTACTCCAGGGGATCTTCCTGACCCGGGGATTGAACCTGCATCTCCTGCATTGGCAGGCATGTTCTTTACTACTGTGCCACTAGGAAGCCCGTACATACTGATAAACAAGGATGAATTTCAGATGATATTCTTTTTTGAAAGTTTCTTTCCCTTAACAAAAAATGACTATTTAAAAAATTTTTTATTTTGTTCTTCTTCCAAAGTAAAGTGTTTAAAGTTGAAATCTTATTCCTAGACTAGAATGCAGTACTACAATGAGCCATTAAATCATTAACCAACATGATAGACATTGAAATAGCATCAGAGCTCATATTTATTTTTGAACATGCAGTGTTTCTTTGCTGAGGTATTGCATTTTGGAAATAATGACCACATATTTATAGGATAGCAATAATAAAAATGTTCATCTTCTGTTCCATAAGCCTGTTGATATTTATTTTTAATTTGATAAAACCTATCGATGACATGACAAACCTAGACAACGTATTAAAAAAGCAGAGACATTACTTTGCTGACAAAGGTCCATCTAGTCAAAGCTGTGATTTTTCCCGTAGTCATGTACAGATGTGACAGTTGGTCCATAAAGAAGGCTGATCCCTGGACTGCAGGGAGATCAGACCAGTCAGTCATAAAGGAGATCAGCCCTGAATATTTATTGAAAGGACTGTTGCTGAAGCTGTGACTCCAGTACTTTGGCCATCTGATGCGAAGAGCCAGCTCATTGGAAAAGACCCTGGTGCTGGGAAAGATTGAAGGCAAAGGAGATGGGAGCAGCAGAGGATGAGATAGATAGCATCACCAACTCAATGGACATCAATTTGAGCAAACTCTGGGAGATAGTGGAGGACAGAGGAACCTGGCATGCCATCCATAGTCCATAGGGTTGCAAAGAGTCAGACACAACTTAGCAACTGAGCAGCAACAGCAAACAGGTGGCACATCTTCTAACTCCACCCATGCTTGCCTATCAAAATAGGCGAAGACAGTATACACGCTTGCTGGGTATAGACATTGCAAGAGTGATTAATGCTTATTTTTCAGGCCACTTTTCTGTATTGTTAATCATTGATATTCAATATATGTGAATTATAGGCCTGCTTTTTTTGGTCTCTCCGTTCATAATAGGATTCATGGTAGCTAAAAGGCAAGATGGGTTGAACTTGAAGCCTTGAGTATTTATGCTGCTGCCTTTTTATGCTTGTAACATAGAATTCCTTGAGGTTGGGTTCACATGGGTAGCTTTTCACGGACGTTACTTAGCAGCATCAGCAGCAGGTGATTTTATGGGTTAGTGGCACCAGGACAGTGGTATCCTACCTCTGTGGGCAAAAATTGTATGAACAAGTTTGTATGATTTTGGGTGAGAGATCAGTGATGGGAAAACTGATGATGATTACTTTGGTCCTTCAGAGTTAAACATCTGCCTATTTGAAAAGTCAAATGCCATGTGGTTGGGTTGACATAGAATGGCCTGTTGTTGGTATATAATATCTATATAAAGCTTACTGTGATTTTAAAATGAGAATTTTAAAAGCTAGTAATTTAGTGTACAAGTGAATATAAATGCTAACTTATGATTCTCTCTCTTTATTTAACCATAAAAGTTCTTACATGAGCTCTGAGATGCCATTCCAAATCCTTTTACACCCCTTGATTGAAAGTGTCTAGCTAATCATATTTTCTAGCAAATAAAACATTACTAACTTCTAATAACTACTGTATGTATTTGTAAATTAAAAATGCCATCAAGCTAATTTCTCACATTTGCCTATTTATGATGAATCTGTGCAGTGGTAACAATTATAGTTTGAGAAAAATGAACAATTAGCATGAATTGTTTTATAAGAGATCTCATTCATAACGTGTAGACTGCAAAATATTTGTTTATATCATAGCAGTCATTTTTTTTATTTTTATTTTTGAAGGACTTAAAGCCCAGTAATATAGTAGTAAAATCAGACTGCACTTTGAAGATTCTTGACTTTGGACTGGCCAGGACCGCAGGAACTAGTTTTATGATGACACCTTACGTAGTGACTCGCTACTACAGAGCACCTGAGGTCATCCTAGGCATGGGCTACAAAGAAAACGGTGAGCAAACACTCTTTACTTGAAATTCTGTTCAGATTTATTTGCTTTTGTTTATCAGATTTCTTATGTAAATACTTAAATTGAAATGCATAAAGAAAATTATCGCTGTTTGAAATGTTTATCAAGACTTTGGAAGTAACTACAAATTTTGTCATAAAAGTTTGGAAAAACTTGGGGCCCCTGTTTATTTAAATACAAATACATAATCATTAGTACAACCATCGGATAAAGAATTTGTTACCATGGCCCCCGTAACAGAATACGCATATAGGATACATGCCATTTTCTTGCCTGTAGCGTGAAAATGAGCATTCTGACATGGGCACGAGGAAGTGTGTACTGGACCCGTATCTTTAGGGGTGATCTTAGTTTGCATGAATGGTATTTGCACACATTTCCTGTCCCGTGACATTAAGGTTAGTAGCAGTAGCACCTAGTGCAGACTTGAAGAGCTACAGTAAGGCTGTTCTGCAAAGCTGACGGATAATTAATTGAAGGTGACCTTTCAGAGGAAATGGTGTTTCATCAAAGCCCTTGTGTCCAGCCTTAAAGAAATGGCATTACTATGTGCGAATATAGCCAGTTACATAAATTAACACTAGAATTAGGTTGAAGAAAATGATCAGGCATGTAGTTCATGAATTTTAAAAAAATGTTATACATACACACATTTCTACCTAAGAAAGTTTGCTGAATCTCAGTCATTTGGAAGATGAATAAGTCTACACATGATTTTATTGACTTTAACTTTTAAAATGTGATAATTGAAAATACTTTATAAAGTAGGACCTAGACATTTTTTCTAGCAAAAGACTCTGAAACAGCAGTTTACTCTGAATCAGGAAACTGTATCAAATCAGTTTTGAGGATTCTTTTTTTCTAAAAAAGGTAACTTTGAAGTGAGGATTTTAGCTTAATATTCTTATCTGAGCTAGTTAAAAACACTTTAAACATTTACTATCAGTATTATTCTTTTGTTCTTAAATAAACATGCTGTTCTCTTGTCTTACTCTTGACCTAAATTGTCTTACACCCTGTAAAATCCAGTGAGTTAGATTTAGTATTAGACTCTCTCTTTTTTTTTTTTTTTGGAGAATTGCTGTTTCAAGTGACAACATGATCATCGTCTTTGTATTTGCTGTAAAACCATTGACTGTCATGAATACTGTGCGGCGTGTCACTTCATCTTGGCATTGTGATCTTAGGCGCTCCCTAGTAGAAATCAGCACCAAGAAAAACTGTCATGTAAAGAATTGACATACTTTCCTTTCTTAGATAAGAATTATATAGATTCACTTTATTGCGTTCTTTCTTTTGTCTCCAGGAAACTGAGTTAAATATAATGCTTAATATTGATAACTACATTAGCTAGCAAGGTCAAATATAAGAACTTCCACCTTTTAGTGACACCTCTCACCCATCCTACACCTGTTTTTAACAACTTTGTTTATATATATATGTCTTTTATTGCAAGCTACCCTCAAAGCTTTTTGGAAAGTGAGATAACGGGATATATTTAAACTGCCAAATAAACTAAGCAGTTAGACCTGTAAAGCTCTTTTTATGTTTGAATCAGGCTTGTCATATTCTGTGGAAAGCCTTCATTAGCCCAGACAATGCTTGCAATAGCCTCTCATGCTTGTAGCTTTTGAAGTGTTTTAAAATATGTTTTTCTCAAGATTATGTACATAAATTGTGTCCTAGATATTTAACTAAAGCTTGCTATTCTCTATAAAATCCACAAGGAAAAATTGTTGTAATAGATTTTTGCCAGAAATGAAAACCCTGGAAAAAAATTTTCTCTAACTGATAGGTGAATATTAACTTTCCCTCTAAAATTTTATCCTTGGAAGTTGAATTATGCCATAGATAAAAAAAGATTTGTATGTATTCTAATGTGAAATTTTAGAGAAACTTTAGTTCCACAGGATTTCCAAAATTTATTCCTAAATATAGCTCCTGAAATTCTGTAATGAACTAATAGTCTCCTTATGAGTGTATTAGAAAGTACAGATTTTAAGTTCCCAAGTCATCCTGCATGGTTAAAGGTACATCTCTAACATCTATTCCTGCTCTTTTATTCTTTTGCTATTAAAAGATTTGAAGTCTCCAGACTTCAAAAACAAATGCATGTTTCTAAAAGTTTCCCTTCAAATTGCTTATTCTTCCCCTTCTTGTATTAAACTGTAAGCACCTTCTCTTTTTATCTGCTTTCAAACCCAAAGATATAAAGTGTCAGGGTATGTGGTTAGTTTTAATGAAATAGGTAGAGATCCTCAAATTGCTCATTTCTGTGTCTGGCGCATTCTTTTCAACATTGGTTGGAACTCTCATTTAAAATTAACAAGCGTCACAGGATTTCCATTGTGGTCCAGTGGTTAAGACTCATACTTCCACCACAGGGGATGCAGGTTCGATCCCTGCTCATCCCGTGTGGCCAAAATAAATAAATAAAGTCGGCAAGGGTCAGTAAGTCTAGTAGGAGACTCTGTAGATAATAAATTTGCGGGAGCTTTCATGCTGTGTTCAGCCGAAACCAGCTTCTTAAACCAAAAGTGGTTTAGTTCTACAAGCTTAAAACACTTTAGGTGGAAAACATGAAATATACTTTCTTGGCTGTGTTTTCTTGATTATTTGTTCATTCTCTATGTACTTGTTCCCTTTGGGGTAGTAGAGTAAATGCAACATGGTGTTGCCAAGAAAACAAATGATTTCTATTCAGAGTAAACATAGCACTTCTCAGAACAAATTTATGAACTCCAGCTTGAAAATTTCTGAAGACCTTTAGGTTAACTTTTTAACTGTAATTATTCATAGAAACATTATTTCTGTTAAATATTTTAATATGCTAGACTATTTCTGCTCATGCTTTTTTCTGTTATTTTACTTAAAGAGAGAGTATAATGCACAGTTGACTCTCCAATTAGTATCAAGATTTTATTTTTTAAATTTTGGTACCTCCTGTACATTTTCAGCCTTATTTATAAATTTGTGTTGGTTCCTTTTCATATTTTATAAGTAAATTTTCAGGGGCAAACTACAGGTTTTAAAATCATGTGATTTCTGTGCATAGCTCTCCCTTTAAATTAGATATGTAGCTAAAAGGCTACACTTCACATTTGCTTTTGTGAATCAAAGCCTTTTGAAAAATATTTTATGTTTTAAATTATTCCATTAGCTAAAATTAAAGTCACTTTTTTCTTTCTGTGATGGTTTGCAATTTTTATATAATGCAGTCATATTATGCTTCTTTGATTTTAACGACCTTTTGCTTTGCTTTTCCTTCTTCTGTGCTGCAAACATGTAGTGGATTTATGGTCTGTGGGGTGCATTATGGGAGAAATGGTTTGCCACAAAATCCTCTTTCCAGGAAGGGACTGTATCCTTGTGCTGCTGCAGCAGTTTGATGAGCTAGGTGATGAACTTCCTTATGTTCTCTAGTGAAGATGAATGTAGTGCACATTCATACATGTGGGTTTTTTAAACGGACGTAAAGTTTGTGGCTGTTATAGTTCAAAAATTTCTGTGATGTTTGTAGGCTGCATTTGGCAGTAGGACATACAGTCTCTGCTGGTAGTTAGAGCACATTCACTGTCACTCATTTTTATTTTATACTGCTTTCTTTAATTTTGAAGTATACATGGTGTGCGTGATTTTTTTTAATGTTTATATATTTTTTTATTTTAACCAAAATCTTTATGTTAATGTCATTGCATTTTGTTTTCAGTTGACATTTGGTCAGTTGGGTGCATCATGGGAGAAATGATCAAAGGTGGTGTTTTGTTCCCAGGTACAGATCGTATCCTTATCTTTGGCCTAAAGTGTAGTTTCTAAAGGTCAAAATGTATGACAGCACTTGAGCTTGATCAGGCACAATGTATTTTGTCTCTCCCTAATGACGTATTGTTAAATTCCTCTTTCAAAATACCACCTGCTATTTCACATAGACTTTCCTTTCCCTCACTGGTTGTCTCATTTCTTAATTCTGAAAACTACTCAAGTTAATTATCCACAATTACTTGTTGGCTTTGAGTTGATTTATTTAACCTAAATCAGAAATCATGGCTTGCATTAAATTTTTCTAATAATTATACACTTGAGTAAGTCTAAAAGTACTTAGGACATACTATGAATTTTGAAATTGTTGTTTCTGGTCATCCTTTTGTTTTGCTCCCCCCCGCCACCTTCTTTTTTGTTAATGTTCTGTGTGTTCTGTGTCTTTCCGTTGTTGTCTCGTTTCTCAACATAACATACTGATCTTTCCATCTGAGACTTTCAGCAGTAATAGTTGAATATGGTGATGAGTAGGTTTGGGTTCATGATTTTTGTTCATCTGACTGCTTCTGATATTTATAGTAACAGTGGTCTGTTATGTGTTTCTCAGCTAGTGACACTTAGTTTGAAGAAGATGAATGGGAGAAACCGTATTCACTGGGTTACAGTAGGAAAGTTTTAGGTCTTAATCCATGGGGAGCACTTGAAGTATAAAGACTAAAGACTAGAAGGAAAGAAACCAGGGAATTCTAGCCTTATTCCTTAACCAAAATAGTAAGTCATTTTCTCAGATTTCAGAGCTTTAAACTTAATTTTAGTTAACATAAGCTAAACAAATGGCAAAAAGAAATGCCGTCATTTTTATTGCTACTGGTTATTTTCTGTTAGTTTAGAAAACTTGGAAAAGCAGGACAGATGATAAATATTTCTTATCTTCTCAAAAATGCAGTCACATTTTCTGATAAGCTAGAAGAAAAGGCAAAGGCAAATTCTATGTTCAAAATTGTGTCATTTATATTTAGAGTCTATATGGGTAGTAATTACCATTTTTCTTTGAGCCACTCATTATTTGTATTTAGAATTTGTGAGTTTAAGCTTCCATTTTTATGATAAAATCAGTATTAGTAGACACACACATACACATAATAAATAAGGTTAACAAAGCTTGTTATTGATTCTTTTTGTCCACCTACAGTCATTGCCTTTTGCAAGGTGGCTATAAGATTTATAACTGCCACATTCTTTCTTAGAATTTTAAATTGCTATTTTCATGTTATTTTAATATGGATATGACTAATATGTTGAACATTAGATGCACAGTATTTTTCTTAGCTACTTGATACTAGATATTGATCAGTGGAATAAAGTTATTGAACAGCTTGGAACACCATGTCCTGAATTCATGAAGAAACTACAACCAACAGTAAGGACTTATGTTGAAAACAGACCTAAATATGCTGGATATAGCTTTGAGAAACTCTTCCCTGATGTACTTTTCCCAGCTGACTCGGAACACAACAAACTTAAAGGTACTTTTTAAAATATTATCTTTAATTCCATTGTGGTTAGGTGGCTGTTTGTGGAGGAGGTTTATGGGGGTGTATTTATATTGTTATGGGACGTAACTCAGCATTATTTCTGAGTAATGGAACACTGTGAGGTTTTAGTTACTTTTAGTTATATTTTTAATCATATGTATGATCTAATTTTATAGTAAATCTATTCTTTTTAAAGCATTTTTTAGTAAATGATAATTTCAGGTTTCTGAAATTGATTGATAATTTTAAAACCTTATGAGATACGTGTACATAAACATCTCATTACTTTTGCAGCCAGTCAGGCAAGGGATTTGTTATCCAGAATGCTGGTAATCGACGCATCTAAAAGGATTTCTGTAGACGAAGCTCTCCAGCACCCGTATATCAATGTCTGGTATGACCCTTCTGAAGCAGAAGCTGTAAGTTCTTTTCTGAATGTTTGAAGAATATATTGTACTCTTAGAGTTGAAGTTAGGTTTGGAATATATTTTTTAATTTTAAATAAAAATATAAATAAATGATGATGGTGTTTTCTGTTTTTGCATGAAAAATTCCTTTAGAGAATGAACATATCCAAGTACCTCCTACACAAAATAAACTTCCCTCCCATTGTTTCTTGCCTTTTTGCCTTATTACCTTGTAAGTTGAGCTATTATGTCGAGCACTTTGAGAAAACATCTTAACTTTGTTGTAAACAAATTACTGTGCCCAAAGCATAGCACAATTCTGTGATGTAAATAAAATATAATAGCTGCAAAAACAAGAAAAAAAAGACTGTTAAGCATCTTTTTTCCTGTCGTGGAGTTTTCCCAAATTAGTCTGTCTACACAAAATCAGCATTGATCATTTATCAGTCTTGGTATAATGGTGTGTTTTTCCAAGGCTTCTGCATGATTAATATTTCAAGTAATTGTAAGGAATTTATATACTTTGAATAAACTGACTCAATTTTTGTTACCTTGTTTTTCAGCCACCACCAAAGATACCTGACAAGCAGTTAGATGAAAGGGAACACACAATAGAAGAGTGGAAAGGTAACATTCACCAGATTCCTTAAGATGGAGCTGAGAGCGCTCTGGCTTTCTATGCTGTTTATTCATCATTTTAGGGAGATGAAAGATATTTTCTGTTATTCATAGCTGATATTTGATAATATGATTTAAAATATTCTGCAGAAGTAGAAACGAAACCTCCTTCCTTCACTAACTTAATGCCTCATGTTCCGCACCCCAGGCAGAGGCACGTTTGTACTTTGAGGAACTTTACTGTTCTTGCATACTCTGCAGATATGCAAACCTGTGTGTGCTGTCTCCCCTCTCCCACCCTGTTTTAATCACATACAGTTGTATACAACTCACAGTTGCTTTGTTGATATTATCGTGTATTTTAGAGATTATTCCCTCTTGCTCCATATACCTGGCTCATCTGCTTTAATAGCTGGTTAGTGATCTGCTGTGCGGCTGTGTCCCAGGGTTGTTCTGACAACCATGTGAAGAGCGTTTAAGCTGGGTCTAGTCTGTTGTTACAGTCAGCTCTGTAGTATTCTTGTGCACATCTGAGAGTATGCCTGTGAGAAAAATCTTAAAAGGAGATTTGCTGGGCCAAAGGATATTTTCAGCTGTTTCTAATTACTCTCTGAAGAGTTACATAACTGTATTAGTTTTGCCAAATATCAAAATGAATCCGCCACAGGTATACATGTGCTCCCCATCCTGAACCCTCCTCCCTCTGGGTCGTCCCAGTGCACCAGCCCCAAGCATCCAGTATCGTGCTTTGAACCTGGACTGGCAACTCATTTCATACATGATATTTTACATGTTTCAATGCCATTCTCCCTAATCTTCCCACCCTCTCCCTCTCTCACAGAGTGAAGTAAGCCAGAAAGAAAAACACCAATACAGTATACTAACGCATATATATGGAAATTAGAAAGATGGTAACAATAACCCTGTGTACGAGACAGCAAAAGAGACACTGATGTATAGAACAGTCTTATGGACTATGTCTCTGCTTTTTAATATGCTATCTAGGTTGCTTTTTACAAAGAGATATTGTTTTATCTCTCTCTCTTTTTAATCCTCCTATCTGGAATGCTTATCATTCCTTTTTGTTTCTTAAAGACATCTCCCATTCTTGCCTCTATCAAAAGACTTCCTATTTTTCTTCTTCCTAGCTCAAGTAGGTTACCATCACAAGCAGACTTCGGTGTCTCCAGCTCTTGTTCATCCCAACATATCCACTTATTTTACCTTATTATCAACATGAATATTGCCATACCCTGTGATCAGAAATCATTTATCAAATGTTTAATTTAATGAATTACAGACTCCTTGAAATTCTGTGCAACGTTTTTTGTGTATACATTTTTCTCAGAAGAGCATTCATTGCTTTTATGCAGTCCTCAAAGAACTTTATGACCTGAGAAGAATAATGGCAATATTAGCATACTCTAGAAAGGTCTTAAGTTGACAGGCAGACTCATAAGGCACATCACACTTGACATCAGATTGTGTCGAAGAACACAGGGCAGGGGGCAGATACAGCGTCTGCTGTTTCTCTTTGGTTGGAGTGGCCCTGCCAGCCGTATACCCACCGTCCAGAAACCTAGCTAAGGAACGAGATGCTCGTGAAGAAATCTGTATAGTAATAATAGGCCATGCTTCAACTCAGAAGATGTTGAAGGATAGCTACCTGATTCTTTTCCTTTAATGAAAATGTATTTGTATTCTCTTCTGATTAAAGAAGGTTCCATATACTCTTGCATTTATATCTTTTAACAGGTATCTGGGTAAGTACCTACAGTGTACCATGCTCTATGCCAGGCTCTATGCTCTATTGGGAAATAGAAGTTAGTAAGACAAATTTGATTCAAGCCCTCATTGAGAGAATTAAATGAGTATTTGTAGTACAGAATGATATAGTATAAAGTCCTGGTGGAGTATAGAAGATAAAACGTCTAACCTCAGATCTATCTTAATCTGACTTTTGGAATATTACAACAGAGACTTTTTTTCTTTCCATATAATTCATGGTTGAGGATCGATAAATTGTTATTAACACCTTTGAACCTTTGGTTGACACTTTTCAACCTTCTACCATTGCAAGGACACCATTCGAAGTACTTAATGTGTGTGAATATTTTTTACTTAACATACACATATCTTGGGAGATTGTCTCCCAGACTTTGAAAAGTTTTTATTTACCTCTTTTTCAGAATTGATATACAAAGAAGTTATGGACTTGGAGGAAAGAACCAAGAATGGAGTTATACGGGGGCAGCCCTCTCCTTTAGGTTGGTTACAATATAAGCTTAGTTATGATTGCAGTTTACTTCTTGTGTTGTAATCTTCAGTGGCCTGAAACTTTCAGTTCTTTCTGTATTTACTACCATTAGTATCCAGGTTTAGTAAATATAAGGAGTACAGTTTCTGTGGTTAAATTGGAAAGCACTGGCACACCGTTCTATCAGTACATTGTACTAATATAGCAGTAACTGACTTCATAAAATGCGCATCTTTTTCTATGATACTGACATCCCATTGAAGACCTGAAATTTATTTATTTATTTATTTATTTATTTATTTTAAGAACTGAAATTTAAAACCTTTTTTATTGTTGGCATTGTTGTGTTAAAACTGCTGTCAGAAGGTATTCTATCTCTTAAGAATGTTGGCTTTGTATGAGTTAAACATTTTCTTTTATCATAAGCTCATGTTAACTTTTAGTGCTTGTAAAAGCATGAAGACTTTAAGGGAAGAGTCAGATGACAACATGTACATAGTAAGTACATACCACAGGATAGACATAGGTGGTTTTTGTACTTCATTTCATTCAGCCCTGGAAAACCCCAAGGAAGGGATTTGTATGCACATTTTACAGATGAGGAAATCGTTTAGAAAAGTTAAATGATATAAGACTACAAATCTTTTGTGTAGAAAAGTGAATACTTGAAGCCATGTTTATCAGTAACTTCAAGAAGGCATGGTTTTTCCAGTATCCAATTTGGTCTGTGGCTGGCAGCAGAGACTTCTGGCTACAAAGATTAGGGAGAGATTAAATGTGAGCTGAGTCTTGAAGAATACTGTTTGAACTGATAGGTCTTGAATTAGAGTAAAACTGTGTCATTTTAATCATCCTTCTAAAACTCATATACAATAATTCTAAGAAAAAAATGGGATATCATATCTAGCATCTTGTTTATGAAGTAATATTTATTTTTTTTTTATTTTATTTTACTTTTAAACTGTACATAACTGTATTAGTTTTGCCAAACATCAAAACGAATCCGCCACAGGCATACATGTGTTCCCCATCCTGAACCCTCCTCCCTCCTCCCTCCCCATTCCATCCCTCTGGGTCGTCCCAGTGCACCAGCCCCAAGCATCCAGTATCGTGCTTTGAACCTGGACTGGCAACTCATTTCATACATGATATTTTACATGTTTCAATGCCATTCTCCCTAATCTTCCCACCCTCTCCCTCTCTCACAGAGTGAAGTAAGCCAGAAAGAAAAACACCAATACAGTATACTAATGCATATATATGGAAATTAGAAAGATGGTAACAATAACCCTGTGTACGAGACAGCAAAAGAGACACTGATGTATAGAACAGTCTTATGGACTCTGTGGGAGAGGGAGAGGGTGGGAAGATTTTGAAGAAATATTTATAACTGCAGTTTCAGGTGCCCAGTTTTTTGTACTGTAAACATACATTTAAATACTTTTTGTAGCTTTCTATGACATTTTTGCTTATATTTTAATTCTTTGTTTTTTAAATCCTTGATCAGAAATGCAGTCTTCCAAATTATAATATAGATTCTCTTGAAAATATAAATTGGTTTCAACAGCTTATACCTACAATTAGTTGTAATGAAGGGTCTATTATAAATGCTTTAATAACTGAGTTTTTTTGGTGGCTTCCCTGGTGGCTCAGACAGTAAAGCGTCTGCCTGCAATGCGGGAGACCTGGGTTCAATCTCTGGGTTGGGAAGATCCCCTGGAGAAGGAAATGGCAACCCACTCCAGTACTCTTGCCTGGAAAATTCCACAGACTGAGGAGCCTAGTAGGCTACAGTCCATGGAGTCACAAAGAGTTGGACACGATTGAGTGACTTCACATAATAACTGAGTTAATTAATTGGCTTTGTAATTGATATGCAGTAGTCATGTAAGTGAATTGTTCATGATGGAGGCTCAAATCGAATTTGAAAAATCCATTATTTAGGAGACTTTTATACTTTAGCATAATATCCTAGTCAGTGGCACATCATGTCAAATGTTTGAGTAAACTTAATCATCTCATGAGATAGATACAGCAGTTGTATTTGTTCTTAATTTATAAGTGAAAAATTTGAATCCTAGACAACCTTTAATTTTAGTGACAAAGTAAGTCAGTGAAAGGACAGGACTACAAGTTTCTAGACATTTTCTGGATTCTGAGTTACAGCTTGCAAAGAAGAGTGTTAGTAAATTAATGCTGTAAAAATATTCAGTTCTTGATTATATGCAAAAACAAGAAACAATATTTAATTACTCAAAATATCAGGAATTCATAATACCATTTTGTCTTGATTTTAAAAAGTAAATATATAATTTAGCCCCCTGGATTTCCTCTTGTCTTTATTTTGGTTTAGGTAATATTAAAATGAGTTTGCATGCCTTTGAGTATGTAGAGAGTAACGGAGAGGGAAATGATAGATACCTGAAATAAAAGATATCAGATCCAGAAATTTAAGACTTTCAGATACAGATAAATTAAAGATTTTTCCATATTGTTGCCATTCAGAGACTTTACTGAGAATTTACTATATTGCTTGAAAGGTCAGAAGTAAACAAGTTGTTTTGCCTTAGGTATTTGATTTTCAGATTAAAAAGTTAACTGTAATTTATGATGCATTTAAATTTTAATTTTTATTAGATTAAGAAATTTGGATAAAATAAAATTTGGATTAAAAATAGAGGCATGAGAAAGAATATGTGATAAAACACTCTTATGATTTGAATGTTTCAGTACAGGTCTTTGAAGCCATGGGTAGGATTGTATGCTCTAGTCAGAAAAGGTGCATCCTGTCGTGCTGTACGAACTGAACTTTTTTTTTCTGAAGTGATTTTACTCTGTAGATGAAAGACTAAATGATACTCAGAATTGAACTTCTAAGAGTTTAGTGTCATCATTTCACTGTGACTGGGCGCCTAGTAGGCTCTTGGGTCTAGAATCCTAGGTTGTCACACCCCTCCTTCTCCTCTCTCCTGTCAGCCCTGAGGCATCCCGCCCACCTCCTTTGCCAGTGCACCTTCCATCCCCTGCTCCATCCCTTGAGGTTTCATTCTTCTCTGTCTCCCAGTCCCTGCCAGCGCCCTAAAGATTTGCCTATTCCAAGTCCCCTAGTTAATTCATTGTTGGACTTGAAGACAAGCTGTCAGAGGCCCCTTCATATTTAAATGTTTTATTTCTTGTCATTGGACAGAAAGGAGGGATAATTTCAAACACTGAGGTACTGGGTTCTGGAGCAGTGGTTTTCAACTCGCTAAGTTGTAACATTGTTGGGTCCCTGAAACTCACCCCTAAAAATTTTTATTACTCAGTTTGAAAACTGTTGCTTTTTATTCCATAAATCTGTTCTTAAGAACTTCTGTATAACATGCATTATTTAATATACTCAAATTTGGAATGATTCTTATTTAGTGATTCTTATTTAGTAGTTCAAAAGCTGTTATCTATTGAATGAGTCATATTCCCCGCCCCATAATGTCGTTTCTTCTTCTTGACCCAGTTGCTCTGTGAGAATTTCTCTGTAGGTTAAGTATTCCTATTACTTTTTAAAATCTAGGAAATGCTTGTTTGGCTATACTTTTGGTAAAGGAAAAGAGTCTCCCCTACTCTTATCTCTTTATTAAGCCCATATGTACATTTATCAAGTACTTGTTAGAACTGAAATAACAAGACCCGAGTTTACCTATCTAGAGCACTTGTGTGGCTCTGGCAAGTCATGTAACCAAATGGGGCAGTTGGACCAAGGATCCTTTGAATTAAAATGATTTTAATCTTTGTCCTGGCTTTTGCTTTAAAACAGGATATATCAGAAGGATGGTTTGTACTTTACAGTGGGAAGATGTCATGAAGCATTATTTATTAGGGCAGTAGTTTTATTTAAAAAAATTTATTGTATTGAAGTATAATTGATTTACAGTGCTGTGTTTCTGGAGTACAGCAAAGTGCTTCAGTTATCCATATGCACAGTAGCACAGATTTGCTCTTGCTCATCTCACACTCCCAGTCCAGCCGCCCTCACCCCTCCTGTTTGGCCAGCCACCAGCCTGTTCTCTATGTGAGTCTTTTTCTGTTTCATAGATAAATTCATTTGTCGTATTTTCGAGTCCACATATAAGTGATATCATATGGTAGTTGTTTTTCTGACTTAGAATGATAATTTCTAGGCCATCCATATTGCTGCAGATCGCTTTGTTTTGTTCTTTTTTATGGCTGAGTAGTATTCCAAGGTGTGTGTTTGTGTGTGTGTGTGTGTGTGTGTGTGTGTGTGTGTGTGTACCACATCTTCTTTATCCAGTGATCTGTTATATTGTACATACAGGCTGCTTCTGTGTCTTGGCTGTTGTGAATAGTGCTGCGGTGAGGGCTGGTGTGCATGTATCTTTTCAGATTATAGTTTTGTCTGGATATATGCCTAGGAGTGGGGTTGATGGATCATATGGCAGTTTTCTTTTTAGTTTTTTGAAGAACCTCAAAACTTTTCATGCAAAGATGGGCACAATAAAGGACAGAAATGGTATGGACCTAACAGAAGCAGAAGATACTAAGAAGAGGTGGCAAGAATACACAGAAGAACTGCACAAAAAAGATCTTCACGACCCAGATAATCACGATGGTGTGATCACTCACCTAGAGCCAGACATCCTGGAATGTGAAGTCAAGTGGGCCTTAGGAAGCATCACTATGAACAAAGCTAGTGGAGGTGATGGAATTCCAGTTGAGCTATTTCAAATCCTGTAAGATGATGCTGTGAAAGTGCTGCACTCAATGTGCCAGCAAATTTGGAAAAGTTATCAGTAGCCACAGGACTGGAAAAGGTCAGTTTTCATTCCAATCCCAAAGAAAGGCAATGCCAAAGAATGCTCCAACTACCACACAATTGCACTCATCTCACACGCTAGCAAAGTAATGCTCAAAATTCTCCAAGCCAGACTTCCACAGTATGTGAACCATTGGATTTTAAAAAGGCAGAGGAACCAGAGATCAAATGGCCAATATCCGTTGGATCATTGAAAAAGCAAGAGAGTTCCAGAAAAACATCTACTTCTGCTTTATTGACTATCCCAAAGCCTTTGACTGTGTGGACCACAACAAACCGGGAATTCTGAAAGAGATGGGAATACCAGACCACCTGACCTGCCTCCTGAGAAATCTGTATACAGGTCAGGAAACAACAGTTAGAACTGGATGTGGAACAGCAGACTTGTTGCAAATAGGAAAAGGAGTACATCAAGGCTGTATATTGTCACCCTGCTTATTTAACTTATATGCAGAGTACATTACATCATGAGAAATGCTGGGCTAGATGAAGCAAAGCTGGAATCAGGATTGCTGGGAGAAATATCAATAATCTCAGATATGCAGATGACACCACCCTTAAGCAGAAAGTAAAGAACTAAAGATCCCCTTGATGAAAGTGAAAGAGGAGAATGAAAAAGTGGCTTAAAACTCAACATTCAGAAAACGAAGATCATGGCATCCGGGCCCATCACTTCATGACGAATAGATGGGGAAACAATGACGGACTTTTTTTCCTGGGCTCCAAAATCACTGCACATGGTGACTGTAGCCATGAAATTAAAAGACGCTTACTCCTTGGAAGAAAAGTTATGGCCAACCTAGACAGCTAATTAAAAGGCAGAGACATTACTTTGCCAATAAAGGTCCGTCTAGTCAAAGCTATGGTTTTTCCAGTAGTCATGTATGGATGTGAGAGTTGAACTTTATAGTTCAACTGAGTGGCAAAGAATTGATGCTTTTGAACTGTGGTGTTGGAGAAGACTCTTGAGAGTCCCATGGACTGCAAGGAGATTCAACCAGTCCATCTTAAAGGAAATCAGTCCTGAATATTCACTGGAAGAACTGATGCTGAAGCTGAAACTTCAAA